>NC_091135.1:62538399-63179232 GCF_041381155.1 Argopecten irradians
ACGGGAACTATACCAAAGTATAGTCCCCCGGGAATGAGCACGCGACCAAATATATGACGTCATAATGAATGTCATGTGACGTACTAAATCTATTATGGCCCTTTCCCTAGGGAACAGTTCTCCTATAGTATTGTCTGGCGAGGTATAGTCCCCTCGTCTTCGACTCGGGGACTATACCTCGCCAGACAACACCATAGCAGAACAGTTCCCTCTGGAAAGGGCCATAATAGAATAATATTCCCCCATAGATAACAAATGTAGAATTTTATTTTCTTACAAATCAGTACTTCTGTCCATTGTAAATACACATTCTGACATTGCGGAGTTTAACATTCATTGGTAAATGGAAAATTAACAGTATTTCTTCACTATCGAAGGTTACCGCGATTATACCTACAATAAAATGAAGATTACAAACGCATATTCAAAAAGATACAATTGATTCAGTAAAATGTGTTCCCATATCATCATTGAGGGTATCTTTTAAAAACTCTTAAACAGTGTATATAACTTGTTTTCCTCTCTATGACCGACTGACGATTACAGTGATGATGAAGATAAACGACTATAACATTGCCATCAATTCCTTCAAGAAAATTGAGTTTTAATGTAATCATTTGGCCATCACTGTCGCGGATGACATCCGCCAACAATGTATGGAATGTAAGAAGCAGACGACGTTTATCTAATTTTCACGCCATTTTGCAGCGGATTTACCATGATCGTCGCGTAGTAGGACCATGGAGTCAGACGTCTGATCACGTTAGTGTCATTTGCAGACCCCTACAACTTTTCATCCGAGAAACCGATTTTCCTCTGTGTTTGTCGGCGTTACCGATACTACTCATTAATGGAGTCATAGTTTAACTGCGTACACAAGTGATCTTAGTCATGTGCAGTCGATATGATGAACGCCGTCATCATCAATATGTAATATAAATCGAAAATTGTCCTGATACTTACATAGACTTAGATAAGTACATGAATGATAAAATATAATTCAATCGCTATCTTTGATGTCAATCGTCATGCATATGTTGGTCGAAACTTCAGACGAGAATCAGTCCACGGCAGCTTGACTATCTCTTTGTACTTAGTTCCTGCACGAGATGCCGTCAAAAGTCACATTACGATCATTTGTTCCATTCGATGGATATGTTTTATTTGAAATGGTTTTATAGATACCGCAATGTAATCAAAAAGAAACATTTATCCTAAACGAACGTAATTCATAATCGAACCAAAAGAAAATAATTCTATTTACATCAAAGTAACATAAAACATTATATTTACATTTACGTTTTTTTCTTTCCTTACCAACTCGGAAATCGTTTACACTTGTGTAAACGCAGTCGGTTATCGCGAGATAGCATACACCGGAACACTGACTCCCGCAAGTAGTATTAATGCGCTTAAGATTTGGCTTATATTGTTTCTGTAATTTTAATTCTTCAATCAAACAATTTGAATGTAATGAATATCTTAGATAATTTTTCAGAAAATAAAATATTTTGAGAAATATTGCACCAATGGAATGAAACAGAGTGTTATTGTGGAACTATATTTTGTGTACGTTCTGAACTTGATAACATTTCCCACCAAATTGGAGCCAGCTGTTCCGTGATTCCATCAATTGACCGGCTGTTAAATCAATCTTATAACGTTGAAACGAAGTTTTTATTTTGTCGGAACTATAAATTTAAGAAATAGTCGGTTGAAATCTAAACATAAGGAATGATTTTTATTTTTTGTTGTTTACTTGTGTGTGCAAATGTAAATTGCGTTTGTTGGACAGATATTTTAAATTACGCGCGTTAGGGCGTCATGTTGTACGGCGGCGTATTAGGGCCACTATATAATTTAATTTATCTTGTACGTACAAGTTAGTATCTTGTACGTACAAGTTAGTATATTGTACGTACAAGATAGTATCTTGTACGTACAACTTAGTATCTTGTACGTACAAGTTAGTATCTTGTACGTACAACTTAGTATCTTGTACGTACAAGATAGTATCTTGTACGTACAAGTTAGTATCTTGTACGTACAACTTAGTATCTTGTACGTACAAGTTTTAGTATATTGTACGTACAAATTAGTATCTTGTACGTACAAGTTAGTATCTTGTACGTACAACTTAGTATCTTGTACGTACAAGTTAGTATCTTGTACGTACAATTTATTATCTTGTACGTACAACTTAGTATCTTGTACGTACAAGTTAGTATCTTGTACGTACAAGTTATTATCTTGTACGTACAAGTTAGTATCTTGTACGTACAAGTTAGTATCTTGTACGTACAACTTAGTATCTTGTACGTACAACTTAGTATCTTGTACGTACAAGATATCTTGTACGTACAAGTTAGTATCTTGTACGTACAACTTTGTATCTTGTACGTACAACTTAGTATCTTGTACGTACAAGATAGTATAATGTTGAAAACTCTCGGTATTAAAGGCTTTGGCTGGTTTACTCTCACAATGGCATCGCATGCTATACGTATATTACGTAAACTTTGTTTTAAGCCAAAGGGAGAAAAGAATATATGTTGTGGAGTTGTAATGCTGTGATAAGTTTCCGAACACTTATATGTAAATGTTTATAACAGAGTATTTACTATGATCATCATTTGGACAATAATTGATGTGTGTATATATGTCTAATAAACACAAAAACACATGAAATATTTTGTTTGCTTTTGCTGTCTTTGCAATCAGTAACTCATTCGAATTAGGGCATAATGCCTAGGATTTTTTTTCGGAGGCAGTTAATTATTTTCAATACTACTATTCTGAAGTAAAATAAATGCTCAAACATTTCCAATAATAGCACCATTGTGAAGTATTTAACTTTTATTACTGAAGAAAATTACGAATTTGTTTAATAGATCAAACTTATCATTCATCGGAGATGAATCATATCCGTTTTATCACTAAATATATCTTATCTATAAAACAAGCGACTATACAGTTTTTCTCGAAAGAGAACTATACAGTGTCAGTTTCAAAATAATGCAAGTGACTATACAGTTTCAATCATAATCCGGCAATTTCAAATTACGATTGTGAAAAAGATATTGTTCTCATTAACATATATTCATATTTTTAATATTGTCAAATAACTTAAATAACCTGTGATCGTGCTTGAAGCAATGTAAAGTAGACCGACTATCTTTAATTACGAAAAATATAGGCGGGTGACTCAATTCTGCGGTGATGAACAGCAGTTCAACTCAACTTGTATGTTCAAGATACTAAGTTGTACGTACAAGATACTATCTTGTACGTACAAGATACTATCTTGTACGTACAAGATACTATAAGTTGTACGTACAAGATAGATAACTTGTACGTACAAGATAGTAACTTGTACGTACAAGATACTAAGTTGTACGTACAAGATACTATCTTGTACGTACAAGATAATAACTTGTACGTACAAGATACTAAGTTGTACGTACAAGATAATAACTTGTACGTACAAGATACTAAGTTGTACGAACAAGATACTAACTTGTACGAACAAGGTACTATCTTGTACGTACAAGATATAATAAGTTAGTACGTACAAGATACTATCTTGTACGTACAAGATACTAAGTTGTACGTACAAGATACTAACTTGTACGTACAAGATAATAACTTGTACGTACAAGATAAATAAAATTTTGTAGTGGCCCTAATACGCCGCCGTAATGTTGAAATATCTTTCCAACAAATGCATTTTACACACCCACCAGTAAATAACTGAAAATAAAAATCATTCCTTAAATAAAACGAGTGTTCACGAGTGTACTCTGCCATTCTTTTTAAGAATGGCAACACGTTCCTGATTTACAAACGAACAAGTGATAGGTTTGTGTTGGGTTCCTAAATCACCAATGAAAGGTTTACCAAATAATATTCTTTCTTGTCTTAGTGTTGTTTCGGTAACATCGGTATGGAAGCACATAAAATCGATGTAGACAAGTATCCTGAGCATCGTAATTCGGGCAATCGCCTAAAGCACATGATGTACTCCGTCTAGTGGGTAAAGTTCGTGTGAAATCATTCCGGATATTTTCCCTTCATTTGTGGTCTGAAAGCCATTATTTTTGTAATGATCGTTCTAATAATCACGTGAATAATTTGAAATCCTTATGGAACACGTCAGACAATCGCATTCCTTGCAAATGAATAATAAAACAGGCCAGCTAATAAAAGCTTATCATGTCACGTGTGCCATTTCGTCCAACTTCCTCATTCCCCGAGGACTACAAGCTACTCGGAATACCTCATCCAGTATACACTACGGTCACCTTGAAGTCGTGATTCCGAATTAATCGGCCATAACCTACGCCGTTAACGTCAAATGCCAACTAATAACCACGATACCACTCACAAGTCACGTGAACTAACAATATTCTATTAACACAAAAATCCACTTAGATATTGTTTTATTTTGACAATAATGGAAACCATTTTCAATTGTTTACCGATTCACAATATTTAAGGATTGTTATTTTTATAACTTATGATCATTCAAAATCTTCGCAACAGGCATGGGTTAATTATTTTTAATTTGTAATACAAAAAAAATACAATATATTTGATGATTTTCAAATAATGAACGTCCCAAAACAAATCCCAAATGAACACTCTTCTTAACCAATAATAGCTGACATCAGAACAGTTCCGTCTGCGAGCCACTGATATTTTAGAAAAATGGTTTGTAGCATATCTTCTGAGAGCGCTCGGATCTTTTAATTGCGCTGAAAACTGACATGAATAGAGCTGGAAATTTGGACAAGAAGTATTTGCAAGGCTCGTCTAATACGTCTCGTGCTTCCTCTGACCTGCAATTGGACAAGAGTATCATGTATTGTAATTGAGAATACAAATACTGCAAGTTGACAAGAGTACCATGCATTGTAATTGAGAATACAAATACTGCAAGTGGACAAGAGTATCATGTATTGTAATTGAGAATACAAATACTGCAAGTGGACAAGGTATCATGCATTGTAATTGAGAATACAAATACTGCAAGTGAACAAGAGTATCATGTATTGTAATTGAGAATACAAATACTGCAAGTGGACTAGAGTACCATGTATTGTAATTGAGAATACAAATACTGCAAGTGGACAAGAGTATCATGTATTGTAATTGAGAATACAAATACTGCAAGTGGACAAGAGTATCATGTATTGTAATTGAGAATACAAATACTGCTGCAAGTGGACAAGAGTATCATGTATTGTAATTGAGAATACAAATACTGCAAGTGGACAAGAGTATCATGTATTGTAATTGAGAATACAAATGCTGCAGTTGGACTAGAGTACCATGTATTGTAATTGGAAACACAGATGTGTGCGGTATTACATTATACATATATTGACTTTTTGTAGGTGAATACGAGGAATCGTTAAACCTGATGAAGGTGATATTCCCCGAGGCCGAAGGCTGGCAAAAATAAAGACTTATTTCATAAAATCTCATATGATATAAACACTCATTTAATATCCTATATATATATATAATGCTTTGACAGCTCAATTCAATATTTTTCAAAAGGCGTGATTGATTAGTATGGGTAGAAGAGAGAAAGAAGCTTAAAATAAACATTTTCTTTATTTTCTTTATTTATAAATCAAAAACATAAAATTGTCCTGCACAATTCGATGAAATGACAAAATGATTTATTGATTGGAAATTTTTGCTGGAATATTCATTGAATTTTCAAATATGCACCTCATGATAGCTATATCGTACGGTCAGCCTGACAACAAACAAAGAGAAATATTACATTCCAAATGGAACGCTAATGTTCTCGTCTGAGAGAAGTAAGAAGTGCATGTAGCGATGTGGCCAGTTTTAAGAAAACGAACCAAATTATATGAACCATACCGTCTAATTAAATTATCAAAAGACCAATAATGCCACGTGGTTCGGAAGCTGTATCAAAACTCATTGAGGTAATATAATGACAACATACACATCCATATCAATACCATATTTCGGCAAATCCAAGGTTCTTATCGATAAGTGAATTGTTCAATAATTACTAGGTAACTTATACAGGTACCGAACTACGCTAAGCAGCCCTGTTATGTATTCAAAGCGTCTCGAAAATACCAATATAACTTGACATATATTGACATGACAAAATATATTACGTATGTAAGTTAATAAGGTTAAATATTTAACTTCTTTTTTATGATTGTCCATAAATATACATTTCTATTTTGTCTATTTGTTTATGCAAGTTCTTTTAACGTCCGGGGTCATTAATGTACATGCCATGTTTTGGAAGTATAGCAAAGCCGGGATACCACTAAAAACCTTAAGACCATCTGTCAGTATGTCGCAAGTACTCTGTCTCCGTTTTGACTAGTGTTACATATCACTAAAGACAATTTATATTTCGCGCGCTAAACTTTACTAAACTTATAACCGACATCCGTAAGGGACGTGTGCGCATGCAGAACGACAGCCATTAAGACGTGTCAACATATAATCTCGGGTTACATATATGGTAGCGCATACGCAGACTACAGCTTGCGGTGAGTACCTAAACCCATGAAAGATGTTATTATGATATTTGTAGTCAATAATTGTTGTAATTATGATTTTATATAGCGCTGTGTCGATAAACAGCGATATTGTTTACCTGTCCGCGGTATGTGTACACACGTACAGGTGCGCGGTGGTGTGTTATTACAAGGTCATGTATATATCGTTAGTAAGGATATAGGATGTTATTTAAATGCTTTAGAAATAGAAATATAATGATGCTATGTAATATAAAGTGTGTATTATATACCCATGTAGCTATTCACTCATACACGTATTATTTTATATAAAGGATAGGCACGTGTATTGCCTGTGACTATTATTAGCTAGGCTTGGAACCATTAAGGAGTCATGCTCCGTACATTTCTGTGTATATATTTATAGGGTTCAATCATGATAGTTATGGATTATTGTATATATAGATGTAGCTGATACATGAACCCTGGTGATTGTTGTTATAATTAACATAACTAGATGTTGTCATTAGACACAATGATAGTTGACCGTCGTTGATTATGGTTATATCTGTGATTGTAGTTCTTCATCCGGGTACGTACGTGTGATGAGGAAGGCCGTCCTATAGAGTGACGGGTCACCTTGACCTGTATGTGGTGACTGATACTGTAACAACCCATACTATGCAGCAGTGGTCAATGTGAGACAGTTCGGGATGCTGATGCTGGATATCGACGAGCATCATGGTGGTACAGAACTGTGAAATATGCCTATTGGGGGGACTTCAGCCCGCTCAACTGTGCCGTGCGATTAGTGGTACAGAGTACATGTATATATGAACTGAGTGGAACACAGCCTACTCTTATAAACGTCTAATATAGAACAGTTGGGGAACACAGTCCATCCTTGCTATGTTTAGTTGTATTATTGTATAAATTATGTCTATTTCTTTCAATATATTTTTGTAAGGTGTGCAAGTGAGTGAGACCGATATACTTCTGTCTACTATGTCTATATTCATTTTAATAGTTTTGTATATAAATTTGTATATATTGTAAAAAGCCTGTGTCTATTGTTCTTTGGAAACCGACAATCGCTCATCCCGTTACAATTTTTGGTGGAAGCGGTGGGATATGTCATTGTTTGGTTTTCTTGAGAACTTAGCCACATGTTGATTGGCTATATTTTCCCTATTGCTTTAATCTTTGTCATCATGACTACCCTTAAAGAGTTAATAGATATAGGGACAGATATGGGTTTAAAAGGTACATCACTCGCGGAGTTTGTACGGGACGAGCAGGCGCGGGAACGCGATCAGAGACAACACGAGCGTGAGGAAGCCCGAGCAGAGGCAGAGCGAGCGCATGAGCTGTTGGTGTTAAAGGAGAATAGACAACTGGAGAAAGAACGTGAGGAAAGGGCAATACAAGAACATTTACGTAAGTGTGAGTTATTGAGTCTACAAGAGAAACAGTCGGTTCGTACAGATAGTTTGAGTCAGTCGTTACCGAGTACACGCGGGCCTAAACTTCCATCGTTCGATGATGAGAGAGATAGTATGGACTCATATTTACAGCGATTTGAGAGATTCGCAACAACTCAAAAATGGGACAAAGCGACTAGTTGGGCTTCGAACCTTAGCGTGCTTCTCAAAGGACGCGCTCTTGATGTGTTTTCGCGGTTGCCGGTTGACCAATCGTTAGACTATGAGGTTTTGAAAACGGCGCTCCTCAAGAGATTCGAAATGACCGAGGAAGGATTTCGGAATCGATTTAGATCGGGCAGACCTGAGAAAGGAGAGACATTTTCGCAGTTAGCGGTCAGGCTTGATAGTTATTTTACGCGTTGGCTTGAGTTGGCAAAGACGAATAAGACATTTGATAACCTCAGGGATCTGATGGTACGCGATCAGTTTCTTCAAGCTTGTGGACAAGACCTCGTATTGTTTTTGAAGGAACGCACACCGACCTCGTTGTCAGCTATGTCACAGCTTGCCGATCAGTATGCGGAAGCGAGGGGCAATCCGTCCAATCTTGTTAGGCCTAAGGGTAGTGGAAATAAAGACTTTTATGGACAAGGAAAGAAACGTGAGGATAGTAGTTCATCTTCGGCAGTATCGAACTCCAAGGAGAAATCTGGTGATAGGGCGTCAGTTAGACATTGTTATGTGTGCAATTCAACTGATCATCTCGCTAATAGATGTCCTAAAAAGAAATCCGGAAATCGCGTTGCTCTCGTAAGAGAGAGTTTAACGAAAAAGCGGCAGTCCAACATTCTGGTAAGGGCAGATAGCCAAGATAAGGACATTTCGGTTTCCTGTGACGTTTCTTGCAAACCGTCCACAATGCCAGTGGTAGAAGGACTGGTTGGTAACCAGCTTGTCACGGTGTTGCGTGATACCGGTTGTGGCGGTGTAGTCTTGCCAGACCTGACCAGATGACGGGAGAATCCCGAACATGTACGTTGGCTGATGGAAGTACTCTCCAAGTACCCATTGCCATGGTCGAGATTGACACACCTTACTACGAGGGATCGGTGATAGCGTGGTGTATGGAAACCCCCGTTTACGATCTGATTGTAGGGAACATTGAAGGTGCTAGACCTCCAGGGGAGCCTAATTATTCGTGGAACCGTGGGCGAAGTTCTGTGAATGCAGTGCAGACGAGGGCTCAAAAGCGCGAGGAAGGAAAACCTTATAAACCACTGAAAGTGCCTGAAGCACTTGGAGAAGTTCTGCCAGAGGATATTAAGAACGCCCAACAGGAGGACGATTCTTTAAAGCATATCAGAGAACTGGTCAGAAAGGGAGATGTCAAGGAAAGACAGGATGGAGGGACATCACGGTTTTTTCTTCGCCGGGGTATTGTATACAGGAAATTCAGTAGCCCGTGTATAGGTAATGGGAGGACATACAATCAGCTGGTTGTACCCAAGAAGTATCGCGGAACAGTGATGAAACTAGCGCATGATACGATTATGTCAGGACATCTGGGGGCGAAGCGCACGTTGGACAGGATTCAGGATTATGATGGAATTCTACTGGCCTGGGGTCAACGCAGATGTAACTAGATTCTGTAGATCGTGCGACGTCTGCCAACGAACTTTTCCCAAAGGACGTGTTGCTAAAGTGCCGCTTGGGAGAATGCCTTTAATAGACACTCCATTTAAACGCGTAGCGATTGATCTTGTGGGTCCTTTGCAGCCAGCAACTGCGAGAGGGAATCGATTCATTTTAACAGTGGTTGATTACGCGACGCGATATCCAGAGGCGGTCGCTTTACCAGGAATCGAAACAGAACGCGTAGCTGAAGCACTCGTTGACATTTATAGCAGAGTTGGCATCCCTAGGGAAGTGCTTACCGATCAGGGCAGCCAGTTTACATCCGATCTTATGAAAGAGGTTAGTCGGTTGTTATCTATCAGACGCTTTACCACTACACCATACCATCCTATGTGTAATGGGTTGGTAGAACGCTTCAACGGCACCCTAAAACAAATGCTGAAGCGAATGTGCGCCGAGAGACCGAAGGATTGGGACAAATACATCAACTCCCTTCTTTTCGCGTATCGAGAGGTACCGCAAGAGAGTCTGGGGTTTTCGCCATTCGAGTTGCTGTATGGGAGAACTGTAAGGGGACCAATGATGATCCTTCGAGAGCTCTGGACCAAAGATGTTGCCGACGATGACGTCAAAACAACTTACCAATACGTTGTTGATCTAAGGGAACGGTTGGAGGAGACATGCAAGCTTGCACAAGAGCAGCTTTCGTCAGCCAAAATTAGACAGGCAAAGTATTATAACCGGAAGGCCAAGGTGCGCACGATGGAGCCTGGTCAGAGGGTTCTGGTTCTACTTCCCACTAAGCGTAACAAGCTCTTGATGCAGTGGAGGGGTCCTTTCGTTATAACGGAGAGGAAAGGATCAATGGATTACGCCGTCAATGTGGATGGGAAAGTCAAGACGCTCCATGCCAATATGTTGCGTCTCTATGTTGATAGACCTGACAGCGGGAACCTCGTGATGGAGAAGGATTCAGGAGCTTTATCGGTAGTATGCGCATCAATCGTTCGTGACGCCGATAATGATGAAGAAGATGATTTTTCTCCAAGCAATATTGTAACTTTACCAACATCTGTAGGGACGGAGACTGTTAAAGATGTTGATGTATCAGACGAGTTGGTACCTGAACAGCAACAACACGTGAACGAATTACTCTCTGAATTCGCGGATGTACTTACAGATGTACCTGGAAAGACTACGCTGGTAGAACATGATATCAACTTGACAACAAACGACCCGGTTAGAGTCAAAAGTCACACTTTACCATTTCAGATGAAAGCCACTATAAGGGAGGAGGTGGACAAGATGTTAAAGATGGGTGTTATCGAACCTTCCGATTCACCATTTGCTTCCCCGGTTGTTATCGTCAGGAAGAAAGACGGAACAAATCGCTTCTGTATAGACTTTCGCCAGTTAAATCGAGTAACTGTGTTTGATGCAGAACCGATGCCGAATGCTGAGGATATATTCTCGAGACTAGCAGGACATCGGTACTTTTCGCGGCTCGACCTGAGTAAAGGGTACTGGCAAGTACCAATGGCAGAGTGTTCCAAGCGCAAAACTGCATTTACGACCCCAGTGGGTCTTTTCCAATTCAATGTAATGCCGTTCGGGCTAGTAAATGCCCCAGCAACATTCTGTCGGTTGATGAGGAAGCTACTGCATGGAATGTCGAACATTGAAAGTTTTATTGATGACATCCTCATATATACGCAAACATGGGAACAACACATTGACATCCTTCGCGAACTCTTTGTTAGGCTCAGGAATGCGTCCATATCCGCTAGACCGTCAAAGTGTGCCATCGGGTACAAGAGTTTGGAATGTTTGGGACACATGGTCGGAAATGAGAGATTGCTCCCTAATCCAGAAAAGGTCAAGGCCATTCTGGAAGCACCTCGCCCAGAGACTAAAACACAAGTTCGTGCATTCCTCGGATTAGCTGGATTTTATAGGAAATTCATTGCAAACTTTGCAGCTATTTCCGTGCCGTTAACTGATCTAACGAGGAAGGGGCAGCCGAACAAGGTGGTTTGGGAATTGCCGCAAGAGGCAGCATTCGAAACGCTCAAACGACGGTTAGCCACCAAGCCTATTTTGAAACTCGTGGACCTCGAGGCTGAATTTATATTGCGAACAGATGCTTCAGACAAGGGACTTGGAGCCATTTTGTTGCAAGAGGAAGACGGAAATCCTTTACCAGTTGCGTTCGCTAGTAGAAAGTTCAAAGCATCAGAGAGAGCTTACGTGGTCATCGAAAAGGAATGTCTTGCAGTAATTTGGGGAATCACCAAATTTGAACGGTACTTGTATGGACGTTCATTCATTCTGGAGACCGACCATCAACCATTGGTGTATTTGAATAAGCTCAAAGGGACCAACGCCAGATTGATGAGGTGGGCTTTGATTCTTCAACCCTATCGTTTCACGATTCGCGCCATTCGTGGGAAAGACAATGTAGGAGCGGATTGTCTGAGCAGACTTTAGGGCGATGTGTCGTGTGGATTATCAGAGGAACATTTTGTACTGTTAGCTGTGATATGTAGTTGGAAATAAAATTCTCCGAATTTTATTTTTCCGGTGGGGGCGTATGTTACATATCACTAAAGACAATTTATATTTCGCGCGCTAAACTTTACTAAACTTATAACCGACATCCGTAAGGGACGTGTGCGCATGCAGAACGACAGCCATTAAGACGTGTCAACATATAATCTCGGATTACATATATGGTAGCGCATACGCAGACTACAGCTTGCGGCGAGTACCTAAACCCATGAAAGATGTTATTATGATATTTGTAGTCAATAATTGTTGCAATTATGATTTTATATAGCGCTGTGTCGATAAACAGCGATATTGTTTACCTGTCCGCGGTATGTGTACACACGTACAGGTGCGCGGTGGTGTGTTATTACAAGGTCATGTATATATCGTTAGTAAGGATATAGGATGTTATTTAAATGCTTTAGAAATAGAAATATAATGATGCTATGTAATATAAAGTGTGTATTATATACCCATGTAGCTATTTACTCATACACGTATTATTTTATATAAAGGATAGGCACGTGTATTGCCTGTGACTATTATTAGCTAGGCTTGGAACCATTAAGGAGTCATGCTCCGTACATTTCTGTGTATATATTTATAGGGTTCAATCATGATAGTTATGGATTATTGTATATATAGATGTAGCTGATACATGAACCCTGGTGATTGTTGTTATAATTAACATAATTAGATGTTGTCATTAGACACAATGATAGTTGACCGTCGTTGATTATGGTTATATCTGTGATTGTAGTTCTTCATCCGGGTACGTACGTGTGATGAGGAAGGCCGTCCTATAGAGTGACGGGTCACCTTGACCTGTATGTGGTGACTGATACTGTAGCAACCCATACTATGCAGCAGTGGTCAATGTGAGACAGTTCGGGATGCTGATGCTGGATATCGACGAGCATCATGGTGGTACAGAACTGTGAAATATGCCTATTGGGGGGACTTCAGCCCGCTCAACTGTGCCGTGCGATTAGTGGTACAGAGTACATGTATATATGAACTGAGTGGAACACAGCCTACTCTTATAAACGTCTAATATAGAACAGTTGGGGAACACAGTCCATCCTTGCTATGTTTAGTTGTATTATTGTATAAATTATGTCTATTTCTTTCAATATATTTTTGTAAGGTGTGCAAGTGAGTGAGATCGATATACTTCTGTCTACTATGTCTATATTCATTTTAATAGTTTTGTATATAAATTTGTATATATTGTAAAAAGCCTGTGTCTATTGTTCTTTGGAAACCGACAATCGCTCATCTCGTTACAACTAGTAACGTAAGAATGTCAAGGCAACTTGACCACGTAGTCACTGCCCCCATCGTGTGTCAGGATTGGTGTGGTGTAATTATTGCACAATCGATATGGAAAGCCACATGATCAAAATGTACAGACTTCTTCAGACAAAAAAAAAATTACCGATTGTTTGCGGTTTTGGTGACCTTGTCCACAATAGCATTCTTTATATTCCTGACAAACATTTTGAAATTACGTTATGTTTTTCAGTCAACTTTGGTATTGCTGATATACTCATGGAGTAAAGTACACGTCAAAACTGATAATCCACAAAAGAAAGTAGATGTTCAGGTCCTGGATCCACGTTGTCGAAATTGGCCAAAACACTGCCCTATTTTGATACAAATCGTTTTCAGGACTAAGACACTATATTTACAGTTTGCACTGACATGGACTCAATAACCATGCTTTCTAGTATTATCATTATCAGTGTAAAATGATAGTACAACACGCGCGGCGATTCTATTGTTACGGGAATAGTCGCTGGCGTAGCAACGTGGGGTCATGACCATACTTTTGGTGGAAACATATGAATGACTCGATTCCAATCAGCTGTTCAATCGAATTCGTTGACGATGACGGGAGAGAACAAAATATGAGCATTTTAATAAAAAATATGCAACTGTCGCGAGAATAAATAATATTCATTTACGTGAAAAACTGTAAATATAAGGAATAGATTTTTATTTTATTGAGGTTATGAGGTTATAATGATAATGGAGCCCGTGTAAATTTTATGTAACCCGGCTTCGCCGGGGTTATATAATTTACACGTGATTAGAATCGAGTCATTCATATGTTTCCACCAAAAGTATGGTCATGACCCCACGTTGCTATGCCAGCGACAAATAGCGGGGCGGTCAGTAAAACGTTGTCTTACCGGAAGCCGTCCGTGTACGGTACCATTTGAAAACGTGACTTTCCCACAATGATCGTAGTATATAGTGATATCTCTTAAAAACTAAATCAATATATCATTACTCCTATAATAACTGGACATATTGAGATAAAGCCCGTTTGTCCAAGGCTAATATACATCCTACAGTAACGGACCCTAAGGTTAAATGCCTACCATGTAAGTTATATGGTTTGATAATATCTATAATAGACATGTACACTCAGCTGAACACGGTCACCGAGAGCAGCGAGCCAGGTTATCTAACACAACCATTATCTTGTCAGTATTTATATACTGCATTTAATTATCTACAAGTAAAATGTCCCTTTCAATATTAAATCGATACCTCTGAGAGATGTTTTTTTTATCATTTTTGTTTCGATTTCGACTATTTATTCTGTACTGGTTGCAAACTTCATTGAAAATTGAAGAAATACAAAAACAATATGAACTTGATCTGGCGAGCTGATTGAACGAGACTTTGTATGTACAAACAACATCTTGTAGGACTTTAAAAGTGGGACAAATCAAGTCCTCCTTTGCGGTTTGGGTTCATAATTGATTGCATCTCTCAGCATTACAAAAAAAATTTAATGAAAAGTCACTAATACGAGATGAAAAAGTGACAGCATGTAAACCCATATTTGACAAGGAGTGCTTAATTGGAATGTTGATAGACAGATAGAAAGGTTTCAATCCTACTTACATCTTTTCAAAGTGTAGACAGCAGTTGTAAACAAACAGGACGAGTTCTACAAGCGTGTTTTTGTACTGACGGAATGACCGCATCTCTTTCATGATGACCGGGTCCACTAAGGACATCTGCAATCAAAAGAGCCATTCAATAACGTCATACATTATTATTTGACTAACTTTAATATACTGATCATAACAGTTTCGTACTAAACAACCAGTGTCCTCAAAATCGACTAAAACACAAAGTGATGCTTTCAGAAGCATCTTTTACAGCCATTTTCATAGAATTTTAAGTATTTTAAAAGGTAAACTTATGATGGTTTTACAAAACTAACGAAGGACGCAAACATTTCCAAAATAAACGCCAAATAGGTCATATATAACATCCTTCTATAAATATTATACAAACAGTAAAGTCAACATTTGAAGGATTTTTCTTTGATCGAGGATGAAACGCGACTTTGGCGGGACTTAACCCACAGTAGAGAGGATTCTTAATTCGCAGTTCTTTATACGTAATCGGGAACCAAAAACTCAATAGGAAAACAATATCAATCAAATTAAGTAAATAATCAGCCATGTCGTATACAACAGATATAAAACATTGCACAGACACACGAATCGACTCACTACCCACCAAAACAACCTACCCTAATATCTCGATAATAAGCCTGAATCGAAAATAAGCCGGTCTTGAAAGTAAGCCTTGGATCTCTTACAGTCAAATGTATCTTGGAAATATGCCGGCTTTGAAAATGACATAAGATTAAATAGCTGTCCATCTGGCACGAATGAAAATCGACCTGAAGAACTAGCTAATGACTAAAACGCGTATCAATAAGCCAAGAGAAATCTACCTAGTCAACTGTAGTAGGAGAGATACTCCCCTGAACATAAAAAACATATACGTACCCAATCGTTAGCAAATGTGTCCGAGCCGACAGCGTTGATGATATCTATCATAGTGCCGCCCGTTCCTCCGAATGTCGGCACTCTGAATTAGCAAGAAAACACAATGCTACTTGAGGACAATGTTCAAAAGCCTTTATGAGTAAAACTGAAGGTAAGTTGAATGGAAGATAATTTCCAACAGCCTTAAAGATACGAGATATTGCTTTGTTGTTGTTGTGGGTATAACTAAAGTTGAACTCTTATTCTCAGTAATACTTTTCAAGTAATATTTTGCTTTCAAATGTAACATAGATATTTCCTTAACATGTAACATATATATCAAACATGCAAATTCGTGGAAATTTTATCCCCAGCTTTCGTTAATCAAAGGCCCATAAATCCGCCAAATAGGGTCCAATTAAAATCCCGATCGAACTTGGCCAAAGCCCTGAGACATTTAACCATGTTACTAAGTTTCGAGAAAATCCGGAAATATTTGCCAGAGTTATTAAACGTTAATCAAAGTGCCGAGCGAACTCATCCGAGCCCTTGTCATATTCATCCGAGCCGTTGTCATATTCATCCGAGCCCTTGTCATATTCATCCGAGCCGTTGTCATATTCATCCGAGCCGTTGTCATATTCATCTGAGCCGTTGTCATATTCATCTGAGCCGTTGTCATATTCATCTGAGCCGTTGTCATATTCATCTGAGCCGTTGTCATATTCATCCGAGCCGTTGTCATATTCATCTGAGCCGTTGTCATATTCATCTGAGCCGTTGTCATATTCATCTGAGCCGTTGTCATATTCATCTGAGCCGTTGTCATATTCATCCGAGCCGTTGTCATATTCATCCGAGCCCTTGTCATATTCATCCGAGCCGTTGTCATATTCATCCGAGCCCTTGTCATATTCATCCGAGCCGTTGTCATATTCATCCGAGCCGTTGTCATATTCATCTGAGCCGTTGTCATATTCATCTGAGCCGTTGTCATATTCATCCGAGCCCTTGTCATATTCATCCGAGCCCTTGTCATATTCATCCGAGCCCTTGTCATATTCATCCGAGCCGTTGTCATATTCATCCGAGCCCTTGTCATATTCATCCGAGCCCTTGTCATATTCATCCGAGCCCTTGTCATATTCATCCGAGCCCTTGTCATATTCATCCGAGCCCTTGTCATATTTAATTATGTGACCAAGTTGCACGGAAACCATGCGTTACTAACAGACAGACGGACAGACCCAAATTAATACCCCCCGTTTCGGGAAAGTGGGGTAAAACAAAAATACAATTAAAAGCTTAATAAAATCTAGCATGGGTCTGGCAAGCGGTGAGGTATGTCTTAACCCTCGTGTAGGATTTCGACTGGTGCTGACAACCACACTGTACACCAGACAGACCGATACTCTTACGAAAATTGAAAATGTAATTTCGGTTATTTAGAAAACCTTCAACCGTCAAGTATTGAGGAAGGTAAGACAAAATCTCAGTGTACTCACCCTAACTTCATGTCACGGAGAACATCGGAAGTAAGACAATATCTCCGTGTACTCACCTTAACTTCATGTCCCGGAGAACGTGTACTCACCCTAACTTCATGTCCCGGAGAACATCGGATGTAAGACAATATCTCCGTGTACTCACCTTAACTTCATGTCCCGGAGAACGTCGCTAGTAAGACAATAACTCCGTGTACTCACCTTAACTTCATGTCCCGGAGAACATCGGAAGTAAGACAATAACTCCGTGTACTCACCTTAACTTCATGTCCCGGAGAACGTCGGAAGTAAGACAATATCTCCGTGTACTCACCTTAACTTCATGTCCCGGAGAACGTCGCTAGTAAGACAATAACTCCGTGTACTCACCCTAACTTCATGTCCCGGAGAACGTGTACTCACTCTAACTTCATGTACCGGAGAACATCGGAAGTAAGACAATATCTCCGTGTACTCACCCTAACTTCATGTCCCGGAGAACGTCGGAAGTAAGACAATAACTCCGTGTACTCACCTTAACTTCATGTCCCGGAGAACGTCGCTAGTAAGACAATAACTCCGTGTACTCACCTTAACTTCATGTCCCGAAGAACATCGGAAGTAAGACAATAACTCCGTGTACTCACCTTAACTTCATGTCCCGGAGAACGTCGGAAGTAAGACAATAACTCCGTGTACTCACCTTAACTTCATGTCCCGGAGAACGTCGCTAGTAAGACAATAACTCCGTGTACTCACCCTAACTTCATGTCACGGAGAACGTCGGAAGTAAGACAATATCTCCGTGTACTCACCCTAACTTCATGTCACGGAGAACGTCGGAAGTAAGACAATATCTCCGTGTACTCACCCTAACTTCATGTCACGGAGAACGTCGGATGTAAGACAATAACTCCGTGTACTCACCCTAACTTCATGTCCCGGAGAACGTCGAAAGTAAGACAATATCTCCGTGTACTCACCTTAACTTCATGTCCCGGAGAACATCGGAAGTAAGACAATATCTCCGTGTACTCACCCTAACTTCATGTCACGGAGAACGTCGGATGTAAGACAATAACTCCGTGTACTCACCCTAACTTCATGTCACGGAGAACATCGGAAGTAAGACAATATCTCCGTGTACTCACCTTAACTTCATGTCCCGGAGAACATCGGAAGTAAGACAATAACTCCGTTTACTCACCCTAACTTCATGTCCCGGAGAACGTCGGAAGCAAGAAAATATCTCCGTGTACTCACCCTAACTTCATGTCCCGGAGAATGTGTGCTCACCCTAACTTTATTCATGTCCCGGAGAACGTCGGAAGTAAGACAATATTTCCGTGTACTCACCCTAACTTCTTGTCCCGGAGAACGTGGGAACCAGCCAATATCTCCGTGTACTCATCCTAACTTCATGTACCGGAGAACGTCGGAACCAGCTAATATCTCCGTGTATTCACCCAAACTTCATGTCCGGAGAACGTGTACTCACCCTAACTTCATGTCCGGAGAACGTGTACTCACCCTAACTTCATATCTCGGAGAACGTGTACTCACCCTAACTTCATGTCCCGGAGAACGTGTACTCGCCCTAACTCCATGTCCCAAAGAATGTGTACTCACCCTAACTTCATGTCCCGGAGAACGTCGGAACCAGCTATAAGGACAAACCGGAGCCGCTTCTCGTCCGCCCAGAAATACGGATGTCTGTGACAAATAGTAAAGGACTTAACAGATATCTATCACCGGACAAATTAAGATGGCTTACTTTAACAGATATCTATCACCGGACAAATTAAGATGACTTACTTGAACAGATATCTATCACCGGACAAATTAAGATGACTTACTTTAACAGATATCTATCACCGGACAAATTAAGATGACTTACTTTAACAGATATCTATCACCGGACAAATTAATATGACTTACTTGAACAGATATCTATCACCGGACAAATTAAGATGGCTTACTTTAACAGATATCTATCACCGGACAAATTAAGATTGCTTACTTTAACAGATATCTATCACCGGACAAATTAAGATGGCTTACTTTAACAGATATCTATCACCGGACAAATTAAGATGACTTACTTGAACAGATATCTATCACCGGACAAATTAAGATGACTTACTTGAACAGATATCTATCATCGGACAAATAAAGATGACTTACTTTAACAGATATCTATCATCGGACAAATTAAGATGGCTTACTTTAACAGATATCTATCACCGGACAAATTAAGATGACTTTCTTTAACAGATATCTATCATCGGACAAATTAAGATGACTTACTTGAACAGATATCTATCACCGGACAAATTAATATGACTTACTTGAACAGATATCTATCATCGGACAAATTAAGATGGCTTACTTTAACAGATATCTATCACCGGACAAATTAAGATGACTTACTTTAACAGATATCTATCACCGGACAAATTAAGATGGCTTACTTTAACAGATATCTATCACCGGACAAATTAAGATGACTTACTTTAACAGATATCTATCACCGGACAAATTAAGATGGCTTACTTTAACAGATATCTATCACCGGACAAATTAAGATGACTTACTTGAACAGATATCTATCACCGGACAAATAATGATGACTTACTTTAACAGATATCTATCACCGGACAAATTAAGATGACTTACTTTAACAGATATCTGTCACCGGACAAATTAATATGACTTACTTTAACAGATATCTATCACCGGACAAATTAAGATGACTTACTTTAACAGATATCTATCACCGGACAAATTAAGATGACTTACTTTAACAGATATCTATCACCGGACAAATTAAGATGACTTACTTTAACAGATATCTCTCACCGGACAAATTATGATGACTTACTTTAACAGATATCTCTCACCGGACAAATTAAGATGACTTACTTTAACAGATATCTATCACCGGACAAATTAAGATGACTTACTTTAACAGATATCTATCACCGGACAAATTAAGATGACTTACTTTAACAGATATCTATCACCGGACAAATTAATATGACTTACTTTAACAGATATCTATCATCGGACAAATTAAGATGGCTTACTTTAACAGATATCTATCACCGGACAAATTAAGATGACTTACTTTAACAGATATCTATCATCGGACAAATTATGATGACTTACTTGAACAGATATCTATCACCGGACAAATTAAGATGACTTACTTGAACATATATCTATCACCGGACAAATTATGATGACTTACTTTAACAGATATCAATGACCGGACAAATTAATATGACTTACTTTAACAGTCATCGATTACCGGGAATAATTCATGTATCACGTGATACCCGATAACGTTTGAGCGGGAATACTGTTTCTATTGATAATATAATTATATCCCGCGCTAACGTCATTTCAGCGGGAAGCTTATGAATAGTAACGCTCATCACTACTGGAGATACTAGTCCCGCACAAACGTTATCGGGTATCACGTGGTACGTGAATTAGTCCAATTAAAATGATTTACTTTAAGAGGTCTCCAATACCGGGACGAGTATCCTGTGATGTACACATCATGTTAGACAGAAGGTCGTTGACTTCCCCGCCAACGTATTTGATATCTGGCCAGTTTTGCTGGATGCTGACGTGAATAGCCAGGTTATTCTCTCCATAAGGATGCTTTCCTCCGGTTAGTATGTAGTACAACAGCATCCCGAGTACCTGTAAAAATATACACAAGCAGACGCACCGCCACGCGCAAAAACATGTCATTATTATTTCAGAACATCTACGAATACACATTTATCATTTTTGGAGACAAAAATACACCAGACATTGTCTAGGACAATTGCTTATTCAAGATAACAAATTGTGATTTATTTTTAACATTATCTTACTGTCATGGAATGTTAAAAATGAAGTCCTTTTGTCAAAATGAGGTAGGACATGTTTTTCATTTGTTCATAGTAACCGGTTCAATTTGTATTTATCTTTCAGCATAGAAATCAATGTTAAAGAATAAAAAAAAACTTCGCAATACAGTTATCACTTATAAATTATACGAATGATAAATTCTGAGTTGACAGTGCAGAGTAGGGTCTTATGGACCTAGCCAGCCGTCTATGCGTCTGATGGCCAACTGGTCACCCCACCAGCATGGTCTCCCCACCAGCAACGAAACTGCAACGAAATCAGCTCAGAAGACAATCAGAAACAACAACAAAATACGTATTCTAATGATATTATGAGGAAGATGTCTTGGAATCTTACTTAGAGTTAATAAGGATGGAGCAGTGACCACATTGATTCGTCATTTATTTGATTATAGTCCCCAGACCAGTCCAGTCTATTAACACGCAGCCAGTACAGCACATCCAAACAAAACAAATGATGCTAACAACAGGTTTTGTTAGGAATACAATGAAAATATGACCAATATATATATCATTGTTTTAACGCATAACAAATTAAATCACTTATTATTCCTGAGCCTGGAAGCGATTGTCATTGAACACGCAATTGCGCTAAGAACTCAAGATGACTATCTGAAATGGTCGACAATATTGAAAGCAATGGAGAAAGTGTTCCCACAGACTTCAAAGTCTTTTAGCTGAAGGCAAAGCCCATAGTTTCCGCCTCGAACAAGCTAAAAGCTCGTATGACACATTGCGTCAGATTAATATGATATGTAGATGATCGTCAGTGGAAACCTACAAGATCTATTACCAACAAAAACAATTAAGATTGCGTGACAATTAAGGCTGTATAAGTATGCGGTGACTGACGTGCACATCGCCTAACTGTGTTACTGATGTAATGGGCCAATTTCACTAGACGCACTAAACCTATATTATTGAACATCAGCATTAGTTTTAACGCTATTGAGAGGATGTTAATGAGAGTCATCATGTAGGCGTCAATGAGCAAGCACCATCAACATGTAGACGTCAACGAGCGAACACCATCAACATACAACCGTCAATGAGCGAACACCATCAACATACAGCGGTCAATGAGCGAACACTATCAACATACAGCCGTCAATGAACGAACACTATCAACACATAGCCGTCAACGAGCGAACACCATCAACATGTAGACGTCAACGAGCGAACACCATCAACATACAACCGTCAATGAGCGAACACCATCAACATACAGCGGTCAATGAGCGAACACTATCAACACATAGCCTTCAATGAACGAACACTATCAACACATAGCAGTCAACGAGCGAACACCATCAACATACAACCGTCAATGAGCGAACACCATCAACATACAGCCATCAATGAACGAACACTATCAACATACAGCCGTTAATGAGCGAACACCATCAACATACAGCCGTCAATGAGCGAACACCATCAACATGTAGGCGTCAATGAGCGAATACAATCACCATACAGCCGTCAATGAACGAACACTATCAACACATAGCAGTCAACGAGCGAACACCATCAACATATAGGAGTCAATGAGCAAACACTATCAACATGTAAGCGTCAATGAGCGAACACCATCAACATACAGCCGTCAATGAGCGAACACCATCAACATACAGCCGTCAATGAGCGAGCACAATCAACATACAGCGGTCAATGAGCGAACACTATCAACATACAGCCGTCAATGAACGAACATTACCAGCATACAGCCGTCAATGAGCGAACACCATCAACATCAAGCCGAAATGAGCGAGCACCGTCAACATGTAGACGTCAACGAGCGAACACCATCAACATATAGGAGTCAATGAGCAAACACTATCAACAAGTAAGCGTCAATGAGCGAACACCATCAACATAGAGACGTCAATGAGCGAACACAATCAACACATAGCCGTCAATGAGCCAACACCATCAACATACAGCCGTCAATGAGCGAACACCATCAACATACAGCCGTCAATGAACGAGCACCATCAACATACAGCCGTCAATGAGCGAACACCATCAACATACAGCCGTCAATGAACGAACATTACCAACATACAGCCGTCAATGAGCGAACACCATCAAAATCAAGCCGAAATGAGCGAACACCATCAACATGTAGACGTCAACGAGCGAACACCATCAACATATAGGAGTCAATGAGCAAACACTATCAACAAGTAAGCGTCAATGATCGAACACCATCAACATACAGCCGTCAATGAGCGAACACAATCAACACATAGCCGTCAATGAGCCAACATCATCAACATACAGCCGTCAATGAACGAACACTATCAACATGTAAGCGTCAATGAGCGAACACCATCAACATACAGCCGTCAATGAGCGAACACCATCAACATACAGCCGTCAATGAGCGAGCACCATCAACATACAGCCGTCAATGAGCGAACACCATCAACATACAGCCGTCAATGAACGAAGATTACCAACATACAGCCGTCAATGAGCGAACACCATCAACATCAAGCCGAAATGAGCGAACACCATCAACATGTAGACGTCAACGAGCGAACACCATCAACATATAGGAGTCAATGAGCAAACACTATCAACAAGTAAGCGGGATGAGCGAACACCATCAACATACAGCCGTCAATGAGCAAACACAATCAACACATAGCCGTCAATGAGCCAACACCATCAACATATAGCCGTCAATGAGCGAACACCATCAACATACAACCGTCAATGAGCGAACACCATCAACATACAGCCGTCAATGAGCGAACACCATCAATGAGCGAACACCATCAACATACAGCCGTCAATGAACGAACATTACCAACATACAGCCGTCAATGAGCGAACACCATCAACATACAGCCGTCAATGAGCGAACACCATCAACATACAGCCGTCAATGAGCGAACACCATCAACATACAGCCGTCAATGAGCGAACACCATCAACATACAGCCGTCAATGAGCGAACACCATCAACACATAGCCGTCAATGAGCCAACACCATCAACATACAGCCGTCAATGAGCGAACACCATCAACATACAGCCGTCAATGAGCGAACACCATCAACATACAGCCGTCAATGAGCGAGCACCATCAACATACAGCCGTCAATGAGCGAACACCATCAACATACAGCCGTCAATGAACGAACATTACCAACATACAGCCGTCAATGAGCGAACACCATCAACATCAAGTCGAAATGAGCGAACACCATCAACATGTAGACGTCAACGAGCGAACGCCATCAACATATAGGAGTCAATGAGCAAACACTATCAACATGAAAGCGTCAATGAGCGAACACCATTAACATACAGCCGTCAATGAGCGAACACAATCAACACATAGCGGTCAATGAGCCAACACCATCAACATACAGCCGTCAATGAACGAACACTATCAACATACAGCCGTCAATGAGCGAACACCATCAACATACAGCCGTCAATGAGCGAACACCATCAACATGTAGGCGTCAATGAGCGAACACAATCACCATACAGCCGTCAATGAACGAACACTATCAACACATAGCCGTCAACGAGCGAACACCATCAACATATAGGTGTCAATGAGCAAACACTATCAACATGTAAGCGACAATGAGCGAATACCATCAACATATAGCCGTCAATGAGCGAGCACCATCAACATACAGCCGTCAATGAGCCAACACCATCAACATACAGCCGTCAATGAACGAACACTACCAACATACAGCCGTCAACGAGCGAACACCATCAACATACAGCCGTCAATGAGCGAACACCATCAACATACAGCCGTCAATGAGCGAACACCATCAACATGTAGGCGTCAACGAGCGAACACCATCAACATACAGCCGTCAATGAGCGAACACTATCAACATATATGAGTCAATGAGCAAACACTATCAAGATGTAAGCGTCAATGAGCGAACACCATCAACATGTAGGCGTCAACGAGCGAACACCATCAACATATAGGAGTCAATGAGCAAACACTATCAACATGTAAGCGTCAATTAGCGAGCACCATCAACATACAGTCGTCAATGAGCGAACACTATCAACACATAGCCGTCAATGAGCCAACACCATCAACATACAGCCGTCAATGAGCGAACACTATCAACACATAGCCGTCAATGAGCCAACACCATCAACATATAGGAGTAAATGAGCCAACATCATCAATATATAGGCGTCAATGAGCCAACACCATCAACACATAGGCGGCAATGCGAACACCATCAACATATAGGCGTCAAAGAGCCAACACCATTAACATATAGGCGTCAATGAGCCAACACCATTAACATATAGGCGTCAATGAGCCAACACCATTAACATATAGGCGTCAATGAGCCAACACCTTTAAAAGGTAGGCGAGATGCTAGGCTTTGAGTTGCTAGACAAAGACTAATTACACAAAAGTTTCAATGATCATCATCTGCATTGTAGATTTTAAAAAGGATGGCTGACCACAATTTCACAAAAAGTGGCCCTTCTGTGTTTACAGGTAGATGACTGACCACAATTTCACAAAATGATCTGTATTCTTGGTTTGGTTATATCGATAACGTTTATACATTTTCGGATATCATTTTGTTCGAGATAAATCTTTGCAAACTAACGAAGGAATCACTGCATTATTTCGTATAACACTCTGAAGATTGAGAGCAGTTTAATATAACCGCATTTAACAAGAAATTTAAGCAATGTCTCGAAAAGTTAATACAACAATGGTGCCTTATGTCTGGACTATATCGTAAGACAACCAAACGTATAGTAAAAAATGAAGCACTTTACCTGTACATCCGACTGTTTATTATAAGTTCCGGACTCAGTCATAATCTCTGTTGGCATCCAGCAGTATCGATCAGCTGCAATTAACATTAATGTTTGAGTTTTTGTTTTAGGATTGATAGTCCTGATGACGCGGGGACGCTAGAAAGGAATTTCATCCAATACCTTATTTTGTATATACTGCTCTTACAAATGCCGACGTTGTCTTCAATATAGGGGTTTCGAAATGTCAAAACGACGTCGGTTAAATGCAATTTACTGTGGATAAGTCCCATCTATGACTGATTGTGATGTCACAAAATTCACGCCAAAATAATATTTTTAAATTATCGATGCCTAAGCGTGTGAATACTTAACATTGTCAAATTTAATATTATTTTTCCATGGATAAAACGAGATTCGTTATTAAAAATCTCTTTCAAATTAAAGATATTGTTTAGATGTTTTTATCAAATAACTACGTTTTTTCCCTCAATCTTAAACAAGATAAAAAAATGCATGCGTATGAAGGGGCGACCGCAAGGATATTACGGATACGATGCTTCCACAACATGTAAGAGCGCGTATCTTTCTATCGACCTAAAATCTTAATGCAATTAAACTTGGAAAGCATCCAACATCGCTACATTTTTACAGACGGTATAGATACAGATTTACTTCAAGGCGTAGAATTTTACGACATCGCGGTTGGTACCAGTAAGTGACGGAAGCTTAAATACTTCTATGGCGCCATAGATTAACAAAGGCACGGTTATTCAAATGTCGTTTTAGTTCGCAGCAGACGTTGTAACGACTCAGTTATGTTTAAGTTCGCGCAACAATTATCTATATATTTCAGTTAACAGATGGATGTGGCGATGTTGCAAAGTAACAGTGTCTTATCTACAAAGTAAATATAATCTGTTTACTTTGTCTAGTCTAGAGTGGGGAATATGAAAAATATGAAATGTGAGCTACCTAGACAGTACCATTGTCTTATCTACAAAGTAAATATAATCTGTTAACTTTGTCTAGTCTAGAGTGGGGAATATGAAATGTGAGCTACCAACACAGTAACAGTGTCTTATCTACAAAGTAAATATAATCTGTTTACTTTGTCTAGTCTAGAGTTGGGAATATGAAATGTGTGCTACCTAGACAGTACCAGTGTCTTATCTGCAAAGTAAATATAATCTGTTAACTTTGTCTAGTCTAGAGTGGGGAATATGAAATGTGTGCTACCTAGACAGTACCAGTGTCTTATCTGCAAAGTAAATATAATCTGTTAACTTTGTCTAGTCTAGAGTGGAGAATATGAAATGTGAGCTACCTAGACAGTAACAGTGTCTTATCTACAAAGTAAATATAATCTGTTAACTTTGTCTAGCCTAGAGTGGGTAATATGAAATGTGAGCTACCTAGACAGTACCAGTGTCTTATCTGCAAAGTAAATATAATCTGTCAACTTTGTCTAGTCTAGAGTGGAGAATATGAAATGTGTGCTACCTAGACAGTACCAGTGTCTTATCTACAAAGTAAATATAATCTGTTAACTTTGTCTAGTCTAGAGTGGAGAATATGAAATGTGTGCTACCTAGACAGTACCAGTGTCTTATCTACAAAGTAAATATAATCTGTTAACTTTGTCTAGTCTAGAGTGGGGAATATGAAATGTGAGCTACCTAGACAGTACCAGTGTCTTGTCTACAAAGTAAATATAATCTGTTAACTTTGTCTAGCCTAGAGGTGATAATATGAAATGTGAGCTACCTAGACAGTAACAGTGTCTTATCTACAAAGTAAATATAATCTGTTAACTTTGTCTAGCCTAGAGGTGAGAATATGAAATGTGAGCTACCTAGACAGTACCATTGTGTTATCTACAAAGTAAATATAATCAGTTAACTTTGTCTAGCCTAGAGTGGGGAATATGAAATGTGAGCTACCTAGACAGTACCATTGTGTTATCTACAAAGTAAATATAATCAGTTAACTTTGTCTAGCCTAGAGTGGGGAATATGAAATGTGAGCTACCTAGACAGTACCAGTGTCTTGTCTACAAAGTAAATATAATCTGTTAACTTTGTCTAGTCTAGAGTGGAGAATATGAAATGTGAGCTACCTAGAGAGTAACAGTGTCTTATCTACAAAGTAAACATAATCTGTTAACTTTGTCTAGCCTAGAGTGGGGAATATGAAATGTGAGCTACCTAGACAGTACCATTGTGTTATCTACAAAGTAAATATAATCTGTTAACTTTGTCTAGTCTAGAGTGGAGAATATGAAATGTGTGCTACCTAGAGAGTAACAGTGTCTACAATGATTCGCCATAAAACTTTACTGATACAAACTTAGTTTAAAGTTTCTGAAGTAAAACCGAGACCAGATGCCCGGATATGTCATCCTGTACAAAGAACTGAGACTCTGCATTGCGGAACTAAAATAGAGCAAAGCTCTAAGTGCAATTTGGGCTGCATAAAGTGTACAATCTTACCTGACATCGGTGACGCTGGGAAAAGAGTGCGAACACTACTTCCAAGTGGAGGTGGTAGGCCATACTCACTCAGTCGTAACTTCCCCTGTATATCTACCAGGACATTACTGGGCTGCAGAAAGAGATGTAGGGGTCACTACAGTCTTATTAGTATAGCAGAAAGAGCCAGTAAAGACATTGATCAGAAGATGGTTGTATCAAGGGCAAACAAAGACATAATATCAATCTCGAGTCCTCGCCTACACAACAACTGCCTCTTTATTTCAGTATGTTAGCATCTACTGCTACAGAAGGGTATATCATTATGGCGCACAATCAAATGATACTATAAAATTAATTTCAAAGCCAGAAACTTTTACAATCGATATCTAAGATCTCCAGATTAATGCTGCGTAATGTCAGCAGTTTCATTCTTGTAGTGATCTTCAGCGATAGCCAATATTACAAAGATATAAAATTCGGGATAGTGAAATAAACGTGTGCCTAACAAAATGAAAATATGTGGGTCAAAATGCATTCATGCTAAGTTTAGAAATTGCATGTCAGCAAAAACTAATCAGTATGTTCCCACCATGATATTTCCGTGTATGACGTCACATCCGTCGTGGAGATAGCCCAGGCCTTTAAGTATCTGCCACCCCATCTTGTTGGCAGTCAGAGGGTCAAGATCCATCTGCTGCTGGGCAAAATACTCGGAAAGAGTGTACTCGTGTAAATCCATTGCCAAGAAGCACGTGTCTTTCTCGATACTGAAGGCCTGAAATTATCATTGTTTACATCGTGAAAACTTCACTTGCACATCTGTAAACCTAAATTATTGCAAATAACTTTATTAGAATTATTTTATTGATCTTATAGCACGTGTTACAGAATAACACAGAGTTAAATAGTCTTATTATACAGAATCAAACATTTACAATTGTCATTTGAATGGATTTGAAGCGTGAAGACATTGATGACGTCACATTGGAAAGCATTGTTCTATTAATATTAATACATAATGTGCATTGCGTCCTTATATGATTCCAATGCAAATCATTATTGTACCAATGGGTAAGAGACGTAAAGCAACACCAAATAAGTTGACCGAAAAGGTTCAAAAGGCACAATTGGATCATATAAAGTTTGATAAAATTGCAAGTAAATTATCGATTTGGAAAATGCAGAAATATGAAAAAGCAGAAAAGCAGCAATATTACTATGTACATTTTCACATCAGGTACCGAATAGTAAAAAAAATCAAATTGCAATTATAAAAATCCTCATCGTCGGGAATCGAAGTGAAATAACTAGCGTAAATAGCAATAGCCTAATATTGCTGGAATCTCAAATTGAAAGTTTGGAAATAGCTAATTTTGTGATTTCCAGAGAGACATTTCCAAAACAAGCTGCTGCAAACGATACAATGTCTCGAACTAGTCAAACAATCAACGAGTTATTCCGTCCATCATAGCGTCATTGGTTGTAATGAGTGGGTGTAGTTATAGTTAGTAAGTATTAGAATGGGACTGTTTGGGAGTCCTGGCTTGTAATGACTTGGTGTAGTTATAGTTAGTAAGTATTAGAACGGGACTGTTTGGGAGTCCTGGCTTGTAATGAGTGGGTATAGTTATAGTTAGTAAGTATTAGAACGGGACTGTTTGGGAGTCCTGGCTTGTAATGAGTGGGTGTAGTTATAGTTAGTAAGTATTAGAACGGGACTGTTTGGGAGTCCTGGCTTGTAATGAGTGGGTGTAGTTATAGTTAGTTATTATTAGAACGGGACTGTTTGGGAGTCATGGCTTGTAATGAGTGGGTGCAGTTATAGTTAGTAAGTATTAGAACGGGACTGTTTGGGAGTCCTGACTTGTAATGAGTGGGTGTAGTTTTAGTTAGTAAGTATTAGAACGGGACTGTTTGGGATTCCTGGCTTGTAATGAGTGTATGTAGTTATAGTTAGTAATTATTAGAACGGGACTGTTTGGGAGTCCTGGCTTGTAATGAGTGGGTGTAGTTATAGTTAGTAAGTATTAGAACGGGACTGTTTGGGAGTCCTGGCTTGTAATGAGTGGGTGTAGTTATAGTTAGTAATTATTAGAACGGGACTGTTTGGGAGTCCTGGCTTGTAATGAGTGGGTGTAGTTATAGTTAGTTATTATTAGAACGGGACTGTTTGGGAGTCATGGCTTGTAATGAGTGGGTGCAGTTATAGTTAGTAAGTATTAGAACGGGACTGTTTGGGAGTCCTGACTTGTAATGAGTGGGTGTAGTTTTAGTTAGTAAGTATTAGAACGGGACTGTTTGGGAGTCCTGGCTTGTAATGAGTGGGTGTAGTTATAGTTAGTTATTATTAGAATGGGACTGTTTGGGAGTCCTGGCTTGTAATGACTTGGTGTAGTTATAGTTAGTAAGTATTAGAACGGGACTGTTTGGGAGTCCTGGCTTGTAATGAGTGGGTATAGTTATAGTTAGTAAGTATTAGAACGGGACTGTTTGGGAGTCCTGGCTTGTAATGAGTGGGTGTAGTTATAGTTAGTAAGTATTAGAACGGGACTGTTTGGGAGTCCTGGCTTGTAATGAGTGGGTGTAGTTATAGTTAGTTATTATTAGAACGGGACTGTTTGGGAGTCATGGCTTGTAATGAGTGGGTGCAGTTATAGTTAGTAAGTATTAGAACGGGACTGTTTGGGAGTCCTGACTTGTAATGAGTGGGTGTAGTTTTAGTTAGTAAGTATTAGAACGGGACTGTTTGGGATTCCTGGCTTGTAATGAGTGTATGTAGTTATAGTTAGTAATTATTAGAACGGGACTGTTTGGGAGTCCTGGCTTGTAATGAGTGGGTGTAGTTATAGTTAGTAAGTATTAGAACGGGACTGTTTGGGAGTCCTGGCTTGTAATGAGTGGGTGTAGTTATAGTTAGTAAGTATTAGAACGGGACTGTTTGGGAGTCCTGGCTTGTAATGAGTGGGTGTAGTTATAGTTAGTTATTATTAGAACGGGACTGTTTGGGAGTCATGGCTTGTAATGAGTGGGTGCAGTTATAGTTAGTAAGTATTAGAACGGGACTGTTTGGGAGTCCTGACTTGTAATGAGTGGGTGTAGTTTTAGTTAGTAAGTATTAGAACGGGACTGTTTGGGAGTCCTGGCTTGTAATGAGTGGGTGTAGTTATAGTTAGTTATTATTAGAACGGGATTGTTTGGGAGTCCTGGCTTGTAATGAGTGGGTGTAGTTATAGTTAGTAAGTATTAGAATGGGACTGTTTGGGAGTCCTGGCTTGTAATGAGTGGGTGTAGTTATAGTTAGTAAGTATTAGAATGGGACTGTTTGGGAGTCCTGGCTTGTAATGAGTGGGTGTAGTTATAGTTAGTAAGTATTAGAACGGGACTGTTTGGGAGTCCTGGCTTGTAATGAGTGGGTGTAGTTATAGTTAGTTATTATTAGAACGGGACTGTTTGGGAGTCCTGGCTTGTAATGAGTGGGTGTAGTTATAGTTAGTAATTATTAGAATGGGACTGTTTGGGAGTCCTGGCTTGTAATGAGTGGGTGTAGTTATAGTTAGTAAGTATTAGAATGGGACTGTTTGGGAGTCCTGGCTTGTAATGAGTGGGTGTAGTTATAGTTAGTTATTATTAGAACGGGATTGTTTGGGAGTCCTGGCTTGTAATGAGTGGATGTAGTTATAGTTGGTAATTATTAGAATGGGACTGTTTGGGAGTCCTGGCTTGTAATGAGTGGGTGTAGTTATAGTTAGTAAGTATTAGAAGGGACTGTTTGGGAGTCCTGCTTGTAAAGTGGTGTAGTTATAGTTAGTAAGTATTAGAATGGGACTGTTTGGGAGTCCTGGCTTGTAATGAGTGGGTGTAGTTATAGTTAGTTATTATTAGAACGGGACTGTTTGGGAGTCCTGGCTTGTAATGAGTGGGTGTAGTTATAGTTAGTTATTATTAGAACGGGATTGTTTGGGAGTCCTGGCTTGTAATGAGTGGATGTAGTTATAGTTGGTAATTATTAGAATGGGACTGTTTGGGAGTCCTGGCTTGTAATGAGTGGGTGTAGTTATAGTTAGTAAGTATTAGAATGGGACTGTTTGGGAGTCCTGGCTTGTAATGAGTGGGTGTAGTTATAGTTAGTAAGTATTAGAATGGGACTGTTTGGGAGTCCTGGCTTGTAATGAGTGGGTGTAGTTATAGTTAGTAAGTATTAGAATGGGACTGTTTGGGAGTCCTGGCTTGTAATGAGTGGGTGTAGTTATAGTTAGTAAGTATTAGAATGGGACTGTTTGGGAGTCATGGCTTGTAATGAGTGGGTGCAGTTATAGTTAGTAAGTATTAGAATGGGGCTGTTTGGGAGTCCTTGCTTGTAATGAGTGGGTGTAGTTATAGTTAGTAAGTATTAGAACGGGACTGTTTGGGAGTCCTGGCTTGTAATGAGTAGGTTTAGTTATAGTTAGTTATTATTAGAACGGGACTGTTTGGGAGTCCTGGCTTGTAATGAGTGGGTGTAGTTATAGTTGGTAATTATTAGAACGGGACTGTTTGGGAGTCCTGGCTTGTAATGAGTGTATGTAGTTATAGTTGGTAATTATTAGAACGGGTCTGTTTGGGATTCCTGGCTTGTAATAAGTGGGTGTAGTTATAGTTGGTAATTATTAGAACGGGACTGTTTGGGATTCCTGGCTTGTAATGAGTGGGTGTAGTTATAGTTGGTAATTATTAGAATGGGACTGTTTGGGATTCCTGGCTTGTAATGAGTGGGTGTAGTTATAGTTGGTAATTATCTGAATGGGATTGTTTGGGAGTCCTGGCTTGTAATGAGTAGGTGCAGTTATAGTTGGTAATTATAAGAACGGGATTGTTTGGGATTCCTGGCTTGTAATGAGTGGGTGTAGTTATAGTTGGTAAGTATTAGAATGGGACTGTTTGGGATTCCTGGCTTGTAATGAGTGGGTGTAGTTATAGTTGGTAATTATTAGAATGGGATTGTTTGGGAGTCCTGGCTTGTAATGAGTGGACGTAGTTATAGTTGGTAATTATTTGAACGGGACTGTTTGGGATTCCTGGCTTGTAATGAGTGGGTGTAGTTATAGTTGGTAAGTATTAGAATGGGACTGTTTGGGATTCCTGGCTTGTAATGAGTGGATGTAGTTATAGTTGGTAATTATTAGAATGGGATTGTTTGGGATTCCTGGCTTGTAATGAGTGGATGTAGTTATAGTTGGTAATTATTAGAACGGGACTGTTTGGGATTCCTGGCTTGTAATGAGTGGGTGTAGTTATAGTTGGTAAGTATTAGAATGGGACTGTTTGGGAGTCCTGGCCCCAATTTCTCGAAACAAACTAAGTCCAAAACTGACTTAAGTCTAAAGTTTTCATATAAGTTACATAAGGAGAAAAACATCAGTTTTGACTTAAGTCTGTATTTTTGTTTCGAGAAATCGGAGCCTGGCTTGTAATGAGTGGGTGTAGTTATAGTTGGTAATTATTAGAACGGGACTGTTTGGGAGTCCTGGCATGCCAAAGAGACCTCTATAACAGGGTATCGCTAACCACACATCGACAGTTTCAGGAGTCCTAGCTTGCCAACGAGACCTCTATAACAGGGTTTCGCTAACCACACATCGACAGTTTCAGGAGTCCTGGCTTGTCAAAGAGACCTCTATAACAGGGTATCGCTAACCACACATCGACAGTTTCAGGAGTCCTGGCTTGCCAAAGAGACCTCTATAACAGGGTATCGCTAACCACACATCGACAGTTTCAGGAGTCCTGGCTTGCCAAAGAGACCTCTATAACAGGGTATCGCTAACCACACATCGACAGTTTCAGGAGTCCTGGCTTGCCAAAGAGACCTCTATAACAGGGTATCGCTAACCACACATCGACAGTTTCAGACTATTAGACACACTAATGAGAGTATCCAAATCAATACCGACACAATTAAAAGGCAATATATTGACGAATCTCTTACCGACAAAATGAGAAAAAATCAATCTATTACTTCAATACGTCTAGAGTGGTGCAGCCGAGTGACAGAGAATGTCAACCCTTGTACCGGAACTAGCGACAAGATCGAGCAAGTGGTGGTATCGTTAGTGATAGTAACATAACGATGGAATGCTAGACATATACAAAGTGTAACCTTATTGACAGTTACTTAATGTCATCTAGAATCGCATATTGAAATGTTTTGTAAAACAAAATGATAAAAAAGATTATTGCCAATGTTAAGATATATATGTTCGTATGATTTTGAACTTTTAGTATTATATCAGAACAGCAAAATCGAATATTCAAGAATTAAACTAAATAAAATGCTGTGAAGTTTCATATTTCTTGTGGAATTTCTATGTGCTGTTGTGTCAGCCAATTAGAGACGGTGTTATGAGTTGATTACATAATTTATTAAGCCAATAAAAATGTTTGTTACAAGGAAGATTATACACAGTGCATATAGTGTTAAACCACTTTGTTCATGCAGTGTACATTCATATATTTTATATCATAGTTGCTACAGAAACATTACCATCGTAAATTTTAATATGAAATTTTATAAAACGAGTAGTAGAAGAATAGAATAATTTGAGACAGGTTTTATAAGATAAACATTTGAAAAAAAATGAACACAACTACCGATACAAATATGTTTACAACGTGTGGCGTATATCATAAGTAAAAAACATTGCATACAGACATTCATTTGGTGACGTCATAACGAAATCCTGATAATTTTACTCCCGACATACAATGACAAAATTCACAAATCATGATTCTATACAAGGGCGATGTTACTGGATAGTACACAGACTGTGTAATATGAGTGATAAAAACATACCTGGTACTTCACAAGAAAATAATGTGAGAGATCTGGTGACGTTAGCTTCTGTAGAATGGCCTCTGTGATTGGGCGCCTAGACAAGTCAATGACTTGTACCATGACCTCCGTTCCATCAACCAAGAGTCCGAGAACTACCGAGCTGTCCCTGTAGATTGTAGTCGAGATGTACACAATCACAACAATAAAGGTACACATGAAACATACAATGTAGATTTAACTAGCTGATGCAAAAAGAATATAGATTTGTGCCTATATTTTAAAGGTCACTATTAAACTGGACATTTGGACAGGTTGTTTTAAAGACTGCTTATTACCAATGCTAGTTAGATATGTTTGAAAGACATCATACTGTGCACGTTTTTATGATAGCGGTAGTTAGCGTTAATTCATGTACAGCGTCAAATTTTGATAGAGGTATTTGCGGTATCGAACCACCGAATCACGCTAATTAATGTGTGCTCTAATAAATCCTTATTTACATGTCTTTGAATTTGAACTTAAATAAGTACGTTTACAGTATGTGTTCTAATAAACTCGCGAATAAGGAATAGTGTATAGTAAACTCACGTGTAAGGAATAGTGTATAGTAAACTCGCGAGTAAGGAATAGTGTATAGTAAACTCACGTGTAAGGAATAGTGTATAGTAAACTCGCGAGTAAGGAATAGTGTATAGTAAACTCACGTGTAAGGAATAGTGTATAGTAAACTCACGAATAAGGAATAGTGTATAGTAAACTCGCGAGTAAGGCATAGTGTATAGTAAACTCACGAATAAGGAATAGTGTATAGTAAACTCACGTGTAAGGAATAGTGTATAGTAAACTCACGAGTAAGGAATAGTGTATAGTAAACTCACGAATAAGGAATAGTGTATAGTAAACTCACGAATAAGGAATAGTTTATAGTAAACTCGCGAGTAAGGCATAGTGTATAGTAAACTCACGAATAAGGAATAGTGTATAGTAAACTCACGTGTAAGGAATAGTGTATAGTAAACTCACGAGTAAGGAATAGTTTATAGTAAACTCACGAGTAAGGAATAGTGTATAGTAAACTCACGAGTAAGGAATAGTGTATAGTAAACTCACGAGTAAGGAATAGTGTATAGTAAACTCACGAATAAGGAATAGTGTATAGTAAACTCACGAGTAAGGAATAGTTTATAGTAAACTCACGAATAAGGAATAGTGTATAGTAAACTCACGTGTAAGGAATAGTGTATAGTAAACTCACGAGTAAGGAATAGTGTATAGTAAACTCACGAATAAGGAATAGTGTATAGTAAACTCACGAGTAAGGAATAGTGTATAGTAAACTCACGTGTAAGGAATAGTGTATAGTAAACTCACGAATAAGGAATAGTGTATAGTAAACTCACGAGTAAGGAATAGTGTATAGTAAACTCACGTGTAAGGAATAGTGTATAGTAAACTCACGAATAAGGAATAGTATATAGTAAACTCACGAGTAAGGAATAGTGTATAGTAAACTCACGAATAAGGAATAGTGTATAGTAAACTCACGTGTAAGGAATAGTGTATAGTAAACTCACGAGTAAGGAATAGTGTATAGTAAACTCACGAGTAAGGAATAGTGTATAGTAAACTCACGAGTAAGGAATAGTTTATAGTAAACTCACGTGTAAGGAATAGTGTATAGTAAACTCACGAGTAAGGAATAGTGTATAGTAAACTCACGAATAAGGAATAGTGTATAGTAAACTCACGAGTAAGGAATAGTTTATAGTAAACTCACGAGTAAGGAATAGTGTATAGTAAACTCACGTGTAAGGAATAGTGTATAGTAAACTCACGTGTAAGGAATAGTGTATAGTAAACTCACGAGTAAGGAAAAGTGTATAGTAAACTCACGAATAAGGAATAGTGTATAGTAAACTCACGAGTAAGGAATAGTGTATAGTAAACTCACGAATAAGGAATAGTGTATAGTAAACTCACGTGTAAGGAATAGTGTATAGTAAACTCACGAGTAAGGAATAGTGTATAGTAAACTCACGAGTAAGGAATAGTGTATAGTAAACTCACGAGTAAGGAATAGTGTATAGTAAACTCACGTGTAAGGAATAGTGTATAGTAAACTCACGAGTAAGGAATAGTGTATAGTAAACTCACGAGTAAGGAATAGTGTATAGTAAACTCACGAGTAAGGAATAGTGTATCTCTTGCGGTAGTCGAATGGGATGATGATATCTCCAATCTGTCTAAGGAAGGCCGCTGGCATCCTCGAGATCTCAGACAGTTTCTCTTTCCATCGTATACTCCTCGGTGTCCATTTGAGAGGACTGGTTTTGACAAAACTTCTACTCATTTCTTCCTGAAATGTACTTGTCTCCTGTTGCGTTAGTTGTATGTTGCCGTTTTTTTCTGATGCATGTTGAGCGTGGACATAAGACCCAGGGATGTCTGGTACTTTTGTGTCTTTGATATGCGCGACATTCGTGTTTCTTATATCTTTTGTGCCTGTGTTTTGTTCCGGAATGTTTGTACGGTGTTTTCCTTGATCTAGTGCCATAAGTACTGCGGGGTCATGGTGGATATCGGTATTTCCCTGTTCATGTGTTTGGCGATACGAAGGCAGTGCGGTCGTTTCATCCTGCTTCTTCTCATGCGGAACATCACTCAAGGATAACACAGTTTCAAGTGACTTGAGTTTCTCCTCTGAAATGCCCATGACTGAGCAGTAGTAGGATAAATCGTGACCATAGACAGAACCTTTGATCCCCTGATGCTTGCAGTGAGCCTGATAATAATTTAGGAGTTGCATTTGAAGAATGATATCCATGTTCTGCTGAAGTGGTACACCTGGAGATGAAGGTTTAGTATCGTCATGGAAACCAGGAAATACCGGCAAGTCCTTCTGGTCACTAGCATTTATGCTGTAATTTTCCCGACTTTCTGATCCGCTGGTCAAGTCAGATGGATACCAGATTCCTTCGTCTTCAGTAGGCAACGTAGAGACATTTCGTACCAACGAATCCGCAAACGGCAAATGAGAGTGATCGCGTTTAGCAACGTCATTGGAAGGTCTACTTGTAAATTCTTGCGCAATTTTCTTTTTTCTATTTGCACCGTGCCCAATGGGTTGTATAACTGCAACATTGTGCTTTGCTTCTTGTTGTTGTCTAGTCGGAAGCTGAAGATATGACGCGTCACTTTGAAAAGGAAGGAGTTTCTGTCCTTGGTCGTCTTTCTCTTGCTTTCTCATTGGTATCTGTTGTTTCTTCTGTTGTATGTGGTTAATAAATTTGGCTGAATTTTTATGCAAGTCATCCTGCAGTTTTCTGTTTGTTACATTTGCCATATGGGGCGGTGTACATCCTTTTAACCAGTCTTGCACGGCATCAGAAAACCCTCTCTTTTCTAAATCCGGGAAAGTATCCTGTCTAAAATCACCTTTACACTTTTCCGTGCTATGAACATTCTGTTCGGTTTTGTTTACATTATATGCCTTCCCCGTGACTTCCTCTAAATTCCAACCATTTGGTGTTACTGTTTTAGCAGATGATAAAAACTCAAAATCACTGTGTCCGCTCCCTCTTGGTAAACCCAGAAAATCTCTGTCCGTTGCATTGTTTTCGTTTTGCTTTTGAGTACTACTGGGAGCTTTATTTTCAAACAGGACTCTCGTAGCAATGTCAAACAAATTTGTTGCTCGCACGGCATCTTTTTGAGGGCGAGCTTCCCATTCAATATATGATTCTTTTGTTGGCGACATATAAATTTCATCACTGTGAATTGAGGAAGAAAGATCCAGTGCTACCTTACTATCAGTATACTGCGAAGACGGTGTTGTCCGACCGCAGTCATCTGCTATACTAGAGGTCAGATCTGAGCGAATGTCATCACTCTCTGTAGTGGTACTTTCGGCTGCTGCTGCGAAACTACATAGGGGCTGTTGGCCCTGCTTCGCCGGCGGCGGTTGCTGTTCAAAATTGCCTTCTTCGTCTCTGCCGTGTAGCATTCCACCTAAAGCAGGGAAATTCTCGTCATATGTCTTCCCAACAACTCTGTCGGCATACGTACCTATCCGGACGGGTTCTGGCTCCTTCTCCGTCAACCCATTACCTTTCACCATATCCGCCCATCTAGGGCCATCATTCAGCTTGTTCGCACATTGCTGACGCTGGTTAGAGCGTTTTATCAAATCACTATTCTTAACTTCATCATTTTGGTGATCTATATCCAACTTTTGTTCAATATCAGTCGCCATATCTGTAACTTCGTCTGTGTTCTTGTTTGATTTTGCACGTTCTTTCTTTCCCTGAACTGTTACCCACTGATTTTCGTTGTGCATGTCAAATAGCGCATACAAGTTTGGGTCCACAGTACTTTGCAAGGCCGCAAGTTCCATGTTGAATAGTAGTGATGCATCAGTGTCATGTTCAATATTTTGTAAATTTCCAAATGTGACATCAAACTTTCTATCCTTGTTTGTTTCTTTTTCATTCTTGAATTGAACGGGAGGTTTCTTGGAAATAACGTCATCATTTTTCTGTTTTGATGAGACAATGGGTTTCTTAGAGATAACGATGACGTCATCATTCTTCTTCTTTATCGGAAGCTGTGGTTTCTTGGATATCACGACGACGTCACCATTTTTCTGTTTTACTGGCTTTTTCGATATCACGATAACGTCATCATTCTTTTGCTTTATTGAAGCATCATCAGGTTTTCTGGAAATGGTGTTGACATCGTCTACGCAACATGTGTCTTCTTTATTCCTTATATCATTCGATGTAACATCTGCTTTTGTAGATTCTTCTGCATTGCTTTCATCATTTGCGACGATAGGCTGTACACCCTTACGCTGCTGCCGCTTGTTTTGACGCTTTTGTATTTTCTTCTCTCGTTTCTTTGTTTTCATCATTTTTTCATGCTCTTCTTCCTCGAGAAGCTCTGCCATTTTCCTGTCCATTTGGTACTGTGTCATCTTTTCAAAATAATCCCAGAAATTCGTCCAGATTGCAACCCCTTTGTCGCCGAAACTCTCAATGGCATTCTTGACATTGTTGTAATGCGGTTTGACATCCGCATGCTGTACAACCTTGGTACTGTTCTTCTCCAGCCATTCCTTTCCTTCTTGTGTCTGACCCAGACAGGAAAGAGGGAAGAAGCACGCAACCAACGTTTCCGGTTCTGTTCTAGGGGTAGTAGAGTAGCATTTCAATGCTTTGATAAGAAATTCTGGTCCACGACATCTGATGAATTGTATCACTACGGCTTCATCGACAACTATCGCGTGTTGAGTCATACATAGTGCGACGACGAAACAAATACCTGTAACGCATGCTGGCTGTTTCATTAGCTTAGTGAACACAGACACTGCACTCGGAATGAACTTCTGTTTCAAAATGGCGTCGCGAAACTCTTTCATCGTTGCAAGACGCTTGAACATCGGGATCAGAATATCTTCGTAAAACGCAATATCGCTCTCTGTGTCGTGCTCCGGTGACGGGTTCTTCATCCTTTCTGTGCGGCTCTACAATCAGATATATAGTTGGTTGTAGTGAAATGTATGTGAAATGTTCAAACTCGTTTACTGTCCGCCATTACACATAGAGGTCGGATGTCTTGTATCCCGAACCCTGGCCCTTGCCAGTTTAGTAAATAATTTTTGTTTAGAACTACTCAAATCGCTCTTACAGTAGTGTGTTTACTTTATTAGATGCATGTTCTTGTCTAAAAATATTTTCATCAACTCCTCAGTGGTTATGTATTGCATTTGTTTAACATGCATGGCTCGGGTATGGGTACAGCGTACATGTTGTACCTGCTTAATCGTATTGATCTACGATTTGGAATTCAACGGTATCATTACAAAATACTTAACAACGTCGTGAAAGTCAATGTTTCTTGTTACATTTTTCATAAGGAATGTAGAAGAATACATGTATGTCATATTTTGCTTCGTGGTTATGTAACAGAATTTGCCTCACTGAATTGTCCCTTTAAAAGTTGATATATCATATTCAAAAACAATTTGTTATTTACTTATTTGTTTTCATACATTCTGCTTCTGTATACCTTAATGAACTGCTCCTTGTCCTTTGCTGACATCTTGCCAAGTATGATATTGAAGGAATCAAACTTTTGGGAATCGAACGCCCAACAAACTGCTGTCATCCCCGTCTGTAAATAAACAAATCTATCATAAATAAACCTTACTAATGGTACATCACAGTGTCTAAAAGGTGACGCCATCCATCCATCGGTGTGGGATAGTCAGTGATAAAGTCTCCTGTCTTATATGACAATGTCGTTCCATATGAGGTACAAATCACGCCTGGTGTTGTAAGGCAGTCATCCACCACGTTTCCATGGGATAGATGATGACTGAGAATAGACCATATTGCTATACAAGTAAACATCGCATTCATAGAGAATAGAAGGCAATACAAGATAGTATTCCCGTCCCTAAGATCAAGTTAAGGATATAAGGAAAACGTCGATTGAGATAATCAGCGACCTAAGGTATATATTGCGTTCATTTGCGGTAACTTGCGATGGAAGATGACAAACCGAGCCATTTCCCAGCAAGCTCACGATACAAGGTAAACTATCATACCTAACTGGCTTATCTCATACAATCCACTAGCTCATGTCGTCTGAGGCTGTATTAAATGACTATCCATGCAACACAACCTCTTGATTTCACGGAGTCAACAAAAATATTATTTTTGCTGTGAACTTTGAATGCTAAGCTCAGAATCCAATCTAGCATTTTTACTTTTATAATATGGCACAATTATCATATTGTGCAGTCGCAGTTCTCTTAGAACTTGTAAAGGGGGGGAGGCCGGAATAGTGGAATATCTGAATAATATCGTCGATGTGTGAGAGAAAAATACCCTTTCATATAAGGATAGGAAGGAATCGGATATTCTACGTTTGATCAATATTAGAAGAAAGGAATTTCGAAAAGGAGGGCTGAAGTTGGTTGCGAGTTCATAGTTCCTAGTTCCGTTTAATAAACGGAACTAGGAACCAGACGCGAGTTCCGTTTAAGCTTATACGGAGCTAGGAACCAGACCCGAGTTCCGTTTAAGCTTATACGGAACTAGGAACCAGACCCGAGTTCCGTTTAAGCTTATACGGAACTAGGAACCAGACCCGAGTTCCGTTTAAGCTTATACGGAACTAGGAACCAGACCCGAGTTCCGTTTAACAAACCTACTGGCCAACGAGCGGAGTTCCGTTTATTAGGATTCCTGCCTCTAACTTCATGTTCAATTACATATTATATACAAGAATCGAACTTAAAACTTCCATGAATAATACAGCACAGAATTAATCTCCTTAACACAAATTTCCTAAAACGGATCTGACAACTAGACTCCAGTTCCGTTTAAGCTTATACGGAACTAGGAACAAGACCCGAGTTCCGTTTAAGCTTATACGGAACTAGGAACCAGACCCGAGTTCCGTTTAAGCTTATACGGAACTAGGAACCAGACCCGAGTTCCGTTTAAGCTTATACGGAACTAGGAACCAGACCCGAGTTCCTTTTTAACAAACCTACTGGCCAACGAGCGGAGTTCCGTTTATTAGGATCCCTGCCTCTAACTTCATGTTCAATTACATATTATATACAAGAATCGAACTTAAAACTTCCATGAATAATACAGCACAGAATTAATCTCCTTAACACAAATTTCCTAAAACGGATCTGACAACTAGACTCCAGTTCCGTTTAAGCTTATACGGAACTAGGAACCAGACCCGAGTTCCGTTTAAGCTTATACGGAACTAGGAACCAGGCCCGAGTTACGTTTAAGCTTATACGGAACTAGGAACCAGACCCGAGTTCCGTTTAAGCTTATACGGAACTAGGAACCAGACCCGAGTTCCGTTTAACAAACATACTGGCCAACGAGCGGAGTTCCGTTTATTAGGATTCCTACCTCTAACTGCATGTTCAATTACATATTATATACAAGAATCGAACTTAAAACTTCCATGAATAATACAGCACAGAATTAATCTCCTTAACACAAATTTCCTTAAACGGATCTGACAACTAGACTCCAGTTCCGTTTAACTTAAACGGAACTAGGAACCAGACCCGAGTTCCGTTTAAGCTTATACGGAACTAGGAACCAGACCCGAGTTCCGTTTAACAAACCTACTGGCCAACGAGCGGAGTTCCGTTTATTAGGATTCCTACCTCTAACTTCATGTTCAATTACATATTATATACAAGAATCGAACTTAAAACTTCCATGAATAATACAACACAGAATCAATCTATTTAACACAGAATTTCATCAGCGGGTTTGACACCTAGACCCCGGTTCCGTTTAACTTAAACGGAACTAGGAACCAGACCCGGATTCTGTTTAAGCTCAAACAGAACTAGGAACCATATTCGAGTTCCGTTTATTTGATCGGAACTAGGAACCAGACCCAGTTTAGAGCCGACGCTTGCATATAAGTGACTTTTTAAGATTTATTTTTACAGGAATCGTCTTTGAAATTTCAGGAACATGTAATCAAAGTGAAAATAATTTCATTGTAGATTTCTTTACACGAAGCCGACAACGAAACCTGTTCTGTTCTGTTTAATATTATATGGATCTAGGAACAAGATCCTAGTTCTGTTTAAGCCGATGTTGGCCTATACATTGCCTTTAAAGACTTTAATGAATACCCTGATGCTTAATAGGGCCCCGTATCGCAACACGGGTGCCGTATAGTAATCAGGCTGTCGGTCTATCTGTCCGTCCGTCTGTACGTCCGTCCGTCCGCCTGTCCTTTTTTTAGTTTTTTTTTGTTACCAAGAAGTCTTAAATTGCAGATGTAGGTTACCTTAGTGCCCCTGTTCTGTGTTACATTTTAGGGCCAATCGACATGATGGCCGACAGAGAAACAACTTTGATTTTGGAAGTTGAAGAGTTTTATCTCTATTTCTCAGAAAGCACCAAAGGGATCTGTCTGAAATTTCAGAGGTTGGTTTCCCCTAGGTTCCTAGTTGCGTATAAGGCATTTTTGAACCGATCTATCAACAAGATAGCCCCAAATGGGCAATACAACTCAATGAAACAAAATCAACAAGATGGCCAAGAGGCAGCCATCTTGGATTTTAATATTTATTGTTTAAAAAGCAGACATACATCATTCTTTGGTAGGCGCCAAGAATCCTCTAAGATCTCTTGTACTATACTGTCATCAATCATTTCGAAATCAGAGCTTCAATTGTACATTTCATTGTCAAGATATTACTTTTCCTAATCGCAAAGCACCTTGAGCGGTTCCTTTTTTGACGTGTCAGTGTTCTAGCATTTTACAGTAATCGTCTTCGGAACCTTTAGGAACATATAATCACAGTAAAACTCAATTTAGCGTAGAAACGGAGTCGACAAACCATGTCCGAGTTCCGTTTAAGATCATACGAATCTAGGAATTAGACCCGAGTTCCTTTTAGCCCAACGCATTCAAATTCCATATTCAGTTCACGTGCTTTTACTGACCAATGCGTTGAGTTCGTTTATTATGATTCCCACGTGTAATAAAATGTTTACTAGATATTTGCATTGGACAATTTGACGGGTGTTTATCTAACAAGGAAAAGTGGTCAATGGCATTCATATCTTAACTTGAGTTATGAAGAAGAATTTTTCCTCATCTCGCACGCTTAGGTTAGCCCTGTTGCACCTCAGTTTTGGTCAAAGGTTCAAGCCCCTGGTTATGCAATACACGATAGACTGCCGTCCTCTTTGCCAGCTAAGCTTGAGTGTTGAACTCGGGAAACTTGGTCACTGAACCAGGTAGTGTTCGGCTCCAAGGAGCACCACAAGATGGAGAGGATGTTGCGTCTCTCCATCCAGAATGTAATATATAAACTTGAATACTTCTGCCCTGAACAGGACATTCAGAGCATTGGCTTCTTTGAAGGTGTCATTGCTCGTCAATGTCTTGTTGTCTTGTTACTACAGATGTTGTTTGATGAATGAGTGATTTATGTTCAAATGTTACATACATGTACATGTTAATAGAGTATTTAGATGTAGATAATAAATGTGTAAAATATGTATGTATGTTATGTATGTATGTATGTGTGTGTGTGTGCGTGTGATGGTGTGTGTGTAGGTATGTAAGGGTGTGTGTGTGTGTATGTATGTATGTATGTACATTGTATGTATGTATGTATGTATGTATGTATGTATGTATGTATGTATGTATGTATGTATGTATGTATGTATGTATGTATGTATGTTTGTATGTATGTATGTATGTATGTATGTATGTATGTATGTATGTATGTATGTATGTATGTATGTATGTATGTATGTATGTATGTATGTATGTATGTATGTATGTATGTATGTATGTACATTTGTATGTATGTATTTATGTATGTATGTATGTATGTATTTATGAATGTATGTATGTATGTATGTATGTATGTATGTATGTATGTATGTATGTATGTATGTATGTATGTATGTATGTATGTATGTATGTATGTATGTGTATGTATGTATGTATGTATGTATGTATGTATGTATGTATGTATGTATGTATGTATGTATGTATGTATGTATGTATGTATGTATGTATGTATGTGTGTGTATGTATGTATGTATGTATGTATTTATGTATGTATGTATGTATGTATGTATGTATGTATGTATGTATGTATGTATGTATGTATGTATGTATGTATGTATGTATGTATGTATGTATGTATGTATGTATGTATGTACATGTATGTATGTATGTATGTATGTATGTATGTATATATACAAGTATTGCATGGATCGTTATTTTTATGAAAATAAAAAGAATAAAAGAAAATGCTCAAAAAAATAATATTCTCAACTCTGAGTGGGAAAAAAAGAGAGAAAAAAGGTCTGTTCTTGAGAATTCAGCCAGTCTCAGTGTGAAGGTCTCGATATTCCACGTTTTCATCTTCCTGTAGGAGATCGTCAGTCCACCTTCTTTTAGAGTCAATGGAAGAATATCACACAGAACTCTTGAGCCTTTTCTGTAGTGAAGGAGCGGTTCATCCAGACTTTGTGTCAAAGTATGTATTTTTTCCCTCCTTCTGGGGATCCGGAGAATGCAGTTTCCATCCGGGAGGAAGTAGGGACCATGCTTTTAAAGGGCGTGGTCGAGGGGTGCCTATTATGGACTACACACTCGGCTTCTATTCCAGAATATTTCTGATCCGCAAGAGGTTGGGAGCTTGGTGTGCCATCAACTGCTGTTGGTTGTAGTGTGATTTCTGCACTCTAGGGAAGACATGTTCACAACTTTGTCGACGAATTGCTAATGATCCATCTAGTTCGGGAATCTGTGGATCGGAACACCCGTCTGGTCATGAAACTTTAGCTTAAAGTTTTTTTTTATTTTTTTTTTATTTTTTTTTTATTTTTACATAATTACATTACAACACAATGTACACAGTCACATAAAACAATATACAGGTACACATATATATGTATTCACAATCACATATCACTCGCGAGCACACATAAAAACACACATACACACACCCACACATCCTCACACCCACACACTCCCACCCACACACTCACCCTTACACACACCCACATTCGTGCAAGAATGTACACACAAATATTTCATTATAAGGGAAAACTAGCTTAAAAATATTAGCTTAAAGTTGGCTTTGTTCCTTAAAGAATATGAGGTGCCCCTTCTTAAAACATTGTCTTCTTGGGAAACCGTTTTCACACGGTTCATAGTATTGTCATTCCACCTTTCCAAATTCGAGAAGGCCAGATATCTTCCTCTGACCTTCATCGGCCGGTCCCTCGTCGAAATTCGTTGGTCTCTAATATTCTGTGTATCTCAACTCAAGGGGTTTGCTCGGTGGTGTACTCTGAAAGGCAATTACAAATGTTCTTCAGGGGGTTTCGTTGTCGTCCATGCCAGCTCCCACCGTGACCATGTTCATGGATGCGTTCATGGAAGTGTTAGGGGCTTCCCTCAACATCCATTGCTAGTCGATAGATTAGTCTGGGGAATATGCAGAAGATGATGGCTGTTCTGTTTTCTCTGCAGACCTTTTAGAGGATTCTGCATTCCAATGCGGTTTGAATGGCTACGGACAACTCTACAGTGGTCGCTTATCTGGAGAGACAGGGACATCAGCTTACGTCCTTTGTGCCCTCGCTATCCGTATTTCCGTATTATTCCTGTCTATAAGGAAATGCAGTTAACAATTTTTGTCAAGCATCTTCCAGGAAGGGCAAATGTTATGGCGGATAATCTCCAGGCGGCGCCAGCTGGTTATGACAGAACGGCATCTATATCCCTCGACCTTTTTGCCTCTTTCCTCAATAGTCAGTTGTCCACCTTTGTGTCTCCGTGCCAAACCAAATGGCTTGGGCCGTGGACGCAGGGTTCTACAGAGGTTTCCGGAGCATTATTGCTCCCTCTTTCCGATAGCGCCACTGTTGCCGCGACAACCCTGGTTTTCGGAGCTCTTGTCGTTTCTGGTGGCTCGTCATCTGGTTCTCCCACCAAAAACAAATGTCTTTCGTTAGAATCGGCCCCAGACGTTACCTTCACGCTTGGACATGATTTCAGGAGTCCTAGCTCAGACAGGCTTTTCTTCGGATATGTCAGCTCGCATCGCCCGATCATTTAGGTCTTTCTCCTCTGCCGTCTACCAGTCACGCTGGAAGATCTTCTTTGATTGGTGTATCGTCAGGAGGATTGATCCGGTCATGGCCTCTGCCCAGCTGATTGCGAGTTTCCTTCTCCTTGTTGTTTAGGGAGCGCAATAATGTACTATTGCAGGCTATCGCACAGCTATTGCCAGTGTATATTCTTTCCGTGGTAGACCAGAGGTAGGATCTTCATTTCTTTGTCTGTCTTGATTCGGGGGTTCAATCTGGACAGGCCTGACGTCAGCTCCACAGTGGAACCTAGAACTCGTATTAGAGTCACAAATGGGGGCTTCGGCTTCTAATGTGCCTTTAGGATCGGTCTCCATAAAGTTGTTAACTTTTAAGACTGTCTTCCTGCTTGCTGTTGCCTCAGGCCACAGGAGAAGTGATATTTATGCATTGTCTTTTCGCTCTTCGCGTATTTCTTGGGCAAGAGCTAGCTCTGCCGTTACCCTTCTCACTGATCCTTCAATTTGGACAAAAAATTGGGAAGCAAGTTTTTCGCCCCATTCCATTAGAATGCCTTTCCTGTCAGTCTCTATTGAGTCTGGGGAGAATTATCGGATGCTTTGTTCCTGTCGGGACCTTAAAACAGGGTCAGCAGGATATCTCCTCCCAGTCCATCTCCACGTTGATATGTCAGGTGATCAAGATTGCTTATGAGCCGTCTAATGATCAATCTCATGCGAAATGAAAGGTGAGAGCTCATGAGGTTAGAGCCCTTGCGACTTCTTTGGCTCTCCGCAATAGGTCCTTGTACCAGGACATCATGTCTTCTGCCGTTTGGCGTGGTCAGTCTACTTTCACCTCCGGTCTCTGTCCTTCCACTCTGATTGACTGTTTTCCTTGGGCCCAGTTGTGATGACTCAGTCTGTGACTGTTCCTCCTCAGTAGATATTATATACATATATGGTCTTTTAACCTTATGCGAGCAGGTTTCACAATGGTGCACCTCTTTCCACGGGGAGGTATATCCGTTTTTTCCTTTGTTCATTCAACCCTGTTTTATATTCTCTGCCTGGGGCCTGTCCCTTACATTTGCCATTTGACTGGGCTGCCTGGCTTCGGCCTCTCCATTACGGTTAGACAAATTCGCGTACCAAAGTTATGGTAGCGTATTACTGAAAAGAAATTGAGGTTTTTCAATGTAAAACCAATTTACATGATGTAAAACTAACAATACCTTTATGGGGTTCCACCCTTCTGTCCTCCCTCCCATTCCTCCTCAGTCATTTTGGCCTCGTGGCTACATAGAGGTTTTTAGGAAGGGACACCATTATATATACTCTCGTCGAGTACGTAATAAGGTACGGTAGGGAGACGGGATTCTCAAATATAATGTTTTCAGGGCTATAAAAATTGGTGTATGTAGTGTATTTGAATTCTAAAGTTATGGTAAGTATTATATCATGAAAAGTGGCTTAACATTGAAAAAACCTCTGATTTCCTTATAAAAGACTTCTTCTCTAAAACTTAGCACGATATTTAACAAAAATATTGCAAAGGTAGTATCTGTATGGGGTGAGGATACAAAATTATACAAAGGGTGTGGCTTATCCCCCTTAGGCCTGAGGGGCAGGGCCAAAAGGGGTCAATCCATATAAACGACTTTTTCTCTGAAATTAAGTATTGGGATAGTACTCATATTGCGATGGTAGCATCTTTAGTGGGAATTCAAAATTGTAAAAATACTGGGACTGACTGTCTACCGCTAATGAATAGCACTCATAATCATATGATATTGAAAACATCATTATATGATGGAGATTTAAAATAAAGCAAATCGTGGAGCCTGTTTTACTATTTCCAATTGTTTTTGTGACAATTACTTCATAAAACAGGTGATTCTTTGTGATCTATTTTGTTGACTCATGGAAGGATATTCTTAACCAAGATCAATAGGTACAATATACATGTATATTTCAAAGGCAGTTTTGGTTTATGCTTGAAGTTCGATAAAATGCACATCAATTTAACAGAATATTAAAATATCAGAAAAATATAAATTTGAAATACTCCTTCACATAAAAATAAAAATAAATGGAGAAAAATCTGGAAATCTTAATATTTCGAGTAAACATTGTTAGATTTAAAATAAAATCCTTTTACCATGGGGATTAGATAAAGATATCTGTAAAAATTATATGTACTGGGCTTAAACGGTCTGTAGCCTAGAATTTCCCATTAATTTCAAAGGAATTCCGGTCTCATTCATAAACGCCGCACGTCGCGCTATCGCATAACTTAACTCGGTCCTTTGGACAAGTTGAGCTAAAATGAGTAAATGATATGACAAGCCAGTTAAAATTTATTGAAGGAGCAAGGTCCATCCAGAATTTAATCGAATTATATAAGATATCTTATATTGATATATTCGATATCGGGCCCTTCGGGTCAGGTGAGCTTTACAAATGTCTATGCAAGCGAGGGGTTATACGGAACTCGGGTCTAGTTCCTAGTTCCGTTTAAGCTTAAACAAAACTCGGGTCTGGTTCCTAGTTCCGTATTTAATAGCTTAAACGGAAAACGGGTCTGGTTCCTAGTTCCGTTTAAGTTAAACGGAACTGGAGTCTAGGTGTCAGATTCATTTAAGGAAATTTGTGTTAAGGAGATTAATTCTGTACTGTATTATGAATGTAAGCTTTAAGTTCGATTCCCGTATATAATATGTAATTGAACATGCAATTAGAGGTAGAAATCCTAATAAACGGAACTCGGCTCGTTGACCAGTATTTTTGTTAAACGGAACTCGGGTCTGGTTCCTAGTTCCGTTTAAGTTAAACGGAACTCGGGTCTGGTTCCTAGTTCCGTTATAAGTTAAACGGAACTCGGGTCTGGTTCCTAGTTCCGTTTATTAAACGGAACTAGGAACTAGGAACTCGCAACCAACTTCAGCTTTCCTTTCGAAAACACTAAAAAAAACTTTATGACTTTCCATATGAAATTATTTTTTTATGTCCACGTTTTAACAGTTTTGTTAAGCCGTTAAGTGGTATATGATTATTTGTTCGCCCGCTAGTACTACTCACTAATATGCAATCAATGTATAATTATAATATCCTGTATAACTGACCGGAAAAATAATTAATCACAATTAACATCCTCTTTGAGTTAGCCCACAACATAACGTACTCACCATTTCCTCTACGAGACAGTTCGTGACGTAACGTACTCGCTATATCCTCTTCCAGACAGTTCGTGACGTAACGTACTCGCCATATCCTCTACCAGACAGTTCGTGACATAACGTACTTACCATGCCCTCTATAATGTAGCTCGTGACGTAACGTACTCACCACGTTTTCTATGAGGCAGTTCGTGACGTAACGTACTCACCGCGTTTTCTATGAGGCACTTCGTGACGTAACGTACTCACCATTTCCTCTACGAGATAGTTCGTGACGTAACGTACTCGCCATATCCTCTAAGAGACAGTTCGTGACGTAACTTACTCATCGCGTCCTCTATGACAGTTCGTGACGTAACGTAGGCACTGCGTCCTCTGTGGGGCAGTTCGTGAGGTAACGTACTCACCATGTCCTCTATGAAGCAGTTCGTGAAGTCGTAACGTATTCATCGCGTCCTCTATGAGAGTCTCTATGAGGCACTTCGTGACGTAACGTACTCACCATTTCCTCTACGAGATAGTTCGTGACGTAACGTACTCGCCATATCCTCTAAGAGACAGTTCGTGACGTAACTTACTCATCGCGTCCTCTATGACAGTTCGTGACGTAACGTAGGCACTGCGTCCTCTGTGGGGCAGTTCGTGAGGTAACGTACTCACCATGTCCTCTATGAAGCAGTTCGTGAAGTAACGTATTCATCGCGTCCTCTATGAGGCAGTTCGTGACGTAACGTACTCACCATTTCCTCCATAATGCAGTTCGTGAAGTAACGTACTCGTCGTGTCTTCTATGGGGCAGTTGTGACGTAACTTAATCACCATGTCCTCTATGAGACAGTTCGTGAAGTAACGTACTCACCATGTCCTCTATGAGACAGTTCGTGAAGTAACGAACTCACCATGTTCTCTATGAGACAGTTCGTGAAGTAACGTACTCACCATGTCCTCTATGAGACAGTTCGTGAAGTAACGTACTCACCATGTCCTCTATGAGACAGTTCGTGAAGTAACATACTCACCATGTCCTCTATGAGACAGTTCGTGAAGTTACGTACTCACCGCGTCCTCTATGAGACAGTTCGTGAAGTAACGTACTCACCATGTCCTCTATGAGACAGTTCGTGACGTAACGTACTCACCATGTCCTCTATGAGACAGTTCGTGAAGTAACGTACTCACCATGTCCTCTATGAGACAGTTCGTGACGTAACGTACGCACCATGTCCTCTATAATGCAGTTCGTGAAGTAACGTACTCGTCGCGTCTTCTATGGGGCAGTTGTGACGTAACTTAATCACCATGTCCTCTATGAGACAGTTCGTGACGTAACGTACGCACCGCGTCCTCTATGAGATAGTTCGTGACGTAACTTACTCATCGCGTCCTCTATGAGGCAGTTCGTGATGTAACGTACTCACCGCGTCCTCTATGAGGTAGTTCGTGACGTGAAGTAACGTACTCACCATGTTCTCTATGAGACAGTTCGTGAAGTAACGTACTCACCATGTCCTCTATGAGACAGTTCGTGAAGTAACGTACTCACCATGTCCTCTATGAGACAGTTCGTGAAGTAACGTACCCACCACGTCTTCTATGAGACAGATCGTCAAGTAACGTACTCACCATGTCCTCTATGAGACAGTTCGTGAAGTAACGTACTCATCGCGTCCTCTATGAGACAGTTCGTGACGTAACTTACTCGCCATTTCCTCTATGAGACAGTTCGTGACGTAACGTAGTCACCGCGTCTTCTATGAGACAGTTCGTGACGTAACTTACTCACCATTTCCTCTATGAGACAGTTCGTGAAGTTACGTACTCACCGCGTCCTCTATGAGACAGTTCGTGAAGTAACGTACTCACCATGTCCTCTATGAGACAGTTCGTGACGTAACGTACTCACCATGTCCTCTATGAGACAGTTCGTGAAGTAACGTACTCACCATGTCCTCTATGAGACAGTTCGTGACGTAACGTACGCACCATGTCCTCTATAATGCAGTTCGTGAAGTAACGTACTCGTCGCGTCTTCTATGGGGCAGTTGTGACGTAACTTAATCACCATGTCCTCTATGAGACAGTTCGTGACGTAACGTACGCACCGCGTCCTCTATGAGATAGTTCGTGACGTAACTTACTCATCGCGTCCTCTATGAGGCAGTTCGTGATGTAACGTACTCACCGCGTCCTCTATGAGGTAGTTCGTGACGTGAAGTAACGTACTCACCATGTTCTCTATGAGACAGTTCGTGAAGTAACGTACTCACCATGTCCTCTATGAGACAGTTCGTGAAGTAACGTACTCACCATGTCCTCTATGAGACAGTTCGTGAAGTAACGTACCCACCACGTCTTCTATGAGACAGATCGTCAAGTAACGTACTCACCATGTCCTCTATGAGACAGTTCGTGAAGTAACGTACTCATCGCGTCCTCTATGAGACAGTTCGTGACGTAACTTACTCGCCATTTCCTCTATGAGACAGTTCGTGACGTAACGTAGTCACCGCGTCTTCTATGAGACAGTTCGTGACGTAACTTACTCACCATTTCCTCTATGAGACAGTTCGTGAAGTAACGTACTCATCGCGTCCTCTATGAGACAGTTCGTGACGTAACTTACTCACCATTTCCTCTATGAGACAGTTCGTGAAGTTACGTACTCACCGCGTCTTCTATGAGACAGTTCATGACGTAACGTACTCACCATGTTCTCTATGAGACAGTTCGTGAAGTAACGTACTCACCGCGTCTTCTATGAGACAGATCATGACGTAACGTACTCACCATGTCCTCTATGAGACACTTCGTGAAGTAACGTATTCCCCTTGTCCTCTATGAGACAGTTCGTGACGAAACGTACTAAACATGTCCTCTATGAGACAGTTCGTGACGTAACGTATTCCCCTTGTCCTCTATGAGACAGTTCGTGACGAAACGTACTAAACATGTCCTCTATGAGACAGTTCGTGACGTAACGTATTCACCTTGTCCTCTATGAGGCAGTTCGTGACGTAACGTATTCACCTTGTCCTCTATGAGACAGTTCGTGAAGTAACGTACTCACCATATCCTCTATGAGACAGTTCGTGACGAAACGTACTAAACATGTCCTCTATGAGGCAGTTCGTGACGTAACGTACTAAACATGTCCTCTATGAGGCAGTTCGTGACGTAACGTACTAAACATGTCCTCTATGAGGCAGTTCGTGACGTAACGTACTAAACATGTCCTCTATGAGGCAGTTCGTGACGTAACGTACTAAACATGTCCTCTATGAGGCAGTTCGTGACGTAACGTACTAAACATGTCCTCTATGAGGCAGTTCATGAAGTAACGTACTCACCATGTCCTCTATGAGGCAGTTCGTGACGTAACGTACTCACCGCGTCTTCTATGGGGCAGTTCGTGGCGTAACGTACTCACTGCGTCCTCTATGATGCAGTTCGTGACGTAACGTACTCACCGCGTCCTCTATGATGCAGATCATGACGTAACGTACTCACTGCGTCCTCTATGATGCAGTTCGTGACGTAACGTACTCACCGCGTCCTTTATGATGCAGATCATGACGTAACGTACACACTGCGTCCTCTGTGGGGCAGTTCGTGAGGTAACGTACTCAGAACTCACAATGTCCTCTATTAGGCAATTCGTGACGTAACTTACTCATTATATCCTCTATGAGGCAGTTCGTGTAAGGTACTCACCACATCCTCTATGAGGTAATCGGCGCCAGAAGACAGAAACTTCTCCACGGTTTTGGCGTCACCTTTCATTGCGGCGATCATCAATGGGGTTAGGCCTTCCTGTAATACACAACGGTATTGTTGTACTCCTAGTAATGTACAAGTCTCTTGTAATTCATATAATGACCAAAGAATCATATTCCACTCTCTGTCAATTTATTACTTTTTGGAAATATGAACTTAAGTACATAAGAAAATGAATTAATCTTCATGCACACTCAGCAATATATCAAAGATACTCATTGATTTTAACTTCGTCCTTCTATTATTATCAAATATTTCCATATCTGCTTTACTCCCAACATCTTACTGGTTTTGTATTTACGCGTAAATTATATTTGTATAACCCTCCGATACTGACGACAAAAGAGAAACGAATATTCAAAGAAAGCCTAGAGTGACCAGGAGAAAGACAAACCGAAGACAGGATGATATGAACATTGAGAAGTCGAAAGTTAAGAAAAGTGGTTTAGAACTTCTGTCGTCTTTATCGGAGGGGTAGATTTTAGATTTTAAAATAATAGTATATTACGAGTTGAAACTAACACCTTGAGGAGCATACTGGTTATAAAATAGCTCTCTCCCTCCCCCACCTCTCTCTTTCTCGCTCTTCCCTCACTCTCTCCCTCTCTCTCTGTCTCAAATACAACTTTATATATTATGTATATCTTTTCTTGTAAATGCCATCTTGTCTATGTAATTTGAATGTTTTATTATTTTGGGGAACGGGCTTTATATAAGTTGTATAACTTGTGCCCAATCCCATTGCAATAAAATATGTTTAAATAAAAAAGTCTCTTGTCCCCTTCACTAGTACAGTAACTACACTAAAACATCGTACAGGGTGTGAAGTGCTGGCAGAACCAATCAGCAATTTGTCTATCCTCTTCACTAGTACAGTAACTACACTAAAACATCGTACAGGGTGTGCTGGCAGAACCAATCAGCAATTTGTCTATGCCAAGGACGGAGATCCAATACAATTAATCACAATTTTCATGATGACTATAATACGTACAATTTTCTGACTTATTTTGATAAAACATTTTGATGATAATGTTCTTAATGTATATAACAAAATGCAGGAGGTGAACTTACGTTGTTCTGTCTGTTTATCTGTGCTCCATTGGTTAGGAGAAACCCAACACAAGCTTCCCACAACTTTTCGGCAGCGAAATGAAGGACCGTTTGACCATCCTGTAAAAAGGTATGTACATGTATTGGAGCGTATCGTAGAGAATCGCAGCGTAGCGGAATTACAAGTCTAACTTCACATTATATTGGTAAACAAACATACATGAATTTTGGCGCGGAATTTTTGCTATTTCTAGATGAGTCAAACCGTTGTAGAATGATCAAATGGTATCCTAAAACTATGGAAATTGGACTTGAAATGTATGATTATGCATACGTAGACTGTGGACTTTCCTGTTTTGAACACCTAGACTTTTATGAGTCTGCTTGAGTAACATGATATTTCCCATAGACGAGACTTTGCTTGATATTTCGCTAGTCTTCAATTCTTTTAAAACGCTTCAGTAACTGGACCTATGAATTTCTAAGATATGTATGCCTACAAGCCGTGTGGTCGGTTTTACTACGTTAAGAACAGACCACTAGTTTCTATACTTACGGAGTTGGCATGGTTGATGTCCAGATTTCCGCGGTATGGCCAGAGTGCGTTAACAAGTTTGGCGTCCCCAGTTCTTACCGCTATACAAAACGAATTGTTCTTTTCCTGTTGGTAAAAATAGCAATAATTCTTCAGTACAAACGAATGGATAATAAAATCATAAGTCGCTAATTCCGCTGGTAGCTATCTTCATTCTCGATGCAGAGACTGCTTTACGATATGAAATAGATGCCTGTGTCTACAACATAGATATACGTTTGTGTGGTCAGTCTTACCATATTGACCGCTGTGACGTCGGCACCATGTTTCAGAAGGAGTTCGGCCATTTCGGTGTGTCGGTTTTGAGTGGCTAACATCAGAGGGGTACTAGCGTCCTGTGGAAGACAAAATGGAAGGAAATTTCAAGCATTAGATCTACTCAGATCAAATATCTAAAACGAACAATACGTGTTAGCTCTTTAGCCAAATAATTCATCTCTGTTTCTTAACTCATCATCGATCTACATGTACAGTCGTCGGACATTTAAGTATTCGTCACTGTTGTCTTTTCGCTATACATTCTATGTATTTTCACTTTTCTCTTTGAATTTCCTTATCTCAATTGTCAATAGATTTTTACCAAATTTTGCATACTTATAGAGAATTGCCCACATTTCCAGCTCATAATATTTTAAAAATTTTCGGATGCTTCATTTTCGAAATATCATTATTTTCGTGCACCGCTTAATTTTTATAACGCCATTTCCTTCTTGTTCTTACCAAAATGGCAACGAAAACGTTTTGCTTTCTAATAAAACGCCGTTTTCTCAAAAATTAGGTAACGGATAATTATGCAAATTTTATGAGCCGAAATTGTAGACAATCTTCTATAAGTATGTCAAATTGGCTAAATTCCATCAATAGATGAGATCAAGAAAAAGGTAAAAATACATAGAATATAGAGGGAAAAACAACAGTGACGAATACTTATGTCTCATGACTGTATATCTCAATGAACACCACGCATATTATACAAAGGAAGAGGCTCAATTGTCGTGTCAAATGTCTTGTCCAAGAGCAGCTTCCCAACGATGACCATAGCGAGCGTCTCATGGTATCAAAACAGAGAAAATAAAATTCCGTCAGGAACACAAATCCATTAGATTGTGCTGCTAACTGCAAAGACATGAAATCGATGAATACACGAATGATAATTTATAATAATTATTGTATTAAGAAACAGTCAGATGTACACGTGACTTATTGCTATCGACATTCTGAATTTGCGCAATCATGTCGAGAAGATCATCAGAGAGAGGTGGTTAGCGCTGCACTGTGATATAGGCCTTATATAAAAAGGTGGTAGAATACTGCAAACATCAGCACATATGCAGCTTCATTTCAAATGACAGTGTTCTCATAAATGTCCATTACCATTCAACTAAGCAACGGGAAAGCAATGGCAGGCCTACTTATTTATGTCTTAAAAGTAAACAACAAATACAATTTTGAATTCATTGAATGAACTTTTTGTTTCGGATGAGCTTACAAACATGTACTCACCGCGGTAGATCTGACATTGACATTGGAACCGGCGTCTAGGAACCTACGCATCACATCTACGTTCCCCATAGCAGCCACTAGACAAAGAGGATCCATTCCGATCTGAAACTGAGCACACCGCAGATTTTGTTGTTTATTCATCTTAATTCAATCGTCTAAAAGGACAGTCACTCGAATAATTTGTCTAGTTTGCGAGTGTGTGCAATCATATTGAAATCGTAAAATTTAATGCAATACAAAATTCATATAACGTGACGCTACCCAAATTGGAACACTTTTTGATGATAATTGTGAAAAAATTCTAACGTCTGCATAAATCAAGATTTTTCTCTTAACTTTCCACCAATAGATGTCTTCAGTTTTAATTTCATGATTTGCTTACTTTTCAGCAGTGCATGTATTTTGAAAAAGAGGGCTTGAAGCATGCCTGGTCTAGCCCCGTGTTTCAGCAGCTTCGTGTACCCAAAATGTTGAACGAATATACGTACCCGGCCTACTATACCTATGTGTCGTAGTGGAGCAATGCCTCCGAAAATCACTCGGGCATAGTTTTCTATACTTTTTTGTAGGTTTCCAATTATTTTATGCGTATACATGCATTTACATATTATTTTTGTCAAAAACAAACATAACTACCATTCTTAATATCTATCGTACCGCTCACAAGACATCAAATTTTTAATTTGTGGACTTGCCGTATAAATTCCCTTCAGAAAGACCTTCATATGTATTATGTAAAAAATTAATGCTTCGATGAGAATTTGATATTTTATATGGTTCAGTTTTATTGCCTAGTAGGTAAGCGATATCAAACAAGTACGATAAAAATGCAAACAAACGTTTTATAATGGTTTGCATAATCATTACTTTGCTCCATTAGCAGTAATAGGCACCAATTGTAGCTCTAAAGACGACATCATTTTCTGTCAAAAAGTCTTTTGAGCTACAATATTGCAGCTACCCAAAAAGGAACACCTCTTAACTATAGTTTGATTAAAAAATGTAAAGACATCATAAAAATGTTGGAATTCATTTAAGGAAAGTTCAAACATTTTTTAGTTAATTTAAGTCACATATCTGTCAAAAACATCCCATGGTACATTTGTTTTTTCTTGTTTTAAAATGTGGTGTTTTTAAGGTTCGGACGATTGGCGTTTTACTTTGTCGCCTCATCAAAGATTTACTATAGAACTTTAAAACTAAAATACAAGTATAAATGAATTACCAGTTGATCATGCGTTGCAAGTTTCAAAATATCTTCAGGAGTTCCTTCTTTATCCTTCAGTAGTTTGTTCAAGATTTCCATGCATTGTTCTGCTATGCTTGGTCCAATCGGGAGACTTTCCTTCTGTTTGGCAGTTTCGTGAATACAAATATCTCCTTTGCATTGCTTGCACTTCCTGCCCTTTTTCCCAAACCGAGACGACATTTTCACAACAGAATATCAAGACTTTGAAATCAACTCAATATCTGCTGGTGCAAAAGGCGTGAATGTTATGAAACGTTTACGTCTATTAGTGACGTCATAATAGATGTGATGTCAATGTAGTGTACCAAATGATTTATTCCGCGAAATGACGTTACAAAAGAAAGCTCTTCAAGCGGGTTCATTTTCAATGATCCTCATAGTCACCAACACTACACAGTATCTCAAGATATTGCTGGACAAAAATCAAATCGCGGGACGTTTTGGATGAGATTGATATCAAATATTTGGTACAGTATTAATTGTTTAATGTCGTTAACGATGAGGTTTAACGACATGACATATTATTCTACTATTTCCTGCATCCTTTCGGGTCGGGGAAAGGGAAATTCTGTTTACTGTTCTATCAAAATTGTACTGATACGGGTTAAGAGAATTAGAATTGAAAACCTAATTCCAAATGAGACATTTTAAGTGTATACAGTATTTCCAACTGTTTAGAGGGCGGCGGGGCCTCAAATAATTTAGGAAATATAGTAACTGCTAAGGAAATTGATGGATTTTGCAATAAGATTTATATTATTTACTTTCTCTTTATTCCGTGTTTACCAATTTTTATTTTATTTTTTTTAAACAATCATTAACCGTAGAAAGATATCCGTATTGCCTTACCAGTTTGTTTTTTTCGTCTTAAGCATGTCATAAACTCATTATTATACTTCTAAAAGACGATTCAAAAGTATTTTTGACAATATCCATCGTTCCGCATACCATCAAACTGCAATCCCAATCTGATAACAATTATAATATTTTTTGATATCTTCCACGATGAAAACTCAACAATTCTCAAAAACTCTGTAAACGTACATTTTAGAGATAATGTTATTTTCGCACTAAAGTATCTGCTAACGATTTTTTTTCGGTGTGTTATTTATATAACTATAACTGTTGATTCGTAAATACACTCCTTAAACATATTAAAAACGACAGTATATGTACGGTTACAGTATTGTTAAACATGAATCTGGTCATGAAACTCAGAAATACCATCTAAAATTGGAATTAATCAAATTAACTAGACCTGTCAGCCAATAGCAGGCCCCATGATCACTTCCCGCACCCACATACCTGTCCCATCTAGGAATGGAACTCACTTTATTAGAGAAAATGTCTGTACAAGTGTACTAATCAATTCAGAGCTACATATATATATGAAGGCCACATGGATTTCCAGTATAGGTGAAATAATTTTCATAATGAATAGTCTGTTAAGTTTCAGACTTGTTGGCCTGTTCTGAAGAAGTTGTCTCAACAAAATTGTAAGAAACCTACAGGTAAGATATAAAATGATACAACAGAACTTCATATACTCTTCATTGGCAGTTATTGTCTTAAATGATATATACAAGAGATCCCAGAGGAATCTTGGCGCCCACCAAAGAATGATAAACGTCTGACAATGGAAAGAGGGATCTTTTCTATACTTTTACTTCATATTACTACTTATGAAATTTGAGAAAGATCCTTTCAGTATTTTCTGAGATATATAACAGTAACAAACTTCAATTATCAAAATCTAAGATGGCTACCTGTCGTTGACCGATCGGTCCAAAAAAGCAATATGCACAACTTATGTCCTAGGGGAACCTCCATATAACATTTGAGTCAGATCGCTTCAGTATTTTCTGAGATATATAACAGTAACAAACTTCAATTATCAAAATCTAAGATGGCTACCTGTCGTTGGCCAATCAGTCCCAAAAAGTAATATGCACAACTAGGCTCCTAGGGATACCCACATATAAAATTAGATTGCTTCAGTACTTTCTAAGTAATAATGGTACTATCAAAATTCAAGATAGAGGCCTTTCGGCCATCTTGTTGACAAATCGGTCCCAAAATGCAATATGCACAACTAGGGCCCTAGGGGGAACCTACATATGAAATTTGAGAAAGATCCCTTCAGCCCTTTCTGAGAAATAGCGGTAACAAGAAATGTTAACGACGGACGGAAGGACAGATGACGGATCTAAGACGAAAAGCGGTTGGAATAGCCCACCATCTGATAATGATGGGCTAATAAATAGACATTTTGGATAAAAAGCTCAATCTTACATTCTAGGCCCGTAGCTATAATCAGAGACAGATCCTCAACCCAGCTAAATCAGACATAGTTCCAATCTTATTTTGTTGACATATTTTGTTCACTATAGAATACTCTCTTAATCGATTAGATAAATAACCACATTCCAATTCTGTTTACAGTTCTCTCCCCTTACCAATATCACATAGAAATAACAATCAACAGCTTGTTGGTATTGGTATGTACATTTATTTAAATGTATCTGTATTTACAATGATTTCCTTCTGGACTGGCACTAATGATAACATCTACATATATTGGCACATTTCCCATGCATAGCATATTAATGACAGGCAGATACATTAGTCTAACAGCACTCTTACAATGTTACAATCTTACAATACCTCAGTTAGGTAGATAGTCCACTGTTTCATTACCTCAGTTAGGTAAATAGTGCACTGTTACAATACCTCAATTAGGCAGATAGCGCACTAGTGTTACAGAACCTCAGTTAGGCAGATAGCGCACTAGTGTTACAGAACCTCAGTTAGGCAGAAAGATTGTTCTGTATCCACCAATACAGACTACAACTAGGTAAACCATCAAAGATCAACTGTTAGGCAAATCTTTGTGAAAGATAACATCCCAACAGCAAATTAAACCATCAGGATTAAATCAATCTGGTGCTAGAAGTAACTTTAGAATGCATCCCTTGACTGTATCAAAATGATCCTAATTTGAATTCCTATGTCAGATGTCGAATGCATCCCTTGACTGTATCAAAATGATCCTAATTTGAATTCCTATGTCAGATGTCGTAAAACACTGTTCTGTCGTCTGATGACAGGCAACAGATATCACTTTACAGTAAAACAAACGTGACAATCTCTGTTAATCAAAAATAAATCTAGTGAATGTTACAAACAAACAAAATATTACGCTTAATTCATAGATGAATACTAAATATATTTACATATTGTTATTATGCTTATAATGTTCTGGGTTTCAAGTCTGTATTTTCAAGATGCCATTTATTTTAAAGCATCTAAGGTACATAAAGGGTGTTTAAGATCCAAAAATGATGTGGGTAAAATAAAGTTTACTGTCATTTACTCCCACCTTCTGGTGATTATTAAATGACAAAATTCACGGTAAAAGATGACATCACTAGCACTGGAAAGTGGGACTAATCGACGGTAAATTTTACTTTACCCACTGTCACCATTGATTTTACATAAATATAAACAATCTTTTCACGGATATTTTTGAGAGATGTTACATGTCATTCAGATGTAAAGCCTGCTTCAGGAACTTCTATTCACACAATACTTTGTATATACTATAAAACGTGAAATTTTCATGGTGTATAAACTTGTTTCTAAGAATCCTAATTACAAAGATGAACCATGAATATTTTTGCACACGAAAAGATCTGAAAATTCAAAATACCAATAAATACTTAATGTTATACATAATCCAGTGTTTAATTTAAAATTTAGTAATGAATGATTCAACTGATATATACAGATTCAAAGGAAACCCTTATAACATATGAATGTACATGATATACTATAATTGATATAGTCTAGACTAGTGTGATACATCTGAAAATGAAATCAACGAAAGGTTAACATAATTAACAAAATAAATTTATATACAGAATATAAACATTCATACATGTCAAACTAAATAAAACATCAATAAGGTAAAAAAAATAACATAAAATTCTGGTCCCTTAATTAGGTTTGTCTCATTTGATCAATCAAATTTTAATAGATGTTCACGTATTCCTCAGGATACAAATGCAGCACTCACATGACAGACTGAAATACTGTAAGACTAATTAGCATACAGATAGCTTGAAACTCTACAGTACATTGTAAAATATATATATGAATGCACATGATTATCATTTAAGTTAAAACACTGGTTGAAAATTTCAAATATAATTGGCCATACACAAAAACATCATGGTGGAGTTATTAGTACATCCACATAGCCTCTTAGGGATGTTTTGTCACAAGGCTTAGCTCTGGTAAATCCTCCCCCCTCACTTCTAAGGTAAAATCCTACCACTTAATCTATGGCATCAGTTCATTTTCTAGCAAACCTTACAAAGTAAATGCAATCTTTAAACTTTAAATATAGGATATAATACACTGTACGTAGAAACCAAGTTCCATGGATTTTGACTTATGTAAGACCTTAAGCTGCTCTACAATTAAACTTCCAATAAGGTACTCTCCACCTCATAGAACATCTACTCTGGTAGTCATTAGTTACAGCGAAGTATCAAAAATTCTATTGATACAGGAATTATCAAATATACATTAAGAATAAATATGATATTTAAGAACATTTTCACTACTCAACAATTCATTTTAAGTCTTCAAAGATATATGAGCTAAGAACTTCTTATAGCTTAAACTCTCCTTGGCCACCTAGCGAACGGCGCAAGACTTCCGGTCGCTAGGCGGCACCAGACAATTGTTGCTATTGGCTAGGAAGAATTTTGTCAGAAATTTGAATTTTGAATACTGACAGAGCATGAAGTAGGAAAGGAAAGACCACTACTGTACCAAGAGAAATAAGCAAGGTTTGAAGACTGAGCCAATAAGCGTACATGATGAAGTTCTAGTCCTTTGAAAAGCCTATTTTATGGTTGAAATGACGAACCAAAATCATCCCTGTCATTCTATGAACATATACAGTCTGTATGGTGAAGGACACAAGAAAGAGATGCTGGATGGTCCCTCAGATTTTTCATCCAGCCAAAGATGAGCAAAAAAAAGTTCTTGGGCCATCCAGCCACACCACCCCTGATACCACCGACACAGTTCACAGGTCATGGAGCCACAAGACCCCTGATGCCACCAAGACAGTCCACGGGCCATGGAGCCACAAGACCCCTGATGCCACCAACACAGTCTACAGGTCATGGAGCCACAAGACCCCTGATGCCACCAAGACAGTCCACGGGCCATGGAGCCACATGACCCCTGATGTCACCAAGACAGTCCACAAGCCATTGAGCTCCAAGACCCCTGATGTCACCAAGACCAACCATGCTGCCACCAAGACCCCAATAAAAGAAAAGTCCATGGGCAATCGAGCAACACTGAAGACTCAGACTTTTGAGAAACCTCATAAAAAAAAATGAGCGGAGACCTCAGATGCTGCCACTACCTCTAACAAGAAAGCCACTGACCAGAATGAGGCAGGAACTAGCAACAGCCTGCTAGTGATCATGATCTTGGTTGTTGATAAAAAAAACTTACCAATTTTACATTTGTTAATAAATTCACTGGTGTTGAGCAGCCTCTCTTTTGACTTTCAGATACACAAGATGGTGAAAGCATTTTGAAAATGCTAAAACACACTTACACATGAAAATTCTACCACTTTTAAAATCTTAAAACTGGAGAAAAAACATGCCCTCATTTGATTTATGCCATTTTCACACAAAAATGGAGGCAAATTTAAGGCATGAAGACTGTTTTGTTGACTACTTTGTACATGATTAATTTACAGTTGAGAGGGCATATTCGTGCAAATCACAGTGAATTCAAAACTTTTTATGACATTTTTAAAAACACAAATATTTTCCATTATACTGCTCTGCGGTGACACACAGTATAAAGACCAGGATATAATCACTATAGTTTTCTCAGTTATCATAAGTTGGGGTAGGCGAAGTCGTAGTTATCTGGCTCTGGTGGTATAGGTGGAGGCTCAGTCGGTATTGATATTCCTTCTGCATCCAGCATCCGTATCTTTATTTCCATGTTGAGAAGTAGCTCTAAATCCTTGGTATTCTGTTGACTATTCATCTGAAGGACAACAGTACAGTCATGACATTTAGTGTACATAGAGATGATATGATAACAGTACAGTCATGACATTTAGTGTACATAGAGATGATATGATAACAGTACAGTCATGACATTTAGTGTACATAGAGATGATAGGATCACAGTACAGTCATGACATTTAGTGTACATAGAGATGATAGGATAACAGTACAGTCATGACATTTAGTGTACATAGAGATGATAGGATCACAGTACAGTCATGACATTTAGTGTACATAGAGATGATAGGATAACAGTACAGTCATGACATTTAGTGTACATAGAGATGATAGGATAACAGTACAGTCATGACATTTAGTGTACATAGAGATGATATGATAACAGTACAGTCATGACATTTAGTGTACATAGAGATGATAGGATAACAGTACAGTCATGACATTTAGTGTACATAGAGATGATAGGATAACAGTACAGTCATGACATTTAGTGTACATAGAGATGATATGATAACAGTACAGTCATGACATTTAGTGTACATAGAGATGATATGATAACAGTACAGTCATGACATTTTGTGTACATAGAGATGATATGATAACAGTACAGTCATGACATTTAGTGTACATAGAGATGATATGATAACAGTACAGTCATGACATTTTGTGTACATAGAGATGATATGATAACAGTACAGTCATGACATTTTGTGTACATAGAGATGATATGATAACAGTACAGTCATGACATTTAGTGTACATAGAGATGATATGATAACAGTACAGTCATGACATTTAGTGTACATAGAGATGATATGATAACAGTACAGTCATGACATTTAGTGTACATAGAGATGATATGATAACAGTACAGTCATGACATTTTGTTACATAGAGATGATAGATAACAGTACAGTCATGACATTTAGTGTACATAGAGATGATATGATCACAGTACAGTCATGACATTTAGTGTACATAGAGATGATAGGATCACAGTACAGTCATGACATTTAGTGTACATAGAGATGATAGGATCACAGTACAGTCATGACATTTAGTGTACATAGAGATGATAGATCACAGTACAGTCATGACATTTAGTGTACATAGAGATGATATGATAACAGTACAGTCATGACATTTAGTGTACATAGAGATGATATGATAACAGTACAGTCATGACATTTAGTGTACATAGAGATGATATGATAACAGTACAGTCATGACATTTAGTGTACATAGAGATGATATGATAACAGTACAGTCATGACATTTAGTGTACATAGAGATGATGTGATAACAGTACAGTCATGACATTTAGTGTACATAGAGATGATATGATAACAGTACAGTCATGACATTTAGTGTACATAGAGATGATATGATAACAGTACAGTCATGACATTTAGTGTACATAGAGATGATATGATAACAGTACAGTCATGACATTTAGTGTACATAGAGATGATGTGATAACAGTACAGTCATGACATTTAGTGTACATAGAGATGATAGGATAACAGTACAGTCATGACATTTTGTGTACATAGAGATGATAGGATAACAGTACAGTCATGACATTTTGTGTACATAGAGATGATAGGATAACAGTACAGTCATGACATTTAGTGTACATAGAGATGATAGGATAACAGTACAGTCATGACATTTAGTGTACATAGAGATGATATGATAACAGTACAGTCATGACATTTAGTGTACATAGAGATGATATGATAACAGTACAGTCATGACATTTAGTGTACATAGAGATGATATGATAACAGTACAGTCATGACATTTAGTGTACATAGAGATGATATGATAACAGTACAGTCATGACATTTAGTGTACATAGAGATGATAGGATAACAGTACAGTCATGACATTTAGTGTACATAGAGATGATATGATAACAGTACAGTCATGACATTTAGTGTACATAGAGATGATAGGATAACAGTACAGTCATGACATTTAGTGTACATAGAGATGATAGGATCACAGTACAGTCATGACATTTTAGTGTACATAGAGATGATATGATAACAGTACAGTCATGACATTTAGTGTACATAGAGATGATATGATAGACAGCAGAATATGTAACAGTACAGTCATGACATTTAGTGTACATAGAGATGATAGGATAACAGTACAGTCATGACATTTGTGTACATAGAGATGATAGGATAACAGTACAGTCATGACATTTAGTGTACATAGAGATGATGATAACAGTACAGTCATGACATTTAGTGTACATAGAGATGATAGATAACAGTACAGTCATGACATTAGTGTACATAGAGATATATGATAACAGTACAGTCATGACATTTAGTGTACATAGAGATGATATGATAACAGTACAGTCATGACATTTAGTGTACATAGAGATGATAGGATAACAGTACAGTCATGACATTTTAGTGTACATAGAGATGATATGATAACAGTACAGTCATGACATTTAGTGTACATAGAGATGATAGTGATAACAGTACAGTCATGACATTTTGTGTACATAGAGATGATATTGATAACAGTACAGTCATGACATTTAGTGTACATAGAGATGATAGGATAACAGTACAGTCATGACATTTAGTGTACATAGAGATGATATGATAACAGTACAGTCATGACATTTAGTGTACATAGAGATGATAGGATAACAGTACAGTCATGACATTTAGTGTACATAGAGATGATAGGATAACAGTACAGTCATGACATTTAGTGTACATAGAGATGATATGATAACAGTACAGTCATGACATTTAGTGTACATAGAGATGATATGATAACAGTACAGTCATGACATTTAGTGTACATAGAGATGATAGGATAACAGTACAGTCATGACATTTAGTGTACATAGAGATGATATGATAACAGTACAGTCATGACATTTAGTGTACATAGAGATGATATGATAACAGTACAGTCATGACATTTAGTGTACATAGAGATGATATGATAACAGTACAGTCATGACATTTAGTGTACATAGAGATGATATGATAACAGTACAGTCATGACATTTAGTGTACATAGAGATGATAGGATAACAGTACAGTCATGACATTTTGTGTACATAGAGATGATAGGATAACAGTACAGTCATGACATTTAGTGTACATAGAGATGATAGGATAACAGTACAGTCATGACATTTAGTGTACATAGAGATGATATGATAACAGTACAGTCATGACATTTAGTGTACATAGAGATGATAGGATAACAGTACAGTCATGACATTTAGTGTACATAGAGATGATATGATAACAGTACAGTCATGACATTTAGTGTACATAGAGATGATAGGATAACAGTACAGTCATGACATTTTGTGTACATAGAGATGATAGGATAACAGTACAGTCATGACATTTAGTGTACATAGAGATGATATGATAACAGTACAGTCATGACATTTAGTGTACATAGAGATGATAGGATAACAGTACAGTCATGACATTTAGTGTACATAGAGATGATATGATGATAACAGTACAGTCATGACATTTAGTGTACATAGAGATGATATGATAACAGTACAGTCATGACATTTAGTGTACATAGAGATGATATGATAACAGTACAGTCATGACATTTTGTGTACATAGAGATGATATGATAACAGTACAGTCATGACATTTAGTGTACATAGAGATGATATGATAACAGTACAGTCATGACATTTAGTGTACATAGAGATGATAGGATCACAGTACAGTCATGACATTTAGTGTACATAGAGATGATAGATAACAGTACAGTCATGACAGTGTACATAGAGAGATGATAACAGTACAGTCATGACATTTGTGTACATAGAGATGATAGGATAACAGTACAGTCATGACATTTAGTGTACATAGAGATGATATGATAACAGTACAGTCATGACATTTAGTGTACATAGAGATGATATGATAACAGTACAGTCATGACATTTAGTGTACATAGAGATGATAGGATAACAGTACAGTCATGACATTTAGTGTACATAGAGATGATATGATAACAGTACAGTCATGACATTTAGTGTACATAGAGATGATATGATAACAGTACAGTCATGACATTTAGTGTACATAGAGATGATATGATAACAGTACAGTCATGACATTTAGTGTACATAGAGATGATATGATAACAGTACAGTCATGACATTTAGTGTACATAGAGATGATGTGATAACAGTACAGTCATGACATTTAGTGTACATAGAGATGATGTGATAACAGTACAGTCATGACATTTAGTGTACATAGAGATGATATGATAACAGTACAGTCATGACATTTAGTGTACATAGAGATGATATGATAACAGTACAGTCATGACATTTTGTGTACATAGAGATGATATGATAACAGTACAGTCATGACATTTAGTGTACATAGAGATGATATGATAACAGTACAGTCATGACATTTAGTGTACATAGAGATGATAGGATAACAGTACAGTCATGACATTTAGTGTACATAGAGATGATAGGATAACAGTACAGTCATGACATTTAGTGTACATAGAGATGATAGGATAACAGTACAGTCATGACATTTAGTGTACATAGAGATGATAGGATAACAGTACAGTCATGACATTTTGTGTACATAGAGATGATATGATAACAGTACAGTCATGACATTTAGTGTACATAGAGATGATATGATAACAGTACAGTCATGACATTTAGTGTACATAGAGATGATATGATAACAGTACAGTCATGACATTTAGTGTACATAGAGATGATATGTGATAACAGTACAGTCATGACATTTAGTGTACATAGAGATGATATGATAACAGTACAGTCATGACATTTAGTGTACATAGAGATGATATGATAACAGTACAGTCATGACATTTAGTGTACATAGAGATGATAGGATAACAGTACAGTCATGACATTTAGTGTACATAGAGATGATAGGATAACAGTACAGTCATGACATTTAGTGTACATAGAGATGATATGATAACAAACAGTACAGTCATGACATTTTGTGTACATAGAGATGATAGGATAACAGTACAGTCATGACATTTAGTGTACATAGAGATGATATGATAACAGTACAGTCATGACATTTAGTGTACATAGAGATGATATGATAACAGTACAGTCATGACATTTAGTGTACATAAGAGATGATAGGATAACAGTACAGTCATGACATTTAGTGTACATAGAGATGATATGATAACAGTACAGTCATGACATTTAGTGTACATAGAGATGATAGGATAACAGTACAGTCATGACATTTAGTGTACATAGAGATGATATGATAACAGTACAGTCATGACATTTAGTGTACATAGAGATGATAGGATAACAGTACAGTCATGACATTTAGTGTACATAGAGATGATATGATAACAGTACAGTCATGACATTTAGTGTACATAGAGATGATATGATAACAGTACAGTCATGACATTTAGTGTACATAGAGATGATAGGATAACAGTACAGTCATGACATGACATTTAGTGTACATAGAGATGATATGATAACAGTACAGTCATGACATTTAGTGTACATAGAGATGATAGGATAACAGTACAGTCATGACATTTAGTGTACATAGAGATGATATGATAACAGTACAGTCATGACATTTAGTGTACATAGAGATGATAGGATAACAGTACAGTCATGACATTTAGTGTACATAGAGATGATAGGATAACAGTACAGTCATGACATTTAGTGTACATAGAGATGATAGGAAGATACAGGATCACAGTACAGTCATGACATTTAGTGTACATAGAGATGATAGGATCACAGTACAGTCATGACATTTAGTGTACATAGAGATGATATGATAACAGTACAGTCATGACATTTAGTGTACATAGAGATGATAGGATAACAGTACAGTCATGACATTTAGTGTACATAGAGATGATAGGATCACAGTACAGTCATGACATTTAGTGTACATAGAGATGATATGATAACAGTACAGTCATGACATTTAGTGTACATAGAGATGATATGATAACAGTACAGTCATGACATTTAGTGTACATAGAGATGATAGGATCACAGTACAGTCATGACATTTAGTGTACATAGAGATGATATGATAACAGTACAGTCATGACATTTAGTGTACATAGAGATGATATGATAACAGTACAGTCATGACATTTAGTGTACATAGAGATGATGATGATAACAGTACAGTCATGACATTTTGTGTACATAGAGATGATATGATAACAGTACAGTCATGACATTTAGTGTACATAGAGATGATATGATAACAGTACAGTCATGACATTTAGTGTACATAGAGATGATAGGATCACAGTACAGTCATGACATTTAGTGTACATAGAGATGATATGATAACAGTACAGTCATGACATTTAGTGTACATAGAGATGATATGATAACAGTACAGTCATGACATTTTGTGTACATAGAGATGATATGATAACAGTACAGTCATGACATTTAGTGTACATAGAGATGATAGGATAACAGTACAGTCATGACATTTAGTGTACATAGAGATGATAGGATCACAGTACAGTCATGACATTTAGTGTACATAGAGATGATAGGATAACAGTACAGTCATGACATTTAGTGTACATAGAGATGATAGGATAACAGTACAGTCATGACATTTAGTGTACATAGAGATGATATGATAACAGTACAGTCATGACATTTAGTGTACATAGAGATGATAGGATAACAGTACAGTCATGACATTTAGTGTACATAGAGATGATATGATAACAGTACAGTCATGACATTTAGTGTACATAGAGATGATAGGATAACAGTACAGTCATGACATTTAGTGTACATAGAGATGATAGGATAACAGTACAGTCATGACATTTAGTGTACATAGAGATGATAGGATAACAGTACAGTCATGACATTTTGTGTACATAGAGATGATAGGATAACAGTACAGTCATGACATTTAGTGTACATAGAGATGATATGATAACAGTACAGTCATGACATTTAGTGTACATAGAGATGATAGGATAACAGTACAGTCATGACATTTAGTGTACATAGAGATGATATGATAACAGTACAGTCATGACATTTAGTGTACATAGAGATGATATGATAACAGTACAGTCATGACATTTAGTGTACATAGAGATGATGTGATAACAGTACAGTCATGACATTTTGTGTACATAGAGATGATATGATAACAGTACAGTCATGACATTTTGTGTACATAGAGATGATATGATAACAGTACAGTCATGACATTTTGTGTACATAGAGATGATAGGATAACAGTACAGTCATGACATTTTGTGTACATAGAGATGATATGATAACAGTACAGTCATGACATTTTTGTGTACATAGAGATGATATGATAACAGTACAGTCATGACATTTAGTGTACATAGAGATGATATGATAACAGTACAGTCATGACATTTAGTGTACATAGAGATGATATGATAACAGTACAGTCATGACATTTAGTGTACATAGAGATGATATGATAACAGTACAGTCATGACATTTAGTGTACATAGAGATGATATGATAACAGTACAGTCATGACATTTGTGTACATAGAGATGATATGTAACAGTACAGTCATGACATTTTGTGTACATAGAGATGATAGGATAACAGTACAGTCATGACATTTAGTGTACATAGAGATGATAGGATAACAGTACAGTCATGACATTTAGTGTACATAGAGATGATATGATAACAGTACAGTCATGACATTTAGTGTACATAGAGATGATGTGATAACAGTACAGTCATGACATTTAGTGTACATAGAGATGATATGATAACAGTACAGTCATGACATTTTGTGTACATAGAGATGATAGGATAACAGTACAGTCATGACATTTAGTGTACATAGAGATGATAGGATAACAGTACAGTCATGACATTTTGTGTACATAGAGATGATAGGATCACAGTACAGTCATGACATTTAGTGTACATAGAGATGATAGGATAACAGTACAGTCATGACATTTTGTGTACATAGAGATGATGTGATAACAGTACAGTCATGACATTTAGTGTACATAGAGATGATAGGATAACAGTACAGTCATGACATTTAGTGTACATAGAGATGATAGTGAAAACAGTACAGTCATGACATTTAGTGTACATAGAGATGATAGGATAACAGTACAGTCATGACATTTAGTGTACATAGAGATGATAGGATAACAGTACAGTCATGACATTTAGTGTACATAGAGATGATAGGATAACAGTACAGTCATGACATTTAGTGTACATAGAGATGATATGATAACAGTACAGTCATGACATTTAGTGTACATAGAGATGATATGATAACAGTACAGTCATGACATTTTGTGTACATAGAGATGATATGATAACAGTACAGTCATGACATTTAGTGTACATAGAGATGATAGGATAACAGTACAGTCATGACATTTAGTGTACATAGAGATGATATGATAACAGTACAGTCATGACATTTTGTGTACATAGAGATGATATGATCACAGTACAGTCATGACATTTAGTGTACATAGAGATGATAGGATCACAGTACAGTCATGACATTTAGTGTACATAGAGATGATAGGATAACAGTACAGTCATGACATTTAGTGTACATAGAGATGATAGGATCACAGTACAGTCATGACATTTAGTGTACATAGAGATGATAGGATAACAGTACAGTCATGACATTTAGTGTACATAGAGATGATAGGATAACAGTACAGTCATGACATTTAGTGTACATAGAGATGATAGGATAACAGTACAGTCATGACATTTAGTGTACATAGAGATGATATGATAACAGTACAGTCATGACATTTAGTGTACATAGAGATGATAGGATAACAGTACAGTCATGACATTTAGTGTACATAGAGATGATAGGATAACAGTACAGTCATGACATTTAGTGTACATAGAGATGATATGATAACAGTACAGTCATGACATTTAGTGTACATAGAGATGATGGATAACAGTACAGTCATGACATTTAGTGTACATAGAGATGATATGATACAGTACAGTCATGACATTTGTGTACATAGAGATGATAGATAACAGTACAGTACCATGACATTTAGTGTACATAGAGATGATAGGATAACAGTACAGTCATGACATTTAGTGTACATAGAGATGATATGATAACAGTACAGTCATGACATTTAGTGTACATAGAGATGATATGATCACAGTACAGTCATGACATTTAGTGTACATAGAGATGATATGATAACAGTACAGTCATGACATTTAGTGTACATAGAGATGATAGGATAACATACAGGATAGAGATGATATGATAACAGTACAGTCATGACATTTAGTGTTCATGCAAGCTTTATTTGTTATAATGCACAGTCATATTTGTGCATAAGATATTTACAATATATTGTTTAATAGGGTTATGTACGTAACAGTATGCTAATTACAAATATTGAAATAGGGTTATGTACGTAACAGATAGGCCCAACAAATTATAAGACATAATAAGGCGCCAATAAACACACTCCCATCCCATCCTCCCCATTCCATCTCTCTCTCTCTCTCTTCCAGTTTTGTAGAATAACGAGACTCTGATAAGAGATGAAAGTTTACCTCTGCTGACTTTAGGATGCTGAGGCCATCCATCCACATATCAAACTCGCATTCGTCTTTAGCTACGAAACAGAAGGAATTTTCTGGTGAGTCAGTGGTAGTAGAGGAAGGCTGAATAGCAAACGCTAAATTGGTGGCTATTGTCTGTAAAGAAAAAAAATGACCATCTTTACTGACAAAGGAATGCTACATTGATGATCACTGTCTGTAATGGGCTGGATTTACGGAATTGCAAACACCAAATTTCAATTTTATCAAAACAAGTTTTTTACTTAGCGCTAAGATGGTGACCATAATTTTAATGTGTAAGCAAATGTTGCAGTAGCAGAAAAGGTTACATAATAGAGTACTGAGTGACTTGATGTCTAAATCACATGTCAGCGAGACCAACATATTTGGTGTGCAGAAGGCAGGTTTTTTGGATTATACAAGTTAAATTATTACAAATTTAGAAGGAAAAATGTCAAAAGAATTATGCCCGGACTAGACAAGGGAATCTGGATAAGACAACAGACTGAGTTTTGACAAGTTGTACTGTATATCACTTGTACTGATTAGACAAGGGACAGTTTGGACAAGTTGTACTGTATAACATTTGTACAGATTAGACAAGGGAGTTTGGACAGTTGTACTGTATATCACTTGTACAGATTAGACCAAGGGACAGTTTTGGACAAGTTTGTACTGTATATCACTTGTACAGATTAGACAAGGGCTAGTTTTGACAAGTTGTACTGTATATCACTTGTACAGATTAGACAAGGGCTAGTTTTGACAAGTTGTACTGTATATCACTTGTACAGATTAGACAAGGGACAGTTTTGACAAGTTGTACTGTATATCACTTGTACAGATTAGACAAGGGACAGTTTGGACAAGTTGTACTGTATATCACTTGTACAGATTAGACAAGGGACAGTTTGGACAAGTTGTACTGTATATCACTTGTACAGATTAGACAAGGGCTAGTTTTGACAAGTTGTACTGTATATCACTTGTACAGATTAGACAAGGGCTAGTAGTTTTGACAAGGTGTACTGTATATCACTTGTACAGATTAGACAAGGGCTAGTTTTGACAAGTTGTACTGTATATCACTTTTACAGATTAGACAAAAATAGCCCTTGTCTATCTGGTTAGGCTTAGTTTTGGACAAGGTGTACTGTATATCACATGTACAGATTAGACAAGGGCTAGTTTTGACAAGTTGTACTGTATATATCACTTGTACAGATTAGACAAGGGCTTGTTTTGACAAGTTGTACTGTATAACATTTGTACAGATTAGACAAGGGCTTGTTTTGACAAGTTGTACTGTATATCACTTGTATAGATTAGAATAGGGCTAGTTTGACAAGTTGTACTGTATATCACTTGTACAGATTAGACAAGGGCTAGTTTTGACAAGTTGTACTGTATATCACTTGTACAGATTAGACAAGGGCTTGTTTTGACAAGTTGTACTGTATATCACTTGTACAGATTAGACAAGGGCTAGTTTTGACAAGGTGTACTGTATATCACTTGTACAGATTAGACAAGGGCTAGTTTTGACAAGTTGTACTGTATATCACTTGTACAGATTAGACAAGGGCTAGTTTTGACAAGTTGTACTGTATATCACTTGTACAGATTAGACAAGGGCTTGTTTTGACAAGTTGTACTGTATATCACTTGTACAGATTAGACAAGGGCTAGTTTTGACAAGTTGTACTGTATATCACTTGTACAGATTAGACAAGGGCTAGTTTGGACAAGGTGTACTGTATATCACTTGTACAGATTAGACAAGGGCACAGTTTTGACAAGTTGTACTGTATATCAACTTGTACAGATTAGACAAGGGCTAGTTTTGACAAGTTGGTACTGTATATCACTTGTACAGATTAGACAAGGGCTAGTTTTGACAAGTTGTACTGTATATCACTTGTACAGATTAGACAAGGGCTAGTTTTGACAAGTTGTACTATATATCACTTGTACAGATTAGACAATGGCTTGTTTTGACAAGTGTACTGTATATCACTTGTACAGATTAGACAAGGGACTACTTTTTGACAAGTTGTACTGTATATCACTTGTACAGATTAGACAAGGGCTAGTTTTGACAAGGTTGTACTGTATATCACTTGTACAGATTAGACAAGGGCTAGTTTTGACAAGTTGTACTGTATATCACTTGTACAGATTAGACTAGGGCTACAAGTGTGGCTAGTTTTGACAAGTTGTACTGTATATCACTTGTACAGATTAGACAAGGGCTAGTTTGACAAGTTGTACTGTATATCACTTGTACAGATTAGACAAGGGCTAGTTTTGACAAGTTGTACTGTATATCACTTGTACAGATTAGTTAGGGCTTGTTTTGACAAGTGTGTACTGTACTATATATCACATGTACAGATTAGACAAGGGCTATTTTGACAAGTTGTACATGTATATCACTTGTACAGATTAGACAAGGGACAGTTTTGACAAGTGTTAAATTACTGTATATCACTTGTACAAGATTAGACAAGGGCTAGTTTTGACAAGTTGTACTGTATATCACTTGTACAGATTAGACAAGGGACAGTTTTGACAAGTTGTACTGTATATCACTTGTACAGATTAGACAAGGGCTAGTTTTGACAAGTTTGTACTATGTATATCAACTTGTACAGATTAGACAAGGGCTTGTTTTGACAAGTTGTACTGTTATATCACTTGTACAGATTAGACACAAGGGCTAGTTTTGACAAGTTGTACTGTATATCACTTGTACAGATTAGGACACGGGCAGTTTTGACAAGTTGTATTGTAATATCACTTGTACAGATTAAGACAAGGGCTAGTTTTGACAAGTTGTACTGTATATCACTTGTACAGATTAGACAAGGGCTAGTTTTGACAAGGTGTACTGTATATCACTTGTACAGATTAGACAAGGGCTATGTTTTTGACAAGTTGTACTGTATATCACTTGTACAGATTAGACAAGGGCTAGTTGTGACAAGTTGTACTGTATACACTTGTACAGATATACTAGGGCAGTTTTGACAAGTTGTACTGTAATATCACTTGTACACTTGCAGATTAGACAACTAGGGCTAGTTTTGACAAGTTGTACTGTATAATCACTTGTACAGATTAGACAAGGGACTTGTTTTTGACAAGTTGTACTGTATATCACTTGTACAGATTAGACAAGGGACAGTTTTGACAAGTTGTACTGTATATCACTTGTACAGATTAGACAAGGGCTAGTTTTGACAAGTTGTACTGTATATCACTTGTACAGATTAGACAAGGGCTAGTTTTGACAAGTTGTACTGTATATCACTTGTACAGATTAGACAAGGGCTAGTTTTGACAAGTTGTACTGTATATCACTTGTACAGATTAGACAAGGGCTAGTTTTGACAAGTTGTACTGTATATATCACTTTGTACAGATTAGACAAGGGCTTGTTTTGACAAGTTTGTACTGTATATCACTTGTACAGATTAATAGGCTTGGCTAGTATATCACTTGACAAATGTAACTGTATATATCACTTGTACAGATTAGACAAGGGCTAGTTTTGACAAGTTGAATACTATATATCACTTGTACAGATTTAGTTAGGGCTTGTTTTGACAAGGTGTACTGTATATCACATGTACAGATTAGACAAGGGCTAGTTTTGACAAGTTGTACTGTATATCACTTGTACAGATTAGACTAGGGCTAGTTTTGACAAGTTGTACTGTATATCACTTGTACAGATTAGACAAGGGCTAGTTTTGACAAGTTGTACTGTATATCACTTGTACAGATTAGACTAGGGCTAGTTTTGACAAGTTGTACTGTATATCACTTGTACAGATTAGACAAGGGCTAGTTTTGACAAGTTGTACTGTATATCACTTGTACAGATTAGACAAGGGCTATTTTTGGACAAGTTGTACTGTATATCACTTGTACAGATTAGACAAGGGACAGTTTGGACAAGTTGTACTGTATATCACTTGTACAGATTAGACAAGGGACAGTTTTGACAAGTTGTACTATGTATCACTTGTACAGATTAAACAAGGGCTTGTTTTGTTGAGTTGTACTGTATATCACTTGTACAGATTAGACAAGGGACACTTTTGACAAGTTGTACTGTATATCACTTGTACAGATTAGGACAAGGGCTAGTTTTGACAAAGTGTACTGTATATAACACTTGTACAGATTAGACAAGGGGTTTTTGACAAGTTTTGTAAACAAGTTCTAGGGCTTGTATTTAGTTGAACTGTAAATCACTTGTATAGATATTAGACTAGTTGGGCTTACAAGTTTTGACAAGTTGTACTGTAATCACTTGTACAGATTAGACAAGGGCTAGTTTTGACAAGTTGTACTGTATATCACTTGTAACAGATTAGGTTAGGGCTAGTTTTGACAAGGTGTACTGTATATCACTTGTACAGATTAGACAAGGGCTAGTTTTGACAAGTTGTACTGTATATCACTTGTACAGATTAGACAAGGGCTAGTTTTGACAAGTTGTACTGTATATCACTTGTACAGATTAGTTAGGGCATATATAGTTTTGACAAGTTGTACTGTATATCACTTGTACAGATTAGACAAGGGCTTCTTTTGACAAGTTGTTACTGTATATCACTTGTACAGATTAGACATAGGGCTTAGTTTTGACAAGGTGTACTGTATTATATCACTTGTACAGATTAGACAAGGGCTAGTTTTGACAACTGTATTGTATATCACTTGTACAGATTAGACAAGGGCTTGATTTGACAAGGTGTACTGTATATCACTTGTACAGATAGACAAAGGCTAGTTTTGACAAGCTGTACTTGTATATCACTTGTACAGATTAGACTAGGGGCTTGTTTTGACACAAGGTGTACTGTATATCACCGATGTACAGTATAGACTTAACAAGGTGTACTGTATATCACTTGTACAGATTAGACATAGGGCTAGTTTTGAAAAGGTTGTAATGTATATCACTTGTACAGATTAGGACTAGGGCTAGTTTTGACAAGGTGTATTGTATATAACTTGTACAGATTAGACAAGTTGTACTATATATCACTTTTACAGATTAGACTAAGAGGCTAGTTTTGACAAGGTATACTGTATAATCACTTGTACAGATTATTTAATTGATAGGCTGTGGGTGCTCAATCCTCTATGTCATCATGCGTTTGAAGCCAAAGACATCAAAGTTCATCTATTGCAGCTTAAGTACTTACACTCTTAAATAAAGAAACAACAAAGTTATGATCCATTTCTCCACATCATAGTTAACACACACATATAATGGTGTTTTAAATGTGTGTTGTTAACACACATTTATAATAGTGTTTTCACATGTGTTTGTTAACACACATTTATAATAGTGTTTCACATGTGTTTGTTAAACACACATTTATAATAGTGTTTCACATGTGTTTGTTAACACACACATTTATAATAATATGTTTCACATGTGTTTGTTAACACACATTTATAATAGTGTTTCACATGTGTTTGTTAACACACATTTAGAATAGTGTTTCACATGTGTTTGTTAACACACATTTATAATAGTGTTTCACATGTGTTTGTTAACACACATTTATAAATAGTGTTTCACATGTGTTTGTTAACACACATTTATAATAGATGTTTCACATGTGTTTGTTAACAACACATTTATAAAAGTGTTTTACATGTGTGTGTTGACACACATATTTAATAGTGTTTTACATGTGTGTGTAAACACACATATATAATAGTGTTTTTACATGTGTGTGATTATGATAAACATAAGTAGTATATTGTACGGAAGTAATTAAAAATCGGTTTACATGTGATAATATGAAATTTTACACTAATAGTAATTCAACAAAGACACAAGGTGATACGTATACACAGTCATAATGTGGATAAAGTTTTAAGCAAAGTACAAGTTCAAATTACAATATTTGTTTTGAGATAAACACATCAAACTTCCAGGCTTGCACAAAATACTGATACATGAAAATATATTTTCATACTTTAATGAATAATTCAGGCAATAACTACTTAAGAGATTAGTAGATATTTCTTACAGTAGTACTACAGCAATCTTTACATAAACTTCATTTACATCACAACCAATGCTTACAGGTGCATGTCAATTGTCAGGTTGGAATTGTTTTAATAGGCCTTTTGGGCCTTTTGGCATGTATTCTATATCCTTGATTTTGGGAAATGAACTTTTGTTTAAACATAGCATTAATATTATGTTCTTATTAGTTTATGTTAATATATTGCAAAAAGTTCAAAAAGATTAAGTGAATAAATATGAAAATTTGTCAAAAACAATGAACTTTTTAAAAATGTATGAAAAAAATGATAATAGATCTAGAATCAGACATGAATATTAGACATCTGTAGTACACATTAATGAAACGATTTTACTATTGGTGAAGGTAATCATTAAGCGATTTCTAGAGAAAATATTCATACCCTACCTTGAGAGTAGTCAGAGGTCATCCATCTGTCATATGGAGCTAAACTATTAGTTACCCGTCAGACATCCGGAGCTAAGTAATCTGAGTTACCTGTCTGTCATTTGGAGCTAAGCTATCTAAGTTACCCGTCAGACATCTGGAGCTAAGTTATCTGAGCTACCTGTCTGCCATTTTGAACTAAGTAATCTAAGTTACATGTCTGACATCTGGAAATAGCTATCTAAGTTACCTGTCTGTCATCTGGAGCTAAGTTATCTGAGTTACCTGTCTGTCATCTGGAGCTAAGCTATTTAAGTTACCTGTCTGACATCTGGAGCTAAGTTATCTGAGTTACCTGTCTGTCATCTGGAGCTAAGCTATCTGAGTTACCTGTCTGTCATCTGGAGCTAAGTTATCTAAGTTACCTGTCTGACATCTGGAGCTAAGTTATCTAAGTTACCTGTCTGTCATCTGGAGCTAAGTTATCTAAGTTACCTGTCTGTCATCTGGAGCTAAGTTATCTAAGTTACCTGTCTGTCATCTGGAGCTAAGTTATCTAAGTTACCTGTCTGTCATCTGGAGCTAAGTTATCTGAGTTACTTGTCTGTCATCTGGAGCTAAGCTATCTGAGTTACCTGTCTGTCATCTGGAGCTAAGCTATCTAAGTTACCTGTCTGACATCTGGAGCTAAGTTATCTAGTTACCTGTCTGTCATCTGGAGCTAAGTTATCTAAGTTACCTGTCTGTCATCTGGAGCTAAGCTATCTAAGTTACCTGTCTGACATCTGGAGCTAAGCTATCTAAGTTACCTGTCTGACATCTGGAGCTAAGTTATCTAAGTTACCTGTCTGTCATCTGGAGCTAAGTTATCTAAGTTACCTGTCTGTGATCTGGAGCTAAGTTATCTAAGTTACCTGTCTGTCATCTGGAGCTAAGCTATCTAAGTTACCTGTCTGTCATCTGGAGCTATGCTATCTAAGTTACCTGTCTGTCATCTGGAGCTAAGTTATCTGAGCTACCTGTCTGTCATTTTGAGCTAAGCAATCTAAGTTACCTGTCTGACATCTGGAGCTAAGCTATCTAAGTTACCTGTCTGTCATCTGGAGCCAAGTTATCTAAGTTACCTGTCTGTCATCTGGAGCTAAGTTATCTGAGTTACCTGTCTGTCATCTGGAGCTAAGCTATCTAAGTTACCTGTCTGTCATCTGGAGCTAAGTTATCTAAGTTACCTGTCTGTCATCTGGAGCTAAGTTATCTAAGTTACCTGTCTGTCATCTGGAGCTAAGCTATCTAAGTTACCTGTCTGTCATCTGGAGCTAAGTTATCTAAGTTACCTGTCTGTCATCTGGAGCTAAGTTATCTAAGTTTCCTGTCTGTCATCTGGAGCTAAGCTATCTAAGTTACCTGTCTGTCATCTGGAGCTAAGTTATCTAAGTTACCTGTCTGTCATCTGGAGCTAAGTTATCTAAGTTACCCTCTGTCATCTGGAGCTAAGTTATCTAAGTTACCTGTCTGTCATCTAGAGCTAAGTTATCTGAGTTACCTGTCTGTCATCTGGAGCTAAGCTATCTAAGTTACCTGTCTGACATCTGGAGCTAAATTATCTAAGTTACCTGTCTGTCATCTGGAGCTAAGTTATCTAAGTTACCTGTCTGTGATCTGGAGCTAAGTTATCTAAGTTACCTGTCTGTGATCTGGAGCTAAGTTATCTAAGTTACCTGTCTGTCATCTGGAGCTACTGTTATCTGGAGCTAAGTTACCTGTCTGACATCTGGAGCTAAGTTATCTAAGTTACCTGTCTGACATCTGGAGCTAAGTTATCTAAGTTACCTGTCTGACATCTGGAGCTAAGTTATCTAAGTTACCTGTCTGTCATCTGGAGCAAAGTTATCTAAGTTACCTGTCTGTCATCTGGAGCTAAGTTATCTGAGTTACCTGTCTGTCATCTGGAGCTAAGCTATCTAAGTTACCTGTCTGTCATCTGGAGCTATGCTATCTAAGTTACCTGTCTGTCATCTGGAGCTAAGTTATCTGAGCTACCTGTCTGTCATTTTGAGCTAAGCAATCTAAGTTACCTGTCTGACATCTGGAGCTAAGCTATCTAAGTTACCTGTCTGTCATCTGGAGCTAAGTTATCTAAGTTACCTGTCTGTCATCTGGAGCTAAGCTATCTAAGTTACCTGTCTGTCATCTGGAGCTAAGTTATCTAAGTTACCTGTCTGTCATCTGGAGCTAAGTTATCTAAGTTACCTGTCTGTCATCTGGAGCTAAGTTATCTAAGTTACCTGTCTGTCATCTGGAGCTAAGTTATCTAATTTACCTGTCTGTCATCTGGAGCTAAGCTATCTAAGCTATCTGAGTTACCTGTCTGTCATTTTGAGCTAAGCAATCTAAGTTACCTGTCTGACATCTGGAGCTAAGCTATCAGAGTTTCCCAAGTTAACATGTGTAATGATAACACTATATCTTACCAGTGATAAACAACATCAATTGTACAAAACACAGAGTTCACAAATACTTCAGGTGATAAATTAATTCACACAAGACTATTTGTTAAAATAAAAATATTATTATGGTCAAGTTAATATCATTGGAGATGCTACAGTGTCTATGATGCCGTCCTATTGATACCATACCTGTACTTTAGATTGCTGAAAGCATACATTCATTCGAGCTGTATTAATAGTGAGATTATACCACACTTTTGTTTACTCTATAGTAAATTGTTATCCCTGTTAACTTGTAGGACATAAACACACTCCTTGATTAATTTGTTGACCTAGACCAGTTTTTACACTATGTTATATCTACATATCTTGAATACTTTGATAAATGAACTTTTACCCCAACTTTAAATTAATAAAGGATTAATGTACCTTGTTAATTTTCAACACGATATAAAAATATTTAATACAATTAATTTTACAATCTAAAGCCTGTGTATAAATACAGTATGCAGTATGTAACTTAAGTGTTGTATGTGTAACACTTGTACATTATGTAAATTATTTGAAGTATTGTAACACATATGTCATGCTTGGGAGCAGCAAATTTATGTTTTTGAACATCAATCTCTCGTCATTTTTCTTTTCTGTTCTTCATTAAAAAATTCTCTCTTTAAGACCTTTAAAGACAAAGCATTAGGAAATCCTACTTCTGTATTACACTTGTTACATATATACTGCTGACTAAGTCTTGTAACATTGTCTCTGCCTGATTCTCAGTTGAGATAATACAATACAACATGGTTAAAACGGATAGATGGATAGATTCGTATAAGTTGTTTGTTGTGTATAACAAACTGTGCTGACCGTGATTTATTATAACCATTCTTTACTGTAACTGGTGAGTATAAAGCACAGGACATTAAAAAATCCAAGTAAAACTAGTATGATATATATATGATAACATGTTATATACTAACCGGTCGGGATTTCGTCTTCTCTTTCACATGAGGGCAATCCTTCCCTTTGATGATACTTGAGATCTCACTTACTGGCACTGAATAATTCAATAGAAGTCACTTACTGGCACTGAATAATTTAACAGAAGTCACTTACTGGCACTGAATAATTCAACAGAAGTCACTTACTGGCACTGAATAATTCAATAGAAGTCACTTACTGGCACTGAATAATGTCACTTACTGGCACTGAATAATTCAATAGAAGTTACTTACTGGCACTGAATAATTCAATAGAAGTCACTTACTGGCACTGAATAATTCAATAGAAGTCACTTACTGGCACTGAATAATTCAATAGAAGTCACTTACTGGCACTGAATAATTCAATAGAAGTCACTTACTGGCACTGAATAATTCAATAGAAGTCACTTACTGGCACTGAATAATTCAATAGAAGTCACTTACTGGCACTGAATAATTCAATAGAAGTCAATATCAACACATCGGTGTTGCTAAAGCATTATAATGTCATCTACTGAAGGTGTACAGTTAACATGGATACACAGTAAATGGTAGTGAGAGATTCAGCATCCCTAAAACTTGTATAGCAAACACTGGAGGAATGTATTATTCCTCTCTCCAAGGTTCACCAAGGAGACTTGTACCGAGTAAATCAAACATTTCTAACATACCAGGGTATGTTATATATCTAGTTTAGCTCCTTATCTGATCAAACTCAGAGACCAAGTTTGTTATTTACATTAATTACTGCAGTTCTACTTCGACTTCTTAAACCTTCAAATTTTAACATGAATGAATCAGAAAAAGCTTCTTTTTTTTCTATTCAAATAAATAATTTCAAAAAAATATCTTTTACACAATATACAGTGTATAGCATCACATTGACTTCAGGTTGATTGAAGTTTAAAAATTGATATCTAAAAAGAACATCTTCACTTTTTCTTTATTATCCCAATCAGCAAGTCATACTTCGAAAGCTTTCTGTTAGTCGTCCTAACTATCTGTCCACATACTTACATTTGTTAGGCATATGGTCGAGTGTCGGAATCTCACCCTCATTACAATCTGCATAGTGGAAACACTTATGGTTGGGAGAGAGGCGCCAACACCACATCTTATCTGTTAAAATCACGTTAATAATCTAATTACTATTCAACTATTACACAGGTTAGGGAAACACTTATGGTTTGGAGAGAGGTGACAGCACCACATTTTATCTGTTAAAATCACATAAATAATCTAATAACTATTCAACTATTACACAGGTTAGGGAAACACTTATGGTTGGGAGAGAGGTGACAGCACCACATCTTATCTGTTAAAATCACATAAATAATCTAATAACTATTCAACTATTACACAGGTTAGGGAAACACTTATGGTTGGGAGAGAGGTGACAGCACCACATCTTATCTGTTAAAATCACGTAAATAATCTAATAACTATTCAACTATTACACAGGTTAGGGAAACACTTATGGTTGGGAGAGAGGTGACAGCACCACATCTTATCTGTTAAAATCACGTAAATAATCTAATAACTATTCAACTACTAGACAGGCTAAATATAAGAATAATTGAATATTTGTTCTAGAGATGGAAAAAGAAGTTAAGAATTATCACAAGACGTTAAAACTAAGAACAGTGTTTAATACTAGAGCACTTAATTATTATAATACACATGATAAAAACAATGGAATGAAGACATTCATATCTGTTGTATCATTTACCTTATGGATGAAGACACTCATATCTGTTGTATCGTTTACCATAGAGAATGAAGACACTCATATCTGTTGTATCGTTTACCTTAAGGAATGAAGACATTCATATCTGTTGTATCGTTTACCTTATGGATGAAGACACTCATATCTGTTGTATCGTTTACCTTATGGATGAAGACACTCATATCTGTTGTATTGTTTACCTTATGGAATGAAGACACTCATATCTGTTGTATCGTTTACCATATGGAATGAAGACACTCATATCTGTTGTATCGTTTACCTTATGGAATGAAGACACTCATATCTGTTGTATCGTTTACCTTAAGGAATAAAGACACTCATATCTGTTGTATCGTTTACCATAGGGAATGAAGACACTCATATCTGTTGTATCGTTTACCATAGGGAATGAAGACACTCATATCTGTTGTATCGTTTACCATATGGAATAAAGACACTCATATCTGTTGTATCGTTTACCTTATGAAGACACTCATATCTATTGTATCGTTTACCTTAAGGAATGAAGACACTCATATCTGTTGTATCGTTTACCTTATGGAATGAAGACACTCATATCTGTTGTATCGTTTACCTTATGGAATGAAGACACTCATATCTGTTGTATCGTTTACCTTATGGATGAAGACACTCATATCTGTTGTATCGTTTACCTTATGGAATGAAGACACTCATATCTGTTGTATCGTTTACCTTATGGAATGAAGACACTCATATCTGTTGTATCGTTTACCATATGGAATGAAGACACTCATATCTGTTGTATTGTTTACCTTATGGATGAAGACACTCATATCTGTTGTATCGTTTACCATATGGAATGAAGACACTCATATCTGTTGTATCGTTTACCTTAAGGAATGAAGACACTCATATCTGTTGTATTGTTTACCTTATGGATGAAGACTCTCATATCTGTTGTATCGTTTACCATAGGGAATGAAGACACTCATATCTGTTGTATCGTTTACCATATGGAATAAAGACACTCATATCTGTTGTATCGTTTACCTTATGGAATGAAGACACTCATATCTGTTGTATCGTTTACCTTATGGAATGAAGACACTCATATCTGTTGTATCGTTTACCATAGGGAATGAAGACACTCATATCTGTTGTATCGTTTACCATATGGAATAAAGACACTCATATCTGTTGTATCGTTTACCTTATGAAGACACTCATATCTGTTGTATCGTTTACCTTATGGATGAAGACACTCATATCTGTTGTATCGTTTACCATAGGGAATGAAGACACTCATATCTGTTGTATCGTTTACCATATGGAATAAAGACACTCATATCTGTTGTATCGTTTACCTTATGAAGACACTCATATCTGTTGTATCGTTTACCATATGGAATAAAGACACTCATATCTATTGTATCGTTTATCTTATGAAGACACTCATATCTGTTGTATTGTTTACCTTACGGAAATTAACACACTCTGAGACAGTGTTGATATGGGGATTATTAATGCCATATTAACATGAAATCTGAGTAGTAAGCACTGATCTCACTAATGCCTATATGTGTGCGGCTGGGTCTATATAACCATGTGATTGGTGAGCTGGCTGATAAGTAGCTAAGGGATCCTATTACATCCTCACCTTTACTTTTACCCTTTATATTGTACTTGTGAAACCTTGTCCCCTCCATCAGGTAATTCAGTCTTTGCTGTTTGATCAGTTCCTGAATACATGGAGTTAACTCTTTACGAAGCTCACTGAAATAGTATAAAAAAGAAATAATTAACAAAAAGAACACAAGACATCTAGCAGAATATTATATTTATAACTATAATAATTTTTTTGTTTCTCATGTTTTTCTACATTTTTATTAAATTTAATGAGTTTGTTCTGGCACCTTCATTGATGGATACATATACACATTGCATTATTGGTCTGGCCGGATTGCTACATTATTGGTCTGGCCTAGTGTACCTACATTATTGGTCTGGCCTGGTGTTCCTACATTATTGGTCTGGCCTGGTGTACCTACATTGTTGGTCTGGCCAGGTGTACCTACATTATTGATCTGGCCTGGTACCAACATTATTGGTCTGGATTGGTGTACCTACATTATTTTTTTTTTATAATTTTTTTTCTTTTTTTTCTTTTTGCATAATTACATTACAACACAATGTACACAGTCACATAAAACAATATACAGGTACACATATATATGTATTCACAATCACATATCACTCGCGAGCACACATAAAAACACACATACACACACCCACACATCCTCACACCCACACACTCCCACCCACACACTCACCCTTACACACACCCACATTCGTGCAAGAATGTACACACAAATATTTCATTTTAAGGGAAAATTTTAGAATTGAATTTTATAATTGTTATAAATAGCACAATATTAATATCAAGTGTATTGTTGTACTAGTTTAAAATACGTATTTGAACAGGCAATGTATTTTCAATCACAACTTACAAAATCAGTTATCCAGTAATAAAAAGATTATAATGATTTATCTTGAAATATCTTTTATATTTTACTCAAATGACTTGGTAAATATCTAATGAAAAACACATTTCTAATACTCAAATGTACATGTATCATTGTACTCTCACACATATTCTCTGCCTCAAGCGCATACACCCACACACAGTAATCACGGATGTGCATAATGATATATTACATTTACATGATACGCGAAAAAAACATAAACATTTTTGTTGCCATTTATTTTTTTTAAATAATACAGGACTAAGTTATGGATAAGAAACTATGATTGTGTACCTACATTATTGGTCTGGCCTGGTGTACCTACATTATTGGTCTGGCCTGGTGTACCGACATTGTTGGTCTGGCCTGGCGAACCTACATTAATGGTCTGGCCTGGTGTACCTACATTATTGGCCTGGCCTGGTGTACCTACATTATTGGTCTGGCCTGGTGTACCTACATTATTGGTCTGGTGTATCTACATTATTGGTCTGGCCTGGTGTACCTACATTATTGGTCTGGCCTGGTGTACCTACATTATTGGTCTGGCCTGGTACCAAAATTATTGGTCTGGCCAGATTGCTACATTATTGGTTTAGTCTGATTCCTACATTATTAGTCTGGCCTGGTGTACCTACATTATTGGTCTGGCCTGATTGCTACATTATTGGTCTGTCCTGGTGTACCTACATTATTGGTCTGGCCTGGTGTACCTACACTATTGGTCTGGCCTGGTGTACCAACATTGTTGGTCTGGCCTGGTGTACCTACATTACTGGTCTGGCCTGGTGTATCTACATTATTGGTCTGGCCTGATTCCTACATAATTGGTCTAGTCTGATTCCTACATTATTAGTCTGGCCTGGTGTACCTATATTATTGGTCTGGCCTGATTGCTACATTATTGGTCTGTCCTGGTGTACCTACATTATTTGTCTGGCCTGGTGTACCTACATTATTGGACTTGCCTGGTGTACCTACATTATTGGCCTGGCCTGGTGTACCTACATTATTGGTCTGGCCTGGTGTACCTACATTATTGGACTTGCCTGGTGTACCTACATTATTGGCCTGGCCTGGTGTACCTACATTATTGGTCTGGCCTGGTGTACCTACATAAATGGTCTGGCCTGATTGCTACATTATTGGTCTGGCCTGGTGTACCTACATTATTGGTCTGGCCTGGTGTTCCTACATTATTGGTCTGGCCTGGTGTACCTACATTGTTGGTCTGGCCTGGTGTACCTACATTATTGATCTGGCCTGGTACCAACATTATTGGTCTGGCCTGATTCCTACATAATTGGTCTTGCCTTGTGTACCTACGTTATTGGTCTGGCCTGGTGTACCTACACTATTGGTCTGGCCTGGTGTACCTACATTATTGGCCTGGCCTGAGACTCCCACTCCTCCTTTGTTAATCGTTCCCTCTCCCAAAGATTGATTATCTCATCGTATGTGAGCTGGTTGAGACGAGACTTAAATGTCTCAAGTGAGGTTGGCTGCATATCCAGTGCTCGTCCAATCTGTTCCTTCACTACTCCCAACACCTAAGGGAAATATAGAGGTATTATTGGAAATTCATCTTGAAATATTTTTTGAAAAACATACAGTTAAACATTTTATTGCAAAATGAATGGATTACATTCACACTAACCACGTCCATTCAAATCAACTGTTATTGAAGAAGGACATTGTGTTTTATTTCAAGATGATCTGGGTCTTCAAGAGTATGTGATTATAAAATTTTTACTGTAGTTAATATGATAGAAGTACTGTACTGAACATAATAGAAATACTACGTTTCTGTACTGAACATGATAGAAGAACTATGTTTCTATACTAAACATGACAGAAGCACTGTTTCTGTATTAAAATGATAGAAGTACTATGTTTCTGTATTGAACATGACAGAAGTACAGTCGAACTTGGTTGATACGAACTCTGATATATTCAATGGACCAACAAAAATAATTTGACTCATCCGGAATTTGACTCAAACGTATTGTCACTAGGTTTGATCAGAACATAGTTTTTAACGGTCCTTATCTCATGACTATTACAGCCGGGTACATGTCTATTACCGTGATCAGTATATTATCGTGATTTTCCAACTTATAAGGTTTGAATAAAATCTTTTTAGTTATATGTTTTCAGCTGTTTTGGGATTTTTTTAAATAAAAAATTGAATTACGATAATATGATCATCAAGATAATAGGCATGTACCCTGATTTCCCGGTGGTATACTGACTTCAATGGTTCATACATCAAACTTATACGGAATATATTACCTGAACAAATAAAAACAAGAATCTGTCTTATTTCAGAATTTATTGGTATTTCAAAATAATAACATAGCAACAATAGTTTTTACCTACCGTGAACAGACTCAACTCTCCGTTTCCGGCTCTCACACACATGTTGGTTAATATAATTTACGGTAAATGAAACGAAAGTAGATTTCTATACCAACGAAGAAATACATTGTATGATTAAGATACTAGTACATATGCAACGACTAGTTAAACATTTAACATCGTGGGTTTGTTAAATCATTTTGCACTATCAACATTTCATACAAGCCTTAGAAAACACTTTCGTTTCTAATGATTCCTAAACAAACACACACCCGGTCATGATCAGCCATGATGATCGAGCCATGCTGAGTGTGATTGTGTAAACACGCGTCGTGTCTATGTACAGGTAAGTCACAATTATAAAGTGACACTGATTAGGAAGCCAGACTTGAGAGGGTTATTAAACAATTCATAATTAGCAGTCATTGTTGTAGTATGTTCCCATAGGCCTGCGTATACCGATCGGGACATGTGAAGGTAAACGACAAACCACAGGTGAATTTCAAATGTTTGTATCCATGTTATATTTACGTAATTAATTTTTTTTTATTTAAAATTTTGACTGAAATTAAATTTGAGATAGCGACTATTTTTTTTAACTGTAAATCCGTTCTAGGGACCAGGAATTGACTATGACTCAACCGGAATTTCAAGTCATCGAAATTCAAGTCATCCGATCTTAAAATACATACACAAAGAAGGAAAAAAAACGGGACTTCAAAATTAATTCGACTCAACCGGAATTTCGACTCAAGCGATTTTGAGATAACGAGTTTCGACTGTACTATGTTTCTGTATTGATCATGATAGAAGTACTATGTTTCTGTACTGAACATGATAGAAGTACTATGTTTCTGTTCTGAACATGATAGAAGTACTATGTTTCTGTACTGAACATGATAGAAGTACTAGGACTCCACATAATCTGAATAACGGTTATTTGAATATTTCGGTTATTTGCATAAAATTCTGCGGTCCCGATTTTTTCCTTCTTTATCTTTGTTTTTCAACTCCGTGTATTTGCATAGACTTTTACATGACCTCCGGTTATTTGAATAAAATATTTGGAAAATTCTAAAAATAAAATCGAATATTTTTCAATTTTGCAATATATTTTTAGCGAAATTCGCCGATATATGTTTCAAGATACTTCGCTTTTACTAGAAATCATCCTGGTAACAGATTAACATTATAGTATGGCTTGTTATTTTATGCATGAATCTGCAAAGGTATTCGACGCTGTTGCGATTTACATCAGCAGCGGTTGATCATTCCTTTAGTATATTTCTGACTCAAACATCTAATTAAAGCATTTGCACTTTCAAATATGTTTATTTATTAACGTAACGTACCTTAGTTCGCGATCGGTTGGAGAAACCATGCTTCCTTAAAACAATCGCCATTCATGAGTAGTCTCGTTCAACCAGAGTCTTGTTGACTACGACAGACATGTGCGTATCAAGCGTCTCGTTGAGCGAGACATAAAAGCATGCAAAGTCGGCGTACAATTACTACCGCAAGTTTCGTACAGTATGTAAGCTTAGGATACAAAAGATACTTGCTACGTTAATTGTTTCATTGCTACTTGAATATGCATTAATTTCTGAAATGTTATCAAGCTATTCGCCGTATAGATCAACAATACAGGGGAGAATTCTCAAAAGACATTTAGGTCGAGTGAACGCATGGCTTCATCACCTGCCGCCATTTTCAAATTCATATGCACATGTGTAAAAGCAACACTATTATTTGATCGGCACTTTGAAGTTTAATCACGATCGTAAGTTCATTTTGCCAGGCAAATGTACGTAAATTTGTTTATTATTTAGGTTCAGAATTGTAGATACAAATCCAATCCTGTTTAGTAGAATCTAATTGCATATGATATCGATCGTTTAGCTGTTTCTCAAATATTCACGTGTCGATCTAACGTAAACAAGACTCTAATATTGGAATATTTTTTGTTATTAAACAATTAAAATCGATTTACAACTTCAAAAATAATTACTTGTGGTTCGTTTTAAGTGTAAATAATTTACGTATTTATTAAGTAAACGAAACGATATCTATTTGCCTATTCACATACATATGTGGGGTCAAACGGAGGTACAAAATGTCATCTCCGCCTATTCAAATACTCCGGTTATTTGCATATTTTCTTCTGGAAAATGACCTATGCAAATAAGCGGAATCCTCTGTACTATGTTTCTGTCTTGCACATGACAGAAGTATTATGTTTGCGAATTCTTTAAGCTAACCTTCTGGAAGTCCTCCGTGGAGGCTCTCATCTCACGCCACGTCTTGTTAAGGAGCTGTATACAGATACAGAAAAATTCCTGGAATGGCTCCTCATGGCCGAAAAACATAGGGTGGTATTTCTCTCCCTCCTCACGGGCTACAAAACAGATGTATAACACTCAATTATAATGTTTTTTACCTCACTTTAATTTAACATTTTCTGATTGGATCAAACTCGATCACATGAAAAGTTAAGATATTTCATGGGAAATAACCCCAGGGAAATAATCCCCGAGGGAAATAACTCCTTGAAAGCTACGCATGTAACCAGAAGTCGACGTTGTCTGGAACTTTCAATAAACTGTGTCGTAGTCATTTTGGCTTTACATGGAGTCAAGGCATGATGTTAATCTCATTGACTGCAATCTGACAATTTTGGCAAATATACTTAGGAGTTACTTTTACCAGAGATTTATACAGCTTGTTGATGTTGATTTTAACAAATTTATGGATTGATCTTAATTTTGTTTGGTATAAGAAAATAATTAGACCGTTATGTGTCGGTATAAATTTAGAATTGTCTCCCTGGAAAGATTTATTTTCTCTTTGGCGTCTCTCTCGAGAAACTATCTCTTTCCAGGGAGACAATTCTAACTGTATCCCTCCACAGATGGCACATTCTGCTTTTGTTGCTTTAACTTACGTGGCTCCCCTATTTTAAGGATTTCACACAGGATCCTAGTCAACATTATACTGGCTTTTATAAAGGGACAATCATGTTCATCAGAACGACTGGAATTCTCCAGGACTACCTACAATATCATTAAACATCATCGATAATTAGCATAGTCATATCATATTAATTTGAAGTATTGATACAAAACAATACATATTTATTTATTTTTAGGAGTTTTATGTCAATTTTCTATTCAGGACAAAGAGCATATATGATACTTCATACTGTTATTACCTATAACATTAAATCATGAATATCTGATAACAATCATACTGTTATTACCTATAACATTAAATCATGAATATCTGATAACAATCATACTGTTATTACCTGTTACATTAAATCATGAATATCTGATAACAATCATACTGTTATTACCTGTTACATTAAATCATGAATATCTGATAACAATCATACTGTTATTACCTGTTACATTAAATCATGAATATCTGATAACAATCATACTGTTATTACCTGTTACATTAAATCATGAATATCTGATAACAATCATACTGTTATTACCTATAACATTAAATCATGAATATCTGATAACAATCATACTGTTATTACCTGTTACATTAAATCATGAATATCTGATAACAATCATACTGTTATTAACAAATCATAACATCATACTGTATTACCTGTTACATTAAATCATGAATATCTGATAACAATCATACTGTTATTACCTATAACATTAAATCATGAATATCTGATAACAATCATACTGTTATTACCTGTTACCATAAATCATGAATATCTGATAACAATCATCATACTGTTATTACCTGTTACATTAAATCATGAATATCTGATAACAATCATACTGTTATTACCTATAACATTAAATCATGAATATCTGATAACAATCATACTGTTATTACCTATAACATTAAATCATGAATATCTGATAACAATCATACTGTTATTACCTGTTACATTAAATCATGAATATCTGATAACAAGTTTTATTACAATATCAAAAGTTATTTTTGTTTTTACCTTTACATAATTTTCTTGGTGTTTTTCAGCAAAATAAGCGACATTATCCAGAGCCAATATTCCTGGGGGTGTATTTCTGGCAAAGTCTTGTGCAGGCATGGAAAGGTCCTGAAGACAAATTAGGTCATAGGCTTATGTTAGAACTCTGATAACACATGGCTCCATTTCTGGTATACTATACAACAGGGTATAAGAAACCACTCAAACCAGTGATCCAAATAAAGAATGATTTGAAGATCAATTCATTTGTATCCTATCTGTTGCAATCTGATTTTTCCGTACCTAATAAGTACAAGCAGACATGCTGTGTTTAAACATGTGCTATTATCATACTTTTACAGTAAATACATGTAATTCTGATTGTAGGTTGATATTGAGAAATGACCTAACCTCAAATCCTAGTTTTCTGTACAGGTTAGATTTGCGTGTCCCTGGCTGGTTGGAGTCACTGTCGATGGCGATCGCTGTAGGCCTCAATGTGTCAATACTCTTAATGACCAGCTACAACAGAAAATATTCTAACTGTGTATAACTTTGTATATTTAATCAAAAAGCTTAATTTATAACAGTTGAAAGATTATCATAAGATTTTATTACAAAATGTCTCTATGTCATTCAAATGATGTATCCAAACCTCAAACTAAAACATAGACAAATGGCAGGAAAAAGATTAAAACACCAAGAAAACTTTTGAATCAGTACTTCCTCAGAAAAAACAGAAATAAGCTTGAAACTTTACCGAATATCAAAGATCAATATCTTTTCAAATAAACTTGTATATTGATCCCATTCACATAACAAGTTACATACTGTACATATTAATTATGAAATATCTCTTCTTTTTACCAAGAACAAGGTTTTGGTAACAAGCATCAAATTGACACAAAATTGCTATTTGTGAGACATGTTGTTTTCTAAATGGTCCTTAAACCTACTCACCGGGTCCTGAGGGTCAGCAGGGGTGTTCATGCGATCCTCAAACATGCTCAATATCAGAGTCTGTAGAACGTAAAGATGATGTGCTATGTCGCTGCCCGGCACTCGTCCACTCCCGATAACATACTGAAACAAAACAGCAATAACCTCAGACGTTTTGTTTTAATTAGTTAATTTCTGTGAATTTAAATACCCGCAAAGCAAGATATCCTGTAAATATATGTACGTATAATATATAAGAAATTTACAAATGCATGTATCCTTCTCTCGCTGAATTAGTATAAATGAGGAGATTGCAAAATCTTCTCTTCTAGCAAAAGTATTAAACAACTACACCATATCCGGCCACCCTTTATATGTGTACCCCCTAATACAATCTATATTTTACACAAATTATTTTGTCTGCTAGACTATCTTTACGGCACTATAATTTTGTTTTCCCTATCATACAGATATTTGTGAAAAATCAACACATATCTCACAACATTTTAACTTACCGTTGAAATAATATTACGGAATCTCTTTGATTGCACCATTTTGGATATCTCCTTCAAACAAAAAAATAACATTTTATACTAAGTGTAGAATCAACAGAATTAAGCTCAGACATTTACTAGTTTAACTCAAAATGATTACAGTGTAAAAGTATCATAGATAATTTGTCAATACAATAGATCCCAGAGGGATCTTGGCACCCACCAAAGATTGATCTATGTCTGACAATTGAAAGAAGGATCTTGACTCTGCTTTTCAAACTTTATTATCAAAATTCAAGATGGCAGCCAGTCGGCCATAATGAAGACCAATGTCTCCCAAAATGTAATATGCACAACTAGAGCCCAGGGGAACCTACATATGACATTTGAGACAGATTCCTTCAGTAATTTCTCAGAAGTAGTGGTTACAAAATTCAAATACCAAAATCCAAGATGGAGGCCAGTCATCCATATTGTTGACCAATCAGTCCCAAAATGCAATATTCACAAGGGCCCTATGGGAACCTACACATAATAGTTGAGACAGATCCCTTCAGTAACCTGTAAGAAACAATCTTCAACTACCAAAATCCAAGATGGCTGTCTGGTGGTCATATCATTGCTTTTCCGATAATTCTCAAAAACACCATGACACTCCTAGTGCCCTAGGGAAACCTACATATGAAATTTGAGACAGACCCCTTCAGTCCTTTCTGAGAAATAAAAGTAAACAAGAGGCCCAAAGGGCCTTAACGGTCATCTGACTACCTTGACAATAGTAAAATTAATTATATATGGTGTCACTTTGTCAGGATCATGTCAGGATCATTTTCAATTTCTTTCAACAAATTTTATTTCAAACAAGAGGCCCAAGGGCCTTTAAATATAGGAAATTAAATTAGACATAGTGTCATGGTAGTCATCTTCGATTTGGGATCAACCAGAGATGTAAACAATACTTTGTCTGGACCATGTCACGATCATTTCATGCAAGTTTCAGCCAAATCCCTTCGGTAGAACTTGAGAATAAGTTCAAAATGTGTTTTCAAGATGGCGGCTGTGACGGCCATCTTGGATTTCGGATTGACCCGAAAAATAACAACACTTTGTTGGGACCATGTCAGGATCATTTCATGCAAGTTTCAGTGAAATTGCACCGGTAGAACTTGAGAAGAAGTTCAAAATGTGTTTTCAAGATGGAGACTGTGGCTGCCATCTTGGATTTCAGATCGACCCAAAAAAAAAAAAACACTTTGTCGGGACCATGTCAGGATCATTTCATGCAAGTTTCAGCCAAATCCCACTGGAAGAACTTGAGAAGAAGTTCAAAATGTGTTTTCAAGAGGGCGGCTGTGTGGGCCATCTTTGATTTCGGATCGACCCGAAAAATAACAACACTTTGTTGGGACCATGTCAGGATCATTTCATGCAAGTTTCAGTGAAATTGCACCGGTAGAACTTGAGAAGAAGTTCAAAATGTGTTTTCAAGATGGAGACTGTGGCTGCCATCTTGGATTTCAGATCGACCCAAAAAAAAAAAACACTTTGTCGGGACCATGTCAGGATCATTTCATGCAAGTTTCAGCCAAATCCCACTGGAAGAACTTGAGAAGAAGTTCAAAATGTGTTTTCAAGATGGCGGCTGTGGTGGCCATCTTGGATTTTTGTTCGTCCCAAAAAATAACAACACTTTGTCGGGACCATGTCAGGATCATTTCATGCAAGTTTCAGCCAAATCGCACTAGTAGAACTTGAGAAGAAGTTCAAAATGTGTTTTCAAGATGGCGCCTGTGGCGGCCATCTTGGATTTCGGATCGACCCGAAAAATAACAACACTTTGTCGGGACCATAACAGGATCATTTCATGCAATTTTTAGCCAAATCGCACTGGTAGAACTTGAGAAGAAGTTTAAAATGTGTTTTCAAGATGGCGGCTGTGGCGGCCATCTTGGATTTCGGATCGACCCGAAAAATAACAACACTTTGTCGGGACCATGTCAGGATCATTTCATGCAAGTTTCAGCCAAATCGCACCAGTAGAACTTGAGAAGAAGTTCAAAATGTGTTTTCAAGATGGCGCCTGTGGCGGCCATCTTGGATTTCGGATCGACCCGAAAAATAACAACACTTTGTCGGGACCATGTCAGGATCATTTCATGCAAGTTTCAGCCAAATTGCACCGGTAGAACTTGAGAAGAAGTTTAAAATGTGTTTTCAAGATGGCGGCTGTGGCGGCCATCTTGGATTTCAGATCGACCCGAAAAATAACAACACTTTGTCGGACCATCTCAGGATCATTTCAGGTAAGTTTCAGCTCAATCCCACTGGTCAAACTTGAGAAGAAGTTCAAAATGTGAAAAGTTAACGCACGGCGGACGGCGCACGGCGCACGGCGGACGGCGCACGGCGGACGGCGCACGGCGCACGGCGGACGGCGCACGACGACGGACGAAACATGATGACTATAGGTCATCCTGACCCTTCGGGTCAGATGACCTAAAAACATCAACTGCCAAAATCCAAGATGGCTGCCAGGCAGATTTTTCTATAATTGTCATATAGTCGAAAAAACCATGGGAACCATGCATGTAAAATCTGTGCAGTACTTCTCAAGAAATAGCAGTAACAAGCATTGTTTACAAACAGACCACGGACGAAAGGCGATTGGAATAGCCAAAATTTTGATGATGGTGGGCTAAAAATGTTTCAATAAATTGTTTTCCATACGTATAACAAGAACATCAAATATTGAACTATCATCAGATTTAAGGGTCGAAGGTACAGTCAGCCTTTTCATATAGGAACTTTCTCATTTAACGACCATCAACACAAACAGCATCTACCTTCTTTTTCACTGGGTTAGCCTTTGAAAACAAAGCATTAAGGAGCGCCATGGAATTCTTCTGTAGCTCAGGCCTGAAACATTGAGATATGGAAAATGATATGCAATATTGTCTGTAAATCTTGGTAAATGGAACTAATTCATGTACCATGTGATACCAGATAATGTTTATGTAGGACTAGTATCTCCAGTGGTTATGGAACATAACTATTTGTAATCTTTCTGTTGAAATGACGTTAGCGCAGGATATCATCTTTTGACATCATTCCATCACCATAGAAACAATAGTCTCCCAAAAAAAACATTATCGGGTATCACATGGTACATGAATTATTACCATTGAAAAGGTGAAACAAACTTTGCCTTCTATGCAATAAAGCACCACATGATATTCTAACATTAAATGAACACAGCTATTGATACAAATACATATTCAGGAGATCTATTGATACAAATACATATTCAGGAGATCAGACCCAAGATCAGTCACTGATACAAAATCTTTATAATTCTGTTTTATGTAATATTTCTATAGTTCAAACTCATGAAGTTAGTTGCATGTATTTGAGTATCAATAATCAAGACTGGACACCATAAAGGCTACATTTCTATCTACCCATCCCATCCCTTATTTCCTCTATGTTAAATATAGTTAAAGGTGATTGTGTGCCCTTTCCTCTTAGTCTACTGGTAAACTGTAATCCCTCTCCCTCTCTTCTTTATCTACTGGTATACTATGCCCTCCTTAACCCCCTCCCTTTCCTCTTAGTCTACTGGTATACTGTATTCCCACTTTCCTCTCCTCTTAGTCTACTGGTATACTGTAATCTCCCTCCTCTACCCCCTCCCTCTCCTCTTAGTCTACTGGTATACTGTAATCCCCCTCCTCTACCCCCTCCCTCTCCTCTTAGTCTACTGGTATACTGTAATCCCCCTCCTCTACCCCTTCCCTCTCCTCTTAGTCTACTGGTATACTGTAATCCCCCTCCTCTACCCCTTCCCTCTCCTCTTAGTCTACTGGTATACTGTAATCCCCCTCCTCTACCCCTTCCCTCTCCTCTTAGTCTACTGGTATACTGTAATCCCCCTCCTCTAACCCCTCCCGTTCCTCTTAGTCTACTGGTATACTGTAATCCCCCTCCTTTACCCCCTCTCTTTCCTCTTAGTCTACTGGTATACTGTAATCCCCCTCCTCTACCCCTTCCCTCTCCTCTTAGTCTACTGGTATACTGTAATCCCCTCATTTACCCCCTCTCTTTCCTCTTAGTCTACTGGTATACTGTAATCCCCCTCCTCTACCCCTTCCCTCTCCTCTTAGTCTACTGGTATACTGTAATCCCCCTCCTCTACCCCTTCCCTCTCCTCTTAGTCTACTGGTATACTGTAATCCCCCTCCTCTAACCCCTCCCGTTCCTCTTAGTCTACTGGTATACTGTAATCCCCCTCCTCTACCCCTTCCCTCTCCTCTTAGTCTACTGGTATACTGTAATCCCCCTCCTCTACCCCTTCCCTCTCCTCTTAGTCTACTGGTATACTGTAATCCTCTTTCCCTCTCCTCTTAGTCTTCTGGTATACTGTAATCCCCCTCCTCTACCCCCTAGTCTACTGGTATACTGTAATCCCCCTCCTTTACCCCCTCCCTTTCATCTTAGTCTACTGGTATACTGTAATCCTCCTCCTCTACCCCTTCCCTCTCCTCTTAGTCTACTGGTATACTGTAATCCCCCTTCCCTCTTCTCTTAGTCTACTGGTATACTGTAATCCCCCTCCTCTACCCCTTCCCTCTCCTCTTAGTCTACTGGTATACTGTAATCCCCCTTCCCTCTTCTCTTAGTCTACTGGTATACTGTAATCCCCCTCCTCTACTCCTTCCCTCTCCTCTTAGTCTACTGGTATACTGTAATCCCCCTCCTCTACCCCTTCCCTCTCCTCTTAGTCTACTGGTATACTGTAATTCCCCTTCCCTCTTCTCTTAGTCTACTGGTATACTGTAATCCCCCTCTTCTACCCCCTCCCTCTCCTCTTAGTTTTCTGGTATACTGTAATCCCCCCCCTCCCTTTCCTCTTAGTCTTCTGGTATACTGTAATCCCCCTCCTCTACCCCCTAGTCTACTGGTATACTGTAATCCCCCTCCTTTACCCCCTCCCTTTCATCTTAGTCTACTGGTATACTGTAATCCCCCTCCTCTACCCCTTCCCTCTCCTCTTAGTCTACTGGTATACTGTAATCCCCCTTCCCTGTTCTCTTAGTCTACTGGTATACTGTAATCCCCCTCCTCTACTCCTTCCCTCTCCTCTTAGTCTACTGGTATACTGTAATCCCCCTCCTCTACCCCTTCCCTCTCCTCTTAGTCTACTGGTATACTGTAATCCCCCCTCCTCTACTCCTTCCCTCTCCTCTTAGTCTACTGGTATACTGTAATCCCCCTCCTCTACCCCTTCCCTCTCCTCTTAGTCTACTGGTATACTGTAATCCCCCTTCCCTCTTCTCTTAGTCTACTGGTATACTGTAAACCCCCTCCTCTACCCCTCCTGTTCCTCTTAGTCTACTGGTATACTGTAATTCCCCTTCCCTCTTCTCTTAGTCTACTGGTATACTGTAATCCCCCTCCTCTACCCCCTCCCTCTCCTCTTAGTCTACTGGTATACTGTAATCCCCCTTCCCTCTTCTCTTAGTCTACTGGTATACTGTAATCCCCCTCCTCTACCCCTTCCCTCTCCTCTTAGTCTACTGGTTTACTGTAATCCCCCTCCTCTACCCCTTCCCTCTCCTCTAAGTCTACTGGTATACTGTAATCCCCCTTCCCTCTTCTCTTAGTCTACTGGTATACTGTAATCCCCCTCCTCTACCCCTTCCCTCTCCTCTAAGTCTACTGGTATACTGTAATCCCCCTTCCCTTTTCTCTTAGTCTACTGGTATACTGTAATCCCCCTCCTCTACCCCTTCCCTCTCCTCTTAGTCTACTGGTATACTGTAATTCCCCTTCCCTCTTCTCTTAGTCTACTGGTATACTGTAATCCCCCTCCTCTACCCCTTCCCTCTCCTCTTAGTCTACTGGTATACTGTAATTCCCCTTCCCTCTTCTCTTAGTCTACTGGTATACTGTAATCCCCCTCCTCTACCCCTTCCCTCTCCTCTTAGTCTACTGGTATACTGTAATCCCCCTCCTCTACCCCCTCCCTCTCCTCTAAGTCTACTGGTATACTGTAATCCCCCTCCTCTACCCCTTCCCTCTCCTCTTAGTCTACTGGTATACTGTAATCCCCCTCCTCTACCCCTTCCCTCTCCTCTAAGTCTACTGGTATACTGTAATCCCCCTTCCCTCTTCTCTTAGTCTACTGGTATACTGTAATCCCCCTCCTCTACCCCTTCCCTCTCCTCTTAGTCTACTGGTATACTGTAATCCCCCTTCCCTCTTCTCTTAGTCTACTGGTATACTGTAATCCCCCTCCTCTACTCCTTCCCTCTCCTCTTAGTCTACTGGTATACTGTAATTCCCCTTCCCTCTTCTCTTAGTCTACTGGTATACTGTAATCCCCCTCCTCTACCCCTTCCCTCTCCTCTTAGTCTTCTGGTATACCGTAATCCCCCTCCTCTACCACCTCTCTTTCCTCTTTATTTACTCTTACTATCCACACTATACTTACATTTACATACTGTCTCCTGTTGACCTAGCATGTACTACTCTACAATACTTCCCTTAGCTTTTTCCTTTCCTACTGATATGTTTGTATTTCCCTGTGGTGTAAAATGCCATGCTCCATAATAAGCCCATCCAACTATAGTAATAGTGTATTAAGGTAGACCGTCCCTTCTGGTTTCCTCTCATGGATTTCGTTCATTTTTTGATATTTTGATTTTAGCTATACCCTGATCACAAAAACCGCATAAAAATCATATGTCACCGGGTTAATTTTTCTTCCAGGGTTGCTTAAAGATATGTACAAATGACTTTATAATCCGGCTTTTAAGGATTTTTAAATAAATAATATTAACTCCCTGTAGCATCCCTTAACATATAAATAATATACCTGTAACATGTTCATACCTTCAGTAGGTGATATAGAATTCATTACTATATCCAACAAGCTGGGTTTTCCACAATAAAACGAAATATCATTATTTTAAAATTAAGTCTGGACCCAATTTTAGTGAAAAAATGCATCAAAATAGTAATGTTTTCTTTTTTTCTGAAAAAATGATCTCAGGAAAAATCGATTTTTTAGATTTTCCATGAAGATTGGCTTATTTGCAATACGAAAAGCCAATAAAAAGTATACCTCACCGCATTATTTTTCAAATTATGACCGATTTGCTTCCTACTACCCCTTAAATTTTGGTCTGAAAATGTTAAAAAATAGGCGAATCCGTAGCACTTTTCAACGTTTTTATGTTATTTATCTACCCTTGTTAGATTTTACCGATTGGCACACCTTTAGATTGATACACTTCAAGTAAACACTCGAAAAGGTTCTAGACGAAATACTTGCTCGAATGCCGATTTCAGAAGCGAGTTGTAATAGATGGGTACAGAGAAATAAAATACGTTTGCTGGGATTCGGATAGCGACGTAACAAACGTATGATGTCACAGAAGGGACGGTCTACGTTAACTAAATAGGTAATGCTCCACCACTTTCTTCTTTGCCTGTCCCCCTCCTGTAACATTTTGCCCTCCCCCTGTTTGGAGGTAGTGTCTGTCTTTACTTATATTTAAGGTTAATTTGCATTGACTATGTGTTGATGCAACTCTCTACATTCTTCATCAATGTCTCCTCCTCTACATTCTTCATCAATGTCTCCTCCTCTACATTCTTCATCAATGTCTCCTCCTCTACATTCTTCATCAATGTCTCCTCCTCTACATTCTTCATCAATGTCTCCTCCTCTACATTCTTCAATTCTTCCCAATGACCTCACTACCAGACCATGTTAGTTTGACAGTAACCCCTGTAGGCACTGTCCTTATTTCCCCACACACTCTCCTACCCCGGGCCTAACCCTCCCCACCCCCTCTCCCTACCACTAACCCTCCCCATCTCTTCTCCCTCCCCCAACTCTCTCCATCCAGTCCTCACTGCTCTCTCTCCTTCCCCTAACCCTCCCCATCTAGTCTCCCCGCCCTTACCCTCCACGCCCCCTCTCCCAATCAAGTCTCTCCCACCTTAACCCTCCACGCCCCCTCTCCTACCCCTTATCCTTCCCATCCAGAATCCCACACCCTAACCCTCCACTCCTCTTCTCCCACCCCTAGCTCTCCCCCACCTTAGCCCTCCCTGCCCTCTCTCCTACCCCTAACCCTCCCCATCCAGTCTCCCCCACCCTAACCCTCCACGCCCCCTCTCCCACACCCTAGCTCTCCCCCACCTTAACCCTCCCTGCCACTTCTCCCACCTCTAACTCTCCCTATCCAGTCTCCCCCACCTTAACCCTCCCTGCCACTTCTCCCACCCCTAGCTCTCCCTATCCAGTCTCCCCCACCTTAACCCTCCCTGCCACTTCTCCCACCCCTAGCTCTCCCAATCCAGTCTCCCCCCACTTTAACCCTCCCTGCCACTTCTCCCACCCCTAGCTCTCCCTATCCAGTCTCCCCCACCTTAACCCTCCATGCCACTTCTCCCACCCCTAGCTCTCCCTATCCAGTCTCCCCCACCTTCACCCTCCTGCCACTTCTCCCACCCCTAGCTCTCCCTATCCAGTCTCCCACACCCTGACCCTCCATGCCCACATCATGCACTTACGTTTGGAGGTGACTGTGTACTTTCTCCTGTGAACCCAGTATATAATTCTCCACTATGTCTATCTTGTTTGTCGCACTGCTGTAATATATACAAAGAAAACAATTCGGTGAAAAAATCTTTCAGCAAAGGGAGGATTACTGAAAAATATGACAACATTGATCTGAATTTCAACACATTTCATAATCTACTGGGCCCAGTTTATTCAAAAGATGACCACACCAAATAAATCAGTTGTTCTTCGGAAGTGAGGAAAATAAATTGGGAGCGAGCGAGCGAATTTTTTTTATTTTTAATTAAATATTCATTTTCAGATTTTCAGAGGCGAAAGGTCATGTGAGAGCTAATTTTTTGGCAATTTTTTTTTTTAAACATTTCAAAATATTTACATCTAATTAATTATAATTATATTCAAGCAATATTCTTAAAAGAAAAAAAATTAAGTTCATTGATTCAATAGAGCGTCTTTTTATATCAAATTTTAATCAAATTGGAAAAAAAACGGAGTAGCTCTAGGTCAAAACTTGATTTGCCAATTGAAACTTACTGGTCTTAAATTATGATGATCCATGATTCGCAGGAAAGATTTAATTTCATTGACGAAGATGCCTGTATTTCAACCCTATTTTACCCTTATTCTTTTTAATTTATCTGTTATTGAATAAAAAAAAAAATAAAAAAATACTAGGCTTACATTGATTTAACTTTCAACAGTTGAACATTTTTCACAATTATGTATAATGAAGCAATATACTAAATTTTCATTTCAACATAAATACTCATTTTTAGAAAATATCAGATCTGCTACAGTAATAATCAAAATGTAACTAATCTGAGAGAGAAAAAAAGTAAAAAAAAGAAAGAAATTAAATTAAATATTTTATTGATTTAATTATATTTACTATTACCAATTTTATCATTTTATCAACATGTAGTCTAAATTCTACACCAAAATTCTATTAAGATAATCCCCTTCCATTAATAAAACTCAACACGATTATTAGTGATATCCTAAAATTGTATACCAATCCGGATCCACTATTACAATTACCCAAAATGGTGGCCATTACAAAATTTGTGACGTCTATGGATAGTAAGGCCTATTAATTATAAACATTAATCAAAGTGCCAAGGCCACTCATAGATGCTGTAAATGAAGGACTCAAACAAAGGAATAAAGAAATTGTTTTTTTTTCATTTAAATATTGAATTTAGTATACTAAGTGTGCAGTGTTGAATTTCAGAGTTTAACAAAATATATTTACAGTATACCGTATTTATTTTATGATATTTAAAGTTTTTCAAGAACAATAAGTTGAATAACTCATTTTCCTGAAATAACTGTTATACATTTTATATCTAAATTATTTCTGAAATTACGATTTCAACACCAATGAAACCGTTCAGAATCTGGGTACCATTCTTTATTAATTGCTAAATTATCAATTTCATCAATTTCTCTTCAAAGACAAAAAGAAGTAAACATATCCGTATCTTAAGATCCACTTAACATTGAAGAATATTTTCGGAAAAATATAACATTAGAAATATTACCATTTCCAGATATGTTTGGATTTCCTTTTTAGAAAACTAACATGGGTTGCTTTAATTTGATGACTTTTGACTAATAAATTATGGCCAAATACTTCTGTCAAATAAAAGGTACATTACTGCATTACGTATATCACTCGGATTTCTTTTAAATTCACAAGAACGATAGCCATTAACATTAAGAAAACTTCATGTAATGTATTGGACTTTAGCAAGTCTTCGTAAGCCTAGTTGGCGAGATATTATCGTGCAGAACATTTAATCGTGAGTTTTGCTTTGCTGACTTTTGACTTATAATAAAACATGGCCATATCCTTTTGCCAATTAAAAGGTACATTATTTGGTCACTTATAACACTCAAACTTCTTTTGAATTCATAAGAACGCTAACATCAAGAAAACTCCATGCAATGCATCGGACTTTAGCAAGTCTTCATATGGCTACCGTACATTACACGGCAATATAAGTTCATTTTTTACTTTAAGTTGCTCGTACATATAAAGATCTATATAATCATTATATTTTGTAAGTTTATGTTGATAAATTTTGTACTTTTTCCCTTTCGATAGACAAAAGACACAACTACCAGTGACATATAAAGGGAGGAAACACATACTTTTACTGCACAATAATATCATCAGATAGTTCGTCAATGTAACCAACATAAAAAAACTTTATAAGCGTTATAAGAACTTTCTTTTGCAGTTACCTTCCTAACATTTGATTACAATAATCGATCAGTAGCATGAATTACGTAAAATTTAAATAAACATACACAATCCAAAATCCACCGAAAGTCTGTCGTGGAAGAAGACAGCAAAGAAGGCGTTTTTCGTGATTTTCTGGAGACTACTGATCTCGGAGTAATACAAATATCATAGAGTCCCAACTGATCACTTAAAACACTCCATCCATGGTGTATATGTATGTACAAATTCAATGTCTGTGGTTTTTAATATTGAGGTTTTATTTTTTCATACCATCAAGTATTACGTGAAATGAACAAAACAACTTTTAATTTTCATCTTGGAGTGGTTTCATTGTTTCGATGTGCACAGGCTCGCCGAGCGTACCTAAGAATGCTGTTTCACAGCATCAAAAATGTGAGTAAATCATTTACAGTTGTAAGCAGTTTTTGTTTTTGAAGTAATGCTCACTATCTATAATGCATAAAATTCCTTGAATGGCCAGATGATTGTTTGACCTCAGACTCAGCCATAATACACATGTAACAGTAACGTTACACACTTGAATGTAGCCCCATGACAGACTAATAATTAGGACTGCTGATGTTGGTCAGAGAGTGTTCACACCTCTTTGTTTACTTCATTATTAAGCCATGGCCAGTGCTCAACTGCCTGGTATGTAGATATGGCTAGGGTTGACGTATTTAACCATATGGAAACGCCTGAACAAAAATCTGGATTTGCCAATTTTTTTTAAGATGCGCTGCAATTTTTCTCTTTTTTTTACTGTTTTCTCAACTTAGATATTTTAGGAGCGGGATTCCCGACAAACAACTGATTTATTTGGTGTGGCCTAAGGCTAATCACAGTTTAATGACAATTTTCAAACCAAGATAAAATAATTCCTGGCTCCAGGATCATAAAACAATTTTAGACTTAAGTTTAGACTTAGCCAATCAGAATTGACATAACTTTTTGTAACATCATCTTTGATTGACTAAGTCTAAATCTAAGACAGTTTTGTACTTAAAGTTGTTTCATGATCCTGAGACCTGGTAATGCGAATTTAGAAAAATTTTGATAAGAATCTTAAGAACTCCATTCTTTACTTACTTGCCGAGTTTATTGAAGATATAATCACATTTTTTGCAGTAAATAAGAAATCAAAATTTCACTAATCATGTGATTAATCTAATCATGCTTTGAACAACTTGGCCCAGGCATACAACAAATCCAAATAGCTTAACCTTATGTACACAGATATAATGTAGAAATGACAGTGAATAATGAATACAGAACATCCAGATGTCTACACAAGTCAGTATACTTACCTATGTAAAACTATACACTCAAGGATTTCCAGACCCGCCTGTATACAACTGTTACCAGACTTTGAACTGAGCACACATTCTGTCACCTAAACAACAATACAAAACTGTTATTACCACCATATATATACCAGAAACAATTAAAGTGTAAACATTCAAAAATGTACAGTTTTCATAACTTTGCCTGACTATGTATAAGTGATTATCCAATATTAAAGTGATATTTAATGTTCAGTTGATCAACTGCACATACTCATACCACTACGAAAAGTAAAAATTGTATATAGCAGTAAAAGTTTTTATTTGATGTTAGATTGTACATAACAAACCTTCTTTGTGAAGTCGACCTGAAGGACGTCCCAGGACACCACACCATGGTCCATCAGCGCTACAAATCCCTTAAGGATGTAGGACAGGGGCTCACCATGGCTGTTAACAAACAACATTTGTTTTGTTCTATTTTCTTTGATAGATAATCAAAAATTATATATAACAGATAAGCTAACTTCAATTAAGAGTAAATGTAAAGAAATCAAATGATTTCAGTACAAGGATAATATATAGTACCAAATGTCTTTCTCTTCCCTGAATCCCAATGAAGATATCAAACACACTGGATCAGTAATTAATATAAATGCACTTATGCAAACTTCCAATGTGATATTAAGAGCCAACTGTCAGAATGTAATGAACAAATCTACTTGATTTTGTTTTAATTTTCAAATTTCTGCGACTCCTGAAATTTCTAACAAGAGATCCCAGCGGGATCTTGGCGCCCACCAAAGAATGATCTATGTCTAACAATGGAAAGAGGGATACTTTCTCTGCTTTTCAAACTTTTTCAAACAAACTACATAAAATTTGAGACAGACCGCTTCAGTACTTTCTGAGAAACAGCAGTAACAAACTTCAATGAAATCCAAGATGGCAGCCGGTTGGCCATTTTGTTGACCAATCAGTCCCAATAGGTACTATGCACAACTAGGCCCCAAGGGGAACCTACATATGGAATTTGAGAGAGATCCCTTCATTAATTTTTGAGAAATAGAGGTAACTATCAAAGTCCAAGATGACGGCCAGTCAGCCATCTTGTTGTCCGATCAGTTACAAAATGTAATATGCACAACTAGGACCATAGTTGGTACAAAACTCTAACTATCAAAATCTAAGATGGCTGCCAGGCAGCCATCTTCTTGACCAATCAGTCCCAAAATGAAATATGTACAACTAGGGTCCTATGGGGAACCTATATGTAAAATTTGAGAGAGATCCATTCAGTACTTTCTGAGAAATAGTGGTAACAAACTTTAACTATCAAAATCCAAGATGGCTGTCACTTGGCCATCTTGTTAGTCGATCAGTCTCAAAATACAATATGCACAACTAGGGTCCTAGGGGAACATACACATAAAATTTGAGAAAGATCCCTTCAGTACTTTCTGAGAAATAGCGGCAACGAGAATTGTTACTTGGTGGACAGACAGACAGCGATTTGTATCGCCCACCATCTGATGATGGCGGGCTAAAAACACAAATATTTACCTATAATGCCCTGACTGTGTACCTTATATTCCTAGATTGTAGATGAATAAAAAAACTTACTGTTTGCCATCTACAACAAATTTGATGATGAGCTGATGGCCAGCCTTGTTAATGAACTCCATAGCAAATGTACCGTCTGAAGAGAGGCTAGCCAATTTCTTCAACGATTCAAGTCTCTCCTCCGGTTTTCCATCCTTCAACTTGCCATAAATACCTAGGGCTGTCTTTGCCTAAATAGCAATTGTAATCCAGTTTTAAAATATTACAGTAATTTCCTTTATCTTTAAAAGATGATAAAAAACATACAGTAATATCCTTTACCTTTAAAAAATAATAAAAAAACAAACTGTACCAATTATACATTTTGAACTATTAATTCTCAAGAAAATTTATCACCTACATGAGATTTTTTCACAACAATTCCTTTTAATTCCTTCAACAATCTTATTTTTATTTATTTCTCAATATATTGAACACCAATGACCTTTAATTCCTAACTTATGTTAAAATAATGCTTTTCTTAAATTGATAAAGGAAATAGTAAACAGACAATACATGTATGTACATACTGGAGAGGAGGTCAGCTGAAGTACATTGCCATTGGAAATCTCAGATCGATTCTGGAAATAGACATAAATAAATATCGTTAGTGGTAAATATCACATCAGCTGTACTGTTTCTAAAGCTTTTCGTTTATTATAATTTTGCTCGGTTTTACAAAACGTAAAAGTTTTACACAGATGTCAGTTTTGAGGTCTATGTGTATTACTCTTGTGAGGAGTCAGTTAGAATACTGTCTGGACTCCTTACAAAACATATCTAATTCATCGTGTAGAAGTTGTCCAACAGACATTTTTGAAAGTCTTATGTTAAAAGACCCACATTGATTACAACTCTATGTCTTTTACTGACATCTGTAAACATTTTTATCTTCCTTGCTTGGAAAGTAGGCGGCCATTGTTAGACATGGTCTTTCTTTTTAACAGTACTTATAATTGTTCTTACCTAGTCAACCAATTGTGTTTTTAGTCCCTAGTCGTAATTTACGTTCAAGTCGTTCCAATCAATTTTATTACCAGCGTAGTAGATTTAATGTGATAAAGTACAGTATCTTAAACCGAATACCATCTTGTTTTTTTGGTATCAACTCTGCGTCGGACTGTGATATGTTTTGGTTATCCATTGCACCATCTAAAACCCGTTTAAAGACAAACTTACATTAGTTTGTAACTGGATGTTTACTTCTGTTTCTCTTTTACCTAGTACTCTTCTGTGATATATTTATGTTAGATGTATAAATTTGTTGTCCATTCAGTAAGTGTACCTTCTGGTCTGTGGAATTGGAAATAGAAATAATAGCCCTACCCTTTCTGTGATGTACGTCTGTCTATTAGGCTCTGAAAACTGCAGGGCATAGTCGTCAGGGTTTGCCAGATTCCATCTGTCGAATGTTCAATTTGAGAAATGGTAAATTATTTCATTGGCAACAACATAAGAGGTAACATTTTGTTTTACTGAATCCAAGTCTCCTTTAATTTGAATAAGGCTTTCTGTCACATCCTTTAATGTTCGTTATCATCTTAACTTAATACTGAAAACTTATGGAATAGTTGCAAGCTGGTAGATAAAAAGTCAACTACAATAACTGCTTCAGATAAAAAGTCAACTACAATAACTGCTTCAGATAAAAAGTCAACTACAATAACTGCTTCAGATAAAAAGTCAACTACAATAACTGCTTCAGATAAAAAGTCAACTACAATAACTGCTTCAGGTAAAAAGTCAACTACAATAACTGCTTCAGATAAAAGTCAACTACAATAACTGCTTCAGATAAAAAGTCAACTACAATAACTGCTTCAGATAACAAGAGATCCCAGAGGGATCTTGGCACCCACCTAAGAATGATCTTTGTCTGACAAAGGAAAGAGGGATCTTTTCTCTGCTTTTCAAGCTTTTACTACATATAACTACACATGAAATTTGAGAAAGATCCCTTGACTATTTTCTGAGATATATAACAGTAACAAACTTCAATTATCAAAATCCAAGATGGCTACCTGTCGGCCATCTTGTTCACCGATCGGTCCTAAAATGCAATATGCACAACTAGGGCCCTAAGGGAACCTGCACATGAAATTTGAGATGAATTCTTTCGGTACTTTTTGAGAAATAGCGGTAACAAACTTTAAACTATCAAAATCCAAGATGGCAGCCTGTCGGCCATCTTGTTAACCGATTGGTCCCAAAATGCAATATGCACAACTAGGCCCCTAGGGGAACTTACATGTGAAATTTGAGAAAGATCCCTTCAGTACATTATGAGAAATAGCGGAAAAAAAACTTCAATTGTCAAAATCCAAGATGGCGTCCTGTTGGCTACCTGTCGGCCATCTTGTTCACCGATCGGTCCTACAATGCAATATTCACAACTAGACCCCTAGAAGAACCTGCACATACAATTTGAGACAGATCCCTTCAGTACATTCTTAGACATAGCGGAAAAAAACTTCAACTATCAAAATCCAAGATGGCGTCCTGTCGGCCATCTTGTTCACTGATCTGTCCAAAAATGCAATATGCACAACTAGACCCCTAGGGGAACCTGCACATGCAATTTGATACAGATCCCTGGAGTACTTTCTGAGAAATAGTGGTAATAAGCTTTAACTATCAAAATCCAAGATGGCGGCCTGTCGGCCATCTTGTTCATCAATCGGTCCAAAAATGCAATATGCACAACTAGGCCCCTAGGGGAACCTGCACATGCAATTTGAGTCAGATCCCTTCAGTACTTTCTGAGAAATAGCTGTAACAAACTTCAATTGTCAAAATCCAAGATGGCGGCCTGTCGACCATCTTGTTCATCGATCGGTCCCAAAATGCAATATGCACAACTAGGGCCCTAAGGGAACCTGTACATGAAATTTGAGATGAATTCTTTAGGTACTTTTTGAGAAATAGCGGTAACAAACTTTAAACTATCAAAATCCAAGATGGCGGCCTGTCGGCCATCTTGTTCATCAATCGGTCCAAAAATGCAATATGCACAACTAGGTCCCTAGGGGAACCTGCACATGCAATTTGAGTCAGATCCCTTCAGTACTTTCTGAGAAATAGCTGTAACAAACTTCAATTGTCAAAATCCAAGATGGCGGCCTGTCGGCCATCTTGTTCATCGATCGATCGGTCCCAAAATGCGTTATGCACAACTAGGGCCCTAAGGGAACCTGTACATGAAATTTGAGATGAATTCTTTTGGTACTTTTTGAGAAATAGGGGTAACAAACTTTAAACTATCAAAATCCAAGATGGCGGCCTGTCGGCCATCTTGTTAACCGATTGGTCCCAAAATGCAATATGCACAACTAGGCCCCTAGGGGAACTTACATGTGAAATTTGAGAAAGATCCCTTCAGTACATTATGAGAAATAGCGGAAAAAAAACTTCAATTGTATCAAAATCCAAGATGGCGTCCTGTTGGCTACCTGTCGGCCATCTTGTTCACCGATCGGTCCTACAATGCAATATTCACAACTAGACCCCTAGAAGAACCTGCACATACAATTTGAGACAGATCCCTTCAGTACATTCTTAGACATAGCGGAAAAAACTTCAACTATCAAAATCCAAGATGGCGTCCTGTCGGCCATCTTGTTCACTGATCTGTCCAAAAATGCAATATGCACAACTAGACCCCTAGGGGAACCTGCACATGCAATTTGATACAGATCCCTGGAGTACTTTCTGAGAAATAGTGGTAATAAGCTTTAACTATCAAAATCCAAGATGGCGGCCTGTCGGCCATCTTGTTCATCAATCGGTCCAAAAATGCAATATGCACAACTAGGCCCCTAGGGGAACCTGCACATGCAATTTGAGTCAGATCCCTTCAGTACTTTCTGAGAAATAGCTGTAACAAACTTCAATTGTCAAAATCCAAGATGGCGGCCTGTCGGCCATCTTGTTCATCGATCGGTCCCAAAATGCAATATGCACAACTAGGGCCCTAAGGGAACCTGTACATGAAATTTGAGATGAATTCTTTAGGTACTTTTTGAGAAATAGCGGTAACAAACTTTAAACTATCAAAATCCAAGATGGCGGCCTGTCGGCCATCTTGTTCATCAATCGGTCCAAAAATGCAATATGCACAACTAGGTCCCTAGGGGAACCTGCACATGCAATTTGAGTCAGATCCCTTCAGTACTTTCTGAGAAATAGCTGTAACAAACTTCAATTGTCAAAATCCAAGATGGCGGCCTGTCGGCCATCTTGTTCATCGATCGGTCCCAAAATGCGTTATGCACAACTAGGGCCCTAAGGGAACCTGTACATGAAATTTGAGATGAATTCTTTTGGTACTTTTTGAGAAATAGCGGTAACAAACTTTAAACTATCAAAATCCAAGATGGCGGCCTGTCGGCCATCTTGTTAACCGATTGGTCCCAAAATGCAATATGCACAACTAGGCCCCTAGGGGAACTTACATGTGAAATTTGAGAAAGATCCCTTCAGTACAATCTGAGAAATAGCGGTAACAAACTTTAAATATCAAAATCCAAGATGGCTGCCTGGCGGCCATTTTGTTAACCGATTGATCCCAAAATACAATATGCACAACTAGGGCCCTAGGGGAACCTACATATGAAATTTGAGAAACATCCCTTCAGTACTTTCTGATAAATAGCGGTAACAAGAATTGTTAACGGACGGAAGGACGGACGGACGGAAGGACGGACGGACGGACGACGGACCACGGACAAAAAGCGATTTGAATAGCCCACCATCTGTTGATGGTGGGCTAAAAAGTCAACTACAATAACTGCTTCAGATAAAAAGTCAACTACAATAGCTGCTTCAGATAAAGACTATTTTCTATTTATTCTACTTTACCTCTCTGATATATCTTGTATGATAGCAGCAAGTGGTCTATTCTGAAATAAAAATAGTTCACATATTATTTACAATGATCAACAACAACCTGAAATTATTTCAAATAACAGATGAATGGCCTTATACGTGTACACAGTTGCCGGTACAATATGTAAAATGAAATATGGCAGGAAACTTTTATCAGGTAAAATGTATATACATGCACTTGATTAAGGAGGCGGATGAAAGCCAGAGTACCAAGAGAAAATTCAAAAACCATTGACATTCGACATTTTGTCAGTACTTGATAACTGCACCCACTTGGGAACCAGAAGTAGATGTGATTTAATACACATTTATAGATACATATGTGTTGACCAACCATACATACATGTATTAGCTAATCCAGCTTTATTTGTCCTAAGGAGAATTTCCTGTTAACTCTTCAGTAAGAGCAGCAGACCAAATATAAGCAGCAGCTGGGGGTCACAGCTATAGCGTTTCTTAGAAATAGAACTTGGATTTGAATGTCTTCTGGGGCAAACGTATTTGAAAAGAAGTGATTATGAGGGAGTAGAGTAAGCATATACACATACCTTATATATATTGGTACATTCTAGCTTCTGATAGAATATTGCGATCACTGTAAATGCTCAGGGATCAATATAATGTAGCAGGTGTTGAAACTGCTAAACTAGTTGACCTTCATCAAACACTATTTACATCTACCTATTCCGAATTTGCATATTACAGTGTTTCGGAGAAAAACGACCTGGATTGCGCTCACGAAATAATGACGTAACAATCGATACCTATCTGCAAGGGAGCGAACTCTTTAATATGCAAAGACGGAATAGCTCGTTACCTGTCAACCTTCGAAACTAAGTTACTTATTATGTACGTAGCTATAATCACCCGGATCAGCCAGATCGTGAACCATTTACACTTTTCCTCCCTTTTTTTCTATAGTCTTTATGTTACCCTAATGACTTTAAGTGGAATTTGACAGGGTTGATCATCTAGTAACCTGCAGGTTACTCAATCTGGCTCATGTTCAAAGGTCTCGAGTTTAACCACGGTCAGACAGCTACATTTTCTCCTCTCTTGTTACAAAATTGGAAAGCTTGCCAACCCCTGGCCTGTTTCAAGTATTCATTTGGAGTACTGTGTATGCTTATATAATTAACAGCAGAATGAAGTGACAAAGACTTGGAAAAAGGAAGGAGAATTGTGTAGCCATTCATTGATGACCATGTAGCTCAATCTGCAGGGCATCTGGCATGGCTAGTATTCTAAGGTCCTAGTCTCCTAGGTTTAAATCCCAGTTTGCTTTCTACATTTTCTCATCTCCTGTTACAGACTCAACTTGTGTAATGCATTTAGTATTAATCCATATTATGCATTTATTGCCCTGGTGATATGAAGACATAACGATTTGTTTACCCAAGGCAGACATATTTCCAAAGGGCGTAGCCCGAGGTAAATATTATCTGCTGTGAGTAAACAAATCATCATGTCTTCCTACTGTCAGAGCAATAAATTGTTCATTAAACAGAAAAAATAAAGTTTTTCTCATGCCACAATACAAGCCTAACTTTAGCTAGAATTGAAGCTGTTTGCATGCCCAAACACTATTGGGCTAACATTACAGTTATTGGAAATCAGAAGTTAGACCTATCCTTTATTATATACCTTTCAGCCGGGTACGAATTGGTCCCTATGTGTCGTAGTGGAGCACTGTCTCCGAAAATCACTCGGGTACAGTTTTCTATACTTTTTTGTAGGTTTCCGATTATTTTATGCGCATACATATGCATTTACATATCATTTTTGTCCAAAATAAACATAACTACCATTCTTAATATCTAACGTATCGCTTACAACACGTCAAATTCACAATTTGCGGACTTGCCGTATAAATTCCCTTCAGAAGACCTTCATATGTATTATGTAAAAAAAATAATGCCTCAATGAGACGTCTCTCGATCAATCAGTGATTGTGATTCACCGGTGAGGAATAATAATATGTATACAATTATGGCCTGCTCATAGTACCGTATGAAATATGAGAGTCTCAGATATGCATGCTTTACCATTTGCGACGCAATATACAAGGGTTTCAATATTCCAAAAGATGTTGGTAAAATATGATTTACTTTTGTTTAGTAATGTACCCTTCCTGTGATTATGACATCACAAAAATCACGTAACAACCACCGGAAGGTTGGATTAATCGAAGGTAAATTGTATTTCACCCACATCCTTTCGGTTCTCAAAACTGCCATATTGCATGCACGACTTTACATATTCAGTCCTGCTGTATGTACAATATTACAACTGCAATATATGAATACATGTATTTATTATTTTAAAGAATCAAACAACATCTTTTATATTACTTTATATTAAACTTCAGGTACATATCATGATATACATTACACAACGTGTACCATAGGACGCATATTGTAATAATCATATAATATATGATGTAATTATGTCATTGACAAAGATAAGTCCAACGACTTTTGTCTGATTCGCTAAACATATTCTTATTGGTGACAGAATTATCCTACACAGAAATAGTTTGAAATTGTAAAGAGAATGAGACATTTATTTCCGATTCTTCCGCCAGAAAAGGTACCTACTTGATCAAGTTCAAGAAACAATGCCTGTTCTCCCGCTCGTGTCACAGCAACTTTCTTGATGTTTTCCTGTTGATTCTTGGCAGAAATACGGGAGTTAATGGGCAAAATCTTCGGAGTATCCATCGTGATTCTAATATAAAATCTTAAGACATCCAATGACCCTTACTTAACCCACATTCAAAGTTGATTTGGAGAGGTGAATTCGTCCGAACTGTCAGAAGTGTTATATAGATTATCTATCTAATTTCGATATTGTGCAAAGATTAAATGGATATAAATATTTAAGTGTGTACTCAATACTACTCTGGAAAGTCCATTTGATCGCTCCATTGCCTGTTAACCCATCATCTTCATCACTTTTACAACAGTTGTTGCTTTTCTCTTCCCCTTTCCCTTTCAGCTTCCTGTTTTCATCTTCCTCATCTGCGTCAAACTGGCGCTTGAAGTGTGGGGCTCCATTGGGGGGAATGTTAGTTTAGCGGGAAATATGAATTTCTAATTATTTACTGCTTTGTAAATGGGTTTCATATGTTTTGGTTCTGACCGTTAAAATGATTATTAGATAAACATACAATAATTAATTGATAAATTAAACAATTCTATACCAAAGACTGAGTAGAGATGAGAAATCCCAAGTTATAATAATATAATCGCCTTTTATGATCATGCAATGGGAGCAGTAATGCTCTACCTGCAGGGCCTTAGATCAAATACATATGTGAAATAAAACATTTGAAATGAGAATTTGATGACTTTTTTTCACATTTACAACGATTGTGAAAGTAGTACGTTATAATTACGCATGCCCAATGACACAGATGAGAAGGATAAGTCACTTGGAGTTTTGGACAAACATGTCACAAGTGCATTTGTGTTTGTGTACTGACCATAATGGTGGGAGACGACTGATTTTCCTTTGATATCCGCTGCATGGTGCAGCCTTTGATGCTAGCTTGTGGGGGGTGAGGGTTAGCGCCTTACTTTCTGAAGCGGACCGTCATTTCATGAGATGTCATATTTTTTTAATGAAAATTTACGACATTTCTCCTAAATCTTCCATCCTTAAAGCAAGGATTAGACATCGCAAAATTTATTAAGATTTACCTTGGTGTTTCATTTGATTTGATAGGACAACATTTTTTGAGAAAAATGGTTTTTATTCCTGGTTCAACTAGGCGTCTCACGTGGTGTTTATAGGCCAAAAAAAATATATATGTCTGTTTAGAATTACATTGACAAAAAAAATAGGTCCGGTAGGTGGGATTTTTTTAATGTCTTTCACTCTAAAATAATGGCCGGAACCAGAGACTGAGATCGAAATTGTGATTTTCAAAAAAAATTTCGTAGAAAAGTGGGGAAAAAAATTAGAGTCAGGGGGTAAAAAATTAGGGTCGGTCTGGTAACCCTAAACAGACATATTTTTTTTTTGGCCTTAGTAGTGATCAGAGACAAATCCTTCTCACTTATAAATCTTTACTCATGCTAATCTGTTGTTGGTCCTGATGATAAGTGCAATTTTGGGTGATCTGTATGGATGTACTTTTTTATAGACAGGGTTAAGTTAGCTACTTTGAGATCTCTCAACTATAGGCTGCACTCCAAATAATAAATTCATTCTGACATTTATTTAAGCGTATTAAGTGGAGAATGGAATACTATATTGCAGAAATCCAATTTTCTATATATAAAGATAATATATATATTACCTATATATAAGAAATAAAAACAATTACCACTGATGAAGTAACGCGAGCACTTTTGCCCCATTCAAGGGAGCTCTTCAAACTACTATATACATGTATATGTTTAAAAAAGAAAACACACTAGACTTCATTGCTATGCCTTACTGCCTCCACAGGCATCTTCAGGCGAATCCTTAAGTGTTATATATATATTCAATCACTGAGTTCTCATCCAATGAAAAGCCAAAACCATTGAATTATACAGTTTTAATGTCAGTTTTGATGAACGGTGATATCCAAGATTACGCTCCAGGACCGCCTAGAGACGACGTAAATGAAGCGGCAAACTTGCAAGATCAGATCAATGTGGGTAAACTACGATTCACCGTCGATATAAGTCCCACCTCTGATGTCCTAAAAATCAAATCAAAACATGAGGTCACAATTATTAGAAGATGTGCACGTGACTAGTTGACTGCAAATTGTATTTTACTGTAGATGTAAGCAATCTCAGATTTCTGAAAACTGTTGCAGCTATTCGAACTGCATGCACATAAAATGTGAGCTCGTGGCAAGATACATGTGTACCTATTAGGAAAACTTTACAGGACTATAGGGCCTTCAGCAATAAAGTCAACCAACAAATTAAAATAAATTAAATTCCTCTGCTTCATTCTAAAACTTGGGATTACCTCCCCTAGTTTGGAATTAATGTCAGTTTACCTGGTATTATAATGATTGCTCTAATGTTATGTCCCCTGCCTGTTAAATGTAAGGCCTCTCCTCTTCATAGATACTAACTCAAATCAACTACAGTATACATGCTAGTCTGGCAGTTAAATCTGTGGGAAAGTCTTGAAATGGCAAGGACACAAGAAAAACAGATGTACAAAATTATTATAATAATATGTTTATTTTGTTTATTTCTAAATAAAAGCAGAAACTAATCGCATATATGTATAGGAAGGTAACAATGTCAGACCTTGAAAAAATCTTGAAAAACCCTTCAACCCAAATTGACATACACTGCCCTGCAAAGTTTTGTTACACTTGCGTTTTTACAAATATACATAAACTACGGGAATATGTAAACCTTGTTATTGCAGGCATTGGTATTCATTATATATCTACTTACCGGGGTATTTATCTTTTCAAACTCATTAATTGCATTTTGGAGAGTTTTCTTAGAGATAAATTGCCAGCAAATTTTAACAAATGTAACAGAACTTTTGGAACATCACAGTTCTTTGGATTATTGAGATTTTAGCATATAATCACCAAACCATTGACCTGGAATAAAGGCTAAGGTCATTCAATCGAAAAGCCATCATGAAAGACTAGGTCTTCACCATTTTCTTTGAAACTACTGAGTAGCTACTCAGTCCATCCTGCCTCTGGCAAGTCTCTTGGTTATTGAGTAAAGATCATCTGAAACTTTTGATTTTTGATCTTAAGGTGTCCATCAAAAATTTCATAAATATTCCTGCATCTTTTTACTCGCAACATCCTCAGTAAATCATGATAGTCAGCCCACACAAAAAGATAATCCACTAATCATCTTCCCTGTAACAAAACAAAAAGATAATCAACTTATCATCTTCCCTGTAACAAAAAAAATATATGTACACTGTAGAAGCATACTACTAAAAAATATACCATGTGAAAAAAAATACAAGAGGCCCAGAGGGCCTGTATCGCTCACCTGGTTTGTAATACCAAGTAATGTTCTGAATACAGGTTCATTGTTTCTTTTCTGAAGGAATTGTAATGTTAACCTCTAAATCCCCTATTGGGCCCCACCCCTCCTGCCCCCGGGGGGTCAGAGCCAAAATTTATGCAAGTTCTGTTCCCCTTCCCCAAAGGATGTTTGTGGCCAAATTTGGTTACATTCCATTCAGAATTCTATGACTAGTAGCGATTTAAAGGATTTACCTCTATTACCCCTATTGGGCCCCGCCCCTCCTGCCCCCGGGGGACCAGAGCAAAAATTTATGCAAATTCTGTTCCCCTTCCCCCAAGGATGTTTGTGGCCAAATTTGGTTACAATCCATGCAGAACTCTATGACTAGTAGCGATTTAAAGGATTTACCTCTATTTCCCCTATTGGGCCCCGCCCCTCCTTCCCCCGGGGGGTCAGAGTCAAAATTTATACAAGTTCTGTTCCCCTACCCCAAAGGATGTTTGTGGCCAAATTTGGTTACATTCCATGCAGAACTCTATGACCAGTAGCAATTTAAAGGATTTACCTCTATTTCCCCTATTGGGCCCCGCCCCTCCTTCCCCCGGGGGGTCAGAGCCAAAATTTATACAAGTTCTGTTCCCCTTCCCCCAAAGATGTTTATGGCCAAATTTGGTCACAATCCAAGCAAAACTCTAGGACAAGAAGTGATTTATAGGATTTACCTCTATTTCCCCTATTGAGCCCCACCTGTCCTGAACTCGGGGGGCCAGAGTCAAAATTTATACAAGTTCTGTTCCCCTTCCCCAAAGGATGTTTGTGGCCAAATTTGGTTACAATCTATGCAGAACTCTATGACAAGTAGCGATTTAAAGGATTTACCTCTATTTCCCATATTGGGCCCCGCCCCTCCTGCCCCCGGGGGACCAGAGCAAAAATTTATGCAAGTTCTGTTCCCCTTCCCCAAAGGATGTTTGTGGCCAAATTTGGTTACATTCCATTCAGAATTCTATGACTAGTAGAGATTTAAAGGATTTACCTCTATTACCCCTATTGGGCCCCGCCCCTCCTGCCCCCGGGGGACCAGAGCAAAAATTTATGCAAATTCTGTTCCCCTTCCCCCAAGGATGTTTGTGGCCAAATTTGGTTACAATCCATGCAGAACTCTATGACTAGTAGCGATTTAAAGGATTTACCTCTATTTCCCCTATTGGGCCCCGCCCCTCCTTCCCCCGGGGGGTCAGAGTCAAAATTTATACAAGTTCTGTTCCCCTACCCCAAAGGATGTTTGTGGCCAAATTTGGTTACATTCCATGCAGAACTCTATGACCAGTAGCAATTTAAAGGATTTACCTCTATTTCCCCTATTGGGCCCCGCCCCTCCTTCCCCCGGGGGGTCAGAGCAAAAATTTATGCAAATTCTGTTCCCCTTCCCCCAAGGATGTTTGTGGCTAATTTTGGTTACAATCCATGCAGAACTCTAGGACAAGTAGCGATTTAAAGGATTTACCTCTATTACCCCTATTGGGCCCCGCCCCTCTTGCCCCCGGGTGGTCAGAGCCAAAATTTATACAAGGTCTGTTCCCCCTCCCCGAATGATATTTGTGGCCAAATTTGGTTACATTCCATTCAGAACTCTATGACTAGTAGCGATTTAAATGATTTACCTCTATTTCCCCTATTGGACCCTGCCCCTCCTGCCCCCAGGGGACCAGAGTCAAAATTTATACCAGTTCTGTTCCCCTTCCCCCAAGGATTTTGTGGCCGAATTTGGTTACATTCCATTCAGAATTCTATGGCTAGTAGCGATTTAAAGGATTTACCTCTATTACCCCTATTGGGCCCCGCCCCTCCTGCCCCCGGGGGATCAGAGCCATAATTTATACAAGTTCTGTTCCCCTTCCCCCAAGGATGTTTGTGGCCAAATTTGGTTACAATCCATGCAGAGCTCTATGACAAGTAGCGATTTAAAGGATTTACCTCTATTACCCCCTATTGGGCCCCGCCCCTCCTGCCCCCGGGGGGTCAGAGCCAAAATTTATACAAGTTCTGTTCCCCTTCCCCCAAGGATGTTTGTGGCCAAATTTGGTTACATTCCATTCAGAACTCTATGACTTGTAGCGATTTAAAGGATTTACCTCTATTTCCCCTTAAAGGCCCCGCACCTCCTGCCCCCGGTGGATCAGAGCCAGAATTTATACAAGTTCTGTTCCCCTTTCCCAAAGGATGTTTGTGGCCAAATTTGGTTACAATCCATGCAGAACTCTATGACTAGTAGCGATTTAAAGGATTTACCTCTATTTCCCCTATTGGGCCCGACCCCTCCTGCCCATCCCCCGGGGGGTCAGAGCCAAAATTTATACAAGTTCTGTTCCCCTTCCCCAAAGGATGTTTGTGGCCAAATTTGGTTACATTCCATTCAGAGCTCTATGACAAGTAGCGATTTAAATGATTTACCTCTATTTTCCCTATAGGGCCCCGCCCCTCCTGCCCCCGGGGGATCAGAGCCATAATTTATACAAGTTCTGTTCCCCTTCCCCCAAGGATGTTTGTGGCCAAATTTGGTTACAATCCATGCAGAACTCTATGACTAGTAGCGATTTAAAGGATTTACCTCTATTACCCCTATTGGGCCCCGCCCCTCCTGCCCCCGGAGGATCAGAGTCAAAATTTAAACAAGTTCTGTTCCCCTTCCCCCAAGGATGTTTGTGGCTAATTTTGGTTACAATCCATGCAGAACTCTATGACAAGTAGCGATTTAAAGGATTTACCTCTATTTCCCCTTAAAGGCCCCGCACCTCCTGCCCCCGGTGGATCAGAGCCAGAATTTATACAAGTTCTGTTCCCCTTTCCCAAAGGATGTTTGTGGCCAAATTTGGTTACAATCCATGCAGAACTCTATGACTAGTAGCGATTTAAAGGATTTACCTCTATTTCCCCTATTGGGCCCCGCCCCTCCTTCCCCCGGGGGGTCAGAGTCAAAATTTATACAAGTTCTGTTCCCCTTTCCCAAAGGATGTTTGTGGCCAAATTTGGTTACATTCCATGCAGAGCTCTATGACAAGTAGCGATTTAAAGGATTTACCTCTATTACCCCTATTGGGCCCCGCCCCTCCTGCCCCCAGGGGGTCAGAGCCAAAATTTATACAAGTTCTGTTCCCCCTCCCCCAAGGAGGTTTGTGGTCAAATTTGGTTACAATCCATGCAGAACTCTAGGACAAGTAGCGATTTATACGATTTACCTCTATTTCCCCTATTGGGCCCTGCCCCTCCTGCCCCCAGGGGGACCAGAGCCAAAATTTAAACAAGTTCTGTTCCCCCTCCCCCAAGGATGTTTGTGGCCGAATTTGGTTACAATTCATGAAGAGCTCTAGGACAAGTAGCGATTTATAGGATTTACCTCTATTTCCCCTATTGGGCCCTGCCCCTCCTGCCCCCAGGGGAGGACAGAGCAAAAATTTATACAAGTTCTGTTCCCCCTCCCCCAAGGATGTTTGTGGCCAAATTTGGTTACAATCCATGCAGAACTCTATGACTAGTAGCAATTTTAAGGAAATGTTACATGGGGTCATGGTAGCTATCTTTGATTTGGGATCAACCAGAGATCATTTCAGGATCTTTCCATGCAAGTTTCAGCTAAATTACACAGGTAGAATTTGAGAAGTTCAAAATGTGTTTTCAATGAGGAGGCTGTGATGGCCATCTTGGATTTCGGATCAACCTGCAAAATGACAACGCATGGTTGGGACCATGTCGGGATCATTTCATGTATGTTTCAGCTAAATCGCACTGGTAGAACTTGAGAAGAAGTTCAAAATGTGAAAAGTTAACGCACAGCTCATGACGGACAGTTGCACAGCGGACGACGAAGGACGAAACATGATGACTATACATGTAGGTCATCCTGATCCTTAAATATTTTTTTTTAAAATCAATTTGTGCAAGAACCTGCATGAATAAAAAAAATTTAATTTGATATAGAAGTTGTCCCAAATATCTATGAAAAAGTTGTATGACATCGAAAATTAAAACTTCTTTCATAATTTAAAATAAACAACAATACATCTGCAAAATACAATTAGGATGGCCGTATGGGTGATACACAGATAGAATACTGTTCTATAATTGATTGATAGACTGATACTTTAGGATGGCCGTATGGGTGATACACAGATAGAATACTGATCTAGAATTGATTGATAGACTGATACTTTAGGATGGCCATATGGGTGATACACAGATAGAATACTGATCTAGAATTGATTGATAGACTGATACTTTAGGATGGCCATATGGATGATACACAGATAGAATATTGTTCTAGAATTGATTGATAGACTGATACTTTAGGATGGCCATATGGATGATACACAGATAGAATACTGATCTAGAATTGATTGATAGACTGATACTTTAGGATGGCCGTATGGGTAATACACAGATACAATACTAGAATTGATTGATAAACTGATACTTTAGGATGGCCGTATGGGTGATACACAGATAGAATACTAGAATTGATTGATAGACTGATACTTTAGGATGGCCGTATGGGTGATACACAGATACAATACTAGAATTGATTGATAGACTGATACTTTAGGATGGCCATATGGATGATACACATATAGAATATTGTTCTAGAATTGATTGATAGACTGATACTTTAGGATGGCCATATGGATGATACACAGATAGATAACTGATCTAGAATTGATTGATAGACTAATAATTTAGGATGGCCATATGGATGATACACAGATAGAATACTGATCTAGAATTGATTGATAGACTGATACTTTAGGATGGCCATATGGGTGATACACAGATAGAATACTGATCTAGAATTGATTGATAGACTGATACTTTAGGATGGCCATATGGATGATACACAGATAGAATACTGATCTAGAATTGATTGATAGACTGATACTTTAGGATGGCCATATGGGTGATACACAGATAGAATACTGATCTAGAATTGATTGATAGACTGATACTTTAGGATGGCCATATGGGTGATACACAGATAGATTACTAGAATTGATTGATAGACTATTACTTTAGGATGGCCATTTGGGTGATACACAGATACAATACTAGAATTGATTGATAAACTGATACTTTAGGATGGCCGTATGGGTGATACACAGATACAATACTAGAATTGATTGATAGACTGATACTTTAGGATGGCCGTATTGGTGATACACAGATAGAATACTGATCCAGAATTGATTGATAGACTGATACTTTAGGATGGCCGTATGGGTGATACACAGATAGAATACTGATCTAGAATTGATTGATAGACTAACTTTAGGATGGCCATATGGATGATACACAGATAGAATATTGTTCAGAATTGATTGATAGACTGATACTTTAGGATGGCCGTATGGTGATACACAGATAGAATACAGTTCTAGAATTAATTGATAGACTGATACTTTAGGATGGCCATATGGATGATACACAGATAGAATACTAGAATTGATTGATAGACTAATACTTTAGGATGGCCGTATGGGTGATATACAGATAGATTACTGATCTAGAATTGATTGATAGACTGATACTTTCGGATGGCCGTATGGGTGATACAAAGATAGAATACTGATCTAGAATTGATTGATAGACTGATACTTTAGGATGGCCATATGGGTGATACACAGATAGAATACTGATCTAGAATTGATTGATAGACTGATACTTTAGGATGGCCGTATGGGTGATATACAGATAGATTACTGATCTAGAATTGATTGATAGACTGATACTTTTGGATGGCCGTATGGGTGATACAAAGATAGAATATTGTTCTAGAATTGATTGATAGACTGATACTTTAGGATGGCCGTATGGGTGATACACAGATAGATTACTGATCTAGAATTGATTGATAGACTGATACTTTCGGATGGCCGTATGGATGATACACAGATAGAATACTAGAATTAATTGATAGACTAATACTTTCGGATGGCCGTATGGGTGATACAAAGATAGAATATTGTTCTAGAATTGATTGATAGACTGATACTTTAGGATGGCCATATGGGTGATACACAGATAGATTACTGATCTAGAATTGATTGATAGACTGATACTTTAGGATGGCCATATGGATGATACACAGATAGAATACTAGAATTGATTGATAGACTGATACTTTAGGATGGCCATATGGGTGATACACAGATAGAATACTGATCTAGAATTGATTGATAGACTGATACTTTAGGATGGCCATATGGGTGATACACAGATAGAATACTGTTCTAGAATTGATTGATAGACTGATACTTTAGGATGGCCATATGGGTGATACACAGATAGAATACTGTTCTAGAATTGATTGATAGACTGATACTTTAAGATGGCCGTTTGGGTGATACACAGATAGAATACTGTTCTAGAATTGATTGATAGACTGATACTTTAGGATGGCCGTTTGGGTGATACACAGATAGAATACTGTTCTAGAATTGATTGATAGACTGATACTTTAGGATGGCCGTTTGGGTGATACACAGATAGAATACTGTTCTAGAATTGATTGATAGACTGATACTTAAGGATGGCCGTATGGGTGATACACAGATAGAATACTAGAATTGATTGATAGACTATTACTTTAGGATGGCCATTTGGGTGATACACAGATACAATACTAGAATTGATTGATAGACTGATACTTTAGGATGGCCGTATGGGTGATACACAGATAGAATACTGTTCTATAATTGATTGATAGACTGATACTTTAGGATGGCCGTATGGGTGATACACAGATAGAATACTGATCCAGAATTGATTGATAGACTGATACTTTAGGATGGCCGTATGGGTGATATACAGATAGATTACTGATCTAGAATTGATTGATAGACTGATACTTTCGGATGGCCGTATGGGTGATACAAAGATAGAATACTGATCTAGAATTGATTGATAGACTGATACTTTAGGATGGCCATATGGGTGATACACAGATAGAATACTGATCTAGAATTGATTGATAGACTGATACTTTCGGATGGCCGTATGGGTGATACAAAGATAGAATATTGTTCTAGAATTGATTGATAGACTGATACTTTAGGATGGCCGTATGGGTGATACACAGATAGATTACTGATCTAGAATTGATTGATAGATTGATACTTTCGGATGGCCGTATGGATGATCCACAGATAGAATACTCTAGAATTGATTGATAGACTAATACTTTAGGATGGCCGTATGGGTGATACACAGATAGAATATTGTTCTAGAATTGATTGATAGACTGATACTTTAGGATGGCCATATGGGTGATACACAGATAGATTACTGATCTAGAATTGATTGATAGACTGATACTTTAGGATGGCCATATGGATGATACACAGATAGAATACTGATCTAGAATTGATTGATAGACTGATACTTTAGGATGGCCATATGGGTGATACACAGATAGAATACTGATCTAGAATTGATTGATAGACTGATACTTTAGGATGGCCATATGGGTGATACACAGATAGAATACTGATCTAGAATTGATTGATAGACTGATACTTTAGGATGGCCATATGGGTGATACACAGATAGAATACTGATCTAGAATTGATTGATAGACTGATACTTTAGGATGGCCATATGGGTGATACACAGATAGAATACTGTTCTAGAATTGATTGATAGACTGATACTTTAAGATGGCCGTATGTTGGGTGATACACAGATAGAATACTGTTCTAGAATTGATTGATAGACTGATACTTTAGGATGGCCGTTTGGGTGATACACAGATAGAATACTGTTCTAGAATTGATTGATAGACTGATACTTTAGGATGGCCGTTTGGGTGATACACAGATAGAATACTGTTCTAGAATTGATTGATAGACTGATACTTTAGGATGGCCGTTTGGGTGATACACAGATAGAATACTGTTCTAGAATTGATTGATAGACTGATACTTAAGGATGGCCGTATGGGTGATACACAGATAGAATACTAGAATTGATTGATAGACTATTACTTTAGGATGGCCATTTGGGTGATACACAGATACAATACTAGAATTGATTGATAGACTGATACTTTAGGATGGCCGTATGGGTGATACACAGATAGAATACTGTTCTATAATTGATTGATAGACTGATACTTTAGGATGGCTGTATGGGTGATACACAGATAGAATACTGATCCAGAATTGATTGATAGACTGATACTTTAGGATGGCCGTTTGGGTGATACACAGATAGAATATGATCTAGAATTGATTGATAGACTGATACTTTAGGATGGCCGTATGGGTGATACACAGATACAATACTAGAATTGATTGATAGACTGATACTTTAGGATGGCCGTATGGGTGATACACAGATACAATACTAGAATTGATTGATAAACTGATACTTTAGGATGGCCGTATGGGTGATACACAGATACAATACTAGAATTGATTGATAGACAGATACTTTAGGATGGCCATATGGATGATACACAGATAGAATATTGTTCTAGAATTGATTGATAGACTGATACTTTAGGATGGCCATATGGATGATACACAGATAGAATACTGATCTAGAATTGATTGATAGACTGATACTTTAGGATGGCCGTATGGGTAATACACAGATACAATACTAGAATTGATTGATAGACTGATACTTTAGGATGGCCGTATGGGTGATACACAGATACAATACTAGAATTGATTGATAGACTGATACTTTAGGATGGCCGTATGGGTGATACACAGATACAATACTAGAATTGATTGATAGACTGATACTTTAGGATGGCCATATGGATGATACACATATAGAATATTGTTCTAGAATTGATTGATAGACTGATACTTTAGGATGGCCATATGGATGATACACAGATAGATAACTGATCTAGAATTGATTGATAGACTAATAATTTAGGATGGCCATATGGATGATACACAGATAGAATACTGATCTAGAATTGATTGATAGACTGATACTTTAGGATGGCCATATGGGTGATACACAGATAGAATACTGATCTAGAATTGATTGATAGACTGATACTTTAGGATGGCCATATGGATGATACACAGATAGAATACTGATCTAGAATTGATTGATAGACTGATACTTTAGGATGGCCATATGGGTGATACACAGATAGAATACTGATCTAGAATTGATTGATAGACTGATACTTTAGGATGGCCATATGGGTGATACACAGATAGATTACTAGAATTGATTGATAGACTATTACTTTAGGATGGCCATATGGGTGATACACAGATAGATTACTAGAATTGATTGATAGACTATTACTTTAGGATGGCCATTTGGGTGATACACAGATAGAATACTAGAATTGATTGATAGACTGATACTTTAGGATGGCCGTTTGGGTGATACACAGATAGAATACTGTTCTAGAATTGATTGATAGACTAATACTTTAGGATGGCTGTATGGGTGATACACAGATAGAATATTGTTCTAGAATTGATTGATAGACTAATACTTTAGGATGGCCGTTTGGGTGATACACAGATAGAATACTGTTCTAGAATTGATTGATAGACTGATACTTTAGGATGGCCATATGGATGATACACAGATAGAATACTAGAATTGATTGATAGACTGATACTTTAGGATAGTCATATGGGTGATACACAAATAGAATACTAGAATTGATTGATAGACTGATACTTTAGGATGGCCGTATGGGTGATACACAGATAGAATATTGATCTAGAATTGATTGATAGACTGATACTTTAGGATAGCCGTATGGGTGATACAAAGATAGAATACTGTCCTAGAATTGATTGATAGACTGATACTTTAGGATGACCATACTAATACTTTGCCTTTTATAAAACTTGTTGCTTTCTTTCTTGTCCTTTCTGTTGTCTCTATCATGACTGTCCCTCCCCAAGCCGAGGTCCTCCTGAGTATCTTCTGAGTATGAAGCAAACCCAACCTTTGGACACTTGTTAATTGCTCTCTCCCACTCTTCATAATGGATACATTGTATACCTGTATCAATGCACAAGATACATAATATCAATAATCATTATTTTTACCCTAGTAAAATTTATAGTACTATAAATACTAAAATCCAAGATCACGGGTGGTCAGCCAACTTTTGACTGATTTGTCCTAAAATGCAATATGCTTAACTTGGGCCCTTAGAAAACCTACATAAGAAATTTGAGACAGATCCCTTCAGTACTTTCTCATAAATAGGGGTAACAATCTTAATCAACTACAAAAATCCATGATGACTGCCTGGCAGCCATATTGTTATTTCGATCAATCTCAAAATCAGCATGACACTCCTAGGGCCCCAGGGGAACCTACATATGAAATTTGAGACAGATCCCTTTAGTACATATACTTTCTGAGAAATAGCGGTAACAAACATCAACTGCCAAAATCCAAGATGGCTGCCTGGCAACCATTTTGTTTTTCAGATCAGTCTCATGACACTCCTAAAGCCCCAGGGGAACCTTCATATGAAATTTAAGACAGATCCCTTGAGTAATTTCTGAGAAATAGCAGTAACAAACATCAACTTCCAAAATCCAAGATGGCTGCCTGGCGGCCATGATCAGTCTCAAAATTAGCATGACACTCCTAGGGCCCCAGGGGAACCTTCATATGAAATTTGAAACAGATCTCTTCAGTACTTTCTGAGAAATAGGGGTAACAAACATCAACTGCCAAAATTAAAGATGGATACCTGGCGGTCATATTGTTTTTACGATCAGTCTGAAAATCAGCATGACACTCCTAGGAAACAATGAGAACCTACATAAGAAATTCTAGACAGATCCCTTCAGTACTTTCTGAGAAATAGTGGTAACAAACATCAAATGCCAAAATCCAAGATGGCTGCCTGGCAGCCATATTGTTTTTCCGATCAGTCTCAAAATCAGCATGACGATCCTAGGGCCCCAGGGGCACCCACATTTGAAATCAAACTCAATCAAACAATTTTTGCTAGTTTCATATCACCAACTTGATCATTTAAGTAATAAAAAACAACCATACAAAATTAAATGTGTTGATACCTAGTTTATAAGCAAAATTTTCAGTATCTGCCTTGTGAGTCGTGTCACAAGGTCCTAGTATAACAAAGTCTGTGGCACTTGATAATTTCTTGTCAACAGTACAGCCATGCATTACAGCTTTAGACGCCAATCTGTGAAGGTCATCCTGATGTAATCCTGTGAACAACACTCGGCGATCATTCATATCCAATGTGGGAACTACAACAAAAAATACATCTTAAGGCTGCAACTTTAGCTTTTCAAAAATCATTAATTACAAAATAGTAAGAAAGGATTTGTTTAGAGGGGGGGGAGAGAGCAGTCATTGGTGGAGTGGGGATATAAGTGGCATATGAGAGGATAAGTTAACAGGAGCATTATAGGATAATAAGTTGAAGGGAAATAAAAGGAGATGAGTTCAGGAAGGCTTACTGGATTGAAAGTTAAAGGGAATCATATGCTTATTGGAAGACAACCAAGCAGGTTATTAGAGGCTAAGTTTATGGGGTTCTTTGTAGATAAACTGTATGGCTTATTGGTAGAGAAAATTCTCTGCTTATTGATGATTATATATGGTAATTTTTTGCAATATTACTTTTGGGGCTTATCAGAACCTTTATTTCGAGAAGTTAATTGGGAATTAAATTTATGAGCATAATTGAAAAAGTAATGGGAAATCAATAGAGGAAAACCTTAGAAAGCTAATTTGAGAATCAGAAAAATAACAAGTACTCATTGTAATGGACACCATTACATAGTCCCCCAAACGCATCCCTAATTGCAACAAATCAAGAATGCAGTTGCACAGTGTATATGAACATCTTGGAAGAAATTTGATGTACTTTAATATATGAATTCAGGTTCTCCTAAAATGTACATAACTAAATAACTTGGTGATCATGACCCAGGACCAGGCCATGCCTTGTACCTGTGTATAGTGCGCACCCCAACTTTTCACTTGAAAATTTATGAAAAAAAGTGCGCACTATACACGCAATAATACGGTAATACAAGGCTATTTTCAGAGAAATTGATTTGGCAGTTACCATGACTGTATGGCATCCCTTAAAATTTTAAGTTAAAACCCCCATTTACCAATTTTTAATGAATTGCTGAGGAAAAATTGAAAACAGGAAGTTGGCCCAGCGACAATCTTTTAAAAATTTTATCATATTGATCAGCATTCCTTCATTCCCCTATATACTATTTTTTATTGAAATCAGAGACCAAAATATAAACACAGGAAGTTAGCCCAGCGGCCATCTTGGAATAGCAAAATCTTTAAGAAAACGTTTGCATGTTGTTCGCCATCCCTAAATAATCCTATAGACTAATTTTCATTGAGATTGGAGATTGAAACCTGAAAACAGGAAGTGGGCCAGCGGCCATCTTGGATACCAAAAATTCTTTACAAAAATGTTTGTGTGTTGTTCGCGATCCCTTAAAACTCCTTTAGACCAATTTTCATTGAGATAGAAGACCGAAACCTGGAAACAGGAAGTGGGCCAGCGGCCATCTTGTAATACTAAAATCTTTACGAAAATGTTTTCATGTTGTTCGCCATCCCTTAAAACCCCTTTAGACCAATTTTTATTGAGATAGAAGACTAAAACCTGAAAACAGGAAGTGGTCCAGCAGCCATCTTGGAATACCAAAAATCTTCACGAAAATGTTTTCATGATGTTCGCCATCCCTTAAAACCCCTGTAGACCAATTTTCATTGAGATAGAAGACCGAAACCTGGAAACAGGAAGTGGGCCAGCAGCCATCTTGGAATACCAAAAATCTTCACGAAAATGTTTTCATGATGTTCGCCATCCCTTAAAACCCCTGTAGACCAATTTTCATTGAGATAGAAGACTAAAACCTGAAAACATGAAGTGGTCCAGCAGCCATCTTGGAATACCAAAAATCTTCACGAAAATGTTTTCATGATGTTCGCCATCCCTTAAAACCCCTGTAGACCAATTTTCATTGAGATAGAAGTCTGAAACCTGAAAACAGAAAGTGGGCCCTGGCCATCTTGGAATACCAAAAATCTTCACGAAAATGTTTTCTTGATGTTCGCCATCCCTTAAAACCCCTTTAGACCAATTTTCATTGAGATTGGAGACCGAAACCTGAAAACAGGAAATGGGCCCTGGCGGCCATCTTGGACTTCCAGTCCGGGAAAAAAAGCATCTATGCATCACCCCACACCCTATAGAGTCTGTCTACCAAGTTTCATGATCATCGGCCCAGTAGATTCTGAAAGCTGTGGAAACCCGCGCGGCGGAAGAAAGTGGAAGAAATAAGAATAAAAATGATAATAATAACTAACTTACATTATATATAATTATAATAATAAAAATACTGCGGTATCTTCATAATTCCAATTGTTCTGAAATCAGAACGATTTTTAAGTGTTCTAGCAAAATTAATGTTGTGTAACTTACTTACTTTTGAAGAAAATCGGCTTTTTGTGTCCCTATTTTCCTGATGCAAATATTCACTGTTGCCATACTTGGAAGGTCTTTCTCACTACGGTGTTTATTCCTGTTGAAAACAAGCGTTCTGACGCCCTTCGCGGGTTAAGTTCATTTTACGAATAAAGTCAACAAAAGAAGCGGAACAATATCAAGAAACAATGCATTTTTAGCTCTAATATCGACATCAGTCGGGCACAGAACTGGATACTGGATAATAAAATTTCCTGTAATAGTTGAAATAGGAAAATATTACGATGTCAGTAAATAGATGTTTAATTTCTTTTGATTCAATTTCTAAATTTGATGACTTATACCGAACATTCCTGAGTGACTTCACTTTTCACAGAATGAATGAAACTGCAGTCAGTCCCGCCAAACAGTGACGTCACAATATCGGAATGACGTCACTTACATATTTCCCACGGTAGTAAAAAGGAGTACACACTCATTCGAATGCATCTTTTCTTGATCATCAAAGAAACATTTCGCTTTGAGCGTGTAAATAACAGGCAACTTGCTTTCGTTTTGAATACCATCTTCTGTATATATAATGAAAAAGTTGCAGGATAAACAGAATACACGGTCACTATCTTACAATACAAGCTTTATTTTGGTGTAGACAGGGAAAACCGAGATTACTCGGCAAAACCTCCTCATCTCATCTCATCGTACAAATGACAGCAGCATCGATATTAATAATAGCATAATAAAAATGTCCAACGTTGGAAAAATTGCAAGTACATTCATTATTTACATAAACCAGTAATAAGAATAATCATTTATTTCATCTAGACTAAATAATTTGCAAATCCCATACACCGCCTGCAATGAGACGTCCTTGGCTTATCGCTACACACGATGCTCTCGATCATGGTCTTATTATTATGTACATTTTCTTGGGATGTTAAATCTAGATGTATCTGTTTTCGACAGTTAAATTTCTATGAACATGTGTATTACAAACAGTCTCAACTGCTATTCCGAGACCTTAAGATGCAATCTTGGTCACCTCAGCCAAAACACAGGGGCATCCAAATTTTGACAGAAACGTTTACTAGTAATTTGATATGTATGGCATTTAAAAGTATTGGAGACCTTTTGATATGCACGTGTATATCTTGATGTTTCAAGTGGCTGCCCTCATTATTTTTTGTGAAAAATGAATTATACATATATGTTATAAAACTCAGTAAACTTTTTTATTGTCATTATTGTTATATATTAATTACACTGTATGTGATATTTAAACGAAAACACAGATTTTACCTAAGAAGCCAATGATATATATAATGTAAGTATCGGTTAGCTTGTAATTAACTTACATTATATATAATAATAATAATAAAAATACTGTAAGAGGTATCTTCATAATTCCAATTGTTCTGAAATCAGAACGATTTTTAAAGTGTTCCAGCAAAATTAATGTAGTGTTACTTACTTACTTTTGGAGAAAATCGACTTTTTGTGTCCCTATTTCCCTGATGCAAATATGCACTTTTGCCCCACTTGGAAGGTCTTTTTCACTACGGTGTTTATTCCCTTGAAAACAAGCGTTCTGACGCCCTTCGCGGGTTAAGTTCATTTTACGAATTTAAAGTCAACAAAAGAAGCGGAACAATATCAAGAAACGATGCATTTTCAGCTCTAATATCGACATTAGTCGGGCACAGAACTCGATACCAGATAATAAGAATTTCCTGTAATAGTTGCAATAGGAAAATATTACGATGTCAGTAAATAGATGTTTAATTTCTTTCGTTTCATTCAATTTCTAAATTTGATGATATGATCCCTAACATTCCAGTGACGTCACTTCTGGTAGGAGTGAATGAAACAGCAGTCAGTCCAGCCAATCAGTGACGTCACAATCACCAGAATGATGACGCTTACATATTTCCCACGGTAGTAAAAAGGAGTACACACTCATTTGGTTTAGTGAATGTATCTTTTCTTGATCATCAAAGAAGCGTTTCGCTTTGAGCGAAATCGTGTAAATAACAGGCAATTAGCTTTAGTTTTGAATGCCATCTTCTGTATGTATAATGAAAAAGTTGCAGGATAAACAGAATACACGGTCAATATCTTACAATACAAGTTTTATTTTGATGTTGACAGGGAAAACCGAGATGACTCGGCAAAACCTCCTCATCTCATCTCATCGCACAAACGATAGCCGTATCGCTATTAATTATAGCAAAACAAAAAAGTCCTACGTTGAAAATATTGCAAGTACATTCATTATTTACATAAACCAGTAATTAGAATAATCATTTATTTCATCTAGACAAAACAATTTGCAAATCCCATACACCGCCTGCAAGGAGACGTCCTTGGCCTATCGCTACCCACGATGCTCTCGATAGTTGTATTATATTATGTAACTTTTCATGGGATATTAAATCTAGATATATCTGTTTTCGACAGTTAACTTTCTATGAACATGTGTAAAACAAGCAGTCTCAGCTGCTATTCCGAGACCGTAAAATGCAATCTTGGTCACCTCAGTCAAAACACAGAGGCAGGCAAATTATGACAGAAATGTTTACTAGTAATTTGATATGTATGTCATTAAAAGTATTGGAGACCTTTTGATATGCAAGTGGCTGCCCGTATTATTTTTTGTGAAAAATGAATTATACATATATGTAATAAAATTAGGTTAGCTTTTTGATTGTCATTATTGTTATATACACTGTATGTGATATTTAAACAAAAACATATATTTTACCTTAGAAGCCAATGATATATATATGTAAGTATCGGTTGGCTTGTAATAATAATAACAATAAGAAGAAGAAACGGAGCAAAAACATTATGTCCCCACTTCGTTTAGGGGACATAAATATCGGCTACATCAATAGAGTTTGGTTTGATTTGCTTAGTTTCATGTCCTATCAACAGCCAAGGTCATGTAAGGATGTTTTAGATTCGATGGTGGAGGAATACCAAAGTACCCAGAGAAAACCACCAACCAGCAGTCAGTACCAGGCAACTGCACCACATGGGATTCAAACTTGCAACCCAGAGGTGGAGTAGACTCCTGGAAGCCTGAATTTCGGTGGGTACTATCAACAATACTTACCAGACTCTGGTGGGCCTGAATTTATGTGGGTACTATCAACAATACTTACCAGACTCTGGTGGGCCTGAATTTATGTGGGTACTATCAACAATTCTTACCAGACTCTGGGGGGCCTGAATTTCTGTAGGTACTATCAACAATACTTACCAGACTCTGGTGGGCCTGAATTTATGTGGGTACTATCAACAATACTTACCAGACTCTGGGGGGCCTGAATTTCTTTGGGTACTATCAACAATACTTACCAGACTCTGGGGGCCTGAATTTCTGTGGGTACTATCAACAATACTTACCAGACTCTGGGGGGCCTGAATTTATGTGGGTATTATCATCAATACTTTCCAGACTCTGGGGGGAGGGGGGCCTGACTTTCTGTGGGTACTATCATCAATACTTACCAGACTCTGGGGGGCTGGAACTAACATCCACAACATTTGTCTGTTTTAATGGTTTCTTTTCCTTCATCAATATGCCAAGCATCACTAAAAATAAAGTGAAGAATTATCAAGTGGAATGTAATTTTCCCCCAAAATTATCATTTATTTTTAATAGTCTTAAATACAGTGAACCAACAAGTGAAAACAATAACATGACTGAAAGACTAAATATCAAACAAGAGGCCCAGAGGGCCTGTATCGCTCACCTGGTTTGTAATGCCAAGTAATGTTCTGAATACAAGTTCATTGTTTCTTTTTCTGAAGGAATTTGAATATTTACATCTAACTCTCCTATTGGGCCCCACCCCTCCTGCCCCCAGGGGGTCAGAGCCAAAATTTATACAAGTTCTGTTCCCCTTCACCAAAGGATGTTTGTGGCCAAATTTGGTCACAATCCATGCAGAACTCGAGCTCTAGGACATAAGTAGCGATTTTATAGGATTTACCTCAAATTCCCCTATTGGGCCCCCCTCCTGCCCACGGGGGGTCAGAGCCAAAATTTATACAAGTTCTGTTCCCCTTCCCCCAAGGACGTTTGTGACCAAATTTGGTTAAAATCCATGCAGAACTCTAGGACAAGTAGCAATTTATAGGATTTACCTCTAATTCCCCTATTGGGGGGCCCCCCTCCTGCCCCCGGGGGGTCAGAGCCAAAATTTATACAAGTTCTGTTCCCCTTCTCCCAAAGATGTTTGTGGCCAAATTTGGTCACAATCCATGAAGAACTCTAGGACAAGTAGCGATTTATAGGATTTGCCTCTATTCCCCTAATGGGCCCCGCCCCTCCTGCCCCTGGAGGGTCAGAGCCAAAATTTATACAAGTTCTGTTCCCCTTTCCCCAAGGATATTTGTGGCCAAATTTGGTTACAATCCATGCAGAACTCTAGGACAAGTAGCGATTTATAGGATTTACCTCTATTTTCCATATTGAGCCCCGCCCCTCCTTCCCCCGGAGGGTCAGAGCCAAAATTTATACAAGTTCTGTTCCCCTTCCCCTATGGATGTTTGTGGCCAAATTTGGTCACAATCCATGCAGAACTCTAGGACAAGTAGCGATTTATAGGATTTACCTCTATTTTCCATATTGAGCCCCGCCCCTCCTTCCCCCGGGGTGTCAGAGCCAAAATTTATACAAGTTTTGTTCCCCTTCCCCCAAGGATGTTTGTGGCCAAATTTGGTTAAAATCCATGCAGAACTCTAGGACAAGTAGCGATTTATAGGATTTGCCTCTATTTCCCCTAATGGGCCCTGTCCCTCCTGCCCCTGGAGGGTCAGAGCCAAACTTTATACAAGTTCTGTTCCCCTTCCCCCAAGGATGTTTGTGGCCAAATTTGGTCACAATCCACGGAGGACTCTAGGATAAGTAGCAATTTATAGGATTTGCCTCTATTTCCCCTATTGGGCCCCGCCCCTCCTTCCTCCGGGGGGTCAGAGCCAAAATTTATACAAGTTCTGTTCCCATTCCCCCAAGGATGTTTGTGGCCGAATTTGGTCACAATCCATGCAGAACTCTAGGACAAGTAGCAATTTATAGGATTTACCTCTATTTTCCCTATTGGGCCCCGCCCCTCCTGCCCCTGGGGAGTCAGAGCCTGTGGCCAAATTTGGTTACAATCCATGCAGAACTCTATGACTAGTAGCGATTTAAAGGAAATGTTGACGAACAATGGACGGACGCCGGACGCCGCGACATGACATAAGCTCACCAGCCCTTCGGGCCAGGTGAGCTAAAAATCTAATTATCTGAAAATGTATCTCGAGGAGGACTCTATAAACTTATCTATAATTGTAATTATAAGTTTCATACAATACATACTGTCGTCTTTCTCTTTCTGGTTATATCTAAAGTTTGTACTTGCATTATAGTGAGATACATGTACTTAGTTTAAAATTTCTTTCTGAATTGAGACACTGTGTATAGTTTTATATGCTAATTAACATAAAACATAACCAACCAAGTCAAGTAGAAAGTCTCCAAAAATATAATGTTATATTTAACACCCTTACAATTGTTTCCATCAGTTTACCACAACCGAACTGCTTTAAACAGAAAATTGAAAAAGAAAACACTTTTTTCTTCCAAGATTTTATAATGCATACCATTTTCACTGTAGTCTCTCTTGCGACCTCGTGACCCTGTGATAGATTTAAAGCGTTTCATTGAACGCTGTACATCCCTTTCTGTAATAAGTGTTGACTCCAGTGGCAGATTGGCCGCCTTTTTAGCTGCAAGTAATGCAAGCTGGTCCGCATGGTCATTACCGTCCACTCCAGCACCTGAGGGTATCCAGTCTATAGCTACATGGACTCCCTGAGACAAGATGTCCTCTCTCTTCTTCCTTATCCTTCCAACAACCTCTCTGAGTTCCTTGTTAACTTTTTCATACAAGCATCCTTTAATCACTTTTTGGTTATCACAAAAAATCTGAATTTTTTCCAGTTCTAAAAGATTAACATTTTTACTAATATGAGACAAAGCGTTCTCTATTGCAGCATATTCAGCTTTTTCAACTGAGGACCGAGGGGAAACAGGGACAGACAACTCTGCTACTTTAGTCTTGTCATTCTGGTATATTACAATGCCACTACCACACGGTCCAAGCCTTCCTTTAGAGTCTAAAGTAGAACCATCTGTATACACTATCAGTGCTTTATCAGGTAAAGATAATAATACTTTCTTATACATTTCTTTTGCAAGTTCAACTTTCTCATCTGTCCTCTCCCCATACCAGTAATCATTGACAGGTTTTGAATATCCTCGTGAAATGTTACACCTATAGCAACAAACACTGACTGCAGACACAGAACTTGGTTGAAAGCCGTCACTAAGAAATAGCACATTTGTGGTTTCGGACCTCCTTAACATCTGGTAGAATACCCTAAAGGGTATCTGTCTATGTAACTTAAACATCCTCTGGATCTGTTTGATAGAAGAAACAAAAAATAGAAACAGAAAATCTGTCAAATTACAGACATAACAATGCCTTATGCTAGGTTTACACTAAGTTCCCGGCGGCCACGGCAGCCCCGTTTCAGGCCACCGTGGACAAAACGTGGTGACCGCGAGACAACGCAGAAGGACGTGATAGATAAACGTGAGCGGTCGTGATTACCGTGGATGCCGTGCCAGATTTTTAAACTGTCAAAAAATTTGCCACGGCAGTCAAGGTACAGATGGTGAACGCCACAGGACGTAATAAAACGGGGTTGACGTAACAAAACGTACTAGTGCGTATGAGGCCGTAACAAAACTTCCAGATGGTCCGTGGTGGAACGGGCAGCAATCACGTTCCCCGGAATCTCACAGTGATTTCAAGTTTTGTGACGTTCTGCTGCGTTTTTTCCACGTTTTATCACGGTTGATGTAGATTGGCTGCACGTTTTGTGCCGTTTTATTAATGTTTATCAAGGTTTTGACAGCAAGCCAAGGCGGATGATAACCGTTTTGATGCGTTATGTTAAGACACATCACGGCCTGTAGTGGTTGAAAGCCCGACATGATACGACTTGTTACGTCTTATTACAGTCTTACGTTGCAAGCAATATATGATGGAGCATCATTGCCTGGCCTGGTACATATTCACTACTTCATGGAATTATTTGTATAAATAAATAGAAATAGTCATTATCAAACAAATTTAAACCATCAAATTATACCAAAACTATTATTGCAGAAGGCAGATTAAGTGAGAACCATTACAGAAAAAAAAATATTTGCATAGAAACACTTGGCTATGATAATTATATATTTATACCAAATATAGCTAATATTTTTATTCTTTTAATGCATTTTGTAATCAAAACGTGTTTGAAATGACATATTTGGCAATATATATTGTTTCATTTGCTCCAAAAAAGCCCGGCATCAGACTTTCATCCCTAGTAAGCCTTGGAGGACCGTGAAAAACGTATCGGAGCTTGATCAAAACGTGTAACACGTAGCAGACCTCATCAGATCGTAACAGGCCTAGAGAGAACGTAGTGGTATCCTTTATAGACCGTGCTAAAGCCGTATTGTACCTTTAATGTCCGGGAACAACACTTTCCCCTATATCCACGGTCCATCACATTATCCGTAAAAGACCGTGACAAAACTTCCCAAGACCTAGCTCAACTTGAATACAGAGACAAAAATAGCCAAAATTCCACGGCGCACCATATTTTGGGCAAACGGGGCGACCATGGTCGCGGGGAACATAGTGTAAACCTAGCATTATACATTTTACATCCAAAACCTCTTTTATATACGAGCACATGTAGAGTTATTAATCAAAGTTTTATATTTTTAAACTAATTAGTTTGTTTTATTGATGTTCTATTTGGTCAAGATTGTATTATAGTCCCTAGTAGGTGTATAGCTGATCATTCATGAATTTATTATAACTATCATTGATGCCTTCTATTGAGCTCCCAGTAACTATGCAGTCATCATCTGCATGTCTTAGATCAACATCAGACTTTCATTCTGAGTTAATTCATTTCAGCTAGAAATGTTGACTTAATTTATTTGATTCTTTCCTGCATACGTAGGAAAACAGGAAAATTCACATTCATGTCGAGTGCCCCGACCAGGAATTGAACATGGGTCTCCAGCGTGGAAATCTACGACTCTATCAACTGAGCCAAAGAAGCATGCTCCATCAGCTGAGTGACAGAGACCGTATTTAACACTATGTACAAACCACACCAACCCGCTACTTTTGCACTAATCGGCCTGTTTTTCTTGAGATTACCTAAATCTCAACCTGAAACTCTTTAACCACCTTCCATGGGTTACCCAATGTAGAAGAACAGCTACACATTCCTGTAGAGGGCCCCGACCAGGAATCGAACCCAGGTCTCCTGTGTGAAAAAACTACGGCTCTAGCGACTTATCGAGCAAATTTACATGCTTCGTCAGCTGAGTGACAAAGACAGCATTAAACACTTCATGGATGTACAAACCACACCGATCTGCTCCTATTGCAGATCAAGGTCAATCTAAGTTTAAACAAGATTCTTTTCTGCTATAATCTCAACAAAGACGGTGGGTGAAACTCGGAGGAGTTGGAGAGGGCTAAATCCAATTGTAACAGGAGAGGAGAAAATGTAGTGGCCAGACCGGGATTCGAACCAGGGACCCTCTGAACACTAGCGTGGTGCTCTACCGACTAAGCTACCTGGTCACCGATGATCCACCCAATCCAATCCTGCTACACTCGACATAGTATCAGGACTAACGACTACTAGTTGTGATCGAGTGCTCATGACATATAGGTCTTGAGATACCTGGGTGGTGTAACAACCAACAGGCCCAAGCTTTAGCTCGGTGGTGAATAGTCGTACCACGGTAGTCGGTAGTTACGTTTGATCCGTACATGTGTCAGTGTCTTGTACATAAGCTTTGACGGCAGGCAGCCGTATTGTGGTGTCAATTCATGTAGGGTGCATGTTACTCATGACATTGTCTCATGACCACTACTTAGTAGTCGTGAACACTCACAACATAGGCAGGTCGTGAGTAGGCCTGGTTACAGTAGAACTAGTGTTGACGACACGATTGCAACCAGCAGGCTCTGAACCCTAGTAACAGTGATCAGAAACTACAGTGTTGTGTGTCGGAGTATACGTTTGACGACAGGCAGTTGTTGTAGTGTATAGTTGCTGCTGTCCGGTGGTTTGTTTTGTGTACATATTCACCAGCAATGGGGTGTTGCGCTCCGATTGTGTATAGGGTTGTCTCCCTTCAGCTAGTGTATTGTAGTTCAGAGAGGTACTCTGTCATTATTTCATGTGTTGTACATAGAGCTTTGGATGATGTTACTGATAGTAACCATCATTATTTGTATATATTGGCTACTGTAGTGTAGTTGGTAATTCATAATAGGGACCTAAGTATATCTTGGTAACAACCCCCGCCCGGTATATATATGTTACACTTTCTCGAAGTCTTCGCCCTCGAAGACATATGAGAGCCTTCCAAACACCACCATCGTGGTTATTTAGTTGGGCGCCAATTCTGTAACAGGAGAGGAGAAAATGTAGCGGCCAGACCGGGATTTGAACCTGGGACCCTCCGAACACTAGCCGAATGCTCTACCGACTAAGATTTACCTGGTCACTGATGATCGACCCAGTCCATTCCCGCTATACAATAATATTAGACATCGATATTGAGAAACTTCTGATGAGCAATTATGATCAAAAGTGTCTCGTCATGCTATAACTCTAACATCGTTGGAGTAGGTAGGGCTGATCTACAAACTAGAATCTTTTTGATACTGTACCCAAATTGATACCCTAATTGACAAAACATTTTTTTGTTAAAGTTTACCTGATTTCTCAGTGGTGGTACCCCGAAAGATGCATCATCTATTGATAATTATGCTTCGTCTTATGTACCTATTTCTGTTATTTTCTCTGAAAGATAACTTTTAAAATTGATAACTCTGTCTGAACTTAAAAAGGAAACATACGTACCACTCACAATGAAATAATGCATTCCACTTACAACACTTTCACAGTAGTGTATGCAGGGATTTCCCCGTTCTATTTTTATAAACTTCGTTGATTGGTGGAAATATAAAATGTTACTGGACTGTTTGACCTTTTTTCTTTGATTTCGGAGTTATTCCCCCTGCTTACCGGCTGACCTTCAAGCATGGCTGTCAGACAATTTTCCAGGATCTCTAAGTTGTTCCAACAAAATGCACCATTTGCTGCATCGAGTAAGCTGAGGTAACAAAGCTAAAGATTGTTTATTATATTATATATGACTGTCATGATTTGTTTTAACAGGTCACCTAGTCTCTCGATTATCGTACAAAACCGTCCATTATGATTGTCGGCAAACCACGTTTTCAAGTCGTGTTACATTACGTTGTCAGTGGTTGACTTAGTCTGTATATAGGGTTAGACTTACGTGACTGGTAGACATTATTCAAATGTAATTTTAATCATTTTTAAGCAATAGAAAATCGAGTTTATTCAGCAACAAATTGGCAATTTAATTATTACTGATGAATGCAGAAAGGCAAATTGAATAATAATCCAATAATATTACTGTTACTTAGACGTCGATATTGAGAAACTTCTGATGGTCAGTATCGGCATCAAATTCCCGACCCCTAGGCCTATATGAGTCTTCGCAAGTTCCACCCTCGAACTAGGGCGCAAGTTTGACGCAAAATTACAAAGTGAAAACTTACTAGAATGTCAGAAAACATGGATAACGTAAAGATGTTAACATGTTAAGATTTGGGAAAAAATAATAAAATTAAAAAAATGAAATTTGTGTTATAACTGTCATTGATATAAATATTAAGTATCGATATATCGAAAGAAAAATATATATTGCTGAATATTTCATATATAATTTATGGTAATTGGGAAAAATTCTTTGAGTTAAAATTATCAGGAATTCCAACATTACTGTAACGTGCACTGGGTCCGGTTTGTCCCGATGGTCACTCGGAATATACTGTGTGTTTCCTTTGGTAGCGAAAATGTAATAAGTTGTAACTCAAATAAAACCTCAATCTCAATTAACCAAATAATCAGAATATTTACATGGGATTTATACTCATAATCAAACGACAAAACTATTAACAAAAGCCGTTCTACTTGCTACAGACATGACAAATTCACTTAACACCTATCTGTTAATACAATAATCCTATCCAGAGCAACGGCACTATTCCGATGCCTGCGCACTTGTCAACGAGCGCAGTGGCTATATACCTATGTTCCTTAACCACTATCAAGCACAGCGGTAACCTCGCCGCTGCGCTGCGCACTTGCTACTTGCTCTGTTATCGAGCGCAGAGGTGACTCGTCGCTGCGCCGCGCATTAGCTTCAGCGCGCAGTTGCTATCTACAATGCTGGCTGTCGGGTATATAACTCGGACTACCCCCGGCATCGGTTATCACACTAAACACATGAAAGTCTTATTCAGACTTTCACAGGGACTTATTCAGTCCTTGTATATTACCTGTTTAGCTTTTCCGACCTTCACAGCAACAACACCACTTTGATAATGACTGGAGCACTTCTATTTATACCCAATGACCGTGTCCATATTTTGCTACACGGATAAAACAGGTTATTCCATTTTTACTATATATCTGGTCACCCGAATGCTTGAATTAACTTAAACAACACACATACTATTTAAAGAGTTACAACGACACTGATACCACGTGCTCGCAATGAAGCACATCAAGCTAACAAGGTTGACAATGCTGAAACTATACAGTACACACAGCTACCGCTACTGAATATGGGCACATCTGGTCGTGTATACACGTGTTGATTTATAACTCAAAACTGGGTCACAGCTTATGCACATGTATTTACAAACAGACAACATTACAAGAAGGAAACCTCTCGTTTCGATGACATATACGATTTAAGTAAAACTTTCCATTTTCATCACATTACTACATCTTAGGAAGGTCATCAAGTAAAATTTTGATCATTGTATCAATTACAGAAAATATGAATTGATTATCATATCGTATAGGAAGATGAGAATCGTCAATACATCAATATCGTTTGTAATGATGACAACTCTAATTTGTGTACATGGTGATAAGGTCACCATCTAGAATAGCACTAGGGGGAATTTCCCTTTAGATTGGCAGACCAGTAAGTCCTGGTCGTAGGTTCGAACCCCGCTGGCGGCACACTACTCTCGCCATGTTTCATTTGTTGCCGTACACCACTCCAAGTGGAAGTATTAGAGGCTTCCTTGGAGAGAACCTGGGTTAGTCTGTGTTCAGGGCAAACACGTTTGAAAGGGGGAGTAGTGTAGCAGGTTCTAATTGTACATACGGTCGCCTGCTAGCTTTGCGCTGGGGGGGGGGATTTCCCTTTAGTTCTGTGGGCAGAGAGGCGGACCAGTAATCCGGGGTCGTGGTTTCTAACCCGGCTGGTGACACACTTGTCTCGCCCTGTTACAAAAGCATATGCATTTTGAATAGGATTATTTATTTCCTGTGTAGTTTATGTACTTTTCTGAAGCAAATACAGAAACATTTTCAAGCCTTAATTAATCAACAAACTTCATTCAAATTTTTTGGATAGTTTTCAAGTAACTTTAATTTTGGGAAATTTAGGGCTGAATTCAATTAGGGAAAATTAGAGCCTTAATGCCATTGGGAATGGGGCCGAAATTTCGCCCCAAATTCTACTGAAAAAATACCTTATGTACATATACATGGACGTACAATGTTTCAAATTTATTGACATCTTTGATACATTCATTTTCAAGATATTATTCATGGCAACATTCATAAATAAATCTCATTCTCATTTCTCAATGCATTGTGTTTTTTGGAACAGTTCAACATGGGCCAATGTGGAAATGGGTCCACCAGATGCCATTCTTGGAGTCACAGAGGCATTCAAGCGTGACACCAATCCAAAGAAGATGAACTTGGGTGTAGGAGCGTACCGTGATGATAATGGAAAACCATTTATCCTGGAATGTGTCAAAGAGGTAATTAAAATGATGCATTGTTTTATGCAATTACACTGATAATTTACAACATGAAACTGAAACCAAATTTGCAAATCATTACAATACACTGAGGTATAATCTTTAAGTAATAATTAATTTGAATTATGATGTAAGATGACTTAGGTGAGTGAGTTGATGACTGGATAATTCAGTCTAAATTTTCAATTCTTGGGATTAATGATAACACTTGACTGATGAAATGTGACAGGCCGAGCAGATGATGCTGAGGGAGGGAGTGGACCATGAGTATGCCCCTATCACTGGACCACCCGAGTTCTGCAAGGAGGCTGCAAAGCTTGCATTTGGTGATGACAGCGCAGTCATTAAGGAAGGGCGGGTGAGTATTATTGTCTTCCAAGTCTTAGTTTAGTCTGCAAAATCATATATAAAGGTACATGTAAATGAATAGGACTAATTCATGTACCATGTGATACAGGATAACGTTTGTGCAGGACTAGTATCTTTAGTGTTGATGTAACATAACACTGAAATGACGTTAGCTTGGGATATCATCATTATTCCATCATCAATAGAAACAACAGTCCTGCACAGGTATCATGTGGTGCATGAATTAATAGTTCCATTGGAAATGCTTTTGTATGGCAATAAGTTTAACTTGTACTATAATCTATTATTTGGTTTACTTCAAAAATCAGTACCTGTATGTACATATATTAACATTTTCACTGCAGCCCTACTATGTAACTTGCCAAGTGTAGTTAACATTCATCAGTCTATTAAATGTTGTTATGACGTCATCATCATTGACATCTCAATTGTCGTGCCAACCAACATTGAAAAGGGATGTTCAAATGGCTGTTCCGTCTTTGAATGATGATAATGGGTGCTAGTGCGCTTCATTGAATTTGCCCATGTCCAGTTGGCATTCATATTGGCTATGAATACCAACTTCAAGACATTCAATGCTTAAATGGTAACGAAACAAGTATCGTAAAAATGAAAGCTGTTCTGAGATTTGCTGAAACTGGTTCTACTGAGTACAATATATTGTTTTGTTTCATGGTAACATGAACTATCAGTTCTTTCTCAGCAGACTGATGAACCCAGATTTCTGTGCATACCACAAAGAATAAGTTATTTTTGGCATTGTCACCATTATTGAAGAAGCTGAATCATGAATACTGTTGTTTTTTAATTTTCAGAATGTCACAGTACAGGGTGTCTCAGGAACAGGATCCCTCAGAATCGGTGGTGCATTCTTTGTGAGTTTATTTACAATGACCTTGGTATACTATCATATTTAGGTTGTCATTCCAACAGCAGGCTGAAGCGGGTAATGTCACATTTCATGACTCCTTGTTCAAGTTTTTTTTCCAAGTCTAAAAGTCAAAAGTCAATGTCACTGTTACTATAACTTGAAAATTCAGTTTGTTGATAAAACATCATTTGCAATCACAATATTTAATTAAATCAAATTTTATTTACTTCGAATTCAAGCATTACCAAAGAATTAGAAAAAAAATCTTTTACTCACACTGTTAAATACATTGTATGATCAATTGTGTTGTTTTTTCTTTCATTTTTGCGAAATTTTAGGTTTTTATGTTTCTGTTTTAGGCAAACTGGTACTCAAAGAGCAAGGTATTCTACCTTCCAAGTCCGTCCTGGGGAAACCATACACCAATCTTCAAGTATGTAAATTTACCAACAAGTTCCACGTCAATAACACCTCACTTGTGATTAGTGTCATAGATTAATATTGCCTTTATGTATTTTCATGGTGAAAGGATGGAGCATTTGACATTACGTACCAGACAATCATCCTATCGGTTTCTGAAACTAAACGCTATGATCAAAGCTGATATATGAAGGTTTGAACTAAATTTCAAATAAGACTTATTTTGTTGAATTACTTTGGAGTACTAATACTTGCTATTGTTCCTTCAGACACTCGGGCCTGGAGGTGAAATCCTACAGATATTATGTCTTTACAAAAATTGTGAATTATATGACCCTGGGGTCTCGCGTTTCCCCCTGGGGAGGGGGTCAAGTTTACTATAGTTTATATAGGGAAAACACATTTATGAGCATGTTTTGCTCAATTTTCATTGGGAACGACTCAGACTTGGTTAGAATTATTAGCCTGAGATAGCATTTTAATATCATATCCACATTGGTCCTGGCCGACCCCCTGGGGGCAGAGGGGTGGGGCTAAAAAAGGGTCAAATAGGCTAAAACTTCAAAAATCTTCTTCTGAAATTCTGGAAATGGTAGAATCAAATACTTTTCATAAATAGAAAGGTTTTAAGGTCCTTTACAAAATTTATGAATTATATGACCCTAGGGTCTCCCGTTTCCCCTTGGGGAGGGGGTCAAGTTTACTATAGTTTATATAGGAAAAACACATTAATGAGCATTTTTTGCTCAATTTTCATAGGAAATGAGTCAAACTTGGTTAGAATTATTAGCCTGAGATAGCATTTTAATATCATATCCACATTGGTCCTGGCCGATCCCCTGGGGGGCAGAGGGAGGGGCAAAAAAAGGGTCAAATAGGCTAAAACTTCAAAAATCTTCTAAAATTCTGGATATAGTGGAATCAAATAATTATAGATGGAAAGGTCTTAAGGTGTATTATAAAAATTTTGAATTATATGACCTTGGGGTCTCACGTTACCCTCCGGGGAGGGGTCAAGTTTACTTTAGTTTATATAGGAAAAACATATTTGTGAACATTATTGCCCAATTTTCGTAGGAAATTAGTCAAACTTGATAAGAATTATTAGCCTAAGATATAGCATTTTAACATTCATATCCGTCCTCAAGGACCCCTTGGGGGACCAGAGGGGCAGGACCAAAAAGGGTCAAAATTATTAAAATTTCAAAAAATACCTCTAAGTTCACAGGTTTGATGGAAGCAAATACTCTTCATAGTCTAAAAAGTGAAATTTATAAATCACTGACCAACTTCAAGGACCAGCATATAGTGTTTATATGTCTTTAATTTGTTTCATTATATATTCTAACTCAGGTGACCGTTAAGGCCCATGGGCCTCTTGTTATGTTTCTGTTTTAGGCAAACTGGTACTCAAAGAGCAAGGTATTCTACCTTCCAAGTCCGTCCTGGGGAAACCATACACCAATCTTCAAGTATGTAAATTTACCAACAAGTTCCACGTCAATAACACCTCACTTGTGATTAGTGTCATAGATTAATATTGCCTTTATGTATTTTTATGGTGAAAGGATGGAGCATTTGACATTACGTACCAGACAATCATCCTATGTTTCTGAAACTAAACGCTATGATCAAAGCTGATATATGAAGGTTTGAACTAAATTTCAAATAAGACTTATTTTGTTGAATTACTTTGGAGTACTAATACTTGCTATTGTTCCTTCAGACACTCGGGCCTGGAGGTGAAATCCTACAGATATTATGATCCCAGTACTTGTGGGTATGACTTCAATGGGGCTATGGAGGATATATCAGTAAGTTATCTCCCCTTTTGTATGTTCCCTTATAGAGGATATCAGTAAGTTATCTCCCCTTGTGTATGTACTCCTCTGGAGGATAATGGTTATTCGAATATTTCGGTTATTTGTTTAAAATTCTGGGGTCCCGATTTTTTCCTTCTTTATCTTTGTTTTTCAACTCTGTGTATTTGAATAAACTTTTTACATAACCTCTGATTATTCGAATAAGATATCTGAGAAAATCCAAAAAATAAAATAGAATATTTATCAATTCTACATTGTATTTTCAGTGAAATTCGTCGATATATGTTTTAAGATACCTCGTTTTCTAGAAATCAGTATGGTGACAGATTAACGTTATCGTATGGCTTGTTATTTTATGCAAGAATTTGCAAAGGTATTCGACACTGATACGATTTGCATCAGCAGCAGTAGATTATTACTTTAGTATCGCTGACTCAGACATCTAATTACAGCATTTGCACTTTCAAATATGTTAATTTATTAACGTAACATACCTTAGTTCGCGATTGGTTGGAGAAACCATGCTTCCTTACAACAATCACCATTCATGGGTAGTCTCGTTCAACCAGACTCTTTTGACCACGCCAGACATGTGCGTATCAAGCGTCGCATTGAATGAGTAATTGAAGCATGCAAAGTCGGCGTGCAATGACTACCACAAGTTTTTTATGTAATATGGATACAAAAAAATACTTGTTATGTTGTTTCATTGGTGCTTGAATATGCATTATTTTATGAAATATTATCAAGCTAGTTTGCCGCATTGATAATACCGGAAGAATTCTCAAAACATATTTAGGCCCAGTACCTAAAGCATGGCTTCATCACCAGCCGCCATTTTCGAATTCATGCACATGTGTCAAAACAACACTGCAAGTTGATCGGCCCTTTGAAGTTTAATCATGATCTTATGATCATTTTGCCAGGGCAAATGTACATTATAAATTAGTTCTTTATTTAGGTTCAGAATTGATATATGTATTGCATTTGTTATCGATCGTCAGGCTTTTTCAAAAAACAGATTCATGGGGTGATCTAACGTAGGCCTAAACAGGATTCTAAATGTTAGAATGTTGTTTTGTTAGTAAACAATTAAAATCGATTTATAACTTTGAAAATAATTACTTGTTGTTCGTTTTAAGTGTAAATAATTTACATATTGATCAAATGAAGGAAACCATATTGCCTGTTCACATGCATAAGTATGTAGAGGGTCAAATGGAGGTGTAAAACGCCATCTCTGCCTATTCGAATACTCCGGTTATTCAAATGTTTTCTTCTGGAAAATGACTTATTCAAATAAGCGGAATCCTCTGTATCAGTAAGTTATCTCCCCTTTTGTATGTTCTCCTATAGAGGATATCAGTAAGTTATATCCCCTTGAGCATGTTTTCTTATGGAGGATACCAGTAAGTTATCTCCCCTTGTGTATGTTCTCCTATGGAGGATATATCAATAAGTTATCTCCCCTTATGTATGTTTTCCTATGGAGGATATATCAGTACATTATCCCCCCTTGTGTATGTTTTCCTTTGGAGGATATATCAGTAAGTTATCTCCCCTTGTGTATGTTCTCCTCTGGAGGATATATCAATAAGTTATCTCCCCTTGTGTATGTTTTTCATTGGAGGATATATCAGTTAGTTGTACCCCCTTGTGTATGTTCTCTTATAGAGGATATATCAGTAAGTTATCTCCCCTTTGATAAGATCGTCTATGGAGGATATATGAGTAAGTTATCTCCTTTTGCTGCTTTTATCAGTAAGTTATGTCCCTTTTGATATGTTTTCCTATAGAGGATATCTCAGTAAGTTATCTCCCCTTTGGTTTGTTCTCCAATTTATAAATAGGATATATTTAGAGGAATCTTCCTGGCATCTCACATTGTACTCTCATAGGATATATATCCATAGATTGTCTCCCCTTAAGTGGAAGAATATATCCAAAGATTGTTCTCATGGAGAATTTATGATTATAAACACAAGATTTATATGTCATAACAGGTTCTGATTTATTTCATTGCAGAATATACCTGAGGGTAGTACTGTTGTACTTCACGCATGTGCACATAACCCCACCGGTGTAGACCCAAGGGTAAGTAGTCAAGGTTGAGATCAGTGTTAGGGGCAATAGTAACATACAAAATTAAATGAGGAAGTATATCTGACACAGTTATTCTTTATCCATGTCAATGTCATTTTATCTATAGTGAAAAGTGTACATGCAGAATGATAAAGTTCCATGTCTTAAGTACATCAGTATCAAACATCCGAATCACATGGAATTTAGCAAATTGTGTATTCAAGCTGAAATATTTACTTGTTAAAATATTCATAATTCCCAAAGATGAAAATGTTTCAAAACATTGTTTACATCAATTCCTCTTTATACAATGAACAACAGTGGTTTTCAATCTGTTTACCTGTTGCAATCTGTTGTTGTAGCCTGAACAGTGGAAGGAGATGAGCGCTCTGATAAAGAAGAAGAATTTGTACCCATTCTTTGACATGGCTTACCAGGGATTCGCCAGTGGGGACATTGACAAGGATGCTTTCGCTGTCCGACAGTTCCTAGAGGATGGACACCAAATTGCTCTAGCTCAGTCTTTTGCCAAAAACATGGGACTGTATGGTAAGAATATGAGACTGCAGTGGTTTGGTAATCTGTTTTTATTAACTACTGTAAACCAACGTAATTCCACGTTTTTATACCCAAGAACATTTTCACTATTAAAGATTTAACTTTGCAATCCAGACTTCTGGAGTTCTAATTTACCTGCATTTGAAACACTTTCATGATAGATCACACAGGAAAATAAGTTTATTTACAATATAAGTGTTGTTACAGCATTCTGTGAACAGGTACCTTATATAAGAGAAAGAAATCAGTATAGGAAACGTCTACCAGGGATTTACCACACACAAGTGTCAGACAGTCAATGTGACATCCGCAGAGATCTATTTAGAAACAGATGTACATACTTGTAGATATTAGTGTAGAGTAAGCATATAAGAGGAACATAATTCAGTTTCATTTCTTTTAGCATCATTCTGTATTAAAATGTTATGAAAAATCAGTAGATAACAAAAAGTCATGAAAAATGAGGAAATAACAAAAAGTCACTTCTTAAATCTCATAAAAAGATGTGTCCGATAGTAAACCATGAAAATTAGATTAATAAACCAAATGTATAACTGTCACACTGCAGATCCAGTATATGTGAGATGATTCTGACATCCATGTAGATAACTTGTACGTTTCTTTAGATGAGGGATACATCTTACAATTCCTTTTGTTTAGGTGAACGAGCTGGTGCTTTCAGTATTGTTTGTGGGACTAAGGAGGAAGCAGACCGTGTGATGTCACAAGTGAAAATCCTCATTCGTCCCTTGTACTCTAATCCTCCCGTCCACGGCTCTCGTATCGCTGCCCGAATTCTCTCCAACCCAGATCTAAGGACTATTTGGTTAGTATTCCAGAAGAATAAAATTCTTGTCAATATTAGTTTCATGTTTTCTAAGTTGAGTTACTTGAATGCTGTTCAAAATTCAAATTGTGAGCTTTTGTTTGTCCTTCGCCCATCCTGAAACAGTTCATTATCTCAAGTTAAGTACTGAATGTAGGGCAAAGAAGTTATTATACAGTGTCGACAAAAAAGATTGTCAATTTTTCAATGCTATCTGCTCTTTATCAAGACAAACATAACAAACCATAAAGATAACCATTGACATTCAGGAAAACAATATAAGGGCTGTTCAAGCAAAACATATATGGAAGGGGGGGGCACTTTGAAATTAGAAGACACACCCACAGAAGCGATTATCAAATTTGTTGAACCTCCCAGTACAGTGAACTGTTGTTTGATGTGATTCATCTACAGTGGAACTTGGTTGATACGAACTCTGATAACTTGACAACCGGGCTTAATACGAAGTACTTTGCCGGTCCCAGCCGAATTCCCTCTTTATCTTTGTTTAAAGAACTTGGATAATTCGAATTCGGAAAACTTGAAGAGCTCGGATAATACGAAGCAAATTTTGGGTCCGAGTGACAAAAATCATACATAAAATGTTCTTATAACTGGAAATGGGATTTTTTGGACAATGAGTTCGCCGAAAATGCCGATTTTCTTTTTCATAAATCTGCTGTAGAACAGCATTTCAAAATATATATCTCGGTTTTATTGTTATAATTTTGCAACTACCTTCGGCGATTTTGACATCTCTCTTGTTCACATCATGTTACGACATGGAACTAGTCTATATATACCAAGTAAAGAGATCGTCAGTAGACAGGAGAACTCGCTTAATTCGAACACTCGGATAACTCGAAGTTTCATCTCGGCCCCTTCGAGTTCGTATTAACCGAGTTCCACTGTATTAGTAAATTTGTATAAAAATACAATCTTCCTAGAACCAGCAGAAAATCTATTCAAGATAGCGAAGCATTGCACAAGTGTAATGCAAGAGTAGACATCTGGACATTCACATTTGTGAACTGACACTTTTTTCTCGACTTGTAAATTTAAACAATGATTTGTTAATGACGATAGTATTTTGCCAAAACTAATCCATTGTTTCTCTGTACCATTGCCAAGTTTGATTGAATACAATATGTTTTAAATAAATATTCTGTCATTATTATAACAAAATACCCAGAAAATAAAATAATCAGGTTTTTTTATTGAAGATGAACAACACATTAATGTTGTCATAAATTAACATTAACCGTTATTTTTGTAGTCAGGATGACTGACAGCAACATTATACAACACAAATTTTGCATTTTATTTCAAAAGGTTGCAAATGCTTCAGATAGACCCACCCACAGAAGTGATTTTATTTTGACGCCACCCTGGCACAGAAGTGATTTTGTTTTGAATCCACCATGGCACCTTCCCTGGGTACCATATATGTTTTGCTGGAACAGCCCCAAGAGAATATCATAGTAATAAGTTCATTAAGTCTATCGACAAGTAGGAGCTGAATGTGAGTTCCTGCATGATGTTACTGATAATTCTCACACTTATTATTAGATTTCAGTTGGAATTTATTTGTTTATTATTCAGACTGAACTCAGAACTGAATCTTACTTACTACTATATTTCTTGGCCATCATGAGTGATTTTTAAGTTGGAAGAACATTGGTATTCAGTAACATTGTGTCCTTATTTGATGTTTATACCATTTGTCAGGCTTGGTGAAGTGAAAGGTATGGCTGACCGTATCATCAGCATGAGAACCAGACTGAAGGACGGCCTGGCAAGGGAAGGATCCAGCCTTAACTGGCAGCATATCACAGACCAGATCGGAATGTTCTGTTTCACTGGACTCAAGCCAGACCAGGTTAGTTTATTATTTACTACTGAATATTTTATTTGTCAGTTGATTCCTTCAAATTGAAAAGTACTTCCTTTATAGATTTTATTGGTATTTTTAAACCAGTATTTCATTTGATGTTTTCCTCACATTTATAAAATATCGGTAAAATGTTGTAGGGATTCATTTATAACTACGGTAAACCTCTGGTTAATTCGAACCCGCGGATAGTTTGAACACCTATTATTTTCAGGAAAAACACACAAAAAATAGCTAATAATAGTTCAAACACTGATTTTTTATAGTAAATCCTATTTCGGAATATTCAAACATGTCAAAATAGTAACATAAAAGTAAGATTTTTGTCAACAAATCAGCACAATGGGGTCCCCAAAAATGACAATATACATTTTGTATTTTACATCTTGCAACAAGAATGTTTGGAATAAAGATTTATAAATGGTCATTATAATGACCATACGTCCATAACATGGACATTTTAAGTCATAAATGGAATATTTACGCCGGTATATCAGCACAGCAAGGCCAAAAATTTAGACCTTGACACTGTATGTATTTGAATTGGCTGTATCTGATGGAAACGTGGAAGAAATTGCCAATATTTTTTAAGTCCAATCTAGATACAGAAATCAGCTAAAGTCGATATTACAATATGCATTCGGTCTATGTTTAGTCAGCCGATCAAGGTGTTAAATTACCTGTAAACATGTGCCTCATGCTTGTTTGGAAAGGCCAGTTATGGGGTGGCATGGAGAGCATCAAAAGCGATCACAGCGAGTGTGTCATTACATTTCCATGTTCAGTTCCAGCCAAAACAAAACAATCCACTTGTAGGCAAATCAGAGATTACACAATTTGATTGTGACCTAATCTTATGAACTTAATGTAAACATATATACATGTTAGACTATTTTCAACAGTGAAATAAATGAAGAAAAAAATCTTTATAATTAAAATAAATCAATAAATCTACGTTAGTTAAGAAATATAACAAAAACCTAACTACCATGGTAGATTTTTTGTGGTTTAAATAAATTTTTGGATGTTTATTTTTTTCAAAAAATGGACGTCACTATGTACATGTAGATTATAGCTGTCAATCGCTAACGGTACTGTTTTAGGGACTTGACCACATGCACATATGCATGGCTTCTGCTATGTAATTAATTATAAATTTACAAATTAAATGTTCTTGTTTACGAGGAATTCATCTTTCAGGTAAATCAGCAAAATATATTTGCTTTTCCTAGAGATTTCCTGCCATTCATTGCTTATGGCAGCAATGTCGATACTCAAACTGATTTTTACCAATTTCAACTCTGATAGTTCAAACTCACGATTTTTTCCTGGAGATTAATTTTGGATAATTTGAATTGGTCCATCAATATTTATATAATTCTGTTCGAACTAACCAAAGATTTACCGTAATTTGATAGCCTTTTACACATGTATGTACACAGTACAGTTTCAACATTTTACAAAAGCTGTCTACATAATAAAATATCTTGTATAATATTTGTGTGTTATTCTCTACCAGGTTGAGAAGCTTACTAAGGAGTACTCTGTATACCTTACTAAGGATGGAAGGATTTCTGTGGCTGGCATCACATCTGGTACCGTCGACTACCTAGCTCATGCCATCCACCAAGTCACAAAGTGAACTCTAAATATAGAATAATTTATACAAAGGATTTGTCCAAAACAGACGAAAACATTTGTGTGTTATCAGTTTTGAACATATTTCTTTGATCAAAAGGAAAATAGTTGTAGTATGAAAGAAAGACTAGTTTTCAGATGTAGTCAGTGTGAACATGAATAGTGTGTTTATACTGACTAGAGACCCATAACATCTTGTGAGACTTATTACTAAATTGGAGCAAGTCTGAAAGTCATCAAAAAAAAGATCTTAAAAATACTAATAAGATGGCTGAACTCCATGTATAAAAGGGAGATAGGAATGAATAAAGGATCTGATAAAAAGTGCTATTGATATGCAAATTCTGCTTGTTATGTCATCAAAATATTTGTTAAAATAAAACATTCTGGTGTTTTAACATTATTTATTTTTATATGAGCGGTGGATACTTTCTTACACAAATCTTGCATGCTTTCCTGATAATGATGTGTTCAGTTTAATCCTTATTCTTTGAATCCGAACCAGACTGTTTTGCCTACCTTTTTAAAACTATGCTGGTTTATAGTGATGAGGTTGAAGGTAGCTTAGATTTATATTAAATACATGAGTACGGATCATGGGTATATATGTACATGTAATACCCACATATAGAATAATCAATTACCTATTCCTGTATGTTTGAAAATTTATATTAATCATTGAATCTTTAACCAGGTAGGACATATGTTAAGTGTAGCACTTTCTGAAAAAAGTTATTTAAGAAATACAGTTTGTATATGTGAGTTACTTAGATCCTGTACGTTTATATACCACTAGCCTATGGGTCTATGTACTATGTTTATTTAGGGGTTGTATTGACTTCATTATTACATGATATATTTGTACTATAAACAGACTTTAAAATATTAGGCATATTCAGTGGTCGTTAATGAGGTAATGATAGACTGATGTACCTCCACATACATGTAATTTGAGGTTTAATACTTATAGGTACTGTAAACTTGCATATTTTATCAGTAATAATATTATACACATTTTGAGCCTGAGAGTATAATGCTTTATTATGCGTGTCAATTGTACCAGCTAATTTGTTTCTAAATTAGTAATTATGCATAATATGCCTTGAATCAACTATTTCAATGGTTTATTTTGAGAGTTTTATATGTGGATAGCTATGACAGTGTGTTTTATGCTGTAGGAATTAACATAGTACCATAACATTGTAGGTGTGGTAGTGACTGGCATTTCTATTGGTTAAATCATGTGTAAGATTTGTTATTAGTTGAAAACCATGATAGGATATAGACAGAGTAAAGTACACAGACACTTGACACACTGTTAATGTTATAATAAAACAATGGGATACTGACAGAATAAAATGCATTTATTTATTACTTTGTTATTGTTATGTATATATATTGTGTAGCTAACAAAACTAGTATTTATGAAACACGAAATATCTACAACTTCTTTCCTACAGAAACGATAGGTTATTAACATTTAAAATAAAACTTATACCCACACCAGTAACCTAGCATCATACACAAAACGACATTTTGGATACAATAATTACCCAAGGAAAAACACATAGAAAGACATTGTGGATACACCAATAACCCAGGGTATTATACAGACAGACATCGTGTATACACCAATACCCTAGGGTCACACAAACAGACATCGTGGATACACCAATAACCCAGGGTCACACAAACAGACATCGTGGATACACCAATAATCCAGGGTCACACAGACAGACATCGTGGATACACCAATAACCCAGGGTTACAAACAGACATGGATACAACAATATCCCAGGGTCACACAGACAGACATCGTGGTACACCAATAACCCAGGGTCACACAGACAGACATTGTGGATACACCCATATATACCCAGGGTCACACAGACAGACATCGTAGACACACCAATAACCCAGGGTCACACAGTGGATACACCAATAACCCAGGGTCACACAGTCAGACATCGTTGATATAACAATGCCCCAGGGTCACACAGAGAGATACCAATAACCCAGGGTCACATAGACAAACATCGTGGATACACCAATACCCCAGGGTCACACAGACAGACATCGTGGATACACCAATACCCCAGGGTCACACAGACAGACATCGTGGATACACCAATAATCCAGGGTTACACAGACAGACATCGTGAATACAACAATACCCCAGGGTCTTACACAGACAGATATTGTGTTTACACCAACAACCCAGGGTCACACAGACAGACATAGTAGAGACACCAATCACCCAGGGTCACACAGACAGACATCGTGGAGACACCAACAACCCAGGGTCATACAGACAGACATCATTGAAACACCAATAACCCAGGGTCACACAGACAGACATCGTGGAGACACCAATTACCCAGGGTCACACAGACGGACATTGTATATAAACCAATAACCCAGGGTCACACAGACAGACATCGTGGATAAACCAATACCCCAGGGTCACACAGACCGACATCGCGGATACACCAATAGATACACCAGGGTCACACAGACAATACATCGTGGATACACCAATAACCCAAGGTCATACAGACATACATCGTGGATACACTTATACCCCAGGGCCACACAGACAGACATCGTGGATACACCAATACCCCAGGGTCACACAGACAGACATCGTGGATACACCAATACCCCAGGGTCACACAGACAGACATCGTGGATACAACAATACCCCAGGGTCATACAGACACAGACATCGTGAATACAACAATACCCCAGGGTCTTACACAGACAGACATGTGTGTTTACACCAACAACCCAGGTCACACAGACAGACATCGTAGAGACACCAATAACCCAGGGTCACACAGACCGACATCGTGGATACACCAATAATCCAGGGTTACACAGAGAGACATCGTGAATACAACAATACCCCAGGGTCTTACACAGACAGACATTGTGTTTACACCAACAACCCATGGTCACACAGATAGACATTGTAGATACACCAATACGCCAGGGTCACACAGACAGACATTGTGGATACACCAATACCCCAGGGTCACACAGATAGACATCGTGGATACATCAATAGCCCAGGGTCATACAGACAGACATCATGGATACACCAACAACCCAGGGTCACACAGACAGGACATTGTGTATACATCAATAACCCAGGGTCAAACAGACAGACATCATGGATACACCAATAACCCATGGTAACACAGACAGGACATTGTGCATACGCCAATACCCCAGGGTCACAGACAGACATCGTGGATACACCAATAGCCCAATGCAGTGCGCAGAGAGATGTTGTGAATACAACACATAAGCATAATTGAGAAAGAAATCATAGGCACATGGAGAAAGACATCGTTGACACCTCACACATGCATAAAAAGAAATACATCGGAGACACATCACATAAGCACAAAGAGAAATACATCGCAGACACATCTCATAAGCACAAAGAGAAATACATCGTGGACACATCATATAAGCACAATGAGAAATACATAGTGGACACATCATATAAGCACAATGAGAAATACATAGTGGACACATCACATAAACACAAAGAGGAATACATAGTGGACACATCACATAAACACAAAGAGGAATACATAGTGGACACATCACATAAACACAAAGAGGAATACATAGTGGACACATCACATAAACACAAAGAGGAATACATAGTGGACACATCACAAATTCACAAAGAGAAATACATCGTAGATACATCATAAAAGCACAAAGAGAAATACATCGCAGACACATCTCATAAGCACAAAGAGAAATACATCGTGGACACATCACAAAGGCACAAAGAGAAATACATCGTGGACACATCATATAAGCACAAAGAGAAATACATAGTGGACACATCACATAAACACAAAGAGGAATACATAGTGGACACATCACATAGGCACAAAGAGAAATACATCGTGGACACATCATATAAGCACAAAGAGAAATACATCGTAGATACATCACATAAGCACAAAGAGAAATACATCGTGGACACATCACATACGCATAAAGAGAAATACATAGTGGACACATTACATAAGCACAAAGAGAAATACATCGTGGACACACATCATATAAGCACAAAGTAAAATAAAATACATCGTGGACACATTACATAAGCACATAGAGAAATACATCGTAGACACATCTTGTATAAAGAGAAATAGGTCGTGGATACATCACATAAGCACATTGAGAAATACATCGTAGACACACCACATAAGCACATAGAGAAATACATCTTGGACACATCTTGTATAAAGAAAAATACGTGGTGGACACATCACATAAGCACAAAGAGAAATACACCGTGGATACATCACATAAGCACATATATAGAAATACATCATGGATACATCACATAAGCACAATGAGAAATACATCTTTGACACATCACATAAGCACAAAGAGAAATACATCGTGGACACATCACATAAGCACAAAGAGAAAGACGTCGTAGACACATTACATAGGCACATAGAGAAATACATCGTAGACACATCACATTGGCACAAAGAGAAAGACATCGTGGACACATCACATAAGCACAAAGAGAAATACATCGTGGACACATCACATAAGCACAAAGAGAAATACATCGTGGACACATCACATAAGCACATAGAGAAAGGCATCGTAGACACATTACATAGGCACAAAGAGAAATACATAGTGGACACATCATATAAGCACAAAGAGAAAGACATCGTGGACACATCACATAAGCACAAATAGAAATACATCGTGGACGCATCACATAAGCACAAAGAGAAAGGCATCGTAGACACATCACATAAGCACAAAGAGAAATACATAGTGGACACATCACATAAGCACATAGAGAAAGGCATCGTAGACACATCACATAAGCACAAATAGAAATACATCGTGGACGCATCACATAAGCACAAAGAGAAAGACATCGTGGACACATCACATAAGCATACAGAGAAAGGCATCTTTGACACATTACATAAGCACAAATAGAAATACATCGTGGACACATCACATAAGCACATAGAGAAAGGCATCGTGGACACATCACATAAGCACAAAGAGAAAGACGTCGTAGACACATTACATAGGCACATAGAGAAATACATCGTAGACACATCACATTGGCACAAAGAGAAATACATCGTGGACACATCACATAAGCACAAAGAGAAAGACGTCGTAGACACATTACATAGGCACATAGAGAAATACATCGTAGACACATCACATTGGCACAAAGAGAAATACATCGTGGACACATCACATAAGCACAAAGAGAAATACATCGTGGACACATCACATAAGCACAAAGAGAAATACATCGTGGACACATCACATAAGCACATAGAGAAAGACGTCGTAGACACATTACATAGGCACATAGAGAAATACATCGTAGACACATCACATTGGCACAAAGAGAAATACATCGTGGTCGCATCACATAAGCACATAGAGAAATACATCGTGGACACATCACATAAGCACATAGAGAAAGGCATCGTAAATATATTATATAAGAACAAAGAGAAAGACATCATAGACACATTAATATATACATAAGCACAAAGAGAAATACATCGTGGACACGTCACATAAACACAAAGAGAAATACATATTGAACACATCTTGTAAAAGAGAAATACATTGTGGACACATCACATAAGCACTAGAGAAAGGCGACGTGGCCACAAGCGATGATTTTTTCTGGTTGAGGACTATCTGCTGTCCTCTATACCAGAAAAAGAACATTTATATTGTATATACATTAAACAAAACTATCATAAAATTTTCCGATGATTGTCCAACTTATTCCTGAACGAGTTTACATTGATTGCTGATAACATATTCTGGCGGTTCTGAGTAATATTAGAATTTCTATCTTTATAAAGTTGTTGATCGTTTAGGGAATATCTTATAGCCGATGGCATGACACAAAAATACCAGAATAATACACAGGAAGACATCGGATGCCGTGTGAATTTGGGAACTTATATAATCAATTGGTAGGGTTTTATTGATTTTTTTAAAATTGAAATGGAACCGTGTATCTTATATCTGACAAGTGTTCACTTTTGATTCAGAGCAAGACAAATGTTTCCGGAACAGAAATAAAGAACAATACTTGTTGCTAAAAAAACTACAATAAAAATGTATCATTCATTGAGTGGTGATTATGCTAACATGCATTTTCACCACCCAAGCTACCAGCATAACCGCGTACCCGAGAGATTCATATAAAAACTTTTTTTCAGAGATATTTCTTTCTTTATTATGCACTCTATCTAAATTGCTGATAAAATTATACTTGGATGGAATATGTTTTGTACGGTGTTATCGAGGTTTGACTTAGATATAATTTGAACTTTGTATTTTTTAATCATCTTGGCACTCTTATGAATGGAAAAAAAATCAATAAAACAAACAAACACACAATATGGCTTCCTTTATACACAAAATCAAATACTTCACTATGCATGCTAATTATAATATGAAGTTGAATACCATCACAGTCCATACTCGACAATTATGAAACGATGAACTCTTTTATCTTTTATCCAAAATGATTATTTTCAAAGAATTAACAGATATCTGATAACACTCATAGATGTGCACTTATAATTATAACACTAGGTCCTTATACAAAAGAGAGTATAGCACAGTATGTGAAGGGTTAGATATAAACACCCGGGCATAAATCATTTTGACTAATCGTTGAAACTTCATTCATTCATTAGTTTTAGGTACCGCGATGGCCGAGTGGTTAACATGTCCCGACATATTACCACAACCCCTCCACCTCTGTGTCGCGAGTTCGAATCCCGCTGGTCGGTGGTTTTTCCTCCTGGTACTCCGGTTTTCCTCCACCAACAAACCTGGCACGTCCTTAAATGACCCTGGCTAATAGGACGTCAAACTAATAAACATTTCCAAACATTTAGTATAAGGTACATACAATTAATTGACACAGAGTCAATGTACTAAAGACATTATTTCAGAAGCTAATTTTACTATCTGTGGTTATTTATAACACCCTCGTCAACTCCATGTATTCCCTAGGTAAATCACGGTCAATCAGTGTATATAACCCAGAGGTTGTTTACACGATCGAGACATTTAACCCTTTTTGACACAAACAAGTACTGTAAACAAAGTCACACCCTAGGCCTTTATATACTGTCAAATTTTGAATGGAGCACGCCCAGTTAGAATTTCGCCATTTCATTCTGCTCGACCTCAAAGTTCCACACTTTTTATTAGTTTTTTACCGCCAATGACATAAAAATGTAAATCATGTAATAAAAATAGCAATCTACATTTCTGAATAAGGGGGTTTCCCCCTCTCAAATCAGTTCTTAGTCCAACTTTTCTACACCATCTTCGATAATCAATAGGTTATACATACTATCACTGACGTTATATCCACCCTGGATTGACTATCTCATAGTATAACTGGAAGAAGTTCAGAAGAAAAAACCTGACCAATCACAGGTCTGCAGAGATTTCTTCTGAACATTACACAGAGAAAGCGACACACAACTTCAAACTATAATAGTAAACCAGAGTACCAATAAACAATTTCTTTGATGTACATCAAAGAATGTACATCTACTGAACTGCCTTCAGTTTTACTATGAGATAGTCCAGGGGTAGATATAACGTCAGTGATAGTAACCCCTGGATTATTGTGGATGTTCCTCTTCCTTTGCCGTTTTCATTTGCCTCTTTGTCCCCAGTAATTATAAGCTTCTTTCAAAACTTTGTAAGCATATTAAATCGATGGATATTTAAACGAATCTGTATACATGATAGGTAAATAATTTGATACATAAAGTCGTAGTATGTTTTTGGTAGTCCGCTAAACCTGCCTATTTTATTATAGGCTTTTATTATTATTATTCCTCCCCTATACATTTGACAGAAAAAGTCTAATAATATCGGTTAAGCGGACTATGTTAAATTCTTGGTATCGCAAAACTGATTTTCAGACATTGTAGTTGAAACCTTTTAAATAAAAACATTTAATTAAGTGATTTACCATGAATCTTCATATGCGTATGAAAAACATTATTTATAAGCAGAGATTTAATTATATTTAAATCTCTGTTTATAAGCGCACTTTCACCAGAGAAATAATAAAAGTATTACATTTACAATGCAGATTGATTTGTTTTTAATCATAGGAAAATTAGAAGCGGGCCCTTGATTCCAGTAAGTAGTTTTATGATTTAAAAAAATCAGTTTTGTGATACCAACGTTATATACTGTAACGAGCGTAAGAAAGACAAGTTATACGTCCTTGTTTATCAGTAGTGTCATTTGAGTTCTTGCTGATACTGTAATGTTATATGAAATATCCAATTTGTCCTTTATCATGAACAGTAAATATATGTGCAGATGTTTATCAATGCGAAAACCCTGCGCCTGCTCAGTAAAATAGACTTTGTAAAGTGCGAGTGCCTATTTTTGCGACAGGTCACATGATCAGAGATAGGTAGTAAATCACGTGACTTAACATGGTGGACGACTCGCCCCCGAGCCAAGGACGTGAGTCCAGCAGCTGATAATCTAAAGTTGAAGTTTGAACTCAGGGGTTCCTTAGGAACATCCCTGATAAATTTAAACCCATTGGACCAATGGACCAGTCCAATATGAGCGATACTTCGTCAACCAGTGAAGGTAAGACGAAATCAGAAGGTGTCAGAAAGTAGTATCATCCGCGTGACGTAGAAGCTTATATCTGAGTACGATACACATGTCAACAAAATCTAATGTGTTTATCTCTTCATCACCACCAAAACATGGTGACATCATAATATAGTTACGATTTGGTTTATTTGAATTATTTTTGGTAGGTAATTAAAAAACGAATTATTTACATTTAATGACTTGTGTCCTACATTCTATTGGCTGGGGAATATTTCATCATTTCCTTAATCTTTCTTTAGAAATTGAAAATAAGATATTTTTATATACAAAGTTTGTTTGTACATCATTGATGTAGTTGATATTGTTACCTACAGACCGAAAGTTGGAGAACATGGTTACATGTTTGGGGGTGTCAAGAACTTTTAAGATCCAGATCTAGATCTGTCATCACAGTGTCATGTGGGGGCCATCAGGGGTATCTATCATCAGAAAACATCTCAAGCACTCTAAGGCCTAGATTACATGTATATAGATCTGCATATATTGCATTATAATATAAATCAATTATACAAACATGTCATTTGGGGGTACTCTGGAAATTGTAACAAAACACAATGATAGACACGTGCACATTATTGTACGGATCTGTCATCGAGTTTCGCTTCATATAAGCTTTATGATACAAGTGTAGGACTTGCAGGATTAGCCTTGGGCGATTATAGGTGACCAGGTAGCTCAGTCGGTAGAGCACTCTGCTAGTGTTCGCAAGATCCGGGTTCGAATTCAGGTCTTTCCGCTATATTTTCTCCTCTCCTGTTACAGAATTGGTGCCCATGCAACTAAATAACACATGGTGGTGGTGTTAGGAAGGGTCCCTTATGTCTTCCTATGGCGAAGACTTAGAGAAAGGAGGGAGGAGTGTAGGGGGATTGTTGGACTGGGTCGATTATCTGTGACCAGGTAGCTCTATCAGTCTGTAGAGCACTGGGCAAGTGTCCCGAGAGTCCCGGGTTCGAATCCCGGTCTGGCTGCTACAGACTCTCCTGTTACACAAGTTAAGAATTTTTCATTTTTTTGTGAGCCTTAATTTAATTGGCGAGCAAAAATTGCAAAAATCAAAATAAGTAACATAATTAATATGAAGGGAAAATGATTGATATATTCTATTTATCATATGAATAATATTTGCCTTTAATTTTTTCTTCCCCTTTGGGAGTTTTCTGCCAGATTTGATTAGTTTAATGCCCTATTAACAGCCAGGGTCATTTAAGGACGTGCCAGGTTTGTTGGTGGAGGAAAGCCGGAGTACCCGGAGAAAAACCACCGACCAGCGGCCAGTACCTGGCATCTGCCCCACATGGGATTCGAACTCGCGACCCAGAGGTGGAGGGCATGTGGTAATATGTCGGTACATCTTAACCACTCGGCCACCGCGGCCCCTGCCAGATAAACAATCGATCGATCAGTTGAGATTTGGCCGTATACCAATAGAAAACAAAAGTTGGTCAAGTACCAATGTGCCGCAATAACATAGTGCAAAAAATAGCCAGTTTATTTAAGGCATTAATCTAGTTTTATTATGTACTTCATTATCAAACCGTTACATGTAAATGATTTTGAAACTGAAGCGCCGAATTGAATACAAGGGAAATTGTTGAAATCTATAAATTTTGTAGCACATATTACACTACTTCACAAGTGACATTTTGTATTGTGACGTTTTCGAGACGTCACAGATTGAAGTTTGGCGCGAAAACATATTTCCCAACAGTCATTCTCGGTTGCTTTCAGGCAGGACTGCGAACGCCATTTGTTTTACCATTTTGAACTTTTACTGTTTGATTTAGAAGATTTGAAAAAAGTTTTTATCATGATTATCAAGTTCAAATCGATACGAGAAGGTGAGATTTGATACTGATTTTATACACCGTTATGAATCAGATTAGTGTGGTGTCATCATTCAATTCAGCTTTTCGTAGTAAAATATCGTATTAAAAAAGAATGTTGTGTCCCATGCGTAGAAATACGTATCATTAATCGGAATCAACCAATCACAATGCAGATAGGTTATATTACACGTGTGTAATAAAGAAAATTTATTAAATAGCTTTATTGAATAAGAAAACAAGGAAGTCATATAATAAATGGATCAATAATATATATATATATATATAGTATCATTATAGACTGGCCACCACACCATTATAATACTTTCTCAGCAGTTCTATACTAGATTATCTCCCCTAGACTGGCCACCAGACCATTATAATACCAGTTTCTCAGCAGTTCTATACTAGATTATCTCCCCTAGACTGGCCATCAGACCATTATAATACCAGTTTCTCAGCAGTTCTATACTAGATTATCTCCCCCTAGACTGGCCACCAGACCATTATAATACTTTCTCAGCAGTTCTATACTAGATTATCTCCCCCTAGACTGGCCACCACACCATTACAATACTTTCTCAGCAGTTCTATACTAGATTATCTCCCCCAAGACTGGTCACCAGACCATTATAATACTTTCTCAGCAGTTCTATACTATATTATCTCCCCTAGCTTGAAACTTAGAATCAAACATGTAGTAGCTATATATAGAGACAAAAATAATCAAGCCAAATTTTAGTGATGTTAATAATATTCTAGAAACTGGTGCGACGTTGCGATTTCGGTCATCCTGATATGGATAATGGTCCTTTCTGGGAGACATTTCCAGAACTGGGCCAGCTAGCATGCAAGTTGAAATGCATCGGTTAATTTTCACTCTGTTAATTGATTTCAATTCGTTCTTCATGAATAATTTTTTCAAAATTCTTCATGAATAATGTTTTCAAAATTCAAATAAACTAATAAAGATAAATATGTAAAAAGAGTGAATCAAACATGTGTTGTGCTTATACTCCCTCATACATGTATTCATTTGGATCCATGGCTGGTTCCATAGAGATCTTCACCGATTTCCACATTCTAGACGTTGTACCTCCATATATGGAACATTAATTCTTAATGTAACATTTTTATGTGGTAAATGAATCATAGCATGATGTGATATGAATCAACAATGATTAATTCCTGGTTACTTATGTCTTATGTTACCTGCCGTCGTCCTAAATACTGCCTGGTAGTTGATTATCACTGGGTCAGACGGCAAAACAGCGAAATGACTCTTTATTGTTATCATATATTATGTAGGAAATCTTGCATATGTTTGGTGTTGTCATCTTAGGCCATCGGTATATATTTTCTGATTTCATTAATGCTTTTAAGAAACCTTTATATTTTGCTCCGGAAAGGTAGTGGGCGTTTTGCTCCGGAAAGGTAGTGGGCGTTTAACAATGAAAAGTGTTTTGACTGTTATTTTTTCAAATGTTTTGTGGGTCCATCTTAATTTGTACTTTGTTATCATATTGCAGGAGATGACTCTAAATTAAAAATCTAAAAGAAATATGTATGTTTGAATTTTAGTAAGGCAGTAGGACAGATTTTCTTAACATGCATGTTGTTGCTGTTTGTAATGATGAGTGTGTTAATATATTACCTATAATAAAGTTTAAATAGTTTTTCAGCAGTAAAGCTGTAATGTTTTTGAACCATGCATATTTCTTGTATACATATATGGTCTTACAAACATTGACGTTGCACAGATGACTGAGTTGTATACATGCTGTTGAATGTCACATATAAAGGAATGTAGATCATACATATACATATCATTGTTTTGTATTTGATCAAAGGATGATACACACCAGCTCATTCATCTGGAAGCAGTTTACTTAATGTACTACAATGTCTATACAGGTCACGGGTACCCCTCCTAACGTTACACCAGATTTATGGTCATAAAAACGTACTTGCAAGACCAATATCTTCATATAGCTCCTCTTCTACATATCATGATGTATAGCTCTTAAAGAAAATTGATTGAGAATTTGAAGAAATGATTTTAACTGTATTACTTTTTATTTATAAAAATGTCTTTGCAGCCTGATGATAAAGAATGTTATCTTATTTCCAAAATCTAGGATTATAATCAGCCTTAACATTATTGCTACTATACACACTATGCCATTAGTCAAATGAAGTATTAAACAATACAATTACATGTCAATTAGAACATAGAGCAACAGGTATCGGGTAATAGTAGATTAAGAGAGCAACAGGTATCGGGTAATAGTAGATTAAGAGAGCAACAGGTATCGGGTAATAGTAGATTAAGAGAGCAACAGGTATCGGGTAATAGTAGATTAAGAGAGCAACAGGTATCGGGTAATAGTAAAACATGTATACATATAACAGATGGGTTATAGGACTGGAGTATAGTTTGAGGCATTCTGTGTTTACATTACTGTATATATATATATAATGTTCATACATCAACACTCCAGCTGGTAATGATTATATATCTGACTCTTATCAAACAGTTTTATAACAGCATTTGAAAAAAATCATATTTCAAGTCACTTAAAGCATTTAACAAGTACATGTTATTCTTTTTGTCCTCTTGATGATATCTGCATATTATCATTATCAATTATGCTCCTAAAACCTCCATGTACAATTTTATGTTACTAATTATAATGGCTGCAGAAATCAGCTTATGAAATTAACAGTTGTATATATGCATGTACAATATAACATACTGTAATATCTGGAGTATTGTCAGTTAATCTGAATAAGGCAGTAAAAATGATAATGGTTGCTCTACAACTATAACTGTTAAATCATTTAACTTGAGGACCGCAGTCTCTCAAATATCTACATTGGTGATACATTATGCAGTTGTTTCATGCCTTTTCAGTCAACAGTCAAAACTCTTTCCCGAGGTGTTGGGACCAACCGGATGAACTGTTTCCCGGAGGGAAATAGTTTTGACTGTTGACTGAAAAGGCATGAAGCAAATGTTTTGTTACCTGAACTTCAATCTAAAACTTATCACTAAGCTTCTGGTGAGATAGACTTTCGCCAAAAGAATACCAGCATTTGGGTTGATCCGACGCGCCAGTGTTGATGACGTCAACAATTAATTATGACGTCAACAATAAACGCATACAAACGTTCCACCCTAGTCACCAGTCAAACTATTGACTGGTCAATATGTTAAATTACTTTATTTACATTTATATAGAGAGTCAGGTAACAATATTAGATACTGCAGCCTCCCAAATATCTACATTAGTGATACAGGATTAGATACTGCAGCCTCCCAAAATATCTACATTAATGATACAGGATTAGATACTGCAGCCTCCCAAAATATCTATATTAGTGATACAGGATTAGATACTGCAGCCTCCCAAAATATCTACATTAGTGATACAGGATTAGATACTGCAGCCTCCCAAATATCTACATTAGTGATACAGGATTAGATACTGCAGCCTCCCAAAATATCTACATTAGTTATACAGGATTAGATACTGTAGCCTCCCAAAAATATCTACATTAGTTATACAGGATTAGATACTGCAGCCTCCTAAAATATCTACATTAGTTATACAGGATTAGATACTGCAGCCTCCCAAATATCTACATTAGTTATACAGGATTAGATACTGCAGCCTCCCAAAATATCTACATTAGTGATACAGGATTAGATACTGCAGCCTCCTCTTGCTGATACTGTAATGTTATATGAAATATCCAATTTGTCCTTTATCATGAACAGTAAATATATGTGCAGATGTTTATCAATGCGAAAACCCTGCGCCTGCTCAGTAAAATAGACTTTGTTAAGTGCGAGTGCCTATTTTTGCGACAGGTCACATGATCAGAGATAGGTAGTAAATCACGTGACTTAACATGGTGGACGACTCGCCCCCGATCCAAGGACGTGAGTCCAGCAGCTGATAATCTAAAGTTGAAGTTTGAACTCAGGGGTTCCTTAGGAACATCCCTGATAAATTTAAACCTATTGGACCAATGGACCAGTCCAATATGAGCGATACTTCGTCAACCAGTGAAGGTAAGACGAAATCAGAAGGTGTCAGAAAGTAGTATCATCCGCGTTGACGTAGAAGCTTATATCTGAGTACGATACACATGTCAACAAAATCTAATGTGTTTATATCTCTTCATCACCACCAAAACATGGTGACATCATAATATAGTTACGATTTGGTTTATTTGGATTATTTTTTGTAGGTAATTAAAAAACGAATTATTTACATTTAATGACTTGTGTCCTACATTCTATTGGCTGGGGAATATTTCATCATTTCCTTAATCTTTCTTTAGAAATTGAAAATAAGATATTTTTATATACAAAGTTTGTTTGTACATCATTGATGTAGTTGATATTGTTACCTACAGACCGAAAGTTGGAGAACATGGTTACATGTTTGGGGGTGTCAAGAACTTTTAAGATCCAGATCTAGATCTGTCATCACAGTGTCATGTGGGGGCCATCAGGGGTATCTATCATCAGAAAACATCTCAAGCACTCTAAGGCCTAGATTACATGTATATAGATCTGCATATATTGCATTATAATATAAATCAATTATACAAACATGTCATTTGGGGGTACTCTGGAAATTGTAACAAAACACAATGATAGACACGTGCACATTATTGTACGGATCTGTCATCGAGTTTCGCTTCATATAAGCTTTATGATACAAGTGTAGGACTTGCAGGATTAGCCTTGGGCGATTATAGGTGACCAGGTAGCTCAGTCGGTAGAGCACTCTGCTAGTGTTCGCAAGATCCCGGGTTCGAATTCAGGTCTTTCCGCTATATTTTCTCCTCTCCTATTACAGAATTGGTGCCCATGCAACTAAATAACCCATGGTGGTGGTGTTAGGAAGGGTCCCTTATGTCTTCCTATGGCGAAGACTTAGAGAAAGGAGGGAGGAGTGTAGGGGGATTGTTGGACTGGGTCGATTATCTGTGACCAGGTAGCTCTATCAGTCTGTAGAGCACTGGGCAAGTGTCCGGAGAGTCCCGGGTTCGAATCCCGGTCTGGCTGCTACAGACTCTCCTGTTACACAAGTTAAGAATTTTTCATTTTTTTGTGAGCCTTAATTTAATTGGCGAGCAAAAATTGCAAAAATCAAAATAAGTAACATAATTAATATGAAGGGAAAATGATTGATATATTCTATTTATCATATGAATAATATTTGCCTTTAATTTTTTCTTCCCTTTGGGAGTTTTCTGCCAGATTTGATTAGTTTAACACCCTATTAACAGCCAGGGTCATTTAAGGACGTGCCAGGTTTGTTGGTGGAGGAAAGCCGGAGTACCCGGAGAAAAACCACCGACCAGCGGCCAGTACCTGGCATCTGCCCCACATGGGATTCGAACTCGCGACCCAGAGGTGGAGGGCATGTGGTAATATGTCGGTACATCTTAACCACTCGGCCACCGCGGCCCCTGCCAGATAAACAATCGATCGATCAGTTGAGATTTGGCCGTATACCAATAGAAAACAAAAGTTGGTCAAGTACCAATGTGCCGCAATAACATAGTGCAAAAAATAGCCAGTTTATTTAAGGCATTAATCTAGTTTTATTATGTACTTCATTATCAAACCGTTACATGTAAATGATTTTGAAACTGAAGCGCCGAATTGAATACAAGGGAAATTGTTGAAATCTATAAATTTTGTAGCACATATTACACTACTTCACAAGTGACATTTTGTATTGTGACGTTTTCGAGACGTCACAGATTGAAGTTTGGCGCGAAAACATATTTCCCAACAGTCATTCTCGGTTGCTTTCAGGCAGGACTGCGAACGCCATTTTTTTTACCATTTTGAACTTTTACTGTTTGATTTAGAAGATTTGAAAAAAGTTTTTATCATGATTATCAAGATCAAATCGATACGAGAAGGTGAGATTTGATATTGATTTTACACACCGTTATGAATCAGATTAGTGTGGTGTCATCATTCAATTCAGCTTTTCGTAGTAAAATATCGTATTAAAAAAGAATGTTGTGTCCCATGCGTAGAAATACGTATCATTAATCGGAATCAACCAATCACAATGCAGATAGGTTATATTACACGTGTGTAATAAATAAAATTTATTAAATAGCTTTATTGAATAGGAAAACAAGGAAGTCATATAATAAATGGATCAATAATATATATATATATATATAGTATCATTATAGACTGGCCACCACACCATTATAATACTTTCTCAGCAGTTCTATACTAGATTATCTCCCCTAGACTGGCCACCAGACCATTATAATACCAGTTTCTCAGCAGTTCTATACTAGATTATCTCCCCTAGACTGGCCATCAGACCATTATAATACCAGTTTCTCAGCAGTTCTATACTAGATTATCTCCCCCTAGACTGGCCACCAGACCATTATAATACTTTCTCAGCAGTTCTATACTAGATTATCTCCCCCTAGACTGGCCACCACACCATTACAATACTTTCTCAGCAGTTCTATACTAGATTATCTCCCCCAAGACTGGTCACCAGACCATTATAATACTTTCTCAGCAGTTCTATACTATATTATCTCCCCTAGCTTGAAACTTAGAATCAAACATGTAGTAGCTATATATAGAGACAAAAATAATCAAGCCAAATTTTAGTGATGTTAATAATATTCTAGAAACTGGTGCGACGTTGCGATTTCGGTCATCCTGATATGGATAATGGTCCTTTCTGGGAGACATTTCAAGAACTGGGCCAGCTAGCATGCAAGTTGAAATGCATCGGTTAATTTTCACTCTGTTAATTGATTTCAATTCGTTCTTCATGAATAATTTTTTCAAAATTCTTCATGAATAATGTTTTCAAAATTCAAATAAACTAATAAAGATAAATATGTAAAAAGAGTGAATCAAACATGTGTTGTGCTTATACTCCCTCATACATGTATTCATTTGGATCCATGGCTGGTTCCATAGAGATCTTCACCGATTTCCACATTCTAGACGTTGTACCTCCATATATGGAACATTAATTCTTAATGTAACATTTTTATGTGGTAAATGAATCATAGCATGATGTGATATGAATCAACAATGATTAATTCCTGGTTACTTATGTCTTATGTTACCTGCCGTCGTCCTAAATACTGCCTGGTAGTTGATTATCACTGGGTCAGACGGCAAAACAGCGAAATGACTCTTTATTGTTATCATATATTATGTAGGAAATCTTGCATATGTTTGGTGTTGTCATCTTAGGCCATCGGTATATATTTTCTGATTTCATTAATGCTTTTAAGAAACCTTTATATTTTGCTCCGGAAAGGTAGTGGGCGTTTAACAATGAAAAGTGTTTTGACTGTTATTTTTTCAAATGTTTTGTGGGTCCATCTTAATTTGTACTTTGTTATCATATTGCAGGAGATGACTCTAAATTAAAAATCTAAAAGAAATATGTATGTTTGAATTTTAGTAAGGCAGTAGGACAGATTTTCTTAACATGCATGTTGTTGCTGTTTGTAATGATGAGTGTGTTAATATATTACCTGTAATAAAGTTTAAATAGTTTTTCAGCAGTAAAGCTGTAATGTTTTTGAACCATGCATATTGCGTGTATACATATATGGTCTTACAATCATGGACGTTGCACAGATGACTGAGTTGTATACATGCTGTTGAATGTCACATATAAAGGAATGTAGATCATACATATACATATCATTGTTTTGTATTTGATCAAAGGATGATACACACCAGCTCATTCATCTGGAAGCAGTTTACTTAATGTACTACAATGTCTATACAGGTCACGGGTACCCCTCCTAACGTTACACCAGATTTATGGTCATAAAAACGTACTTGCAAGACCAATATCTTCATATAGCTCCTCTTCTACATATCATGATGTATAGCTCTTAAAGAAAATTGATTGAGAATTTGAAGAAATGATTTTAACTGTATTACTTTTTATTTATAAAAATGTCTTTGCAGCCTGATGATAAAGAATGTTATCTTATTTCCAAAATCTAGGATTATAATCAGCCTTAACATTATTGCTACTATACACAGTATGCCATTAGTCAAATGAAGTATTAAACAATAAAATTACATGTCAATTAGAACATAGAGCAACAGGTATCGGGTAATAGTAGATTAAGAGAGCAACAGGTATCGGGTAATAGTAGATTAAGAGAGCAACAGGTATCGGGTAATAGTAGATTAAGAGAGCAACAGGTATCGGGTAATAGTAGATTAAGAGAGCAACAGGTATCGGGTAATAGTAGATTAAGAGAGCAACACGTATCGGGTAATAGTAGAACATGTTTACATATAACAGATGGGTTATAGGACTGGAGTATAGTTTGAGGCATTCTGTGTTTACATTACTGTATATATATATAATGTTCATACATCAACACTCCAGCTGGTAATGATTATATATCTGACTCTTATCAAACAGTTTTATAACAGCATTTGAAAAAAATCATATTTCAAGTCACTTAAAGCATTTAACAAGTACATGTTATTCTTTTTGTCCTCTTGATGATATCTGCATATTATCATTATCAATTATGCTCCTAAAACCTCCATGTACAATTTTATGTTACTAATTATAATGGCTGCAGAAATCAGCTTATGAAATTAACAGTTGTATATATGCATGTACAATATAACATACTGTAATATCTGGAGTATTGTCAGTTAATCTGAATAAGGCAGTAAAAATGATAATGGTTGCTCTACAACTATAACTGTTAAATCATTTAACTTGAGGACCACAGTCTCTCAAATATCTACATTGGTGATACATTATGCAGTTGTTTCATGCCTTTTCAGTCAACAGTCAAAACTCTTTCCCGAGGTGTTGGGACCAACCGGATGAACTGTTTCCCCGAGGGAAATAGTTTTGACTGTTGACTGAAAAGGCATGAAGCAAATGTTTTGTTACCTGAACTTCAATCTAAAACTTATCACTAAGCTTCTGGTGAGATAGACTTTCGCCAAAAGAATACCAGCATTTGGGTTGATCCGACGCGCCAGTGTTGATGACGTCAACAATTAATTATGACGTCAACAATAAACGCATACAAACGTTCCACCCTAGTCACCAGTCAAACTATTGACTGGTCAATATGTTAAATTACTTTATTTACATTTATATAGAGAGTCAGGTAACAATATTAGATACTGCAGCCTCCCAAATATCTACATTAGTGATACAGGATTAGATACTGCAGCCTCCCAAAATATCTACATTAGTGATACAGGATTAGATACTGCAGCCTCCCAAAATATCTACATTAGTGATACAGGATTAGATACTGCAGCCTCCCAAAATATCTACATTAGTGATACAGGATTAGATACTGCAGCCTCCCAAAATATCTACATTAGTGATACAGGATTAGATACTGCAGCCTCCCAAAATATCTACATTAGTGATACAGGATTAGATACTGCAGCCTCCCAAAATATCTACATTAGTGATACAGGATTAGATACTGCAGCCTCCCAAAATATCTACATTAGTGATACAGGATTAGATACTGCAGCCTCCCAAATATCTACATTAGTGATACAGGATTAGATACTGCAGCCTCCAAAATATCTACATTAGTGATACAGGATTAGATACTACAGCCTCCCAAATATCTACATTAGTGATACAGGATTAGATACTGCAGCCTCTCAAATATCTACATTAGTTATACAGGATTAGATACTGCAGCCTCCCAAAATATCTACATTAGTTATACAGGATTAGATACTGCAGCCTCCCAAATATCTACATTAATGATACAGGATAAGATACTGCAGCCTCCCAAAATATCTACATTAGTTATACAGGATTAGATACTGCAGCCTCCCAAAATATCTACATTAGTTATACAGGATTAGATACTGCAGCCTCCCAAAATATCTACATTAGTTATACAGGATTAGATACTGCAGCGCAGCCTCCCAAATATCTTCATTAGTGATACAGGATTAGATACTGCAGCCTCTCAAATATCTTCATTAGTGATACAGGATTAGATACTGCAGCCTCCCAAAATATCTATATATTGTGATATATAGGATTACATGTATATATAAACACTTGAGGGAAGGAGCAAATGTGTATGATTGAAGTGTGGAATGTTACTGATCCTTGAAGGAATATACAATAGATATTTCCATTTTCTATACCTTTGACAGTATATCTCTAGCATAATAAATTCTTTATGTTTTAGTGTTTTTTTTGTTGTTTTTTTTTTTTAATTTTGCTACAAATGGGCTGGGATATATTTCATCCATTTCTAAATACCACCAGTATTTCCTGGATCACATATGACCATACCAATGTCATATGAACTGTTGAAATGTCTTCCCTAGATCATTTTCACAGATTGTTGTAATTACCAGTGATACTAAAACCCAGTACACCTTTATAATGTGGTGAGGACCAGTGTTATATGTTAATCCACAAGTTTGTCCTAGCTACATCACATCCTAGTACATATAATGTTTACTGACCTGGACCATTATAGGTAACATGATACTGTGAGTTTGGAGTAATGAGAGGTGAACAGTTCACCCTATATAATTGTGTGAGTTTGGAGTGATGAGAGGTGAACAGTTCACCCTATATGATTTCTGTGAGTTTGGTGTGATCAGAGGTGAACATGTAATTCACAGTATATAACTGCTGTATAGGTACTTATTTATGAAAACACTAGCTTTCTTTAGTGTGCACTAGCTGTCGTGAATGAAGTGGGTCACAATCTAGGTTGTGACTTTATCTTATAACACTAAACACTGCTAACACACATATAACTGAGCAAATAAATTTAACCTGTTAACTAGAGTCTTGGTCCTCTCTATCTTACTTGTCACCTGGTAAAAACCACCATAGGGAAAGTACTACAAATATTTACATTTTGTTAATAGACTTTGTATATTGATGTAAGGATGATTTTAATGATTTTAAATGGAAAGAAGTATATGACATTGTATAGAAATGTTCACGGCATAGTGATAAATTAATGCAAGAGTTATTCCCCCTGGTGCATAAAGATCTTGACATATTATTTTTCTCAGAGTGAGATTTTGTGTCAGCTGATAAAGTTTTTAGGATTATAACTGTCAGATGACTTGGTGTTCCACAAGGGCTCGTCTTTGGAGACATTCCTTTGGTGAACATATTTGTTTGCTATTTGTTTGGTAAACAAAATTGTTTGATATTTCTATGGTGAAAATATTTGTTGGATATTTCTTTGGTGGGATTGAATTTGGGGTCAAAAGGTCAACTACAAAGGTCACTGTTTCTAATTAAAAATTATTTCCCATAATATTAGTTTCTAGACGATAACTTGAGAACACATCAATAGAATGTGTTCAAACTTCATACAATGGTAACATGGGAGATAACATAGCTTGGAATTGAATTTGGGGTGAAAAGGTCAACTACAAATGTTACTGTTACTAAAAATAGATTGGTTCACAAAATAGTGCTAGTTTCCAGACGATAACTTAAGAATACATACATGCATTTTGATCAAACTTCATACAATGGTAACATAGGAGATAACATTGCTTGGGATTGAATTTGGGGTAAAAAGGTCAACTACAAAGGTCACTCTTACTAAAATAAGATTGTTTCACAAATTATCCTTTCCAAATGATAACTTGAGAACACATCAACAGAATTTGTTCAATCTTCATAAAATGATAGCATAACTAAGCAATTGTAATTGGTGGCAGGAGACTATGTTGCTTGCAACACTTACTGTAAACTTGTTCTTTATCATAATTGTTATCATAATTGTTCACCTTGCAAAACAAATGTGAAATTGATTGTTTAGACTTAATTGCTAAAAATACATCAAGTACTTGATCTGTTCAAATAATGTCCAAGTTTTCAAATGGTGTAATACAGGAAATAGAGCTAGAAGTGATATGCCTGCTCGTGTGGCACATGTCTCTGCTTGGTACAGAAAACTTATACCTGGCCTTGTGTACAAGTGCTTAGGAGATGGGCCAGGCGTTTACAAAAACATCAACCTGTTACCATATACCACTGGCAATAACATTCTACATTCTATCATGTCCTATACCTGTTTGTATGGTAGCTGTACAGTATGTCAGGATGAAGGTTTATATTACAATTAGTATTGTGATTCAATCAGACTGTCTCATTCTTAGTATTAAAGAAATTATCCTGATAAAGAATTGATATGTAAACAATTAAAAACATAATGAATACTGTATAATTAGGTACTTTTCCGAATATGATATAATTCCTGTAGTGGGATTGAACTGGGGGGATCATTGGTGACCGCAGGTAGCTCAGTGGTACAGCATTCTGCTAGTGTTCGGAGGTCCGAAGTTTGAATCCTGGTCTGGCCGCTACATTTTCTTCTCTCCTGTTACAAAGAAATTGGCACCAAACTAAAATACCCACAGTGGTGGCCACGTTGTAAGGGTATCATATGTCTTCGAGGGCGAAGACATTGAAAAAGGAGGGAGGAGTGTAGCGGAATTGGATTGGATCAATCATCAGTGACAAGATAGCTCAGCGGTACAGCATTCGGCTAGTGTTCGGAAGTCCCGGGGTTGTATCCTGGTCTGCATGGCCACTATATTTTCTCCTCTTCTGCTACGTTCCTATGGGAAGCTTATGTTATCATAGCTTGACCTAGCTTTCAATCTGTTAAATAATAATAGTGCTATCTCACTAAATCCTGCTTCCAAAGACCACCAAACTGCACACCCCACTCAGTCACAATATATTGACAGTGGGCACACCCCACTCAGTCACCATATATTGACAGTGGGCACACCCCACTCAGTCACCATATATTGACAGTGGGCACACCCCACTCAGTCACAATATATTGACAGTAGGCACACCCCACTCAGTCACCATATATTGACAGTGGGCACACCCCACTCAGTCACAATATATTGACAATGGGCACACCCCACTTAGTCACCATATATTGACAGTGGGCACACCCCACTCAGTCATAATATATTGACAGTAGGCACACCCCACTCAGTCACAATATATTGACAGTTGGCACACCCCACTCAGTCACAATATATTGAAAGTGGGCACACCCCACTCAGTCACAATATATTGAAAGTGTGCATACCCCACTCAGTCGCAATATATTGACAGTGGGCACACCCCACTCAGTCACAATATATTAACAGTGGGCACACCCCACTCTGTCACAATATATTGACAGTGGGCACACCCCACTCGGTCACAATATATTGACAGAGGGCACACCCCACTCAGTCACAATATATTGACAGTGGGCACACCCCACTCAGTCACAATATATTGACAGTGGGCACACCCCACTCAGTCACAATACATTGACAGTGCATGGGCAAACCCCACTCAGTCACAATATATTGACAGTGGGCACACCCCACTCAGTCACAATATATTGACAGTGCATGGGCACACCCCACTCAGTCACAATATATTGACAATGGGCACACCCCACTCAGTCACAATATATTGACAGTGGGCACACCCCACTCAGTCACAATATATTGACAATGGGCACACCCCACTCAGTCACAATATATTGACAGAAGGCACACCCCACTCAGTCACAATATATTGACAGTGGGCACACCCCACTCAGTCACAATATATTGACAGTGGGCACACCCCACTCAGTCACAATATATTGACAGTGCATGGGCACACCCCACTCAGTCACAATATATTGACAGAGGGCACACCCCACTCAGTCACAATATATTGACAGTGGGCACACCCCACTCAGTCACAATATATTGACAGTGCATAGGAACACCCCACTCGGTCACAATATATTGACAGTGGGCACACCCCACTCAGTCACAATATATTGACAGTGGGCACACCCCATTCAGTCACAATATATTGACAGAGGGCACACCCCACTCAGTCACAATATATTGACAGTGGGCACACCCCACTCAGTCACAGTATATTGACAGTGGGCACACCCCATTCAGTCACAATATATTGACAGTGCATGGGAACACCCCACTCAGTCACAATATATTGACAGAGGGCACACCCCACTCAGTCACAATATATTGACAGTGGGCACACCCATGCAACTCAGTCACAATATATTGACAGTGGGACACACCCCACTCAGTCACAATATATTGACAGAGGGACACACCCCACTAGGTCACAATATATTGACAGTGGGTACACCCCATTCAGTCACAATATATTGACAGTGCATGGGAACACCCCACTCAGTCACAATATATTGACAGTGGGCACACCCCACTCAGTCACAATATATTGACAGAGGGCACACCCCACTCAGTCGCAATATATTGACAGTGGGAACACCCCACTCAGTCACAATATATTGACAGTGGGCACACCCCACTCAGTCACAATATATTGACAGAGGGCACACCCCACTCAGTCACAATATATTGACAGAGGGCACACCCCACTCAGTCACAATATATTGACAGAGGGCACACCCCACTCAGTCACAATATATTGACAGTGGGCACACCCCACTCAGTCACAATATATTGACAGAGGGCACACCCCACTCAGTCACAATATATTGACAGTGGGCACACCCCACTCTGTCACAATATATTGACAGAGGGCACACCCCACTCAGTCACAATATATTGACAGTGGGCACACCCCACTCAGTCACAATATATTGACAGTGGGCACACCCCACTCAGTCACAATATATTGACAGTGGGCACACCCCACTCAGTCGAAATATATTAACAGTGGGCACACCCCACTCTGTCACAATATATTGACAGTGGGCACACCCCACTCGGTCACAATATATTGACAGAGGGCACACCCCACTCAGTCACAATATATTGACAGTGGGCACACCCCACTCAGTCACAATATATTGACAGTGGGCACACCCCACTCAGTCACAATATATTGACAGTGCATGGGCACACCCCACTCAGTCACAATATATTGACAGTGGGCACACCCCACTCAGTCACAATATATTGACAGTGCATGGGAACACCCCACTCAGTCACAATATATTGACAGTGGGCACACCCCACTCAGTCACAATATATTGACAGTGGGCACACCCCACTCAGTCACAATATATTGACAGAGGGCACACCCCACTCAGTCACAATATATTGACAGTGGGCACACCCCACTCAGTCACAATATATTGACAGTGGGCACACCCCACTCAGTCACAATATATTGACAGTGGGCACACCCCACTCAGTCACAATATATTGACAGTGGGCACACCCCACTCAGTCACAATATATTGACAGAGGGCACACCCCACTCAGTCACAATATATTGACAGTGGGCACACCCCACTCAGTCACAATATATTGACAGTGCATGGGAACACCCCACTCAGTCACAATATATTGACAGTGGGCACACCCCACTCAGTCACAATATATTGACAGCATGGGCACACCCCACTCAGTCACAATATATTGACAGAGGGCACACCCCACTCAGTCACAATATATTGACAGTGGGCACACCCCACTCAGTCACAGTATATTGACAGTGGGCACACCCCATTCAGTCACAATATATTGACAGTGCATGGGAACACCCCACTCAGTCACAATATATTGACAGTGGGCACACCCCACTCAGTCACAATATATTGACAGTGGGCACACCCATGCAACTCAGTCACAATATATTGACAGTGGGACACACCCCACTCAGTCACAATATATTGACAGAGGGCACACCCCACTAGGTCACAATATATTGACAGTGGGTACACCCCATTCAGTCACAATATATTGACAGTGCATGGGAACACCCCACTCAGTCACAATATATTGACAGTGGGCACACCCCACTCAGTCACAATATATTGACAGAGGGCACACCCCACTCAGTCGCAATATATTGACAGTGGGAACACCCCACTCAGTCACAATATATTGACAGTGGGCACACCCCACTCAGTCACAATATATTGACAGAGGGCACACCCCACTCCACAATATATTGACAGTGGGCACACCCCACTCAGTCACAATATATTGACAGAGGGCACACCCCACTCAGTCACAATATATTGACAGAGGGCACACTCCACTCAGTCACAATATATTGACAGTGGGCACACCCCACTCTGTCACAATATATTGACAGAGGGCACACCCCACTCAGTCACAATATATTGACAGTGGGCACACCCATGCAACTCAGTCACAATATATTGACAGTGGGACACACCCCACTCTGTCACAATATATTGACAGTGGCAAACCAGTTGTTCCACTCAGTTCATGCTTAGCTCTTAGGCATGTCTCAGCCAGGGACAGAACCCATTATGAGTTTGAAGGGCCTTTATTAGAATAATTTAAAGGGTGTTTGTTTGATTAGCTTTGGTAAGTGTGTGTAATAATTTTGTACAATGAGAGAAGAAATGGGCACTTCTCTACTCCAAACAATGGTATTAGGTTACAGTCAACGTAGAGTGGTCATAAGTGTTTACAGTCTAAGCTGAGGAAGATGACACTTCTCCAGATCTGTTAATAAGTTTGTGACAGATAGTGTAAGATAGAAAGAAGGAAAAAGACTGAGACAGATGTTAGAGTAGGATAGAAAGAAGGAAATAGACAAGGACAGATGTTAGAGAAGGATTGACAGATGGAAATAGAGACAAATGTTATAGTAGGATAGACAGAAGGAAATAGACAAATAATGTAGTAGGATAGACAGAAGGAAAAGACAAATATTGTTGTAGGATAGACAGAAAAAAATAGACAAAGACAAATGTCTAGGATAAACAGAAGGAAATAGAAACAAATGTTACAAAAGGATTGACAGAAGGAAATAGAGACAAATGTTATAGTAGGATAGACAGAAGGAAATAGACAAAGACAAATGTTATAGTAGGATAGACAGAAGGAAATAGAGACAAATGTTATAGTAGGATAGACAGAAGGAAATAGAGACAAATGTTATAGTAGGATAGACAGAAGGAAATAGAGACAAATGTTATAGTAGGATAGACAGAAGGAAATAGACAAAGACAAATGTTATAGTAGGATAGACAGAAGGAAATAGAGACAAATGTTATAGTAGGATAGACAGAAGGAAATAGAGACAAATGTTATAGTAGGATAGACAGAAGGAAATGGAGACAAATGTTATAGTAGGATAGACAGAAGGAAATAGAGACAAGTGTTACATTGGGATAGACAGAAGGAAATAGAGACAAATGTTATAGTAGGATAGACAGAAGGAAATAGAAGGAGTAGGATAGACAGAAGGAAATAGAAAAGACAAATGTTACAGTAGGATAGACAGAAGGAAATAGAGACAAATGTTATAGTAGGATAGACAGATAGAGACAAATGTTATAGTAGGATAGACAGATGGAAATGAGACAAATGTTATAGTAGGATAGACAGAAGGAAATGGAGACAAGTGTTACAGTAGGATAGACAGAAGGAAATGGAGACAAATGTTATAGTAGGATAGACAGAAGGAAATAGAGACAAATGTTATAGTAGGATAGACAGAAGGAAATGGAGACAAATGTTATAGTAGGATAGACAGAAGGAAATGGAGACAAGTGTTACAGTAGGATAGACAGAAGGAAATGGAGACAAATGTTATAGTAGGATAGACAGAAGGAAATAGACAAAGACAAGTGTTACATTGGGATAGACAGAAGGAAATAGAGACAAATGTTATAGTAGGATAGACAAAAGGAAAAGACAAATGTTGTTGTAGGATAGACAGAAGGAAATAGACAAAGACAAATGTTATAGTAGGATAGACAGAAGGAAATAGACAAAGACAAATGTTATAGTATGATAGACAGAAGGAAATAGACAGAGACAAATGTTATAGTAGGATAGACAGAAGGAAATAGACAAAGACAAATGTTATAGTAGGATAGACAGAAGGAAATAGAGACAAATGTTATAGTAGGATAGACAGAAGGAAATAGACAAAGACAAATGTTACAGTAGGATAGACAGAAGGAAATAGAGACAAATGTTATAGTAGGATAGACAGAAGGAAATAGAGACAAATGTTATAGTAGGATAGACAGAAGGAAATAGAGACAAATGTTATAGTAGGATAGACAGAAGGAAATGGAGACAAATGTTATAGTAGGATAGACAGAAGGAAATGGAGACAAATGTTATAGTAGGATAGACAGAAGGAAATAGAGACAAATGTTATAGTAGGATAGACAGAAGGAAATGGAGACAAATGTTATAGTAGGATAGACAAAAGGAAAAGACAAATGTTGTTGTAGGATAGACAGAAGGAAATAGACAAAGACAAATGTTATAGTAGGATAGACAGAAGGAAATAGAGACAAATGTTATAGTAGGATAGACAGAAGGAAATAGAGACAAATGTTATAGTAGGATAGACAGAAGGAAATGGAGACAAATGTTATAGTAGGATAGAGAGAAGGAAATGGAGACAAATGTTATAGTAGGATAGACAGAAGGAAATAGAGACAAATGTTATAGTAGGATAGACAGAAGGAAATGGAGACAAATGTTATAGTAGGATAGACAGAAGGAAATAGAGACAAATGTTATAGTAGGATAGACAGAAGGAAATAGAGACAAATGTTATAGTAGGATAGACAGAAGGAAATAGAGACAAATGTTATAGTAGGATAGACAGAAGGAAATAGAGACAAATGTTATAGTAGGATAGACAGAAGGAAATGGAGACAAATGTTATAGTAGGATAGACAGAAGGAAATAGAGACAAATGTTACAGTAGGATAGACAGAAGGAAATAGAAGCAAGTGTTATAGTAGGATAGACAGAAGGAAATAGAGACAAATGTTATAGTAGGATAGACAGAAGGAAATAGACAAAGACAAATGTTATAGTAGGATAGACAGAAGGAAATAGAGACAAATGTTATAGTAGGATAGACAGAAGGAAATAGAGACAAATGTTATAGTAGGATAGACAGAAGGAAATGGAGACAAATGTTATAGTAGGATAGACAGAAGGAAATAGAGACAAATGTTACAGTAGGATAGACAGAAGGAAATGGAGACAAATGTTATAGTAGGATAGACAGAAGGAAATAGAGACAAATGTTATAGTAGGATAGGAAATGGAGACAAATGTTATAGTAGGATAGACAGAAGGAAATAGAGACAAGTGTTACATTGGGATAGACAGAAGGAAATAGAGACAAATGTTATAGTAGGATAGACAGAAGGAAATAGAGACAAGTGTTACATTGGGATAGACAGAAGGAAATAGAGACAAATGTTATAGTAGGATAGACAGAAGGAAATAGACAAAGACAAATGTTATAGTAGGATAGACAGAAGGAAATAGAGACAAATGTTATAGTAGGATAGACAGAAGGAAATAGAGACAAATGTTATAGTAGGATAGACAGAAGGAAATAGAGACAAATGTTATAGTAGGATAGACAGAAGGAAATAGAGACAAATGTTATAGTAGGATAGACAGAAGGAAATGGAGACAAATGTTATAGTAGGATAGACAGAAGGAAATAGAGACAAATGTTATAGTAGGATAGACAGAAGGAAATAGAGACAAGTGTTACATTGGGATAGACAGAAGGAAATAGAGACAAATGTTATAGTAGGATAGACAGAAGGAAATGGAGACAAATGTTATAGTAGGATAGACAGAAGGAAATAGAGACAAATGTTATAGTAGGATAGACAGAAGGAAATGGAGACAAATGTTATAGTAGGATAGACAGAAGGAAATAGAGACAAATGTTACAGTAGGATAGACAGAAGGAAATAGAGACAAATGTTATAGTAGGATAGACAGAAGGAAATAGACAAAGACAAATGTTATAGTAGGATAGACAGAAGGAAATAGAGACAAATGTTATAGTAGGATAGACAGAAGGAAATAGAGACAAATGTTATAGTAGGATAGACAGAAGGAAATAGAGACAAATGTTATAGTAGGATAGACAGAAGGAAATAGACAAAGACAAATGTTATAGTAGGATAGACAGAAGGAAATAGAGACAAGTGTTACATTGGGATAGACAGAAGGAAATAAAAAAGAGACTAATAATTAAGGTATAATTGTTAAACAAAAGGAATTTCTCAATTATGTGTGCTTCATTGGGGTAAAGATAATCAAATCTAGACATTCAAAGGAAATTTACAATAAACAGGAAGACAGACAGGATTTAAAAGTAACAATGTCAGCAGGATTGACGGCTCGAAAATATGATGTAATATTATGTCATTCAGAAAGTCTTTAAAGAAGATATATAATGATGCATTTTGAAAAAAAATCAATCATCTTTTTCTTAGATATCCCATGATGGCCTCATCCTGTTCATTTCTAAATATGCTGCACCAATTGCATCATATTACATTAGGTTAATGAAGTTACTTGGTAGGTGTTACTTCCAAGTAAAGAAATTTGATGTTGGAAGTATTTATCTGAAAACAATTGATGAAGTACTATCAGTTTGCTGGTGTGCTGTATGTATCACTGCAGCTGACTATGAATGTATCAACACCTTTTGACATGCAGCTGAGTGCAGTGTGTTTGTATAGGAAGTGTGGGACATCCCCCCTCGTCCTCTACCCATTGTTGGTTGTTGACATTGCGGTTGTTGTGGTTGATGTGCAGTAAACATGTCGGCCATGTGACTCTGACTATATAATGAATGAACTTGTTGTGATAAAGAGATGATTCATTTTCACCAGCTTCTCTCCGGTTGATGTAGGTCAAGTCGAGCTGCATTGTAGTAGCAAGTGGATTGCACATGTTACTCAGTGGTAGTTGACCAGTTTGTTGGTCACTTACAACAACATACATTGGTCATCAGAGTTCATTTCTGATGAAGATACTCCCATATAAGGTATAATACTGTCAACGGATTCACATCCACTTAATACCTATATAACCGGATTGTGAGGTTGTAGATATATAAGCGAGCGACAAACAGTCAAAAAGTGTGCATTGATCACTTAATAATTAAGGTTTCATGCCTTCATGTAGCCTTGATTTTGTGGTTTTAGTTGCATTTGAGTATTAATTTGGCTAATGAGAGAAAAAATTCTGATGCTATATGATAACCATTTAAACTCCTTAAAAAGTTAATAAAAGTACATTTACAACAAACAAAATTGTTGTCTGCTTAGAAATACAAAGTATGGCCATGTCAGCTGTAGCATAGAGTTATTCTGCTGTTAATCTGTTGTCTTTGTATAGACCTATATATCATATTCCACCAGCAATAAGTCCCCTATCAGCAATAAGTCCCCTATCTGCAATAAGTCCCCTATCAGTAATAAGTCGCCTCTCGGTAATACGCCCCCTCTCGGTAATACGCCCCCTCTCGGTTATACGCCTCCTCTCGGTAATTCGCCCCCTCTCTGTAACACGACCCCTCTCAGTAATATGCCCCCTCTCGGTAATACGCCCCCTCTTGGTAATATGCCCCCTCTTGGTAATACACCTCTCTCGCTAATACGCCTCTCTCGGTAATATGCCCCTCTCGGTAATACGCCCCCTCTCGTTAATACGCCCCCTCTCGGTAATATGCCCCCTCTCGGTAAGAAGCCCCCCTCTCAGTAATACGCCTCCCTCGGTAATACGCCCCCTCTCGGTAATACGCCCCTCTCGTTATACCCCTCTCGGTAATGCCCCTCTCGTAGAAGCCCCCTCTCAGTAATACGCCCCCTCTCGGTAATACGCCCCCCTCTCGGTAATAACGCGCCCCCTCCGGTAATACGCCTCTCTCGGTAATACGCCCCCTCTCGGTAATACGCCCCCTCTCGGTAATACGCCCCCTCTCGGTAATACGCCCCCTCTCGGTAATACGCCCCCTCTCGGTTATACGCCCCCTCTCGGTAATACCCTCTCGGTAATACGCCCCCTCTCGGTAATACGCCCCCTCTCGGTAATACGCCCCCTCTCGGTAATACGCCCCCTCTCGGTAATACGCCCCCTCTCGGTAATACGCCCCCTCTCGGTAATACGCCCCCTCTCGGTAATACGCCTCTCTCGGTAATACGCCCCCTCTCGGTAATACGCCCCCTCTCGGTAATACGCCCCTCTCTCGGTAATACGCCCCCTCTCGGTAATACGCCCCCTCTCGGTAATACGCCCCCTCTCGGTAATATAGCCCCCTCTCGGTAATACGCCCCCTCTCGGTAATACGCCCCCTCTCGTAATACGCCCCCTCTCGGTAATACGCCCCCTCTCGGTAATACGCCCCCTCTCGGTAATACGCCCCCTCTCGTAATAGCCCCCTCTCGGTAATAAGCCCCCTCTCGGTAATACGCCCTCTCTCGGTAATAAGCCCCCTCTCGGTAATATGCCCCTCTCGGTAATACGCCCCCTCTCGGTAATACGCCCCCTCTCGGTAATAAGCCCCCTCTCGGTAATAGCCCCTCTCGGTAATAAGCCCCCTCTCGGTAATACGCCCCCTCTCGGTAATAAGCCCCCTCTCGGTAATAAGCCCCCTCTCGGTAATACGCCCCCTCTCGGTAATACGCCCCCTCTCGGTAATACGCCCTCTCGGTAATAGCCCCCTCTCGGTAATACGCCCCTCTCGTAATAAGCCCCCTCTCGGTAATAAGCCCCCTCTCGGAAGATGAATTCCTGTAATACCTCTTGGTAAATACGCCCCCTCTCGGTAATTGTCACCCCCTCTGTAAAGTTAACCCCAAAATTGGAAAAAAAAGACAAACGCCCCCGGTAATAAGCCCTGATGCAACATGCAAATTAAAAATACAGTAAAAATCATTAAGATATTGCTTGATAATTAGATGAACTTAAAGCTATGTTTCCACTGGCACAGTTCTATCTGGTGGTGTTGTTGTAAGGTATATATCAGAGATAATCTGAGTTGACATGGTTTGACAGATGTCTGTTGAGTTGTGGTGTAATCCTTGGTCAAGGTTTCCTTAGCCCCACAACTTCCTGTAGTTATTACTGGCATATCATATAACTAATACTGACATCATGGCTGTATACGGTACTCAGACTTAGCACTGATGAAATCGACATAGCAATAGTGCAACATGCATATTTCAGTTTACCAGTACTTAGGATGTTTGCCTATCAGTGTTAAGGTTAATTGAAATCAGACAATGGTAATTATTTAAAAGAATGATTAACTTTTAGAATATTTGATGACAGTGAATTACATTAATTAAGGCATTTTTGGTCAATGAAAAACAGGGGTTAGTATATCAAAATCAATTACTGTTCATCATAAAAGCAGGCGCCCCTTACCAATAATTTCAATCAACTGTAAACACATTTAAATTCAGGTATGATATCAGGAATTGGTGAGTTGAAATTATGTTTTAATTGCAAATTGAAATTATGTATTAATTGCAAATTGAAATTTGTAAATAATTTAAAACAATTTAAGATGTTTGTGAGTTTAGATTTGAGTATGTATTATTATTGAATACTATTTAAGGCCCACTACCTTTCCGATACAAAAATTTAAAGTTTCTTAAAAACAATGATAATTAAGAAAATACATCAATGGCCTACTTAAAGTGAGATTACAACACTTAACAAATGCAAGATTTCCTACATTATCTATATTAATGGCAATAATTCATTTTACTGTTTTGTTGTCGCACAGTGATAGTCAACTAACATAGTAATTAACTGAGGATGTCTGGAAACGTACAGACAACCTGCGAAAATTAACATTTGATTTATTGTAATTAAGTTGTTCAGAAGGTGATGATAAATGCAGTATTAATGGTAAAAGTACTATGTTTTCATGTTACACATGGTCTTTTGATTTAAACGTTGCATTAATTCAAATGAAATTTAATTACTATTAGTTATTTCTTTTTGTGGATTCAATAAGTAGAAACTTAAACCTGTATAGAAAAATAATGATCCAAGTTCCCAAAGTAAAGATAAGGAATGAGTTTTGATGATCTTGTCAATAAGATTTATTCCCATGGGATTATTAGCTGTAATGTTAAGCTTTCCTGCCATTAAGACATGGACGACACTTGTATATTTTACAGATTTAATGTGTTTGTTCTAAGGTTTGAGAGATTGTTTTAGGATTTCAGCATTAGATCTGGATCTATGCCATGTGAAGGAAGCAATCAGATATACAGGACATGCTCTCACTTTGTTGTGTTTCTCTGTCTGTGTCGACAGCAGATGAGTAAGGAAAGTTAGTACATTTGTAGAAATTATTAGGACATAATTTGCTTTATAGAAAGTGTGTCATTAGGCCGATTGACTTAGTCGCGTGCATCCATTGAATAGATGTGTGGTTAGTGATGTGGTTGCTGGGACCGTCGCTGATATCCTGACTGAGGGGGAGACTGAGGGAACATTAAACACTAGCCTTTTGTTTATCCCTTTGATCTTATCATCATAGTTTTAATAACAATTGTGTACTCATTTCCCTACGGAAATTATTCAAGTTGAGAGATACAATGTAGTGCATAACACTAAATAAAAAGCATCGTGAGTTTTCATCAGAGGACATACTCGGTCTTGCTTCCAGCTGATCTGGTCCACTCTCTGGATTTCTGTGGTACCAAGATTTATATAAATACCAGTGATGCACTAGATATAAGGTTAAGGACAACGTTTTGTTTTTTGTATATACGACATTTGAAATTGTCGGTGACTCGTGACCATCTGCCTCAGCATTATATGCGTCACATGAACTTTGCAGACTGAAGTGTCTCTACTGTATCTGGGTCAATGAAGTCACTGGAGAATTGACGAGCGAGTCATTATAGTGTTTTCAATTGACAACTCTTAAGTACCATTCAAATCAGCTGATTCTAAGATGCTTGATAGAGGGTTGATGACGCCGAGCCCCGCGAATGCCTACACTCAGATAGGCCGGCAAGGAAACTTGTTGGAGCTTAAAACCATTTGTCACACGACCGAATTCTCATCCTGCAAGTTTGCAAAAGATGCTGGACAGCAGATAGTTTATCCCGATCCAGTCGCAATGAAGTGGATAAATGCAGCCTACGAAGGACAACCATTTCAAAATGGTGAATACCATAATAACACTGCATCTAATGCACAGGTGGCTGAAGCAAGTCATCCATCTTTTCATCGTTTCTCTCATCATCAGCAGATGTATGACCATTATCATCAGGCTCGTCAGCATCAGCAGCCGATACTGGAAGGAGAAGGAAGTCTTAGAGAGGAACTTTTGTCTTTTCTAGAAAACAAGAAAGGTAAGAGGTTGGAGACATGTCTATCCCCACAATAAGTTATTGTAATGCAAGGTCCTTGGAGGTAATCTATGTTTTTATTGAGGAATAAAAAAATCAGACGTCTTCAAGGGAGAGGGTACGTATCACAAGCCTATGGGATGCTTTCAGAAGGATACTGTAGGTGATTGTAAAGTCCAAAAAACTAACGTAACATTGACCTATCCAGTAGTTGATGGCGTTACCTGGAGGAATGTCAAGGAAAACATCAAAGTTGCTTTGAGACATCAAAATCTTTGGAAGAATATATTTCTTTATCAAATCAATCAAGATTTTGTTTAAATTTGAGGTTGATGTAAGGCATTATATTGAATACAGTATGACAAAATAACAACTGTTAAAAAATTGTACCTGAGTTAATCCACAACAATACTCTGTGACAGGCTGACTGACATTCTCAGGTGGATTTATAAGAAAGTAGATTGACATTGTTCACATAAAGATAGAAAGATCAAGATCATTTTTCATTTTTATAAGACATTGCAAATCAAACAACATTTGATGATTATAAGGATTCCATTATACATTATACCTTTAGAAAGAGCCCAATATTGTACAAGGTAGATACAGATGTATAGATAATATACTGGCTATCATATATATGATATGGCTTAATTAGGTACATGTAGTTGGCAAAAAAAGAAAACTTAAGCTTGATGCCTGACTAGCTTAATACACTCACAGTGATTGATGTATTGTTATGGTAAATTAATATACCGATATTTATTGTATGGGTATATTATTGTAAAGAACATACAATTTACCTGGTAATTGTTTCTGAAGTTTCATATTCTGATTCAAGGGGAGCAACTCCATTATGTTATAGATTCAAAATAATTCTCCTTTATTTAGACTTAAAGCTTTTCAAAGTTGATGTTATTTGTAATTAGATTGAGTACCTGAGGTATTAGATATAATTGATCATCTGATGTATTGTTGTTACTGGGGTGGATATTAAATGATCGGACTTGACACAATAGATACAGGTATCTTTGTACTTTATACCATAGCTAACTAATTGTGAAATTTGTACTGTTCGTACCTGGTGTTCATGTCCAATGTACAAAGATATACAAGTGTTAATAAACTTCAATACAACAAAATTTCCTCAGATTTAAGTAGGTTCTAATTATATGCACAACCATTTTTTGCTCCAAAATGTCTTTATACAGTTTATTTGTGGGAAATAGGAAATTATAATTTTGAAAAGAAGCGCGTGACATCTTTTCATATTTAGAAAGAAAATCGTCAAGAAATGGAATTTAAGACAAAAATATTTGAAGATCATTGCAGGTAAGAACTTTAATTAAAAATATATGTTTGTGATAGCTAAAAGATATACATGTAGTTAAAGATACTTTAAATGTGGTATATAAGGGAGCAATGGACAAGAACTTGTCTTCATTTCAAATCTTAATTGTATGAAGGGCTGCATTCTGCTTCTTTAATTGACCAAACATTGTAATATGCTGAAATTGTTTTATTCAACACTATGTAAATTAGTAAAATTCAAAAGAAAAATAAAGTAGAATGATTTTTAGCAAATTGATTTTTTTTTTAATCTGCATTAGATTTTCTTGAATGGATAGCAAATGCAATGCAAGTAACAGTTTCCAAGAATGGATAGATTTTTTTAAATTGAATCTGGTGATATTTTTTCACCGTAGCCCTCCCCCTCTGAGCCTGTTTTTGTATCGCCTACATCTGTGGACAAGGAGAACAGCACTAGACTAAGGTGTTGCGCTTTTCATTTGTGGTTAAGTCTAATTTTGACAAAGTTTATCACATCACATTGAACTGTGACAGAAAATAAGAAAATATTGATATGTTTTCCGGTATTTTGGGGGCCAAAAAACTTTTTAGTGGATTTTGAGAATAGTTGATATTTAGTGTTAGTCAATTTCACTAATTCAGTATACTGAAACTTGGTCAAGACAAACTTGTCATCCATCAGAAGAACACCACAGTAATTTATTGAGGAAAATATTCAATTTTGGTGTGGAAAAAAGAGTTTATGTAAATGTGATCTTACTGGGACTTATACTATCATAACCTGGTACATTGGATCAGTCTTATGGAGAAATATTTGTCCTGTTTGTCATATGTCTTCAACATATTTTATATGGAAAGTATGTGGGATAGCAGAAACACATAATTGTGTACAGTCCTTGTTTATGTTGAAAAAAAGGATTTCTTAAGTTCTTTGGCAAAACAAATTAAATTACTTCTGTCAACGACTTTTAATGACTCAAATTCTCAAAGAAATACGTCTTATAATAAAACTGTTTGTCTTATATTGTCATATGTATGGTATATAACATGAGTATGTTGATACTACACTGTGTTGGTAATTATTCAAAAAAATATTTGAAAATTTGAGTTGTACAATCTCTGAGTTGTATATAATTCCAGAAGAATACATGTTTCTGCTATTTCTAACGTTATAACAAGGTTGAGTATTACATGATACTAGTTCAGTACTGTAATGAGGAAGCGATAAACCATTTATACAACAGGGTTGAGTATTACAGGATACTAGTTCTGTACTGTAATGAGGAAGAGATAACCCATTTATACAACAGGTTGAGTTGAGTATTACATGATACTAGTTCAGTACTGTAATGAGGAAGCGATAAACCATTTATACAACAGGGTTGAGTATTACAGGATACTAGTTCAGTACTGTAATGAGGAAGCGATAAACCATTTATACAACAGGGTTGAGTATTACATGATACTAGTTCAGTACTGTAATGAGGAAGAGATAAACCATTTATACAACAGGGTTGAGTATTACAGGATACTAGTTCAGTACTGTAATGAGGAAGAGATAAACCATTTATACAACAGGGTTGAGTATTACAGGATACTAGTTCAGTACTGTAATGAGGAAGAGATAAACCATTTATAACAACAGGGTTGAGTATTACAGGATACTAGTTCAGTACTGTAATGAGGAAGAGATAAACCATTTATACAACAGGGTTGAGTATTACAGGATACTAGTTCAGTACTGTAATGAGGAAGCGATAAACCATTTATACAACAGGGTTGAGTATTACAGGATACTAGTTCAGTACTGTAATGAGGAAGCGATAAACCATTTATACAACAGGGTTGAGTATTACAGGATACTAGTTCAGTACTGTAATGAGGAAGCGATAAACCATTTATACAACAGGGTTGAGTATTACAGGATACTAGTTCAGTACTGTAATGAGGAAGAGATAAACCATTTATACAACAGGGTTGAGTATTACAGGATACTAGTTCAGTACTGTAATGAGGAAGAGATAAACCATTTATACAACAGGGTTGAGTATTACAGGATACTAGTTCAGTACTGTAATGAGGAAGAGATAAACCATTTATACAACAGGGTTGAGTATTACAGGATACTAGTTCAGTACTGTAATGAGGAAGAGATAAACCATTTATACAACAGGGTTGAGTATTACAGGATACTAGTTCTGTACTGTAATGAGGAAGAGATAAACCATTTATACAACAGGGTTGAGTATTACAGGATACTAGTTCAGTACTATAATGAGGAAGAGATAAACCATTTATACAACAGGGTTGAGTATTACAGGATACTAGTTCTGTACTGTAATGAGGAAGAGATAAACCATTTATACAACAGGGTTGAGTATTACAGGATACTAGTTCAGTACTGTAATGAGGAAGAGATAAACCATTTATACAACAGGGTTGAGTATTACAGGATACTAGTTCAGTACTGTAATGAGGAAGAGATAAACCATTTATACAACAGGGTTGAGTATTACAGGATACTAGTTCAGTACTGTAATGAGGAAGAGATAAACCATTTATACAACAGGGTTGAGTATTACAGGATACTAGTTCAGTACTGTAATGAGGAAGCGATAACCCATTTATACAACAGGGTTGAGTATTACAGGATACTAGTTCAGTACTATAATGAGGAAGAGATAAACCATTTATACAACAGGGTTGAGTATTACAGGATACTAGTTCAGTACTGTAATGAGGAAGAGATAAACCATTTATACAACAGGGTTGAGTATTACAGGATACTAGTTCAGTACTGTAATGAGGAAGAGATAAACCATTTATACAACAGGGTTGAGTATTACAGGATACTAGTTCTGTACTGTAATGAGGAAGAGATAAACCATTTATACAACAGGGTTGAGTATTACATGATACTAGTTCAGTACTGTAATGAGGAAGCGATAAACCATTTATACAACAGGGTTGAGTATTACAGGATACTAGTTCAGTACTGTAATGAGGAAGAGATAAACCATTTATACAACAGGGTTGAGTATTACAGGATACTAGTTCAGTACTGTAATGAGGAAGAGATAAACCATTTATACAACAGGGTTGAGTATTACAGGATACTAGTTCAGTACTATAATGAGGAAGAGATAAACCATTTATACAACAGGGTTGAGTATTACAGGATACTAGTTCTGTACTGTAATGAATAACAAATACATATATAAATCTATCAAAGGTAAATTAAATGGTGTTTAAATGAGAGAGTGACATGAGATTTAATGCAAGACGACTGGAAATATATTGGTTTATTGGTGATACTGTTTATATTAGAGCATAGAGTTATACTGTCTGTGAGCGTGAAAGTGGCAAATTTGTTTTTAGATGCCTGTTTAGTAATGGCATTGATCATTACAAAGAATGTGAATATGAAAAAATATTTCTTAAAAAATCACTTATCCAGTAACCATGTTAAGAAGATATCTTTAAAGAGTGACAAAAGTACAATATATGTAAGATTAATAAATTATTTTCAAAAGAAGAAAAAAAAGATTGGTTGTATTTTCAGCATAATTCTTTTTATTCAGAATATGTGCTGAATATTGCTCTCATGTCATGCAGTGAATTATCTACCTTAGATATGTAAACATGCTATAAGTGAGTTATCGCCCCTTTAGATAAGTGAAGATGATGTTATCTAGAGATAGGTAAATACCTGTATATAGGTGTTCCTGATGGACAGCCAGGTAAATTCAGTTACACTGATAACTTATCAACAACAGCAGTCGTTATCAGCTGCTGTACCTGTTCCATAACTCGTTAGCTTACCTGTTAGAACCTGAGTTCTGATTATCTCGTTACGACAACACTATCACAAATCAGGTACATTCAGCCCAAAAATGACATACTGTGCTATCATTAAATTATCTGAAGAATTTGTTGATTTGATTTGAACTTTCAAGATGAAGTTTAAAATGAGATGTCAATATGATAACATTATCTATTGTTAATCTGATAACCTTACATTAATTATTGGGTGTCTATTTCTCTCCTTCAAAAGTACAGGTACTTTAAAAATTGACCTAATTATGAAACCTAACTAAAAATTAAATTGTTGAATATTACTAATTTTGATTCAGAAAATGTTTTTCCAGATAATAACATCATGATAAAGTGATAAGTTTCTGCATTAGCAATGACTTTCCAAGACACATTATATATTATATAAAGAGATAATATGTATATACTGTACTATTATTGAGTAGTAAAAGTTAACTTGAACTTGTAATTCAGCGTTAACTTTAAAAATAAAAAAAAAATAAAAATAATAATGAAAGAGTTTATATATCATGATCATATAATTATCATTTCTGCGACTGTTGGCCACATAATATCATTATCAGTAAATTGATTACAATATGATAATATTCCAGATGAATATAAAAGTGTACACTGATGTCAATAGGAATTGTTGATTTATCTGGATAATGTTAGAGCTATTTTTAAAACTGAATTATTTTACTCCAATGCATGCATTTGTATGAAAATAGTATATTAAATGAACAAGTAGCTTAATTTTTTGAGAGAAGAAAGAGAGTGTTTTTTTCATGAATATATATTTATTCAAAGACTTTTATGTGTAAATGTCAGTTATCATAAAGATTGAATTGAATTTTTTTTTCATAATTTTGATTATAAATATTTACTAAATTGGGACTACAACAACAAACACGCCCTCCCCTTACCCAGAATAATTGTGGCAGACACAGTTGGTGTCAAGGAGTTCAATATCCATCAGTTAATCTAAACATGAACATCTATCTAAGTACCCTGTCAATTACCAGTAATGATGAAATCGACTATCAAAAAGCCACAGGAATCTATGCGAATATGTATATTGGGGAGATGTGATAGGTGTGTAACACTCACCCCTGGAACTGGTCAGTTTACTGTTGGGCTTATCTGCTTATGTTTATCTTGAAACAACTATGATTTAGTTGAGTGTTTCTTAAATATTGACGAGAAATTCACACTGTACTATCGGCCAGGTTTGTAGCTGATTGATAAGGAAGTGCTGCTCCTGTGTATCTGTGCTAAGAGGATTTTAATTGTTCCTGATTAGGTGGTGTTAATTGTCTGTACTTGAAGATCTATTGTTAAAATCCTTTGTGGATGCGAGATAGTATTCCTTCCTGTTATATCATCTTCAATAGTACCGTTAGTCAGTGATTCTGATGTAAGGGGGATAAAATTTATCTGTGGCATAATCAGGGTCAGGGGGAGGGAACACTTATCAGTCAGTGATAGTGTATCTCCTACAATGGGATTTATATAGTGTAATCTGACTGCGTATAGCTACTGTAGATAATAATTGATGTAAATCAGATCTGATCAGTATACTGTTGAAGAAATTTTTATTTCATTTTCCATTTCAACATTCCCTTCAAATTTTCCATCAAGGCATACAACTATTTAGTTATTTGCTAAAACTATTATTTCAACTGCATAGTTTGTTGAAAATATTTTAATTTAACATAATGTTGAAAATATTTTAGTTTTAGATATTTTAAGAAATTAAGATACTCAGCATCTCAATCCTAAACAAAATCTTCTATAACCAATATAAAGATTTTAGTGCCATAAATCATGTAATTATAGAAAATGGTGAAGTTTAATCAACCATAACAGATATGTCAAATTTTAATGATGATGTACGTAGTGATTATTGAATTTAAAATTTAAGTATAAAAAAAAAAGAATCAATTTAAAAACTATTGATCAATAATTTATGCAATTGTATGTGAGTTTAGAGTTTAGAATGCCTAGGCATTAATGAGTGATACATGTGGGTGATAAAGCCTTACTGTAATATAGTCATGTGCTGACACTGCAACAGAAAAAATAAGGCAAGAGTAAGCATGTTGTTCATATAAGTTACTAAAATAGCTGTGTACAGAACATTTCGGTCAAGATACGTTTGGTAGAGGGTTAGAAACGAGGACATATGACATTAGATAGGGTCAGGTCAAAACTTCATATAAAGTTGGCCTTGGGAATATAGAATACTGGTATGTGTAATTATAGACATGACCTCAGTATATTGTGGTGAAATTTTTACTTTCTAAATGTTTAACTATCTGTGTGATTACACAAATTGGGCTCCAAATAGAATAGAAATTGTCTTTATATCAATCTTTATATGATTTTCTTGAAAACTAGAAGAAAAAAATTAATTGAAGAGAGTTATATATCACTCAAAATTACAGTTTTTGATTATACAAATCTAAGATTTCAGGATAATCTATGTTGACATAAACATTTTATTTATCTATATAGAAAGACAATTTGATTAAAATCATATCTTGATTTCACCTCGGTTCGGTAATCCTCCTCTCTGTTGCAACAGAGAGGATCGAGGTTTACCGCAATGGCGTGAGAATCAATATATGGTTTAAATCAGATTGTATAGAAAGACGTACATCTTACAAAGTTCTGACTTTCTGAAAGAGCTTTTACTAGTTAATTATTTAATGACAATTAAACTGTCAGTACTACTGCAACAGCTGGCCTAGGACATAATCTCCTCAGTTTACTTTGTTCCCATTCTATGGTAGACATGCATTTCTAAAACTTAATTGTTTCACTATTATTAACAATGTTCACTGGAATTAAAGAATTGAAAAAATTCTCCAATGTCAATGTTCAAAAAGAAACTTCAGGTTTAATTAAAATATCACTCCACTTGACGAAGTTTGTAGAATTATGATATTGAGATTAGATTGTTAACCATGTTCATCGGAATTAAAAAATTCTCCAATGTCAATGGTCAAAAAGAAACTTCAGGTTTTATCAAAATATCACTCCACTTGACGAAGTTTGTAGAATTACGATATTGAGATTAGATTGTTAACCATGTTCATCGGAATTAAAAAATTCTCCAATGTCAATGGTCAAAAAGAAACTTCAGGTTTTATCAAAATATCACTCCACTTGACGAAGTTTGTAGAATTATAACCTTGAGATTAGACTGTTTATCTGGTTTTTGCTATTTTCTATATACGTACTTCATTTATTACACGTTGCATGTGTTTTATCTACATAGATACAGTCTATCTATCTGTCACATTTAGGTGTGTGATTATCACAATTCAAAGTTTCATCAGGCTGGGGATGACCACTATATCCCAGGCTGTTATCATTGTACTATAAAGACAGCGGCATCTTTTCTCTCTCTCTACCCACAAACTCTCTGACCTTGAACTTGACATCTCCACTGTCAAGAATTAATTCCTCACAATTACTGCTTCATCTCCAGTTACTGAATGTGTGTATGGTGGAGAATTTAGATAGATACAAATTTACATACGACTTCATGACAATAAATACGTAATCAAGGATTGTTATAAAAATGTATACTCTCAAGTCAGAAATGGATGGAATAACCTTTGTCCATCTTGGTATGTATATTTATTGATTTACTTGTTTATCTAAGGAAGAAAATTTTATTAACATTGTGAAATGTAAAAACATTTTTTGGTTTATTCATTAAAGGCCATACAGGTATGTATTTTTACCTGTGTTCCAGATGCAAGGTGTGGTAATTAATGTATAAGTAAGATGTATATCAGTTGTTAGACAATGCAGATATGTTAATACTTTCGTAAGCCAAGGTCATGCAACTAATTATCCTAGGTAAACAAGGCTATATGGGTATCTTTTATGTAGAAAGAAAATCATTGATATTATGATAAATTTAGGAGAAATACAGAAACCATATTAAGGCCTTATGATCAATTCACATTAATATCATGTAACAACCATGATTTGTTTTTAAACCATTGAATGCAGAAAAATATAAGAACAAATATGTAAGAAAATAAACAATATGAATATTATGATATAAAGCATTTAGATATTGAATAAATAATTGTATTACTTCTATTTTTGATTCATTGTGCAAGTATGGATCCTAACTTTTACTGTAACTAAACTGGGAAGCTTGTTTGAAAATGCAATTATCACTGCTAATGATTTTATGGAAACAGTGTGTCTCACTCAAAGTTAAAAAAAAGTTGTATTAGCTGAAAATTTTATCTTCAAATTCATGAGTTCCTATACAAACTTCTTGTCCACAACACAGATGAATGTGTGTCTGTAATTATAACTCTCTAGAAATACATGTGAATATGATGGAACCTTCGATCTGTTATGAAGGGCATTGAAGTTAAATATTGCAAAGTAAAGCCTGATTTAAGGTGCAATCTGCATTTTTATGATGCTTATATAAGAAAGTTAGCTGTTAATGTATTCATGTAACTTAAAGAGCAAATATAACATCTTACATACATATCTGACATTATCCAAATAAAATTGCCATTTTTTGGTAACGCTTATTTGCTAACCGATATAATTTTTTCTGATTTTCTTTGGATATAAATGCGGAACTTGATTCACTGCAGTTTAATGATGCCAAGATTTTGCTGAGCATATTGCTGATTAATTTGGAATAATCCTGCAATATTTAGGAAGGGTCTTTAAATATGGTGTGAAGGAACCCAAGGTCAAAATGAAGGTCAAATAAAGGTCATGACCTCAAGTCTTGAGAGTAAGGAATATATAAGGTGCCTGTGGCCTGGGAGCCCGGATGTGAAGAACGGTTTGACACTATATAGGTACCACTGTTCTTGTTGAACACCTGGTGTGGACAAAGTAGCAACATTACTCATCAATCCCAACGCTAACCTTGTGTTGGAATGTCCAGCAGAGTGGAGTGGTCATCTTCTGCTCATTACAAACAAACTGTGGATTAAATGACCAGATAGATGTCAGTTGACATCCAAAATAAACAGAACCGAGGGATTACCCAACTAACAGGGGGCCTCTGAGGATCTGCAGACATCAGTTATACATGGTCTCGTGTCAAGTAGACCTTCCCAAACCTGTTACAACTTTTAGACCTTTTTTGACAACCTGTATATTTGAAAACTAGTACAGGTCAACCCTAATATATTATGCTTGGAGAATTTATGCAGTATGATTATGTAGAATAAAGAACTTAATGATATCATGGATATTTATGGTAAGAATGTACTTACAATTGACAGATTATGTTAGTAATAAAAATAATGTCATACTGTTATAGTGAAGATGAGACCTACAAGGTACATATTTACAATCCCATTATTATTGTTTAATTAGTCAGCATCAGATTAAAATACAAACTTTACTACTATAAGTTAATTATATTTGAATTTGAAAATTGAATACTTCATTATGTTAGAGACACTATTTAAAAAAATATAATTAACTATAAAATGAATCTTATGAAAATTCCAAGGCAAACACCTAATCAAAATCATTTATCTGTAGTGAATTGCAAGCAGTGGTCTAAACCAAGGCTTTGAAATAGAAATGGTATTTAGTTCCTAAATGATGCCATGCCACTACAGGCGGGCTTGTCAGGAATCGATACTAAAGGGTGTGGACTGACTTCTCGGAGATGTGTGGGTTCGCAAAAAATGTCTGGGGATGGTGTCGGACAAAATCATTTACAAATTTGGAATGTCTTATCTTAAGATCGGAAACGACCTTGAAAATAAACCTGACACTTGATCCTTTGAATATAATACGTAAACAAACAGGATTTCTGAAATAAACATTTTAGGTGTGGAAAAAATGGAATTTCCAAAATTGTTGATTCCTACCTACTCAGTTTTACTTAATCTTAGGTAGATAGCGTTTCAAGGAGCTCTTACATGAAGAAGATTAAAGATTTTTAAGTCAACCAATTTTTGAAATTCTGGTGTTATCCATCTTTTGTTTGTACATTTATATTGCTTATCTATCTAGATCTGTGTAATATGTTTAAGTTTTTCCACAATAATTTGTTCCATTCATAAATCTTGGAAATATATGAATGACATTACTTGATGGCAGCATAAAATTATTATCTTACAAAACAAATAGACAGTGTTTGGGAAGGAAGATCCAAGGAAATCAATTAAGAACTACAGACTGAAGTGATACAAATTGTGTTTATATTGTCCAGATTTAGAATTACTGAGGTAAACAAGTTGTCACCTAGCAGGTCCACTTAAGATTGTACTATTGAGAATATCTAGGGTAGAAATAGTGGCCGTCAGGAATGTCCTTCTCCTCACAGCGCTGCTACTACGTTGCATGGTGTGAAGTGGTAGATAAGGGGAGATAAATACTGATTAGCCCAAACTTACCTTGGGGAGTACTTAATATGAACTATGGGGACCCCCAGTCAAGATTAGGGAGCCAGTATATGGGAGGGGCAGGGCTACACCTGTAAGGGGGAGGGGCTGTGGTTTTACCCGTTGGAGGAGAGAGATAAGGGTGATGCTCTATCTATCCAACCTATCAGAGCTGTACGAACTTGTCATCAATGGAACTGTCTCTTAAGTGTTCAGCTTGTTATCTCATCTTACCTTATATGGGCATAATACCTTAAGTATTCTGTGTTATAAATTGATGGCTCGACTTGTAAATGGTTACTTTCAATTCCGTGAGCGAAGGAGCATCATATTAAGCTTGGAATAGAATTTTCTCTATAATTGACAAACTGTCTGATTTTGCTGAAAAATCATACAACATTGTGCTTTCTCTTGTCATAAAATAGAGAAAAGCAAATTTGAAATAGACATTTGTGTGATTAGTATCACCTACAATGCTGTATTCGTACCTCCAGTCACAACTTCATCACCGAGAGTTTTACTATGATCCAGGTACGTATAACCAGCTGATAAACACTGACACTTGTGTGGAGACATTCATTGTTGGTGATACTAACCAAATGGATTACCAAATCATACAACTTAGAAGACAGTTTTGTTCAAGGTTTTAAATGTTAAACATTGCCATTTATCAGTTTATGTTCAATTATGTATTTCCTAACTGCACTTAGTTTGGTCTTTGGTAAATATCATCCTCAAACATAATAGTTCATATAGCCATATATATACTTGAAAACTTCTTTTGTAGTTGGAAATGAAGCTGGAAAGAATATGTAGCATGACTTATGTACTCAACAAGAAAACTTAGACTACATGGCATGATGTTCACATTATTTGTCCTCATTTACTTTGCTACTTGTTGAGTTGGAGTGTTACACAAGATTAACAGTAATCTTACATTTTTTGTCAACTTGCTATTATGTCAATTAAAGTTTTTAATTAGACAAGTTTTCAACCTACTGGTAGATTAAATATTATAGATGTCAATTTCTGTTAACATCAGTGGAGCTGCTGCAGAATGATTAACAGGATATCTGATGATTTGTTTGTCTGAAGCAGAACTGCACGCATTGTGTATATACAGAGATAATAGTACCAATAATTTGAGGATTATGGTTAATAGGCACGTCTTCAGACCTGTAAGTACTAGTTGGTCGTGTGGAGGGCTGCGATGATGATAAGTTATCTGAAGAACCCCATTGTTCATACAAGTTATTGTTTGTCTAAAATAAGGCCTCGTTGGGACAGAACCATGATACAAGTCATTTGACTGGCGGGTTTGAATGGTATCTGTCAGATGTGGCCGTGAGAATTGTCTTTATAATATCATGATCAAACAGCTGGATGAGAATTCGGGATCAGTTTGAAGTGATTGTTGATGTTGTTGGTAAGAAGATGTAAGGACAATAACTACAGTTGTATTCTGTAGCTTGTTTGTGTAGGGGTTAATTCCTCATACAACCCACAGGTTAGTAGAGGGTACTTGATATTCGTTACTTCATCCGCGGAATGATATCCACATGTGAAATAATACCTTTTTTATCATGACGTGCATATCATTTGTTGATTTTGTTATAGACAGTCTTACAGTATTAAAAGCTTTGGGGAACAATTTATGATGTACAAAATCATCAAACGGATAGCTTTATTTTCTAGAGGTGCTTCAAATATTGAACTGCAAATGTCTTTGATTTAAAATTTTCCGTTGAATATTATGAATATTTTATTACATTTTAAATGTACCTGTGTTGGTTCAGATTCACATTTCTGTACATCATTGTTTTATATGTCATTTAAATATGATGATAAACAGGCGTCATGGTAACAACTGGTCCATACCATGGAACTATGTTACTTCTATTAATTCTTTACTTTATTTTAATTTCAGAAAAAAACAACTTTATAGCCACTAAACCATAGATTGACCTGCAGACAAGGCCGGTATATTATGAGTGATAATACCAATTTTTTGATGTGTTGTAGATTCCCCAGAGATGAGCATGGGTGCCCTGGGGCCAATGCCTGTGACCTCCAATCCGTCCTCTCCCACTCACGGAATGAGCCAGTACTGTGCGATCTGTGGCGATCGGGCCACGGGTAAACATTACGGAGCCTCAAGCTGTGATGGTTGTAAAGGATTCTTTAGACGTAGTGTTCGAAAAAACCATGTGTATACCTGTCGCTTCAGTCGTAACTGTGTAGTGGATAAGGACAAGCGAAACCAATGCCGCTACTGTCGTCTTCGCAAGTGTTTCCGCGCAGGAATGAAAAAAGAAGGTAATTCAACAGGAGTTAATTTGTATAAGTGATGGTTTTATTGATTATACTTTAAAAATCAATTATTATCAGAATTGACCTTCATAATCTGTGCCTATTTTAGGACATTTGTATTGAAATGTTTGTCATGAAACAAGTCATATCAACACATGAAGTGTTACTAAATGAAGGAGATTTCAATTGATGAACATTGTTTTTGCAGCTGTACAGAATGAGAGGGATAGGATTAGTGTACGTAGGACAAGTTATGAAGATGTAGGACAGAATACAACCTTGTCAGTCAGCACATTATTAAACGCAGAAATCTTGTCACGACAGGTATGTTTGTACATAGTTACCATGGTTACAGATTCATTGCTCTATACTACAGCAACCCTTCCTTACATGGACTGCCTATCAGGTCCAACTTTGATAGGTGAAAAGTTAAATCTTGCTGTACTAAAGAACATAAAACCTGTAAATTACAGCTTGATTTACGTTTGTAAATGTTTATGTTTTGAACAGATTACCTCCCCTGCTGCTGGTCTGCTCGATACCGCACAAAGAAACGTAGCTACAACAGATGATGTGGCAGAGTCAATGAAACAACAGCTCCTCGTGTTGGTCGAATGGGCCAAATACATTCCCTGCTTCTGTGAACTCCCCTTAGACGACCAGGTGTGTAATACAAGATTTTGATAAAGTATATAAAGAGTGTATTGTTACCCATGTACTGTACTTTTCTATCTCATTCCTTCTGAATGTGTCCTCTGACTATGGTGAAGGCATTATGTCTCTACAGTTTATGATATTATACAGTACTGTAATTTTGGTTTTGTTCCTTTTAGGTTGCTCTGCTCCGTGCCCATGCTGGTGAACATTTAGTCCTTGGTTGTGCCAGGCGATCCATGTCATCAAATGACATGTTGTTGCTCGGCAATGATAACATCATTCCTCGCCATTGTCAGGATGCAGATATGGGCCGTGTGGCATCGCGGATCCTCGATGAACTGACGGGCCCCCTTAGGGAGGTACAGATAGATGATTCTGAGTTTGCTTGTTTGAAAGCTATTGTCTTCTTTGATCCAGGTAAGGATAATGCTAATACATATACCTCGTATACAATGTCCATACAACGTCCTTAAAAAGTAGACTCAGTGATATATGTCTGTATTTACTTTTATGTATTTTAGAATACTTCTCTACAGTTTAATCATACTTGAAACTTAAATTTATAGTCATGAAAACATTTAATTAAAAAAGATAATAGAAGCCACTTTATGAAGCAATGGGCCTTAAAAACCCAGTATAATGAGTGCCAAGAACATCTTACTTATTTATTAGTACTGATCATATAGCTTTTAGAAAGCATGTCACTAAGATTGTAAAACAAGTTCAATGGGCTCCAGTATTCCTAAAATGATATCACATTGGAATCAAAATTGATACATTTGACTTAAACTGTTGTCCAATCATTTTACATCATAAATTATGTTCTGTACTTTGTGGTTGATATAAACAAAATAGAATTGTTTAAAGCCATATGTATAATATATCTATTTACTTGTTGTAGATGCTAAAGGTTTGAGTGATCCTCAGAAGATCAAAAACTTCCGTTACCAGATCCAGGTTAATTTGGAGGACTATGTAAACGATCGCCAGTACGACACCAGAGGGCGCTTTGGTGAGATCCTTCTCCTCCTCCCTCCCCTCCAGAGTATCACATGGCAGATGATTGAACAGGTCCAGTTTGCCAAACTGTTTGGTATGGCACATATTGACAACCTTCTCCAGGAAATGTTACTGGGAGGTAAGTGTTTATCAATCCTTGGTTTTCACTGTTATTCTTATAGAAGGCAATGACCTTCATGTAGTTTACAGATATGTTCTATACTGAACATGATATACCACTTTATGAATTTGAGCAAAACTTTTTAAAAATCAAATGTACAATCATGTAAATGTGTTTGCTAATTAAATGATTACTGAATCATATTCTACACTATAATGCACTCTACTATGAAATCTACTATGAGGTGTGTATTAATTCCATACAACTGAAAAATAAAAGTGTTTTATCTCCTGTAACCAGTCTATGTTGTATAACTACAGGAGCAGCTGCTGCAGCGTCTGATCCCACATCGGCCACAAACACCCCGACCTCCCTCGAGCCGTCACTCGAGATACCCAGTTTCCAGGATCCTATGGGAGAACACCTCGCCATGCCCCAGGGGATGGACCTTCCCCACATGTCCCCGACGGCCAGTCAGAGCCCTCCTCTCGGACTCTCCCTGCTACATAACCCCATAGAACATATATCCTCGACTTCTCTCACGGCAGACCACCTGTTATGTAGCACGTCCATGGCCGGGGCCATGCTAGACCACGGAACAATTCGCATTCCTAATGGACACAGCCCAGTGGCATCACCAACTCTCCCCACCACCTCAGAATCTTACAAGGTCGCAATGACCCCGCAACAGAGGTTCAAACAGGAAGTGCTGTGATCATGTTAACATTTTAAAACTCATTTATCAAGATGAAAGTTTCTTTTGTCTTAAATGACATTTTGAATTCACTAAAAATACCAAACTGGACACAATGGTGGTGTGTTAATGAGTGGGGCCCATTTCTATACTACTTATCATTCCATATTACAGGGGAGACAACTCCTGTGCTATTTGATCTGAGAAGGTCGTGAGATAATGTTGAAAAGTTTCCAGCGACCTGTAGCTTTCAGAAGAACCAAATTTGTGCTTCCATATATCTGTAGTGTGATAATCAGCTTGCTGAATTTGTTTGAAAAGAGCTACATATATGTAAGATTGTTTATTGTATGTCTTTGTTTTTTTTTTTTTTTTTTTAAAGCCATTCTCAGAAATTTGTGACTTACAGTCCTACATCCAGAGGTTGTAACTAAATGTAGGCCCTGTAGGGGATTAAGAGGGTGATGTATTGTTGTTATAGTTTAACTATACTGGTCTTTTGATTAAAAATGTTGATTGATGAATTAAATCTTATGTAAATGATTCTGTGCCTAATTAAACATTTTGTAAAACTGTGTTTTTGTGTGGTAGATGTAAGTTTGTGTTAGTTTGGGACTTGTCTGCAGACACTGCATATAATCAAAAGAGATAGAAAAGAAGTACGGTATTTTAATTTTAATAAGATTTTAAAAGATTTTAAAAGCTTGAAAAACTTTCTTACCAATTATTGAAAATAGTACATTGATGATAAACTGTTATGGACCAAAATAGTCAGACATCCTCCTTTTGACGTTATAGTTTCATATAAAGAAAACCTAACTTCTGGAACTATTTATTGACTTGTAATGTCCAGATGTATTTAATTGCTATTGTGTTTGTGAATCAACAAGATGGCATACTTAAACTGTTGTGGAATATTCAATATTTGTTTGAATTTATTACTTGATGTCCATCCTAATAACATTTCTGAGTAAGGATATTTACTGAGTTGTTTGAATAATCATGAAACATAGTTTTAAATGTTCATTGTTTCATGGTGAAATTATCAATTAGTATTGTTGTGAATAACTATCAGATTCAGCTTTACTTTGATTATTGAAGTTCCTAGAGAACCGTTCTATTGATGCCACAGTGCCATTGCTAATTTGTACTTGCCATCATTATTGAAAATATATTAAAAACAGAAATATTTGAAAATTTATGGCATAAATTACTATGACAATAGACCTAAAAAGTTGATAGAGAAACTATTACATCTAACTATGGTAACAACATAAGATGAATTATATTAATCTGGAAACCGTTATTATTAAGTGTACATATTATCATGGTAAAAGATATAAAACTTTTACAGACAAATTTACGTAACCATGGTGACATGCAAATATTACTATGGTTACAGCCTAACCCTTATTTAATAGACGTATACTAACGTCGCCATGGTAACTAACACAAAATACAATGTTACTAACATGTTTTATCATTGTGTGTACATAATAATGTTTTATTTTTACAATTACATGTTACCATGGTAACCGACCTAGAGTATGTTTATGATGAAGGGTAGTTATTATGCACATTTTATAAGGTTGGTGCTGAGTTAGGAATGTATGCTATTGTGGATGAGAAAGATTGACGAAATCAATGCAATTTTTTTTTTCTTAATTTTGTTATACAGTGTAATTTTAAATGTCAATTCTATAACCATATATAATACGCATATTTTGGTGTCATATGAACATTAAAATTTTATATTGTGATAATTTCATTGTTTATATGAAGTTGTCTATTGTAACAGAATTAAAACTAATTAGGATGATATCAATTGCTCAACATATCACCTAGTCGGTAGAGGTACCATAGACAGTTAAGTGCCGGGGAACACATTTCTCCATACAATAAAGAGTTCTTATTCTTGTATTAATTTAGCAATAAATATAATGTATACTAATTATTATTAGTTTCCCAAGTTAAAGAAACCATCCCATATTTCCTTGCCTAGGATCTCAGGGGAGGTTACTCCTGTTTTTGTGATTTGATAAAAGTCAATATTAGATAGTCTAAATAGCTTTGCTTTAAATACTGCAAATGACATAAAAATTATGGAAAAAAGAGTTGTCTAGCTTTAGACAGTCGTGGAGAAGAACCATCCCAGTCAACTGGTAATGTTGATTTTTAGTTACTTATTATTTACTGATCTCAGCCTTAAAATTGTCCCATTACTGATAGTTAGTGTTGCTAAAGCTTATAAAATTTATGTCTGTTTGGTGTGCTTTACTGCCTTTTATCATTGCCTTAAAAGTGTCCTAGAAATTGAAAAATAATCCAATGACAAATATCACTCAAATTCGTGAAACGACCACCATCATATGATTCAATTGTCTTATTAATTCATGCTTGTGACAAATATCATTATGGTTTCATATTAAGTAGAATCTTTATACAAAATCATGTTTTTTTAACATAAAGCCAAGCTTTGATTACACAACTCTCTCAGGAACCTTTCCCACTTAATTTTAATTGTGTCCTTATACAATATATCTCTACAATAGAAGATTTGGATTACCTGATTATAAAGTGACAGAGGTATGATCTGACAATAGAGGATTATATCAGATGTACAGAAATGTTTAGGACTAATCTATACATAAAAATCTATATCTAAAATTTATCATCAACTGAAAATTGATCTGGGGCTCAATTGAGAACTATATAGCAATACTTACATTATCCAATGTCAAGAATTACTTATTAAAAAAATCATTAAAAACAAAATGCTTATTCTTAGGGAATTAAGAAAAAAACTTTTTGGTAGACCTGAAAAAGAATCAATTTGGCATAATTCTATAAATAATTTCAAAACCTACCTACAATGTAAATTCCAAATTTTTTGAAAAAAATTTCTCATTCCTATAATTGTAAGAGAAACGTTCCTATTAGAAAGTTGTATAATATATCCGTGTGTTTTTTGTGTGCTGTGTGTTATGTAGCTATCTCATAGCTATCTCGCATCTAATGTGAAAAAGAGTCATTCAAGTATGCAATATATTTCAATTCTTGTACATAGATTGTATATGAAATAAATATATAGATTTTTAATAAAAAAAAATAAGACTACAAATGTTTTATGAATGAATTTTTATTCGTGGTCATGCAGAGAACAAATTGAATTTGAGATAGGGGAAGTATGGGTATATATGAAATTTTATCCAAAATACAAAGTTCTGACAGCAAATGTAAGTTATACTAATTTAAATGTTAACAGCGGATTTCCACTTCAGTACAGAAAAAAATATATCAAAGAGGAGACTTGTGCAAGTCCACAGCACTGAGCTTACTGTAAGCGTACTTTAACCTGTTACTCTAAAATATATATTTTATAGGTAAAACCTTATATCAGTGCTTTACACATCAGAAATTTTGCATTAAAATCTGATTGTTCTAATTGAATTTTATCTAATTTGAATGAAATAGTAATTATCGAAATATGCAAATTCATCATTTGATATACTAACTGTTATATTCCACTAAAACTTGGTTGCCCTGAAATAAGTATGCTTATATTTGTGTTTTATTGTATTATTCTTTTGAAGCTTAACCCATTACATTCACTTAAATCAAATATGGATATTATATTTTCTGAAAGTAAATATATTGAAGAACTGATAAACAATCACTACACTATAGCCGGATGATGTTTCAATATGAAGGTGTTGTTAGTGTGCTTTGTCACACTGTAGGTGGAATGTATTGAATCAATTAAGATGAAACTTGATGAACACAATGGGAGATATATAGGGTTATCACAAGTTCACTTGTACAAAACAGGTGGTATTAATGATTTCATTTGTAATCACTTGATAGAAGGTAACACTTGTGGCAGCTAATAAACAGAGCCTTGATAGACTTTGAGATAAAAGGCAATGTTTTATGTTAATTTTAATCATTAACACAGATGAATCACAAAAGCTGTTCTCATTAGATTACAATAAACAATCAAACAAACTACTGAAGTGTTTGAGTCCTCATTTTCTACTGTTTTATACACAGTCAAACCTGTCTATAAAGGACACCAAAGGACCATAGCAAAAATGTCCTATTTTGACAGGTGTCCTTTATACAGAGATCAATTATAAAGTAAATTTCACCAAATGTTGAGTCTGCCCTTTTAACAAGTGTCCTTTATAGCAGATTTGACTGTAAATAATTTGAGATAAAATAAGACTTGAAAGAACACCTGATGCAAGGCTAATAGCAGAATGTTGGAACACCTGATGGATGGTCTAATGGTAGAATGTTGGAACAACTGATGAAGGGTCTAATGGTAAAATGTTGGAAGACCTGATGCAGGGCTAATGGTAGAATGTTGGAACACCTGATGCAGGGCTAATGGTAGAAAGTTGGAACAGCTGACGGAGGACTAATGGTAGAATGCTAAAAAAAAAACCTGATGGAGGGCAAGTGGCAGAATGCTAAAACAAACACCTGATGGAGGGCTAATGGTAGAATATTGAAACACCTGATGGATGTTCTAATGGTAGAATGTTAGAACAGCTTACAGAGGGGCTAATGGTAGAATGTTGGAACACCTGATGCAGGGCTAATGGTAAAATGTTGGAACACCTGATGCAGGGCTAATGGTAGAATGTTGGAACACCTGATGGAGGGCTAGTGGTAGCATGTTGAAACACCTGATGGAAAGCTTATTGTAGAATATTGAAACACATGATGGATGGTCTAATGTTAGAATGTTGGAACAGCTGAAGAAGGGGTTAATGGAAGAATGTTGGAACACCTGATGGAGGGCTAATGGTAGAATGATGGAACAGCTGACGGGGGATAATTGTAGAATTTTGAAACAGCTGAAGGCGGGGGTTAAGGGTAGAATGTTGGAACACATGATTGATGGTTAGTGGTAGAGTGTTGGAACATGTGATGGATGGTTAGTGGTAGAGTGTTGGAACATGTGATGGATGGTTAGTGGTAGAGTGTTGGAACATGTGATGGATGGTTAGTGGTAGAGTGTTGGAACATGTGATGGATGGTTAGTGGTAGAGTGTTGAACATGTGATGGATGGTTAGTGGTAGAGTGTTGGAACATGTGATGGATGGTTAGTGGTAGAGTGTTGGAACATGTGATGGATGGTTAGTGGTAGAGTGTTGGAACATGTGATGGATGGTTAGTGGTAGAGTGTTGGAACATGTGATGGATGGTTAGTGGTAGAGTGTTGGAACATGTGATGGATGGTTAGTGGTAGAGTGTTGGAACATGTGATGGATGGTTAGTGGTAGAGTGTTGGAACATGTGATGGATGGTTAGTGGTAGAGTGTTGGAACATGTGATGGATGGTTAGTGGTAGAGTGTTGGAACACATGATGGATGGTTAGTGGTAGAGTGTTGGAACATGTGATGGATGGTTAGTGGTAGAGTGTTGGAACACATGATGGATGGTTAATGGTAGAGTGTTGGAACATGATGGATGGTTAGTGGAAGAGTGTTGGAACATGTGATGGATGGTTAGCGCTAGAGTGTTGGAACATGTGATGGATGGTTAGTGGTAGAGTGTTGGAACATGTGATGGATGGTTAGTGGTAGAGTGTTGGAACATGTGATGGATGGTTAGTGGTAGAGTGTTGGAACACATGATGGATGGTTAGTGGTAGAGTGTTGGAACATGTGATGGATGGTTAGTGGTAGAGTGTTGGAACATGTGATGGATGGTTAGTGGTAGAGTGTTGAACATGTGATGGATGGTTAGTGGTAGAGTGTTGGAACATATGTGATGGATGGTTAGTGGTCGAGTGTTGGAACATGTGATGGATGGTTAGTGGTAGAGTGTTGGAACATTATGGATGGTTAGTGGTAGAGTGTTGAACATGTGATGGATGGTTAGTGGTAGAGTGTTGGAAAATGATGGATGGTTAGTGGTAGAGTGTTGGAACATGTGATGGATGGTTAGTGGTAGAGTGTTGGAACACATGATGATGGATGGTTAGTGGTAGAGTGTTGTTGAACATGTGATGGATGGTTAGTGGTAGAGTGTTGGAACATGTGATGGATGGTTTGGTAGAGTGTTGGATGTGATGGATGGTTAGTGGTAGAAGTGTTGGAACATGTGATGGATGGTTAGTGGTAGAGTGTTGGAACATGTGATGGATGGTTAGTGGTAGAGTGTTGGAACATGTGATGGATGGTTTGGTAGAGTGTTGGAACATGTGATGGATGGTTAGTGGTAGAGTGTTGGAACATGTGATGGATGGTTAGTGGTAGAGTGTTGGAACATGTGATGGATGGTTAGTGGTAGAGTGTTGGAACATGTGATGGATGGTTAGTGGTAGAGTGTTGGAACATGTGATGGATGGTTAGTGGTAGAGTGTTGGAACATGTGATGGATGGTTAGTGGTAGAGTGTTGGAACATGTGATGGATGGTTAGTGGTAGAGTGTTGGAACATGTGATGGATGGTTAGTGGTAGAGTGTTGGAACATGTGATGGATGGTTAGTGGTAGAGTGTTGGAACTTGGAACATGTGATGGATGGTTAGTGGTAGAGTGTTGGAACATGTGATGGATGGTTAGTGGTAGAGTGTTGGAACATGTGATGGATGGTTAGTGGTAGAGTGTTGGAACATGTGATGGATGGTTAGTGGTAGAGTGTTGGAACATGTGATGGATGGTTAGTGGTAGAGTGTTGGAACATGTGATGGATGGTTAGTGGTAGAGTGTTGGAACATGTGATGGATGGTTAGTGGTAGAGTGTTGGAACATGTGATGGATGGTTAGTGGTAGAGTGTTGGAACATGTGATGATGGATGGTTATGGTGGTAGAGTGTTGGAACATGTGATGGATGGTTAGTGGTAGAGTGTTGGAACATGTGATGGATGGTTAGTGGTAGAGTGTTGGAACATATGATGGATGGTTAGTGGTAGAGTGTTGGAACATGTGATGGATGGTTAGTGGTAGAGTGTTGGAACATGTGATGGATGGTTAGTGTGATGTTGATGTAGAGTGTTGGAACATGTGATGGATGGTTAGTGGTAGAGTGTTGGAACATGTGATGGATGGTTAGTGGTAGAGTGTTGGAACATGTGATGGATGGTTAGTGGTAGAGTGTTGGAACATGTGATGGATGGTTAGTGGTAGAGTGTTGGAACATGTGATGGATGGTTAGTGGTAGAGTGTTGGAAACATGTGATGGATGGTTAGTGGTAGAGTGTTGGAACATGTGATGGATGGTTAGTGGTAGAGTGTTGGAACATGTGATGGATGGTTAGTGGTAGAGTGTTGGAACATGTGATGGATGGTTAGTGGTAGAGTGTTGGAACATGTGATGGATGGTTAGTGGTAGAGTGTTGGAACATGTGATGGATGGTTAGTGGTAGAGTGTTGGAACATGTGATGGATGGTTAGTGGTAGAGTGTTGGAACATGTGATGGATGGTTAGTGGTAGAGTGTTGGAACATGTGATGGATGGTTAGTGGTAGAGTGTTGGAACATGTGATGGATGGTTAGTGGTAGAGTGTTGGAACATGTGATGGATGGTTAGTGGTAGAGTGTTGGAACATGTGATGGATGGTTAGTGGTAGAGTGTTGGAACATGTGATGGATGGTTAGTGGTAGAGTGTTGGAACATGTGATGGATGGTTAGTGGTAGAGTGTTGGAACATGTGATGGATGGTTAGTGGTAGAGTGTTGGAACATGTGATGGATGGTTAGTGGTAGAGTGTTGGAACATGTGATGGATGGTTAGTGGTAGAGTGTTGGAACATGTGATGGATGGTTAGTGGTAGAGTGTGTTGGAACATGTGATGGATGGTTAGTGGTAGTGTGAACATGTGATGGATGGTTAGTGGTAGAGTGTTGGAACATGTGATGGATGGTTAGTGGTAGTAGAGTGTTGGAACATGTGATGGATGGTTAGTGGTAGAGTGTTGGAACATGTGATGGATGGTTAGTGGTAGAGTGTTGGAACACATGATGATGGATGGTTAGTGGTAGAGTGTTGGAACATGTGATGGATGGTTAGTGGTAGAGTGTTGGAACATGTGATGGATGGTTAGTGGTAGAGTGTGTTGGAACATGTGATGGATGGTTAGTGGTAGAGTGTTGGAACATGTGATGGATGGTTAGTGGTAGAGTGTTGGAACATGTGATGGATGGTTAGTGGTAGAGTGTTGGAACATGTGATGGATGGTTAGTGGTAGAGTGTTTTGGAATGTGATGATGGATGGTTAGTGGTAGAGTGTTGGAACATTGATGATGGATGTTGGTTGATGATGGTTAGTAGAGTGTTGGAACATGTGATGGATGGTTGGTATGTGGTAGAGTGTTGGAAAATGTAGTGGTTGTGGTAGAGTGTTGGAACATGTGATGGATGGTTAGTTAGTAGAGTGTTGGAACATGTGATGGATGGTTAGTGGTAGAGTGTTGGAACATGTGATGGATGGTTAGTGGTAGAGTGTTGGAACATGTGATGGATGGTTAGTGGTAGAGTGTTGGAACATGTGATGGATGGTTAGTGGTAGAGTGTTGGAACACATGATGGATGGTTAGTGGTAGAGTGTTGGAACATGTGATGGATGGTTAGTGGTAGAGTGTTGGAACATGTGATGGATGGTTATTGGTAGGAGTGTTGGAACATGTGATGGATGGTTAGTGGTAGAGTGTTGGAACATGTGATGGATGGTTAGTGGTAGAGTGTTGGAACATGTGATGGATGGTTAGTGGTAGAGTGTTGGAACATGTGATGGATGGTTAGTGGTAGAGTGTTGGAACATGTGATGGATGGTTAGTGGTAGAGTGTTGGAACATGTGATGGATGGTTAGTGGTAGAGTGTTGGAACATGTGATGGATGGTTAGTGGTAGAGTGTTGGAACATGTGATGGATGGTTAGTGGTAGAGTGTTGGAACATGTGATGGATGGTTAGTGGTAGAGTGTTGGAACATGTGATGGATGGTTAGTGGTAGAGTGTTGGAACATGTGATGGATGGTTAGTGGTAGAGTGTTGGAACACATGATGGATGGTTAGTGGTAGAGTGTTGGAACATGTGATGGATGGTTAGTGGTAGAGTGTTGGAACATGTGATGGATGGTTAGTGGTAGAGTGTTGGAACATGTGATGGATGGTTAGTGGTAGAGTGTTGGAACATGTGATGGATGGTTAGTGGTAGAGTGTTGGAACATGTGATGGATGGTTAGTGGTAGAGTGTTGAACATGTGATGGATGGTTAGTGGTAGAGTGTTGGAACATGTGATGGATGGTTAGTGGTAGAGTGTTGGAACATGTGATGGATGGTTAGTGGTAGAGTGTTGGAACATGTGATGGATGGTTAGTGGTAGAGTGTTGGAACATGTGATGGATGGTTAGTGGTAGAGTGTTGGAACACATGATGGATGGTTAGTGGTAGAGTGTTGGAACATGTGATGGATGGTTAGTGGTAGAGTGTTGGAACATATGATGGATGGTTAGTGGTAGAGTGTTGGAACATGTGATGGATGGTTAGTGGTAGAGTGTTGGAACATGTGATGGATGGTTAGTGGTAGAGTGTTGGAACATGTGGATGGATGGTTAGTGGTAGAGAGTGTTGGAACATGTGATGGATGGTTAGTGGTAGAGTGTTGGAACACATGATGGATGGTATGGAGTGTTTGATGGATGGTTAGTGGTAGAGTGTTGGAACATGTGATGATGGATGGTTAGTGGTAGTAGAGTGTTGGAACATGTGATGGATGGTTAGTGGTAGAGTGTTGGAACATGTGATGGATGGTTATGGTAGAGTGTTGGAACATTGATGGATGGTTAGTGGAGAGTGTTGAACATGTGATGGATGGTTAGTGGTAGAGTGTTGGAACATTGATGGAGGATGGATGTTGGTTAGTGGTTAGTGGAGTGTTGGAACATGTGATGGATGGTTAGTGGTAGAGTGTTGGAACATGTGATGGATGGTTAGTGGTAGAGTGTTGGAACATGTGATGGATGGTTAGTGGTAGAGTGTTGGAACATGTGATGGATGGTTAGTGGTAGAGTGTTGGAACACATGATGGATGGTTAGTGGTAGAGTGTTGGAACATGTGATGGATGGTTAGTGGTAGAGTGTTGGAACATGTGATGGATGGTTAGTGGTAGATTGTTGAACATGTGATGGAGGGTTAGTTGTAGAGTGTTGGAACACATGATGGATGGTTAGTGGTAGAGTGTTGGAACATGTGATGGATGGTTAGTGGTAGAGTGTTGGAACATGTGATGGATGGTTAGTGGTAGAGTGTTGGAACATGTGATGGATGGTTAGTGGTAGAGTGTTGGAACATGTGATGGATGGTTAGTGGTAGAGTGTTGGAACATGTGATGGATGGTTAGTGGTAGAGTGTTGGAACATGTGATGGATGGTTAGTGGTAGAGTGTTGAACATGTGATGGATGGTTAGTGGTAGAGTGTTGGAACATTGAGGATGGTTAGTGTAGAGTGTTGAACATGTGATGGATGGTTAGTGGTAGAGTGTTGGAACATGTGATGGATGGTTAGTGGTAGAGTGTTGGAACATGTGATGGATGGTTAGTGGTAGAGTGTTGGAACATGTGATGGATGGTTAGTGGTAGAGTGTTGGAACATGTGATGGATGGTTAGTGGTAGAGTGTTGGAACTGTGATGGATGGTTAGTGGTAGAGTGTTGGAACATGTGATGGATGGTTAGTGGTAGAGTGTTGGAACATGTGATGGATGGTTAGTGGTAGAGTGTTGGAACATGTGATGGATGGTTAGTGGTAGAGTGTTGGAAACATGTGATGGATGGTTAGTGGTAGAGTGTTGGAACATGTGATGGATGGTTAGTGGTAGAGTGTTGAACATGTGATGGATGGTTAGTGGTAGAGTGTTGGAACATGTGATGGATGGTTAGTGGTAGATTGTTGAACATGTGATGGAGGGTTAGTGGTAGATTGTTGAACATGTGATGGATGGTTAGTGGTAGAGTGTTGGAACATGTGATGGATGGTTAGTGGTAGAGTGTTGGAACATGTGATGGATGGTTAGTGGTAGAGTGTTGGAACACATGATGGATGGTTAGTGGTTATGGTAGAGTGTTGGAACATGTGATGGATGGTTAGTGGTAGAGTGTTGGAACAATGATGGATGGTTAGTGGTAGAGTGTTGGAACATGTGATGGATGGTTAGTGGTAGAGTGTTGGAACATGTGATGGATGGTTAGTGGTAGAGTGTTGGAACATGTGATGGATGGTTAGTGGTAGAGTGTTGGAACATGTGATGGATGGTTAGTGGTAGAGTGTTGGAACATGTGATGGATGGTTAGTGGTAGAGTGTTGGAACATGTGATGGATGGTTATGTGGTAGAGTGTTGGAACATGTGATGGATGGTTAGTGGTAGAGTGTTGGAACATGTGATGGATGGATGGTTAGTGGTAGAGTGTTGGAACATGTGATGGATGGTTAGTGGTAGAGTGTTGGAACATGTGATGGATGGTTAGTGGTAGAGTGTTGGAACATGTGATGGATGGTTAGTGGTAGAGTGTTGGAACATGTGATGTGGATGGTTATGGTGGTAGTGTGAGTGTTGGAAACATGTGATGGATGGTTAGTGGTAGAGTGTTGGAACATGTGATGGATGGTTAGTGGTAGAGTGTTGAACATGTGATGGATGGTTAGTGGTAGAGTGTTGGAACATGTGATGGATGGTTAGTGGTAGAGTGTTGGAACATGTGATGGATGGTTAGTGGTAGAGTGTTGGAACATGTGATGGATGGTTATGGATGGTTAGCACTAGAGTGTTGGAACATGTGATGGATGGTTAGTGGTAGAGTGTTGGAACATGTGATGGATGGTTAGTGGTAGAGTGTTGGAACATGTGATGGATGGTTAGTGGTAGAGTGTTGGAACATGTGATGGATGGTTAGTGGTAGAGTGTTGGAACATGTGATGGATGGTTAGTGGTAGAGTGTTGGAACATGTGATGGATGGTTAGTGGTAGAGTGTTGGAACAATGTGATGGATGGTTAGTGGTAGAGTGTTGGAACATGTGATGGATGGTTAGTGGTAGAGTGTTGGAAACATGTGATGGATGGTTAGTGGTAGAGTGTTGGAACACATGATGGATGGTTAGTGGTAGAGTGTTGGAACATGTGATGGATGGTTAGTGGTAGAGTGTTGGAACATGTGATGGATGGTTAGTGGTAGAGTGTTGGAACATGTGATGGATGGTTAGTGGTAGAGTGTTGAACATGTGATGGATGGTTAGTGGTAGAGTGTTGGAACATGTGATGGATGGTTAGTGGTAGAGTGTTGGAACATGTGATGGATGGTTAGTGGTAGAGTGTTGGAACATGTGATGGATGGTTAGTGGTAGAGTGTTGGAACATGTGATGGATGGTTAGTGGTAGAATGTTGGAACACATGATGGATGGTTAGTGGTAGAGTGTTGAACATGTGATGGATGGTTAGTGGTAGAATGTTGAACATGTGATGGATGGTTAGTGGTAGAGTGTTGGAACATGTGATGGATGGTTAGTGGTAGAGTGTTGGAACATGTGATGGATGGTTAGTGGTAGAGAGTGTTGGAACATGTGATGGATGGTTAGTGGTAGAGTGTTGGAACATGTGATGGATGGTTAGTGGTAGAGTGTTGGAACATGTGATGGATGGTTAGTGGTAGAGTGTTGGAACATGTGGATGGTTAGTGGTAGAGTGTTGGAACATGTGATGGATGGTTAGTGGTAGAGTGTTGGAACATGTGATGGATGGTTAGTGGTAGAGTGTTGGAACATGTGATGGATGGTTAGTGGTAGAGTGTTGGAAACATGATGGATGGTTAGTGGTAGAGTGTTGGAACATGTGATGATAGAATGTTGGAACATGTGATGGATGGTTAGTGGTAGAGTGTTGAACATGTGATGGATGGTTAGTGGTAGAGTGTTGGAACATGTGATGGATGGTTAGTGGTAGAGTGTTGGAACATGTGATGGATGGTTAGTGGTAGAGTGTTGAACATGTGATGGATGGTTAGTGGTAGAGTGTTGGAACATGTGATGGATGGTTAGTGTGGTAGAGTGTTGGAACATGTGATGATGGATGGTTATGGTGGTAGAGTGTTGGAACATGATGATGGATGGTTAGTGGTAGAGTGTTGGAACATGTGATGGATGGTTAGTGGTAGAGTGTTGGAACATTGATGGATGGATAGAGTGTTGGAACTGTGATGTTAGAGTGTTGAACATGTGATGGATGGTTAGTGAGATGTTGGAACATGTGATGGATGGTTAGAGTGTTGGAACATGTGATGATGTTAGTGTAGAGTGTTGAACATGATGGATGGTTAGTGGTAGAGTGTTGGAACAATGATGGATGGTTAGTGGTAGAGTGTTGAACATGTGATGGATGGTTATGGTAGAGTGTTGGAACATGTGATGGATGTTAGTGGTAGAGTGTTGGAACTGATGGATGGTTAGTGGTAGAGTGTTGGAAACATTGATGATGTGATAGTTGTGATGTTGAGTGACTGGATGGATGTGTTAGTGGTAGAATGTTGGAACACATGATGGATGGTTATTGGTAGAGTGTTGAACATGTGATGGATGGTTAGTGGTAGAATGTTGAACATGTGATGGATGGTTAGTGGTAGAGTGTTGGAACATGTGATGGATGGTTAGTGGTAGATTGTTGAACATGTGATGGATGGTTAGTGGTAGAGTGTTGGAACATGTGATGGATGGTTAGTGGTAGAGTGTTGAAAATGTGATGGATGGTTAGTGGTAGAATGTAGATGGATGGTTAGTGGTAGAATGTTGGAACACATGATGGATGGTTAGTGGTAGAGTGTTGAACATGTGATAGATGGTTAGTGGTAGAATGTTGAACATGTGATGGAGGGTTAGTGGTAGAATGTTGGAACACATGATGGATGGTTAGTGGTAGATTGTTTAACATGTGACGGATGGTTAGTGGTAGGGTGTTGGAACATGTGATTGATGGTTAGTGGTAGAGTGTTGGAACATGTGATGGATGGTTAGTGGTAGAGTGTTGGAACACATGATGGATGGTTAGTGGTAGAGTGTTGGAACATGTAATAAAGGGCTAGCAGTAGAACCACTTAACCATTTTGCCACAGCGGTACATTATTCAAGAACCAGTTAAGGCCATCAAACTAATGTCAAATCAGTTATATAATCATGACTTCTGTTACTTTAAAATGGGGTATTTTGGATGTGGTCATATATTTGGCATGATAGCGCCAAAATTTTGTTATACATTTATTTGTTGTATATAACAATCAATCTATTAGGTATGTGAATACATACTCTTGGGTAAATTACTCAATCACGTTATATAAACATACACTTAAGGTATACTCTGTCAACTGTAAAAAAATGTTACCTGTGCGAGTTTTTCTTTTGTGCAAACATGTATATCATTCGTGAATATAAATCACTTCTTTTGAAGACAAATTTAATATTTCAGAGGGTTGTCTTTGTATCGATATGGCTTCAAATCTAATCACGTCAGTTCTTCATCGTAGCGGGATCTATGTGCATAGACTAAGTAAATCTTCAGAATTTACATATTTCAATCAAATCAAATGATGCGTTAAAATTAACACGGCACAGGGAAACGCCAAATTTTACCACCATATTTTGATACAAAAATGCCAAAATTTCTTGATGCCAAATTATCCCAATTTATAGTATCATAAATCCACTTTTATGCCATTGAATAATGACTTTAATTCATAAGTGTTCTGACATGCAAGCTAAAACACCACAAACAGATAATTCATTTGATTGTTTTTATTTCTTTCAATATTTTTTTTTATTAATAATACATTCCTGATAACAAAATCTGTCATCTGATGTTAATTTACAAAGTATTTACAAAAGTACAATTAGTTACAATCATTTTCTTAATTACACATTGAATACACATGAATCCTTCTATATAAGAGGGGCTATTACGAAATTTTAGTAGGTTATCTCCCTTGCATATCTATCTCCTGACTATACTAATACCATAAGAAACCTAAATAAAATTATTCCATTTGGATTCTATTCTAAAAGAACCCAATCTTAGTTCCTCATGTATTGATAAAATCATACATTTTAATTATCTACTTTGCTAATTTTAACTTCTACTATGTACATTTGAATTGTACCAGTAAATGTAATTTACCACAAAATACTGCTTGGCATGATATTAAAATTTTAACACATTTTTGCAAAACATACACTCAGAATTAAACAAGAGAGGGTATACTGAATAATATCAAGCATAAAAATAAGGAAACTTACTTATCTTATAATTATCAAACCGACTTATAACAGAGACAATAGGAGATGTATTGTTGCCTGGACACAGTTGGGTTTCATATCACGTCAGTAAATCAAACTTCAAGCCTCCTTAAAGTCAATCCTTAGTTCAGAAGTATAGCACTGACTATACATACACTGCAACAGATACGTCTTAGTGGAAGGCGTGATATCATGAGGATCATTTTATTGTCACTCTTTATATAAGCAAAAATAGGCTCATTGTTGATTAATATAACTATTCTGTGTATTTATGATCAAATGGAGAACAATAATTTATTATGACAGAAAAAGTATAACAAGAGGCCCATGGGCCTTAACGGTCATCTGACTATAAGCACAACACAATGTAGTTGACTCTCCTAAATTATTTTGTAATTTCTGTTAACGAGATGCTATTGATGGATTTTATGTATTGTACTGTTATTCATGTAGCTACCGGGGAGAGGGCTAATATAGGCATAGCCTTGTAGCTACCGGGGAGAGGGCTAATATAGGCATAGCCTGTTGCCCAATCTCAATTGTAATACTACAATAAAATATTCTGAAATGAAACAACATGTAGTCGTTTAAAGATTTTAGCATATTTGACCTCTGTGACCTTGAATGAAGATCAAGGTCATTCATTTGAACAAACTTGGTAGCCCTTCATCCCAGCGTGCTGCAGGCTCAATATGAGTATCCTGGGCCTTTTGGTTCTTGAGAAGAAGTTGTTTAAAGATTTAAGCCTATTTAACCCCTGTGACCTTCAATGAAGATCAAGGTCATTCATTTGAACAAACTTGATAGCCCTTCATAAAAGCATGTTACGGGCCCAATATCAGGTCTCTAGGCCTCTTAGTTATTCACAAGAAGTAGTTTTAAGGATTTTTAGCCTATTTGACTCCTGTGACCTTGAATGAAGGTCAATGTCATTTATTTGAACAAACTTGGTAGCACTTCATACAAGCATGCTGCAGGCCAAATAGCAGTACTCTGGGCCTTCTGGGTCTTGAGAAGAAGTTGTTTAAAGATTTTAGCCTTTTTGACCTGTGACCTTGAATGAAGGTCAAGGTCATTCATTTGAACAAACTTGGTAGCCCTTTGTCACAGCATGCTACAGGCCAAACATCAGTACCCTGGACCTTTCGGTTATTGAGAAGAAGTCGTTTGAATGAAAAGTTTACGCACGGCGCACGACGACGGACGGTGCATGATGACAATAGGTCTTCCGGTCAGATGACCTCAAAAATCACATACTATAGGATAAATTTACAGAACTAGAAAATAATAAACAGTAGTCTACATATCAGTGGAGACATTAAAATGAAAATAAAAATCAATTAAAATTCAAACATAATATAGATAAACAAAATAGCTTTTTATAACCTAACAGGTACCTGTTCTTTTAAGACTTAACATAAAATGCAGATTACATATTATACTAAAACACTTATAAATATTCAAATAACAAACAAAAACAATGTGTAATATAGTACATTCATTATAATTTAAAAAAAAAGAAAAGTTTGAGTTCAAAAAGTATTAAAATATGTAACTACGACATAAAGTTTACATACTAGGAACCAAAAAATGGTCAGGAGAACTCTTTTTCTAGATGTAACATATAGGTTGTTCATGCATTGAACGTTGAGGTCAAACTTACCACTATATGTCAAGGGCATAATTATGTAACATATCTAAAGTCTACTAAATGCCCTTCATATGTCAAGGTTGTTGGTACATATATATGTTTCTAGATGTGTTTTTCTGATAAGTGAATAAGACTTGTAGGTAAATATAAACTAGCTAACTTATAAGTAAGTTTGCTGTATTTTGATTAATAACAACGAGATCAATCATTTCTACACAGTCATCCTATAACCAATATCAAGATTTTCTATGTATACATGTATTATAATTGATATAAATTTCAGCATTATTAAGCATTTTAATTTCAAACTTAATCTAGTAACTGTTATGTAGAACAATGTATAACATGATCAGCTTTCATTCAAAGATAAAGATTCATTCATCCAATTTAACAGATTTGGACCATTAAAATAATTACAGTTTTGCTTTTTATCATAGACCATTGAAATACATTTCAATGCTTTGCCTTCATTATTGATATAATTTCCTGTTTACAGATCTACCTTAAGGCAGCCGTAATTAAATGATTACATAGTATGTGTACATGGGCAACAATCAATTCTTAACAGCAAGTTTTACTGTATCTGTAATATACATTTAATAGCCAACTGGTCTTAACACACAGGTCACATTGTAGTTGTCTATTCATCAACTATATATCATTTTACAAACAACCTGTCGTTGTCTATTGGGACAACTCTTTGCAATCTCCACGCTAATCAACCAACCAAGATATCTAAATACTTTATACATGCTAAATAAATCTAGTTATGTACAGTAGAGTATACAGGAAATTAGGATATGATGTAACCTTTGACCTGAGTTTGTGTCCTCAAAATCAACAAATAATAACTTAGTACTATGCACAAATATAATTACAAAGTAAGAGAATTAAAGATGCTCCACCCCTGACAAATGGTATTTTTTCACTATTCACTATCACTAACAGGAGCAGACAATTTAGTACTTTTCTTCGGTTACAAAAGTTATAAACTTTACACTATTACCACAATTAAAAAGTTTGAGCTTCAAATTTTACTTAAAGTTAAAAAAAATATGAAAAATAATTACTTGCATCCCTCAAATATTTCGTGGCACTATATCCTATATGGAATGAAGTACTGATTGCGCATGTACCAAAGGCAAAATGAATTATTTTATATTATCTTTTGTGTTAATTAGACATATATATATATATATATATATATATACACGATTAAACACCAATTATTGTTCAAATGATGAATATCATTTATGCTCTTTCGGTGGTGGAGCATCTTTAACAGAAAACAAGAGATCCCAGAGGGATCTTGGCGCCCACCAAAGAATGATCTATGTATGACAACAGAAAGAGGGATCTTTTCCCTGCTTTTCAAACTTTTACTACATACTATATATGAAACTTGAGAAAGATCCTTTCAGTACTTTCTGAGATATGTAGCAGTAACAAACTTCAATTATCAAAATCCAAGATGACTACCTGTCGATCATCTTGCTGACCAATAAGTCCGAAAATGCACTGGACCCCTTCAGGAACCTGCACATGAAATTTGAGAAAGATCCCTTCAGTACTTTCTGAGAAATAGCGGTAACAAACTTTAACTATCAAAATCCAAGATGGCCGCCGGTCGGCCATCTTGTTGACCGATCGCTCCCAAAATGCAATATGCACAACTAGGGTTCAAGGGGAACATGTATATGAAATTTGAGAGAGATCCCTTCAGTACTTTCTGAGAAATAGCGGTAACAAACTTTAACTATCAAAATCCAAGATGGCCGCCAGTCGGCCATCTTGTTGACCGATCGCTCCCAAAATGCAATATGCACAACTAGGGTTCAAGGGGAACATGTATATGAAATTTGAGAGAGATCCCTTCAGTACTTTCTGAGAAATAGCGGTAACAAACTTTAACTATCAAAATCCAAGATGGCCACCGGTCGGCCATCTTGTTGACCGATCGCTCACAAGATGCAATATGCACAACTAGGGTTCAAGGGGAACATGTATATGAAATTTGAGAGAGATCCCTTCAGTACTTTCTGAGAAATAGTGGTAACAAATTTTAACTATCAAAATCCAAGATGGCCGCCGGTCGGGCATCTTGTTGACTGATAGGTCCCAAAATGCAATATGCACAACTTTAAGGGTCCTAGGGGAACCTACATATGAAATTTGAGAAAGATTCCTTCAGTACTTTCTGGGAAATAGCGGTAACAAACTTTAACTATCAAAATCCAAGATGGCCGCCGGTCGGCCATCTTGTTGAGCGATCTGTCCCAAAATGCAATATGCACAACAAGGGTCCTAGGGAAACTTACATATGAAATTTGAGAAAGATCCCTTCAGTACTTTCTGAGAAATAGCGGTAACAAACTTTAACTATCAAAATCCAAGATGGCCGCAGGTCGGCCATCTTGTTGACCGATCGCTCCCAAAATGCAATATGCACAACTAGGGTTCAAGGGGAACATGTATATGAAATTTGAGAGAGATCCCTTCAGTACTTTCTGAGAAATAGCGGTAACAAACTTTAACTATCAAAATTCAAGATGGCCGTCGGTCGCCCATCTTGTTGAGCAATCGGTCCCAAAATGCACTATGCACAGCACAACTAGGGCCCTAGGGGAACCTACATATGAAATTTGAGAAAGATTCCTTAAGTACTTTCTGAGAAATAGCGGTAACAAACTTTAATTATCAAAATAAAAGATGGCCGCCAGTCGGCCATCTTGTTGACCGATCAGTCCCAAAATGCAATATGCACAACTAGGGTCCTAGAGGAACCTACATATGAAATTTGAAAAAGATTCCTTAAGTACTTTCTGAGAAATAGCGGTAACAAACTTTAACTATCAAAATAAAAGATGGCCGCCAGTCGGCCATCTTGTTGACCGATCAGTCCCAAAATGCAATCTGCACAACTAGGGTCCTAGGGGAATCTACTTATGAAATTTGAGAAAGTTTCCTTCAGTACTTTCTGAGAAACAGCGGTAACAAACTTTAACTATCAAAATCCAAGATGGCCGCCAGTCGGCCATCTTGTTGACCGATTGGTCCCAAAATGCAATATGCACAACAAGGGCCCTAGGGGAACCAGCATGTGAAATTTGAGAAAGATCCCTTCAGCACTTTCTGAGAAATAGCGGTAACAAGAATTGTTAACGGACGGATGGACGGACGAACGGAAGGACGACGGACCACGGACGAAAGGCGATTGGAATAGCCCACCATCTGATGATGGTGGGCTAAAAATAATATCATAAATATACAATACGAATTTGGCTTTAATTAGATCATGAAATGGACCATGGATATTTTCATTTCAGTATGTGAAGTAATGAAGTAAGAGTTCTGACCAGTGTTTTGGAATAAACAAGTTGGTGTGATTAGTTTAACTTCCTATTAACAGCCAGAGTCATGTAAGGATGTTCCAGATTTAGATGGTGGAGGAAGGCCTGAGTACCCAGAGAAAAACTGCTGACCAACAGTCAGTACCTGGAAACTGCCCCACATGGGATACAAACCCGAGACCCAGAGGTGGAGGGCTTGTGGTACTATGTCGGTATATCTTAACCACTCAACCACCGCAGCACGCTTGGAATAAAAAAGTCTACATGTGTTTTTTACCAATGCTGGTATTAAAATTGACCAATATTAAAAGACATGCATGAAGAAAGAACGATTAATTGTAGTGAACAAATATAGATTGTATACTGTAGTGTAATCTGAATGTTTACACCCAAAATAATACCATGGTAACGGAAGCGATATGTGTAACAATATGTCAGAATGCACTCTACCCGTACCACAGTCTGACAGGCTTAAATGTATCACAACTCCTTTAAACAGTCTATTCCAGTAAACCACATTTTTCGACACATACGTTGGCTTTCTGTCGCCTTTTCTGCATCATTCTAACACGGGCACTTCTGCGACGAAGTCGGTAATATGACTCCTCATCAGAATCGTTGTCATCTTTGTCATCACAACTTGACTCCTGTTCATCCTCGGAAGGATCTTGGTACTTGTATGTCCACTTTGCTACAGAGCTATCCCACTAAAACAGTCAGCGGAGAAAATTAATACACAAGTTCCTTTTCATAAATGGAAAATTTAAGTCATCCAAGATGGTATTGACTCAGTAAAGTTTTTCCGAGTCATCAAAATAAAAGTGAGAATAAAACTAAGATACTGTATTATATTAATCAGTCTTGCAGGTCCAAATGAAAAAATATAACAATTTAGCAGTGAAAGGAAACCAAAAAACTAATTTTCAAATCCAAGTGAACAATCCAATGGAATCCATCTAAGAACTATTTACAACCAGAGAACATTGTACAGTAGTATCAGATTTACTTTACTTACAGCTGTCTCACATATTACAGACTAAGTGCCCGTCATTACTAGCACTGGTGTTCAAACATAACAAATAGTGACAGAAGCAGTCATTAACTTTCCCTGGTGTGCGATTTACTTTAATTGCAGATATTGTAACCCAATTGATTTCATGAAAGTTTATCTCCACTAATTGATGTCATCATAATTAAGAATTTTCATTCAATTTTTGAATCTACAAATGTTACTCTTTTTGAACTTGCTTTGAAATGAAAATTGCAAAATTTAGTAGCTGCAAAAGAAAGTTGATTTACAGTACAATACATCAAAGTGGGATGGGATCAAATGGACAGAATCTGGCCCAGATTTCCCGAAACAAAAATTGAGTCAAAAACTGACTTAAGTCAAATGTTTTAACACAAGTTACATAGTGAAAAAAAATAAAGATGCTCCGCCGCTGAAAATGGTATTTTTTCACTATCAAAAACAGGAGCAGACAATTTAATATTTTTCTTCAGTTACAAAAGTTACTAACTTTACACCATTACCTCCATTGAAATGTTTGAGCTTCTAATTTTATTTTAAGTTAAAAATATAAAAAAAATAATTAATTGCATCCCGAAACAAGAGATCCCAGAGGGATCTTGGCACCCACCATAGAATGATCTATGTCTGACAATGGAAAGAAGGATCTTTTTCCTGCTTTTCAAACTTTTTCAAATATACAACATATAATATTTAAGACAAATCGCTTTATTGTTCTCTGAGAATCAGAGGTGAAATCCAAGATGGCAACAGGTTGGCCATCTTGTTGACCAATCAGTCCCAAAGGTACTATGCACAACTAAAGCCCAAGGGGAAACTATGCATGAAATATGAGAGATATCCCTTCAGTAATTGCAGACAAATAGCGATAACTATCCAAATACAAGATGGCTGCCTGGCGGCCATCTTGTTGACCGATCAGTCTAAAAATGCAATATGCACAACTAGGGTCATAGGGGAACATACATATGACATTTGAGAAACAACCCTTCAGATATAGCGGTAACAAACTTTAACTATCAAAATCCAAGATGGACGCCAGTCGGCCATCTTATTCTCTGATTGGTCCCAAAATGCAATATGCACAACTAGGGTCCTAGGGGAATCTACATATGCCATTTGAGAAACATCCCTTCAGTACTTTCTGAGAAATAGCGGCAACAAATTTTAACTATCAAAATCCAAGAATGCCGCCGGTCGGCTATCTTGTTGACCGATCTTTCTCAAAATGTAATATGCACAACTTGGGTCCTAGGGGAACCTATATATGAAATTTGATAAAGATCCCTTCAGTACTTTCTGAGAAATAGCGGTAACAAACTTTAACTATCAAAATCTAAGATGGCCGCCAGTCGCCCATCTTGTTGAGCAATCGGTCCAAAAATGCAATATGCACAACAAGGGTCCTAGGGGAACCTACATATGAAATTTGAGAAACATCCCTTCCGTACTTTCTGAGAAATAGCGGTAACAAACTTTAACTATCAAAATCCAAGATGGCCGCTGGTCGGCCATCTTGTTGAGCGATCGGTCCCAAAATGCAATATGCACAACTAGGGTCCTAGGGGAACCTACATATAAAATTTGAGAATGATCCCTTCAGTACTTTCTGAGAAATAGCGGTAACAAGAATTGTTAACGGACGGACGGACGGAAGTACGGAAGGAAGGACGGAAGTACGCACGGATGACGGACCACGGACGAAAGGCGATTTGAATAGCCCACCATCTGATGATGGTGGGCTAAAAATTCCGTGGCACTATATCCTATATGGAATGGAGTACTGTTTGCCCATGCACCAAAGGCAACATAATTTATTTTATATTATTTTTTGTGTTAATTAGACATATATATACATGATTAAACACCAATTATTGTTCAAATTATGAATATCATTTATGCTCTGTCGGCGGTGGAGCATCTTTAATATTTTCACTTAGTTTGCATGTTTGTTTTGAGAAATTGGAGCCTGATATGATTGACATTGGTTACATTATATACCCCTCTCATTTCAGGATGGGATGAGGCTATAAATGACAATAGAAGATTTAAGTTTCTCTTCATCATAAGATAATCTACTCTATACAAATACTGACATACAAAGGAGAGTAAGACATTAAGTCCTGTCGCAGTCTACCAGGTACTTACCGAGGTGCTCATAATGATATTCTCATACGGGTGCCATGACACGTCTCTCACACAGGTGTTGTGTCCTGACAGTTTGGCTACTATCTTACCAGTCAACAGGTCATACACTGAAACATTTTCACATAATTAAGTTATAATTTAAGAAAATATTATTTAGTACCAAATATCTTAAAACAATTAGAGTAACTCAGTAGTGTTTTTTATGAATGCAGTGATGATGGAAAGAAAGCTGGCAGATGGAGAAAAACACACAGGAATAAATTGTTTATTAATAGTCAAAATGAGAGAAGGAGCTGCAGTTATATTAATGACCCTACCCATCGATTTAACAATGTTTTACAGCATGTAATGTTTATAAATAACTTTAACATGGTATCAGATATTACATGTGATGTTTATAAATAACTTTAACAAAGTATCAGATATTACATGTGATGTTTATAAATAACTTTAACATGGTATCAGATATTACATGTGATGTTTATAAATAACTTTAACATGGTATCAGATATTACATGTGATGTTTATAAATAACTTTAACATGGTATCAGATATTACATGTGATGTTTATAAATAACTTTAACATGGTATCAGATATTACATGTGATGTTTATAAGTAACTTTAACATGGTATCAGATATTACATGTGATGTTTATAAATAACTTTAACATGGTATCAGATATTACATGTGATGTTTATAAATAACTTTAACATGGTATCAGATATTACATGTGATGTTTATAAATAACTTTAACATGGTATCAGATATTACATGTGATGTTTATAAATAACTTTAACATGGTATCAGATATTACATGTGATGTTTATAAATAACTTTAACATGGTATCAGATATTACATGTGATGTTTATAAATAACTTTAACATGGTATCAGATATTACATGTGATGTTTATAAATAACTTTAACATGGTATCAGATATTACATGAACTTACAGCTCCTTCACATGGTATCAGATATTACATGAACTTACAGCTCCTTCACATGTGAATCACTAAGTAATAATGCATCTAAAAAAGAAATAAGGCATGTGTATGTTTACTGTGACAGAATGATGTGCCATGATTACAGAAAGAGTTAAAAAGAGATGTTGGTTTTTTTTTTTTAGATTTTTTTCTGATTTTTCTGTAATACCGTAATCAGTGTCCATTTTGATACAATATTTTAAGTTCCCTTGACACTAATAATGGAAAAAAAGGACACTAACCTACAACAGTTCCACTAGCACAGCCAGAGTAGACATATCTCTGACCGGTGGTCATTTCTGGTGAGAAGTGACATCGGATCAGGGTGTTCAGCACGGAGTGACCTCGATAAGTCATTATAGAAGAGTCCCCTGCTAGAATCTTCTTCTTGGAGGCTGTAGACAAAAAACATTGCATTCAAAGTGCAAAAATATGCATTTCTCACATCTATCATGTCCAATTTCACAATTTTACACAATATACCTAGCTAAATATGTTGTTTTAACTCATCAAGGTATCTAAATTGTGTCTAACATTTAAAAAAGAGTTACATTTGTCTATAATATCAGAAAGCATTGAAATTCATTAAGAAAAAGTGACTGTTAGAACACATTGATCATGTTAATCTGCGAGACAGATATGCGATGATGAAACACTAATTACCACGTTTTGGGAACTGCTGCCATCTGTAATCCCACTTCTGCCTGGCTACAGCTTTCTTTGTTGCCTACAGATGAGATAAAGGTACAATATCATCATAACCATACATACACAATATCATCATAACCATACATACACAATATCATCATAACCATACATACACAATATCATCATAACCATACATACACAATATCATCATAACCATACATACACAATATCATCATAACCATACATACACAATATCATCATAACCATACATACACAATATCATCATAACCATACATACACAATATCCATCAGTTTAACCATACATACACAATATCCATCAGTTTAACCATACATACACAATATCCATCAGTTTAACCATACATACACAATATCCATCAGTTTAACCATACATACACAATATCATCATAACCATACATACACAATATCATCATAACCATACATACACAATATCCATCAGTTTAACCATACATACACAATATCCATCAGTTATACATACACAATATCATCATAACCATACATACACAATATCATCATAACCATACATACACAATATCATCATAACCATACATACACAATATCCATCAGTTTAACCATACATACACAATATCCATCAGTTATACATACACAATATCATCATAACCATACATACACAATATCATCATAACCATACATACACAATATCATCATAACCATACATACACAATATCCATCAGTTTAACCATACATACACAATATCCATCAGTTATACATACACAATATCATCATAACCATACATACACAATATCATCATAACCATACATACACAATATCATCATAACCATACATACACAATATCCATCAGTTTAACCATACATACACAATATCCATCAGTTTAACCATACATACACAATATCCATCAGTTTAACCATACATACACAATATCATCATAACCATACATACACAATATCCATCAGTTATACATACACAATATCATCATAACCATACATACACAATATCCATCAGTTTAACCATACATACACAATATCCATCAGTTATACATACACAATATCATCATAACCATACATACACAATATCATCATAACCATACATACACAATATCATCGTAACCATACATACACAATATCATCATAACCATACATACACAATATCATCATAACCATACATACACAATATCCATCATTATACATACACAATATCATCATAACCATACATACACAATATCCATCAGTTTAACCATACATACACAATATCCATCAGTTTAACCATACATACACAATGTCCATCAGTTATACATACACAATATCATCATAACCATACATACACAATATCATCATAACCATACATACACAATATCATCATAACCATACATACACAATATCATCATAACCATACATACACAATATCATCATAACCATACATACACAATATCATCATAACCATACATACACACAATATCATCATAACCATACATACACAATATCATCATAACCATACATACACAATATCATCATAACCATACATACACAATATCATCATAACCATACATACACAATATCATCATTACAATACATACACAATATCATCATAACCATACATACACAATATCCATCAGTTATACATACACAATATCCATCAGTTATACATACACAATATCCATCAGTTTAACCATACATACACAATATCCATCAGTTATACATACACAATATCCATCAGTTTAACCATACATACACAATATCCATCAGTTATACATACACAATATCCATAAGTTATACATACACAATATCCATCAGTTTAACCATACATACACAATATCCATCAGTTATACATACACAATATCCATAAGTTATACATACACAATATCCATCAGTTTAACCATACATACACAATATCCATCAGTTTAATCATACATACACAATATCCATCAGTTATACATACACAATATCCATCAGTTTAACCATACATACACAATATCCATCAGTTTAACCATACATACACAATATCCATCAGTTTAACCATACATACACAATATCCATCAGTTTAACCATACATACACAATATCATCATAACCATACATACACAATATCATCATAACCATACATACACAATATCCATCAGTTAACAGCATTACTCGTTTTCTATATTCCCATGTAATAGTGTATTCCACAGTCAATTGGGTCCCTCACATGGCCCCATTAATGGGTACAAAAACTAACAACAACAACCCCCCCCTTCCAAACATTGCCTCATTAAATTCAGCAAATTCTGTTCTCCAATTAGCCCCATTAGGAGTCCTTCACATACCTGAATGCCGTCCTCGGATGCAAACTTGCGGACATCCCATAGCTTCATGGACTGGTCCTTACAATTCGATAGTAAAAACCTTGCATCTCCCTAAAGGAGTAATGTAAAGATATTCCAATAGATACCCTAGATTGATTTTGTAGGAAGGATATTGTTCTGTCAGATATCGATATAATAAAAAGCAGAACTAAGAGACAAAGTAAATATATGAAAGCTCATAACAAATCAGGGAAAATATATATACAATTTATGAAAGTTCATAACAAATCCTAAGATACATAAAAGCATTACAAACTTTTTAAAAGAGAGTTATTTCCATATGGTAAATGTAGCTGATAGACGTATTACCACACGAACTGAGAGTGAAATATGGATAGCTTTTCAAGTGTTACTACCGGTCAATTAACATAGACTGCTGACAAGTGAGGATAGAACCTTATTTACAGTCAAACCTGTCTATAACGACCACTGAAGGGGAGACAGAAAAACGGTCACTATAGACAGGTTGCCTTTATAGACAGGTTGGGGCTTTCATGCCAACCAATGAGCCAGTAAATAAAACAGAAGTGTATTAATACAAAACAGACCTGCTACTGGATGTTTATATATTTATTGTCATGCATTATTTAAGAAATAATTGTCTCAATATATTTCCGTGATTTGTGTTCGTTTTATTTTAATGCAATCGGAAATTTCGATCATAACAAAATCAACTCGTTTTGATACATAGTAGATTTTTTTCAGCTATGAACATAATCATTACCTAATTACTGACTTCACATGGCCCGGAATAATCTGTGAACGATTATTTTCAGAAAATGTATGCGTGTAATATTTTTTTTACAACACATTCTCGCTGGCAAGTCGTATGTAATGTTGCCGTGTAACCAGTTTTGACGGATTAATCTCGGAACATGAAAGATCGATCTGGAGGCGTTTTCTCACAATATATAGTCTAAAAACTATTAAAATCACAATGCAGGTATACATATTAACTTTCAGTAACATTTCTACCAAGAAATCGGACCGTATTTTATTTAGAAACACGTCGAGAATATACCCGGGTCACAACGGGCGATAATCCGACTGACTCTAATCGTAAAGAAGAAGAACGTAAATTTAATGGCCTTATTTGAAATATCTTAAGTACAGGCCATTTCTTAGTAATAAAACAATACTAAATATCGACAATGAATAACGGAACACATTAAATAAATCGGCATGTTTTATTTTGCCTACCGTATCATCCGAGTTGTGGCTTCAAAATCACGCTTTACGAGTGATCTTTTCGTGCACATGGCGTTCGCGACCAAACATAATTTCAGTCTTTGATAGGCATAAACGGTCTTTAAAACTTCCATCCTTAAGTTGGCAACCATATTTGTACCTCAAATGTTACGACCGCTAGGTTATAAACCAAACAATACTGTATAAACAATTCATAGCTTGGGCTTCAGTAATGGCTGCCATTTGCTTACAAAGGGAGCCAATTACCGGAAGTAGGTCAAAGGGACGCTACTACACATACACTGTACTCCGTACTCGAAAAGTCGATCTCAGGGACCGGTCGTTATACAACTTTGACGGGGCTAAAACGACCGGTCGTTAGCCACATTAGACAGGTGGTCGTTATGCAGAGTGCCATTATATAGTAATAATGCACGGGGAGTCTAAAAACCGGTCGTTATATACAGGCGGTCGTTAGAGCAGGTTTGACTGTAATTGTATGTACAGTACCTTGGAATCTATGTAGGTGATCCCATCAGAATGGCCTGCCATTGTTCCAACAGGGATCGGTCTTTCCTCCCGTAGGGTGCGCCTATCCCACACCTTTAACCAGAATCATATCACATTTATAAAATCACATCAATTCACAAAATCAAGTATGGTGGATTATCATAGGGGTTTCGAGAAACCAAAACCACATGAGTAAAGTACAAATTATGGTCAATAAGTCCCACCTTTTGGTGATTGTGGCATCACAAAAATTACCGTAAAACACGACGTCACAATCACCGGAAGGTGGGACTAATCAATGGTATATCATACTTCACCCAAGTCATTTAAGTATCTCAAAATAAGTATCCAGGGAAAATCTTGTGTAACATTTATCCTCTTACATCTGATACGAACAAGTAGACCTATGCTAGACAGTACAATAACTTCTATGGTTGCTAAATTACAGATACGGACACAAGTAAAGCTTAGTGATAGGTAAAATAATACAAGAGGCCCTGAGGGCCTGTATTGCTCACCTGGTTTGTAATGCCAAGTACTGTTGTGAATACAGGTTCATTGTTTCTTTTCTGAAGGAACTTGAATATTTACTTCTAATTCCCCTATCAAGCCCCATCCCTCCTGCCCCCAGGAGGTCAGAGCCATAATTAATACAAGTTCTATTCCCCTTCCCCCAAAGGATGTCTGTGGCCAAATTTGGTTACAATCCATGAAGAACTCTAGGACAAGTAGCGATTTATAGGATTTACCTCTATTTCCCCTATTGGGCCCTGCCCCTCCTGCCCCCGGAGAGTCAGAGCCAAAATTTATACAAGTTCTGTTCCCGTTCCCCCATGGATGTTTGTGGCCAAATTTGGTTACAATCCATGCAGAACTCTAGGACAAGTAGCGATTTAAAGGAAATGTTGACGGACGGACGGACGGACGACGGACGCCGCGCCATGACATAAGCTCACCGGCCCTTCGGGCCAGGTGAGCTAATAACATATGAGTTTGGTAATGGTCTATCAGTGAGAAAACAGAATCAGGCAAAACAAAGTAATATCTCCCTGAAGATGATCAGGCCTAGAATCAGCCTCAATGAGTTATCAGGCCTAGAATCAGCCTCAATGAGTTATCAGGCCTAGAATCAGCTTCAATGAGTTATCAGGCCTGGATCAGCCTCAATGAGTTATCAGGCCTAGAATCAGCCTCAATGAGTTATCAGGCTTAGAATCAGCCTCAATGAGTAATCAGGCCTAGAATCAGCCTCAATGAGTTATCAGGCCTGGATCAGACTCAGTGAGTTATCAGGCCTAGAATCAGCCTCAATGAGTTATCAGGCCTAGAATCAGCCTCAATGAGTTATCATGCAGGCCTGGATCAGCCTCAATGAGTTATCAGGCCTAGAATCAGCCTCAATGATTTATCAGGCCTAGAATCAGCCTCAATGAGTTATTTTAGTAACAGAAAGACAACATTTATACCATACATAGCTTGTACAATGCATTCTCATCTACCAGAGATAGTTCCCTTCATGGAAATGAAGGAAAGTAACTCTGAAAGATCGGAATGATACAATAATACCAAAGATCTACAAAAGACATTTCTCTCATTGAACTCACCTTCAGTAAACCATCGTCTCCACCACTAAACAATATCTGGGAGGAACTATCAGCAAAGGCCACAGCATTAACATCATCTTCATGGGCATCAATCTGAGAGAAAAACAATTCAATGAAAGCACTCAGCATGGATATAGGAGTCAACATAAAATTAGTACAGTATCTATAGCATTGTCCTGATCATCCTCGGGAGCATCAATATGAATGTTAATAAAACATAAATATGAATATTAACAAGAGGCCCAGAGGGCCTGTATCGCTCACCTGGTTTGTAATGTCACGTCATGTTCTGAATACAGGTTCACTGTTTCTTTTCTGAAGGAATTTTAATATTAACCTCTATTTCCCCTATTGGGCCCCACCCCTCCTGCCCCCGGGAGGTCAGAGCCAAAATTTATACAGTTCTGTTCCCCTTCCCCCCCCCCCAGGATATTGTGGCCAAATTTGGTTACAATCCATGCAGAACTCTAGGACAAGTAGCGATTTATAGGATTTACTTCTATTTCCCCTATTGGGCCCCGCCCCTCCTGCCCCCGGGAGGTCAGAGCCAAAATTTATACAGTTCTGTTCCCCTTCTCCCAAGGATGTTTGTGGCTAAATTTGGTTACAATCCATGTAGAACTCTAGGACAAGTAGCGATTTATAGGATTTACCTCTATTACCCCTATTGGGCCCCGCCCCTCCTGCCCCCGGGGGGTCAGAGCCAAAATTTATACAAGTTCTGTTCCCATTCCCCCAAGGATGTTTGTGGCCAAATTTGGTTACAATCCATGCAGAACTCTAGGACAAGTAGCAATTTATAGGATTTACCTCTATTTCCCCTATTGGGCCACGCCCCTCCTGCCTCCGTGGGGTCAGAGCCGAAATCTATACAGTTCTGTTTCCCTTCCCCCAAGGGTGTTTGTGGCCAAATTTGGTTACAGTCCATGTAGAACTCTAGGACAAGTAATGATTTATAGGATTTACCTCTATTACCCCTATTGGGCCACGCCCCTCCTGCCCCTGGGGGGTCAGAGCCAAAATTTATACAAGTTCTGTTCCCCTTCCCCAAGGATGTTTGTGGCCAAATTTGGTCACAATCCATGTGGAACTCTATGACTAGTAGCGATTTAAATTAAATGTTGACGGACGGCCGGACGGAAGGACGGACGACGGACGCCGCGCAATGACATAAGCTCACCGGCCCTTTGGGCCAGGTGAGCTAATAAACCATCAATATAAATATTAATAAAACATCTCTCTATCTCCACAGGTGTCTTTGTGATAAATGTACAGTATAAAATAACAGGATCGTTGACACAGACCTCAAGTACATGCATATAAATACTGTAAGACTACTGTAGACAGAACTCACCCTGAGTGTCCTTTGGTTGCTCTCTCTGTCATACACATACAGACAGCCATCATTAGCTCTGAAACAACAGGGAATAACTCTACAGCAGGGAAATTCTCAACAAGCCTAGGTGAACCTGTCACTCATGTATATATGGAGTTCAAATAATAAGTATTTGAGACAGAGTCATGACAGTCAGATTGTGAGTCATTGAGAGCTATGTAAATGGCATACAAAAATGCAATTAGTGCAATCACATTTTAATGCAACAATTCTGATTTAGACTACCACTAAAATATTGAGAGCTCTAAATCCCAGCATGATAAGGCCCAATATCAGATCTCTAGGCCTCTTAGATATTGATAATTGTTAATAGACTTCAACCTATTTGACCCCTGTGACTTTTAATGAAGATCAAGATTATTCATTTAGTGAAATTTGGTAGGCTTTACCCAGCATGCTATAGGCCCAATACCAGGTCTCTAGCCTTCTAACTTTTGAAGAAGAGTTATGTAAATGGAAAAGTTGAAACTGGAGGGACAGAAGAACGAAGTGTGCTGCGCAACGGCATAAGCTCACTTTAGGCAGGTGAGCTAAACAAATCACAAAAAAATCACAAGTGATTGATGTCATGTTTGGATTAGTTTGTATACAGATAATTGGAGAATGAATTACAGACATCGTATACACAGTGTCTTACCCTCCTAATATCTCTCGATTGTCGTAGGAAAAGGTCAGTGAAAATATACAAAAGCTGTGTTCCCCAGGAAACAGGTGCAAGGCATTGTGGGTATCATATTCTCCCTGTATATTGCATAGATGAACTGAAAAATTACAAAATTGAATTGCTTAATTTATCATATGGCTGTATATTCAACTATGCTTGTGAAAAAAACCCTCTTTTACATATCGTGTAAAGGTGTTATTTAAAATTTTCTTAGTGAAGTGATAATCTGATAACATTTAGACCATTTGAGGAACATTAAGGAATTAAGCAATAAATTTCTTTTAGTAAGAAGCAAAATAAAAGTGAACTTGTACTTAGATGTGACAACTTAAGTGAATACTTACTGCAGTCAGACCAGCTAGAGTAGATAACGTAGTTACCATCAGGACTGAAAACATCAACAATCATAAGTCTGGTATTCATGGCAGTCTAGTAATTACAGAAAGGGTAGAGTGACAAACATTTAAAAATGTAAATAGAAGATTGACATTTGTAGAAAGTTCTTTAACATAAAACTACAGTATTTGAATAAAAATATTCTCCTCGTTCTTTCAGACAAGTCTTCCAGTAGGGACGATATATCAATAGAGAAACCCTAAAATTTATGTTTTAGTGATAAACCCTAAAATTTATTTCTCACAGACTGGTCAGACACATCTTCCAGTAGTGACGATATATGTCCCTACAGAAACCCTACAATGTATGTTATCTAACAGACTGGTCAGACACATCTTCCAGTAGTGACTATATATGTCCCTACAGAAACCCTACAATGTATGTTATCTAACAGACTGGTCAGACACACCTTCCAGTAGTGACGATATATGTCCCTACAGAAACCCTACAATGTATGTTATCTAACAGACTGGTCAGACACATCTTCCAGTAGTGACTATATATGTCCCTACAGAAACCCTACAATGTATGTTATCTAACAGACTGGTCAGACACACCTTCCAGTAGTGACGATATATGTCCCTACAGAAACCCTACAATGTATGTTATCTAACAGACTGGTCAGACACATCTTCCAGTAGTGACTATATATGTACTGTTATGTATGACACTAAATACATGTAGTTATGAGATAAGGGAGATAACTCCTATAGCTTTTTTTATCAATACATCCTATGAAGGTCATATCATTGATTTAGGTTATAGAACTTTCTAGAATATAATCATGTATAAACAAATATGTTTGTAAACATGTTGATTTTAAGTAGAGATCTAGAATGATCTATTTCCAGAAAGTTATGTGTGTTTATTTGTTTACTGCTTTTAGTTAGATATTTCTAGAAGTAGAAGGTTCTCCAATATTCTTGAATTAGGGTTTAGCTATATATACTCCAGCTGTCCAAGGCTAATCAGAACTGTAATTAGAGCTGTAATGAAACCTGTAATAAGACATATCAAGAATTGTACAGCGCCATATAAGATTCTATTGGGAGAGCTATTGTGACTTTATCTGTGGATTATTACAACACTTTGCGTGGATTTATTCATATTGCCTGGAACTTTACAAATCATCGGTGGACATTCAATTTCCTTGTGGATTTGTGATTATTGTTAATTTGAAACCTGGAAGGATCAAGGATTATACCAGGACATTCGCATACAGATAAGTAACACTTTAAATCATCGTATTACTCTTGTACCACCACCAATTACTCTAGATATTGTAAACCATCTCTGTATAATATTGTATATATAATTAAATTGTGTTTTGAATTTAGCTGCTGGTTTCTCCTTTCTGTTATTCGTTCATGTAACAGTACCTACAGAAACCCTACAATGTATGTTATCTAACAGACTGGTCAGACACACCTTCCAGTAGTGACGATATATGTCCCTACAGAAACCCTACAATGTATGTTATCTAACAGACTGGTCAGACACATCTTCCAGTAGTGACTATATATGTCCCTACAGAAACCCTACAATGTATGTTATCTAACAGACTGGTCAGACACATCTTCCAGTAGTGACGATATGTCCCTACAGAAACCCTACAATGTATGTTATCTAATAGACTGGTCAGACACACCTTCCAGTAGTGACAATATATCACTAGAGAAACACAAATAATTATGTTATATCACAGATATTCAGCCAAATATGCCAAAAAAAGCTTAACTTTGGATAAATGAATCCCAGCAAAATTATTTTTTTACTAGCTGGTTGACCAAGATGTTATGCAACTTATGTTGATGAATTTCAATATACTGAGGTACAGGAACTGAATTTTAAGTATTATCATTAGATAATATTGTTTGGTTTAATGTCCCTACTACAACAGGGGCCAAATGATGACAAGATTTGGATGATTACAAAAAAAAACAACAAAAAACAAAAATTGTACCGAGATAATACCTGAATGCTGTATCAAGTATACTCCACCCGACGTCTTTGGCGCGTATTGTCTTGAGCAAGTTAAAGTTACCTTTGGTTGTATCATATATCCGTATATGTTGATCTGTAAAATTATATATTCAATTATGATACCAACAATACAGGGTTTTCAAGATACACAAACAATGTGGGTATACCAGGTAGTACAATTTACCATTGATTAATCGCACATTCTGTTGATTGTGATGTGACAAAAATCACAATAAAAAATGATGTCACAAAGGTGGGACTAATCAACTAATCATACTTTACCCCTAATGTATTGGTAATGTTAAATTGATGTGATGGTACCCCTAATGTATTGGTAATGTTAAATTGATGTATGGTATGTGTGATCTCTTCTTCATAGACTGGCTTTCATGAAAACATCAAACTAATTTTCCTTAAGGTAGCTGGCTTGACCGTTTGAAAGTACATGTAATTAAATTTTTTTCATTTATAGATATTTTTAATTGTATGGTCATGCCGTGTCAAAAAATGAACAAAAAAGTGTGTGTCATTGTGCTAGTTTTTTTGCTAGCCTCGTTTGAAAAGTGTTACCTTGACAACGACTTAACCAAACCTTTGCGCAGAAATATAGCACAACTGGACATGTACTAAATGTAATGCAATAAAATTATATGGAAATATAAGATTTTTTCATTTGTTCTTACTTTAATGTATTTGTATTGATGTCTTGTGACTATTAATAAATATAAAACATAAATCAATGTATTTATTGTTTCCTAGCGTCATTTATTTAAAAAGTGTCTCCATGGCAACGTTTCCTCATTTTTCAGTACTGATATATAGCAAAATGAGTTGTCCATTTTAACATGATAAAAATATATGAAGGAATAATTAACTTTTTTCCAAAGATGCTCATTTTGCAGAGGACATCCATATCTTTATCAAAATGATGAGAAAATGGCATGTCATTGTCCAAAGAAAAAAGAAAAAAGTTATTGGATGTTAGATCCATGGCAACCGTTTTCCTTAGTAACATTTTTCTAAAATGTATAAATAGGGTTGTTGTGTACATTTGAATGTAACCTAATGTATATTTTTTCTGATAAAGACATGTTATGCATGTAAAGATGATAAAATATTTGTTTTTCAATGAAAAACTATATTTTGGTCAACTTTTATTAGTAACCAACCGTTGCATAGCAACCAAGCAGTATTCTATACAAAAGTCTTACCTGGATTCAATTTTGCATTCTATTCAAAGTTATTTGATATATATAGCATTTAGACAAAAGTTTTTCTTTGAGACATTCATAAATCTTCATAACTAAAACAATTTTGTGATGAAAAAATACTCTATGAAAGGTTGTGTACCCTAGCAACCACTTTCAAATATTCCCCCTTCACATAATTGAATACTTAATAACAATACAATTGCATTTTCATACATAGAAATGCTCAAATTTTGTGGTTTCTAAGTTATTTTTAATCAAAGATCTTAATTCCTATATCAAATTATTAGCATCAAGGGGATATATGAACGTCAATTTTATATATATGTAAACCAAACACTGATAACAGGGCTGAGGTCTTTGGTCACATGACTTCCAAGATACCTGTTTGGAGGTCAGTGATTTTTATCAATGTACTATGTCTTCCCTCCATTTCCTAAACCTGGTACATACCGTAATGCCCCTGGCTGCTTAAAGGCAGTTAAACAAAATCAAACTTGAAAACCATAAGAATGCCAGATAAAAATCTAATAGAAGCAAGTAAATAACAAATGTTGTTTATGAATTATTTCCCATACATGTATGTAAGTTTGAATTAAATTCCATTCCAAGATCAGAAAAAAACATGTAAGGCCAAAAAAAATTAATTCTTAGTTTCTCAGGCCCCGCCGCATCGACATTTACCCCCCGCACCAACGTTTTTATGCGCCATAACTTAAAAATTAAAATCGAGACCGCCGCATCGAACGCACCCCAAATTTCCATTCGAACTCGCCCGAAATTTCCATTCGAAAACGCACCCGGAAGTTGGCTCCAATTTTAGTATGCACCTTTCATTTCCGGTAAAAAATGGCTGCTGATGTCAGCATTTGCTCAAAACGGAATGTTTCCTCCCAGGATTATGTATTTTCAACTGGTTTTCTTTGGATATAGTGACGATTGAGATATTTAAAAGCTGTTCTTAAAGACTGAGTAAGAATTTACATTTTCTACACATGTTTTCATTGATTGTCATGTCCTTCAAGTGAGAAAAAAATAAAATGTTATCTGCCGCATTTGTTTTCAGAGAAATAAAAAATAAAAATATTCCCACCGCCCGCACTGACTTTTTAAAAAAGTGGCCTGAGAAACTAACAATTATTTTTTTTTGGCCTAATGGCACTCTATGATGACAACAGACAAAGCATAATAGCAAATTGGCATCCAGTCTCTGATGCAACATCATTTTATAGATTATCTTTTATAAAAAATCATTTTTTAAAATTTATTAAAAGTTTGTATCCTTAAATGATGATTAACAACATCAATTCCTGTAATATTTGATTTATTCAAAAATGAAAGAAAGAACAGAACTTGAGCATGCATAATTAATATATATATATAAGATAGATGTTCTGCTCATTGAGAAGTTGGAATTGACATAATCACAAATATGACATAATGAAACTTTTACAATAAATTCAGAAAAAGTTCTGACAAAGGAAAGATTAGCATTAAAACTATCATATTGATATTAAATGTATTATCTATACATATCATAGATTACAGACTAGAAATCCAACATTTAATCATAATGTTTTGTTTCTAGTATCCATGAAGAAATCAATCTTTCAACACTGAATATTGAATGATTACCAGCAACACTCAATCAACTAAGACATCTCTTAATAGTTTCTGTAAACATATTTCCATAATTAGCTGCAGTGAACAAGGCTTGAGTTATGTCCCCTGAAAGCTGCAGATTCAGTTCTCAACATATGCAGACAGGAACAACAGTTCAACTTCTTTTGAAAGCACAGACATAGTGTTCCTTATCACAGTTTGCAGTTGGTGACATGGTCAGTTTATTTACCAATCATGGAGCAGTGTCCTAAAATTCAATCAAGGGATATCATTATACAATAGGTACATGTAACAGGATACTGATGGCTCAAAAACAAGTTAATCTGTCTCAGTAAGCATCCATATGTGCCTTTTATCCTTTGAGACGCATTCTTATGTCTTGATTCACATGTAAAAGACTTGCAAGATCATGCAAAATGGAATACAAATCACAAGTAGTATGGGGGCATTTTTACAACTTCAACTGTTTTTCAGAAAAGGGAGTGGCGCTTATAGGGGGGAGGGGGGCACTAATTACGTACATATATATATTTACAGATTGCTGCCTTTTGTATAATTTTGACCTAATAGATTGTTTTCAAATATACACACCTCTAACAACATGTGAAAGTGCTCTTGTATTGTCCCTCTTCTGCCAATCTCTCCTCGAATCCTGAATCCTGATAAAATAAAGATGGGTTTGTTACATGACAATTTTATCGATTTAATCATTCTCATAAATTGTACTGGTCTATTAAATGAATTATACAAAATCCACACAAAATGGTAAATGGATACACTGTTATTGTACATTTTATCAAAATTTTGAATTCATTGTGACAGGCAGTTTTTTTAACTAGGATGTACATGAAGAAAATAGATTTTCTTTTTATAATATCTCATCCCTTCAATCTTGATTGTGGATCAAGATAATTCATTTGAACTGAAGTCCATGGCCAGTATGCTACAGATCAATACATACAATGAAATGTACATTTGAGGTCAAATTAATTATGAACCCATACATGTATCTTTTTATTATGACTTGGTAATGTAGAAAAGTATAATTATATAACAGTAATTGACAATATAACCCGCACAGACACATGATTAAACTTGTGTTCACTTTATATAATTCATTCATTCATTTATTTCAAAATTTCATATTGACACAATTCAAATATTTATGGTCAAGCAAATTTAAAATAGATTTTCTTTTATCTAATATCTCATCCCTTCAATCCTTGATTGTGGATCAAGATAATTCATTTGAACTGAAGTCCATGGCCAGTATGCTACAGATTAATACATACAATGAAATGTACATTTGAGGTCAAATTAATTATGAACCCATACATGTATCTTTTTATTATGACTTGGTAATGTAGAAAAGTATAATTATATAACAGTAATTGACAATATAACCCGCACAGACACATGATTAAACTTGTGTTCACTTTATATAATTCATTCATTCATTTATTTCAAAATTTCATATTGACACAATTCAAATATTTATTATGATATCAACCCACATTCATATGTCAACTTTTGTACACATGCATGTTTACAAAGCTTCCTCAGAATATCACTTACAACATGGATATTGGATAACTGCTAGCAGATCACAAAATGTCAGCAGCTACATATGTCAGCATGTGTCACACCTATAAATTAAAAAACAAGATTTTTAATTTAGATAAAAAACTAAATCAATTTAATATTTTAGAAAAAAGTATGTTACATGCTAATAAGCAACATGCACAAGTGACAAATGAATACCCTTCATGTAGGCTTACATGTACACATAACAAATACATGTATGTACTATACATAAATGTAACAACATCTAACCTGGATATAATATAGATAATATGTTGATGTGACTCATGTATTTTTATCTGTTTATGTCATTTGCATAGTTTTGTCAAATATCTTGTTTCCCCCTAGGCAGTGCACATAGTACACGCAGAGAAATATCTGAAATCGACACTGTCTGACTGTAAGTTATAAACAGACTGTTGATCTACTAAATTTCTTGTAATATTAGAGAAGGATCGAAAATAATTAGGTCCAGATATGGATTATTTATTAGCTTAATTTGATTAAAGCTTAAAGATAATCAATATATCTTACCGTGTCCGCTTTGTGGTCTTCCTAATGCATGTCAGTGGATTTGTTGTGGCGTTTGTTGTGATTGTTGTTCGGCCATCGGTAGCGATTTGGCCTTCAATAAAACTTCCAATCCCCGTTTTCTTTGCAATAAATCATTCTCTCGTCTTCCTGTGTGTCTCAATAATCTACCTTTTTGGTTTAAACGACCTAAATTATTATCAAATGCCTCTGCTCAGCATGATAATAACATACCACATACTTGTCTGGTCTTGGCGTTGATAGTGACCGCCATAACCGGAAGTACGTACCGTTGTCGTAAAACGAAATATATTTTCTTAAATTCACGTTTCCTGCATGTAATTTGACTGACTTATCAATAGTATAGTTTACTGATCAAATCAGATAAATTATAACGTGTTTTTTTGGATTTATTTTGCGAAAAAAATATACGACAATCGTGCTGGTTTACGATGCGAACGCGCATTCAAAATCGGCCGAGCCAACTACCTTAACCACCAATTGGTTAAAAAACTATATGCAAACATCTTTACTTGTACACTATAGAATATAATTTTGAACTGCAGCTTATTTACTATTATAAATAGACTTTATTTTGATGCATTTTGAATGTACATAAATTTCTTAAGAAAATGTAAGTTTGAGGATTTCAAGATGCACCAATCTCAAATTTCAAACTTAAGACATATTTGAGTTGCAACAAGTTAAAACTTAAAACTATAATGAAATTGTCACTTCTCAACTTGTGTCCATCTGTGTATGGACAGTAAAATCCACCTCTGCTAACTATGAGCATGATAGTCTGAACATCTCAGGGTGATTTAATACGATACCTTGACATGCTGTCAGGAATATGTTTCCTTCCTTTGAGTAGGTTCCACAAAACACCTTGTGGTGATACTTGGCCACCTCTTCCTTGTGGTTTGGAAGGAATCTGTGGACAAAAGGATAGATACTCTTCAAAACTTTACTTTTTGTGATATTGGGATTAAGATGGGTTTAAATTGAATTGTAAGCTTCTTATTTTCTTCCAACATCTGATTCAAAATTAATAATTTACATTATGTCTTCTTTCCTCTTTTGAATTATAACTTATACATATTTTTTGTCATTTTGAGAATTAATCATTAATACATATTTTATGTCATTTTATGCATTGATAACTTACTGGCATCCTATGATTTTGCGATCTCCACTAGTAAACTGCTGACACCTGTTAGCACCAACCTCCCTCTGAAATCATCAATTATCACATATACATGTAGTCACAAATTATCAGTGTAAATAAATACTCAACTATCTCAAGCTATTTGAAATATGTTTCAAAACACTTGCAGATTTATGTATTCATTATTTATTCACTATTTAAGCTTTCATGCACAAAAATAATTCCTGTTATCAAGTGTTTTTGATACAAAGTAATACATGTATAACAAATACAATGTATATTTACATGACTTCAATGTAGGAATGTGACATCCTTCATTGATATAAATACAACTCTTCTAACAAGTACTGATTGTAATGGACACCATTACATAGTCCCCCAAACGCATCCCCAATTGCAACAAATCAAGAATGCAGTTGCACAGTGTATATGAACATCTTGTGAGAATTTTGATGTACTTTGATATAGGAATTCAGGTTCTCCTAAAATGTACATAACTTACATAACTCGGTGATCATGACCCAGGACCTGGTCATGCCTTGTACCTGCGTAAATTTTAAGTTAAAACCCCCATTTACCAATTTTCAATGAATTGCTGACGAAAAATTGAAAACAGGAAGTTGGCCCAGCGACAATCTTATAAATTGTTTATCATATTGATCAGTATCCCTTAATACCCCTATATTCTAATTTTTATTGAAATCAGAGACCAAAATATAAAAACAGGAAGTTAGTCCAGCGGCCATCTTGGAATACCAAAAATCTTTATGAAAATCTCTTTATGTTGTTCGCCATCCCTTAAAACCTCTGTAGACCAATTTTCGTTGAGATCGGAGATCGAAACCTGATGAACAGGAAATGAGCCAGCGGCCATCTTGGAATACCAAAATCTTTACGAAAACGTTTGCATGTTCTTCGCCATCCATAAATAATCCAATAGACCAATTTTCATTGAGATCGGGGACCGAAACCTGAAAACAGGAAGTGGGCCAGCGGCCATCTTGGAATACCAAAATCTTTACGAAAATGTTTGCATGTTGTTCGCCATCCCTTTAAACCCCTATTGACCAATTATCATTGAGATAAAAGACCGAAAACTGAAAACAGGAAGTGGGCCAGCGGCAATCTTGGAATACTAAAATCTTTACGAAAATGTTTGCATGTTGTTCGCCATCCCTTAAAACCCCTACGTACCAATTTTCTTTGAGATCGGAGACCGAAACCTGAAAATAGGAAGTGGGCCAGCAGCCATCTTGGAATACCAAAAACCTTCATGAAAATGTTTTCATGATGTTCGCCATCCCTTAAAACCCCTATAGACCAATTTTCATTGAGATCGAAGACCAAAACCTGAAAACAGGAAGTGGGCCAGCGGCCATCTTGAAATACCAAAATCTTTTCAAAATTGTTTGCATGTTGTTCGCCATGCCTTAAAACCCCTACAGACCAATTTTCTTTGAGATCGGAGACTGAAAACCTGAAAACAGGAAGTGGGCCAGCAGCCATCTTGGAATACCAATAATCTTCACGAAAATGTTTTCATGATGTTCGCCATCCCTTAAAACCCCTATAGACCAATTTTCATTGAGATCGGAGACTGAAACCTGAAAACAGGAAATGGGCCCTGGCGGCCATCTTGGACTTCCAGTCCCGAAAAAAAACCTTTAAGCACCACCCCACACCCTATAGAGTCTGTCTACCAAGCTTCATGATCATCGGCCCAGTAGTTTCTGAGAAAAGCTGCGGAAACCCGCGCGGCGGAAGAAAGTGGAAGAAATAAGAATAAAAATAATAAGAATAATAATAATAATAAGAAACGGAGCAAAAACAATATGTCCCCCCACTTCGTTTGGGGGACATAATTATGACCTCTGTTAAAACAAGAAATTTTGGTTTAGACCTAATATCCACAATGCCTTCAGAAATTAGTAGCATTGTTAAAAAATCAGCTATATTTGTTCACAGAGCTAATAAAGTTATACTCAATTACTATTGTTTGATGATTGGTAAATGTTTAATGTGTGCATTCTTTCACTGATTCTATTTTGTCACTAATTCTTAAGCTAAATACGGTAATGTAAAAGTGGAGCTATGAAGTCTTAAATACCACAGTACATGTACTTTGGAAAATTTTAAGATAACCCTCAGTCTTAAGTACCCCAGTACATAACCCTAACTAGCTGACTGACTTTTGATGGCAATAATGAGTTGTATGTATTGGAAACTTGTATGTATCAGAAACTTTGAGTGCAAACAGGCAACTCTGTATATATCTTACATGAAAGTCATCCTAAACCCCAAGTAGATATACCTACATTCTGCATCATATGGGGCAGTGTGGGAATTGTCATTCGTGATCGCTTCTGTGCACGCCCAGAATGGTCAAGTACCAACTGCTTTAAGTCATTTTTCTACAAAATAATGAAATCTATCTGTCAATAACGTAGGCATTTTCAGTTACAAAGATTGATTCTTAAGAATTATCATAATTTAATTACAGTATATTAAAAGACAAACAAAGATCATAACATTCTTCCTGTGCATAATATATTTTGCACTCATCATATATAAAAGATTCAGTTTCCACAATACAAGATTCTTTACATATATAACCAAATATTGGGGGATTTCATATTGGTATAAATTATAACCAGAAGGATAGTCAGTTTTAAAACCTGACCTTTCAGAGGTAAAGTTTCTTTATCTTACCTCCAATAAACTTGTGTCTGGGTTTTGGTCAGCTAAAAAGAAAAGTAAAAATTAAACATTATTGAAAAAAAAACCCATAGTATTTAGCATTTATTATAATCTCAACAAAATACTTTGAATGGAACTGTAAGAACACATAATAGTTTGGATGAATTTTCTATAAACCTTCCTCCATATTTTTAATTATAAAAATATACATATACGGCATCCTTTCTTATAAATTCAAAACTGATTTCAAATCCCATCCAATCTTTTGAAAACGTTGGTCACCAACACATTAGTGTAACATGTCAAACTACCCGTATATACTAATTATAATTACCTGTTGGTGGATTAGCTGGTCCATAAAATTCAGTATCCTCCTCCTCATCATCTTCACCATTGCTGTCATCTTCATGCCTGAGGATTCTCACTTGTCCACTAAACAAAATCAAATAAGACCAACTTGCAAGTATGAGTCACCTTTAGAATTTACAAATACCTCAATTACCAGCAACAAAACTGAAATGCACATTACATCTCTGATGACTTTTCAGAATAGATTTAATGTGATCATTATACTTTTCTGTTACAACAGCAGATACACATATTATTTTGCTTATACTAGTAGTACTAGTTTACACTGTGATTTAATTTCTTGAAAATATATTGTTCAAACAAAGAAAAATACTGCAAATGAACAATGAAATGTTTGTCTCTTATTACTATTCCATTTGTAGACAGCACTAATTAGTATTACAATTCTATTCGACTTGACTCACTGCTACAATCCTATCTCAATTAATTATCTTTAGTTTGTTTGAAATTGATATTTTTAAAGCTAAGCAAAACCCTGCCTATGGATAAATAGTCTTGCATTTTAGTAACATTTACCTTATAGTTACCCAAATGCAGGATTCAGTGAAATACTACCGGTAATGAAAATGCATAAAATTGTTTTTAACATTTTTATCAAAAAAAGGACATCATATTCATATTTCAACCTTAAAACTAATTATCGGTAAAGACTCTGATGTCCAAAGGAATTGTGCATGAACTAATAATTTCTATTGTCTTGCTTTGTCGTAAGATGAAAATTTATATCACTATCAGTGCTCTCTATTTATATTTTAATTACTATACAGATATATATTACTACATTACTATATATATTCTCCACTGACTACAATATTGATGTAATTAATCAGTTCATTTAAAGTGCATTGATGTCATGGTTGGGTGAGTTATACCTGTGTTCTATTTTCAGCGGAGGTGATTTAGTTTGTGACTTTAAAGGCCCAATATACGTAACTTTTCATTTTGTAATCACAAATATTTAAAAGTAAATTACCACATTCTCTCTGCATAAAATGTTGACTAAAGCCAGGTAAGGATGATACTGAGACCAATTAGTGTGAAATTTGAAAAAAAAAATATGAAAAATTTAAAAACAATTAATGTGTCCCACAATAAATACAAACTGAAACGATCAAAGAAGTTCACGGAAACTCTCGATTTCAGAAAAATATCACGTGGCCTGATCATGATCAACTTTGCTATAGACATATAGACAAAACGCTCCAGTAATTGTCGTGACCCAATCAACTTCATACAAGAAAAACAGAAACAAACATGTTAGCGGCTGTAGAAAATGTGTAGGCCTATATATATATATATATACACAAAACACTTTGGTAATTGTCATTTTGCAATGACAACTGTTTCAAGACGGCAGGTATGTTTACAAGACAAATTTTGACCGTTCGATATCATAGGTATTTCTGCACGGAATAATGTCATAATACACGTCTTTCATATTTATTCTAGGTCATTGGTACAATGTTCGATCATTGTATATGTTTGTTATTACAAAAAGCTGAAAAGTTCAGTTATATTGGGCCTCTAAAGAAAATTGAGACTATGAAATTGATAAATATATATACCAAGGATTCATAAGTGAGAAGGATTCGCAACTGTCTCTTTACATTACTAAACACCACGCTTATGAACCGGGAATAAAAACCATTTTTTCAACAAATACTTGTCGTATAGAGTAAAACGAAACACCAATGTTACGTTTATTAAATTTCACGTTTATTACTTGCTTTAAAAATGGAATATTTAGAGGATATATGTCTTAAATTTACATTAAAAAAATACGACAGCTCATGAAACGACAGCCCGCTTCAGAAAGTAAGACCATAACCCTCATACCCGCAAGCAATATCAAAGACTGCACCGGCAGATATCAAAGGAAAATCAGTCGTCGCCCAACATCACGGTCAGTGCCCAAACACAAAAGCCCCTGCCTTGTATTTCCCCAAAACCCAGTGTGACTTATCCTTCTCATATACGTCCTTGAATATATATATATATATATACGGTATGTTGAAACAAAATTCATGCATTTTCATTTCACAGAATCATGCATTTTGGTAACTTTTTGACTATTAAAACGACTGTTTCTCAAATGCAGGACTGTAACCGCACTTGGGTTTGCATTGTGCCCAATCTGTTTAATGAAATATATGAACACTTTTTTAGAGTGTACAGTTACCTCCGTATAAGATAAGCTATAATAGCCTGCAGATCTGATTGGTCTTCATCAGCATCAACCCCAGCTGCAGCATCACGGCTTTCTGCTGATTCTGTCATTCTCTGGCTTTGATTTTGTCTATTGGAAGAGTTGCTTGAACCCATCAGTCAGGTGACATGGCATTTGGGTTCTCCTGGACACATTGGTGAATCTCCAAATTAAGCACAAATGAAAAATTAATTATCTAAATTCACGTGTAGAAAAAATTGCAGAATTGCTTCACACCTTGTCCAAATAAGATATGTTTCTGACACCATTGGAAAATCAGCTGATCGCAACGCAATATTTACCTAGATAGTTATGCAACTGTCAAAACATACATTCACATTACATTGTTGCAATAAATTCGCACCGAGACATTACCCAGTCAAAATGCACAAGTCTATGACACAGGCTTAAGTCTACTCATCAAGACAAACCTAGTTATGTGGGCATTGATGCACGTTGTTGCGCATATTGTTACCAAAATCAAAATAGTTCGACCGTGCCAGTTCTATTTTTTGACGTTTCCGGCGTTTGAGGATTGTACTAAATTTAGAACTTTGATACGGTATTTTGTCCGGAATACTGTTATCGACATTTATTTTATTTGAAGATTGAAATATCTTTTGTATGGTTGCATGGCTAAACTTATTTAGTGAAAGATAAATATCGGACAATCAATACGGTATAAGCTACCTAAAAGTTCGTAACGTCATTGACACCAATGTGATTGGAAAAATAGAAATATGTTTTTCGTCTCCGATATTGATTTAAATATTAGAATTTAGATCACGGTGTTGTAAATGTTTATCCGCTGCTTTCAAAGCATCAAAGCGTTGGTTTGACGTTGAATTTTTAGACAAGAATCAGGAAGCAGACAGCTTTGCACTGGTCATATGCCTGCCATACAGTTCATTCTGTTTTTGTTAAACCATGGTTCCCAGTCATGACAAAAAGAATACTTCATGAAGCTTTACTCATCATATCGTCATTCCTAAGGTAATGAAGTAATTTATGCACAGATAAAACATTCTGTGATATATGATAGGCTACTTGAGATATACAATTCATCAGATTTAATATGACTGAAGGCAAGGCCTTAAAGGACGCAGCCAGAGGTTTTAATATGAATCATGCACGGCATAATAAGAGCGAAGCTCTACTTGTTTATGTTATTTTCTATTTCATGTAGAAGACATAATTTTGAAATAAAAGGACGCACTTTAAACTATATAGAAGTATATGATGTAATAATTGTCTAGCATAAACTCAGAGAAATAAACTCAAAGATTCAGATTTCTCTGTGTCCATTCAAGGCCTGGAGTGCCGCGTATGCGAATTCTATGATTTTGCGCCATTTGTTGACGTTATGTTTAGTCATGATTCCTTATACTCATCTTCGCCTTAGTGGATATGTTGACTGCATTCTATAGCTTTTAATTTTCAAAGTGTTATTATCATTATTAAAAAAATAATGAAAAATTGTTTACATAATTACTCCTGTTATGCATTTGTATTAGTTAAATATACATTTATTGGGGAGAGCAGTACCGGTGCAACGCACAACCTCTCCATATGTATGAAAAAATGGCGGCCGCAAACTGAAGTGAGTGTCAGTGTGTAGGATTGAATTTTGAAGATTGTGTTTGTTCTTGTATTTTCGTGTATCTGTTACCTTAGAAGTGCTTCGCTTCGGGCACGAAGGGCTGCCCCCTTAATTAGATTGCTCTTGGCAAGCTTAAGTTGCAGTTGTACGCATACTTTTTGTATTGCTTCAATTTATATAAATTTATAATAAGCCGTTTTTGAACTGTATAACTGAAACTACAGTATATAGAGCATCTTCAGGTATATTCGGCCGCCTCAGAGAAATATTATTATCTCAAAATTTTCCGATCCCAATTCAGGAAACCGTGTGAACCCAGAATACCGATACATTAAATTGCGTTAGTTAACAAAGGAAACTGATGTTGATGGCCGCCTGTGCTGTTGGCTTTTTCCAATTTTTATAACGTGATGCTGTCTGCTGATTTCGGCCCCCTTTTGGAGTTTTCGACCATCAAGTCTGAAGTTTTTAGCCACCTTCAATATTTGGAAATATTTCAGTTTCTAGTGAAAAATTCATCTCATCAAATATTTTAGGCATGCTAACGAAAATATTTTTATTTGTAACTAACGCATTTTTTAAATCTTCTGTCTCGATCCTATTCCACTGATCGAACGTTAGAATATATACAAAGTCAATTTCACCGGTAATTGGTGCCAATTTATTAATTATAATAAGAGTGTGCATGGTTTTATAAACGTAAAACCAATGTATATTGGATCAATGTTTAAAAGTTACAATGCCGAAATTTTTTTTATGAAATATTTATTAACTGCAGCTTCGAAATATTTGTTATTAGATTAAAAAAAAAATGTGGCCAGAAAACGTAATTTAAACTTTGAAGTAATTATCAAATAATCAAAATGTATTGAATCCATAGGTAAAATATCCCAGGAGCGGCAAAGAAATCAGATTTGATTAAAAGCTAACACTGTCAATTAATATCATCAGCAAGAATATAATAGTTCAAACATGAACATCGATCTGTGCTATGAGATAAAATTTAATTTGATTTTATTCCTGCCTTTGCAAATCAGTTGTTATATACATTTTGTATTATTAGTTTGCTGGTCATTGACTCGTAAGTGGTATCATTCCGTATAGGTACGTTTTACTATCAAAAATAGAGGAAAACACCTATCAGGAAGCCGAAAACTCCAGACAATTAACAAAATTGTCGGTAAAATTCGGCCCCCATCGTCCCATTCGCAGCTTGAGTGTTGCTGCCTGAAATCATTTTCATCCTGAGGCCTTCCATCGAGCATTGCCTAAAAACATTGATCTTTTTGCAATTTTCATTGATACGATAAATATATAACTTTTGTGACAACCTCATCAAATATTGCATATTGCATAATAATTGCTGAATCTTACCAGGTAAAAAATAATTTCGTTTTTGTGTGTGGTAAATTAAGAGTTTAAATTCCCTACCATTGGTCTGAAAAAATAATAACATGACATATGTCGCTAAATCTTAACATCTTTTATTGACGCCCAGTTATTGGGTCAAAAAAGTTACTTTTGTATTTGGGGGCCAAAAATAGCAGACGGCCGAAAATACCCGAAGGCGCTCTATACATTTAACCTTTGTAATAAAATACACATGCACTTGCAGTTTCTACTATTGAGATATCATACATATGTACATGTTTTTCAACAGCAACTTCTTGTTAAGTTCTCTTTAGAGGAGATTAGTTATTCTAGAAATCCAATTAATCATCCATGTACATTTTATGTAGAAAAAAATATAACCGCCAATTGTACTAGAGGTACATGTATAATTAACATAATATTGTGTACAATGTATGTAAATTACCTACATGGTTTGTTTCTATGGAATGTAATTGTTTCATTGATTCATGTGTAATTCAACTTGTTTAGTATATTAAAGGAGCGGGTCGGTGTGGCTTGTACATAGTGTTAAATACCGTCTCTGTCAGTCAGCTGATGATGTAGGCTAGCATACGTATATACTTCTTTGGCTCGGTCGGTAGAGCCATAGTTTTTCACACCGGGGCCCGGGTTAGATTCCTGGTCGAGGCAATGGACAGGAATTATATGTGTATTTTCCCTGTTCTATACATTGGTTCCCCACGTTGGGTGCCAATGTAGAAGAACAGGGAAAATACACTTTCTTTTTGAGTGCCTTGACCAGGAATCGAAGCCGGGTCTCCGGCGTGGAAATCTATGACTCTACCGACTGAGCCAAAGAAGCATGCTCCGACAGCTGAGTGACAGAGACCGTATTTAAACTATGTACAAGCCACACCGACCCACTCCTTTTACAAGTAAAATTGCATTGAGATAAATTAGACTTAATTAATTTCACGTGTATATAATTATTGACACAAAAATTTTACTATAAGCTTTTTTATATATATGCTCAGTAGACTTTCATATATTGTCTTAATTTGAACTTAGATGAATTGATGATCCTTATATAAATTTAAGAAGTCAAAGCATCTTTTTAAAATGAAGTTTTAATTAATTTCTTTTCAGTTTATCATGTTCTCAAAACCATCAACAAGACACACAAGGACAGGACATAGATGCATTGGACAGTATTATGGAGACATATTGGACAACACACTATTTTCATAAAGATGGGTATGATCACCATAGAAACACAAGGGAATGTCACCATGTTAAGTATGGCAATATGACATCATCAACAGTGATAGCGAGAGATTTTCAGAACAAGGATCTTGAGCTGCCATTGATGGAGACTCGTTACACGTTTGAAGACATTGGACCTTTCTTTAACAGGAAAAATGTTTTTATACATTATACAATAGTCAATAACCCTTATAAGACTCTGTCAGTCCTGGAGCCGCTGCAGGAAGGAGGTTGTCGTGACGGTATCACAGGTGACCGAGAGACTGTGGTTAAAAGTGCAGAACAGATGAAGTGTATGGTGGCCATCAATGCAGGACTCTTTAATACAACATCAGGATCTTGTCTTGGTAAGTTGCCCGAGATTGATTAAAGCTCAGGTGAAAAGCGTAACGCAAGTTCATTTTATTTACATATATATATGTATTGGTGGATTACCAGTCCAAAAATACTCTACTCCACTGCTTTCAAATGTGCATACATAGTCTGATATACAATAATCTGCCCTGTAGATGAATACACATTTTCTACTTATGTAATGCCTTCATTATTATAAAGCCTGTCTGGCTTGTTCCATACAGATTGAAACAGGCATGGAATTTCATTTGTCAGATGTTCTTCGAAAACATATAATGGAATATAGCCTGAAATAGATTTAATTAATTATCCCTCATGAAACGCATTTGGCTCTGTCCGTCCATCCATCCTTCTGTCCGTGTGTCTGTTAACAATTCTTGTTACCACTATTTCTCAGAAAGTAATGAAGGTATCATTCTCAGTTTTAATATGTAGGTTCCCCAAGCAAGGGCCCTAGTTGTGCATATTGCATTTTGGGACCTATCGGTCAACAAGAAGGCCGCCAGGCAGACATCTTTGATTCTGATAGTTGAAGTTTGTTATCACTGTTTCTCAGAAAGTACTGATGGGATCATTCTCAAATTTCATATGTAGGTTTCCCTATGGCCTTAGTTGTGCATATTGGGTTGTAGGACCGACTGGTCAACGAGATGGCCACCAGGCAGCCATCTTGGATTTTGATAGTTAAAGTTTGTTATCGTTATTTCTCCGAAAGTACTAAAGGGATCATTCACAAATTTAATATGTAGGTTTCCCTATAGCCTTAGTTGCGCATATTGGGTTGTGGGACCGACTGGTCAACAAGATGCCCACCAGGCAGCCATCTTGGATTTTGATAGTAAAAGAAATGTTACCACTATTTCTCAGAAAGTACCAAAGGGATCATTCTCAAATTTCATATGTAGCTTCCCCTTGGGTTCTAGTTGTGCATAGTGTATTTTAGGACCAATCGGTCCATAAGATGACCAACAAAAGGTCGCCATCTTGAATTTTGATGGTTGAAGTTTGAAAAGTAAAGAAAAGATCCATCTGACATTTATTAGACATAGATCAATCTTTAATTGGTGCCAAGATCCCTCTGGTATCTCTTGTTCCAACTGCAGGGCATTGGGGATAATGCCACGCTTTGCAGCTCCTTGTTTTAACCTTTCAAAAGTTGAGAAATTTTTGCTGAACAGATAATGAGATGTTTATACATGTATTGATATAGACGGTGAGCATGTAAGAAGGCATCAATTTTATTTTTACTTTAATATGGAACAATTTATTTATTTATTCAAAAGTTCAGTTAAACTCAATCAAGTGAAAATTGAAAATGTACCATTTTTTACCTGACCTACACATATTGCCCGCTGTAGTCAGATTGTTTATCTTGGAGATTTCTGTACTAGGTAAATCCTAAAGTATGCTGCAGATGCATAAGCTGCTATCTGTGAGACACTCTTTTTTATTTTTTGACATTATAGTATATCCATGCCAAAACATGTGGATTAAAGCCATCTTTATTGAAATAAAGCATCTCAAAACATTGAATGCAAATTAAGCGATAAGAAGAACTGAGTTGGGCTAGGTACAGACTATGCGTATGTAGACTGCTTTATATCTTTAATTTACAATTAATAACTGTAAAATATTATCAGATACTGAACATTTGTATATATATATAACTAAGGAATTTTAATATTTTAGGTAATGTTGTGAGCAATGGAAGGTTAATACAGAATTCTGGAGGAATACAAAATGCACATTTTGGAATAAAATCTAATGGTGAATTATTTTTTGGGTAAGTAAAGTGGAATTTAGTGTTATGACTTGAAGTACTGTATCTGTTTTAAAGATGCTCCACCGCCGACGGAGCATGAATGGCATTCATCATTTGAACAATAATTGGTGTTTAATCGTGTTTATATATGTCTAATTAACACAAAAAGTATAATAAAATAATTCATTTTGCCTGTGGTGCATACGCAATCAGTATTTCAATCCATATAGGATAAAGTGACACAGAATATTTTCGGGATGCAATTAATTATTTTCCATATTTTTAACTTAATGTAAAATTAGAAGTTCAAAATTTTCAAAGGTGGTAATCGTGTAATGTAAGTAACTTTTGTAACTGAAGAAAAATTCTTAATCGTTTGCCCCTGTTTTTGATAGTGAAAACATTTGTCAGCAGTGGAGCATGCATCTTTAAATGCCAAATTGGTTATTATTTATAAAACAATGAATTTTTATAATTTTAGCAAGCTGCCTCCCAGTAGTATAAACAGTATAGTTTTTGGTTACTTTGGATGAGATGATTCCCAATTCTAATTATGTATTACAGTTGTTTAGTTATATATGTGGTTATAATTTCAGCTGCAAACAGAAAATGTTTAATTTCCTCTTTATAGTTAGCTTCAAGCAATATGATTTTTATTCAAATTCAATTCCATCATTACCCCGGGTAATACTGGGTATTGGGGGAGATCTGCTAATAGGTTCTTAATGGTTTGTTAGGGATGGAAACTCTACCTGGTCTTACAAACTTGATCTGATAAACTGTTTCTTTACAATTAAAGGTACTTGTCAGAGATTGACCTGATAGCCGACAATTTTATACAGTTGGTTGGTGGTGTAATCTGGCTTATTCGTAATGGAGAAGTTTATGTCTCTGAAAGTTTGAATATAGAATGTGCAGATATGCAGGAGACAGGTATGTATTTTATCATAAAATCTGTATTTGATTTACTTTGATCAAATTCAGTGCAAAGATTAATAACTGATGTAATAGAAATAATATAAGTTGTGGTGTAACATTCTTCACTATTTTTGTTACTTATAGGAAATGTATTGGTAAATGTAATAAAAAAAGCAATAACAGTCTAACCCACTGAAATTGGATCTCCAAACAATCAATAAATTTATAAATACTGTATGTATTCAGTTTATTACCACTGTAAACTGGGTTGGTAATTGATAACCTGGTGAAGCTATTATCAGTAAAAGTATTAAACGCCACTTATTATTTATCTAACCGGTTGGTATCATATCATTATCAAGCACTGCTAATCTATGTTAAATTACAGAATTCATTGTCATAACCATATTCCAAAACTGACAGAGTAACACACTTTTATGTTTGATATCTTGAAACATACAAGATATAACTTTTTGAAACACAACAATCAGATGTAAGAATGCTGATTGAATCTGATTTGTTGCCTTTAAAGGTTCCTTGAGTACCTTCACCAACATTGTGTCGGCAAGGACTGCTGTAGGGGTAGACAGACAGGGGCGTGTCCTGTTGGTACAGGTGGACGGAAAGTCCTACAGCAGAGGGTAAGTAACCTTCACCGCAGGGTCCTGGTTGCTAACATTCTACCAGTACCCTCCACCGCAGGGTCATGGTGGCCGACAATCTTCCAGTAACCTCCACCTTAGGGTCATGGTGGCTGTATAGTTTCGGTGTCTGACATTCTACCAGTAACCTTCACCTCTGTGTCATAGTGTCTCTTAAGTTATGGTATCTGACATTCTACCAGTAACCTTCACCTCTGGGTCATGGTGTCTGTTTAGCTATGGTATCTGACATTCTGCCAGTAACCTTCACCTCTGGGTCACGGTGGCTGTTTAGTTATGGTATCTGACATTCTGCCAGTAACCTTCGCCTGTGGATCATGATGGCTGTATAGCTATGGTGTTTGACATTCTACCAGTAACCTTCACCTCTGGGTCATGGTGTCTGTTTAGTTATGGTATCTGACATTCTGCCGAGTAACCTTCGCCTGTGGATCATGATGGCTGTATAGCTATGGTGTTTGACATTCTACCAGTAACCTTCACCTCTGGGTCATGGTGTCTGTTTAGTTATGGTATCTGACATTCTGCCGAGTAACCTTCGCCTGTGGATCATGATGGCTGTATAGCTATGGTGTTTGACATTCTACCAGTAACCTTCACCTCTGGGTCATGGTGTCTGTTTAGTTATGGTATCTGACATTCTGCCGAGTAACCTTCGCCTGTGGATCATGATGGCTGTATAGCTATGGTGTTTGACATTCTGCCAGTAACCTTCACCTCTGGGTCATGGTGTCTGTTTAGTTAAAGTGTTTGAATTCTACCAGTAACCTTCACCTGTGGATCATGATGGCTGCTTAATTATGGTATCTACCAATCTACCAGTAACCTTCACCTCTGGGTCATGGTGTCTGTTTAGTTATGGTATCTGACATTCTGCCAGTAACCTTCACCTCTGGGTCATGGTGTCTGTTTAGTTATAGTGTTTGAATTCTACCAGTAACCTTCACCTGTGGATCATGATGGCTGCTTAATTATGGTATCTACCAATCTACCAGTAACCTTCACCTCTGGGTCATGGTGTCTGTTTAGTTATGGTATCTGACATTCTGGCAGTAACCTTCACCTCTGGGTCATGGTGTCTGTTTAGTTATAGTGTTTGAATTCTACCAGTAACCTTCACCTGTGGATCATGATGGCTGCTTAATAATGGTATCTACCAATCTACCAGTAACCTTCACCTGTGGGTGTCTGACATTCTACTGGTAACCTTCACCTGTGGGTCATGGTGGCTGTATATAGGTATGGTGTCTGACATTCTACCAATAGCATTTACCTCTGGGTCATGGTGGCTGTATATAGGTATGGTGTCTGACATTCTACCAATAGCATTTACCTCTGGGTCATGGTGGCTGTATAGTTTTGGTGTCTTACATTCTACCAGTAACCTTCACCTCTGGGTCATGGTGGCTGTATATAGTTATGGTGTCTTACATTCTACCAGTGACCTTCACCTCTGGGTCATTGTGGCTGTATATATATAGTTATGGTGTCTTACATTCTACCAGTAACCTTCACCTCTGGGTCATTGTGGCTGTATATAGTTATGGTGTCTGACATTCTTCCTGTAACCTTCACCTCTGGGTCATGGTGTCTGTATATAGTTATATTGTCTGATATTTTACCAGTAACCTTCTGGTCTGGGTCATGGTGTCTGTATATAGTTATAATGTCTGATATTTTACCTGTAACCTTCACCTCTGGGTCATGGTGTCTGTATAGAGTTATAATGTCTGATATTTTACCTGTAACCTTCAGGTCTGTGTCTTGGAGACTTAATTGTTAAGGTCCCAGACATTTTACTTCTACTAACTCAAGGGTCTTTGATGCTGAGTGGTTGAAGTGTCAGACATTCTTCTGCTTTTAGCCCTTGATGTATATGAATTGTGGTACATGTTCTGCTATTTGCATCTTAACCAATTGATTCTTAGTTAAGCTGAGTGTTGTTTAAATTGCTTCTCAATCATGAAGGTTTGCTGTAAACATACATATTTTAGTGTAGTGATATTTTCTAACTTAATACACTTAATACTCTTTGCTAAAATTTGATTACAGTGCATTGTATTTTCTGTTTATTGTAAATACGGCAAATTCATTACAGTGTATTTCAAATGAACAAATTCATCACAATACTAGCTTGTTGAAAATTATGCTTATTATAATTTTGATTGCACCTAAATATGTATGTTAATTTTTACAGTACTATATTTTTTTAATAAAACTGAGAAAGAGACCAGTCTGTGTTGATGCGGCTCTGTTACAATTTTAGGCACTTTAACCTAATAAATGAAATACTGTACAAGAATGGCACATGTCAGGTCTTGTTGATATGTATTATGTTAAATACATCAATGTAGCTACTGTAGTAACTACAACTGAAGTTTGTTAAAAATTACCCTGCTGTGTATTTGATGATAAACCCAACACACCAATACATAACCCTGTTTCTTTAATTGATTTTATAATGTATGAATATTTTGTGCGAGCTGTAGACATGATGCCCCTCGGGTAGCTGGTAAATTGTTTAAAGTTGCCTGGTGCTGTTGTTAATGACAGCTCGGCTAATACATGTACGGTTATAACCTCAGGTGTGGGTGATATCAGATCTCAGAGTCTTGTTAGCTTTCTAAATTAAAGAGGCTTTAAAAAAGAGTTTCCAGTAAGAACCTTTTTTAATAGTTATAGCCTTTTTACAATCTTAATTGTGTAAACTATCTAACAACATTTAAGGAATATGACAACGTTTAACTGAAATAAAAGTCTGTGTAATTCATAAAAGTATTAGAAGAAACAAGCTAGGCTCTATAAAGGTCTGTTTTTAATGATGGTTGTTATGTGGTTGGTAAAGCTGTTGACTGACTACATCATTTGATATACCATAACATGCCTCCACCATGTTATTGATTAGGACTTCACATTCAATAATGGTAATACCACACTTTCTGAATATCTATTAAATCTCATAACGGCTGTTGTCTTCTCAGGTGTCGTCTAAATTACCACACAAGATATGTGTAGTACACTATCACCAGTATCACTCAGCACAACAGCCAAGTGAATCTTCATTAATTTACACTGGCAATGATTTATATGTTTGGTATTGTAACGTTATCTTAGGCCTTCCATTAAGACATTTTAATGTTTGATATTGTAACTTTATCTTAGGCCTTCAATTAAGACATTTTAATGTTTGGTATTGTAATGTTATCTTAGGCCTTCAATTAAGACATTTTAATGTTTGGTATTGTAACATTATCTTAGGCCTTCGATTGAAACATTTTAATGTTTGGTATTGTAATGTTATCTTAGGCCTTCAATTAAGACATTTTAATGTTTGGTATTGTAACATTATCTTAGGCCTTCGATTGAAACATTTTAATGTTTGGTATTGTAATGCTATCTTAGGCCTTCAATTAAGACATTTTAATGTTTGGTATTGTAATGTTATCTTAGGCCTTCCATTAAGACATTTTAATGTTTGGTATTGTAGCGATATCTTAGGCCTTCAATAAAGACATTTTAATGTTTAGTATTGTAATTTTATCTTAGGCCTTTGATTAAGATATTTTAATGTTTGGTATTGTAACGTTATCTTAGGCCTTCGATAAAGACATTTTAATGTTTAGTATTGTAACTTTATCTAAGGCATTAGATTAAGACATTTTAGCATAATAATGGTTATTGATTAACTTCTTATTTTTGTTTCAGAAAATAAGTGGCCTCATTTCCACAGTCCTACTGCAGTTTGATAACCTGCATCATTTACTCTCTGATGACAGTTAGATTTACCAATACGGTAATTTTTTTTTTCAGTGTAAGTTTAGAAGAGTTTGCCCGTCTATTATTGACGTACGACATAGTTGATGCTATAAACCTAGATGGTGGGGGATCGTCTACCTACGTCGTTAATGGAACTGTCGTTAACTTCCCATCAGACACTTGGTGAGATATTGTGTCTTTTATCACAATTTTATATCTATCTTTTCAATTCTTGTAGCAATAATTAATTTTCATTTGTTTTCATACTAAATCCAACTCTCTGGTTGACAGATTCTTTTCCTTCATATACTATGAAGAAAAAATCTGAGAATGGCGGGAGAATCAGGCGTAATCATGACGTCACAATAGAGACGTTGATGTTGTGTATTGATTTAGAATAAATAATCCTTTGGAAAATCACTAGAATCATATGCTTAAACGCATTTTATGTTATCGAGTAGTCTGAAAAATTAATTGTAAACATTGATGTAACTATTTTTTAACTTAATGAGGGTATGAAATAAATTTTGTTTGCAAACTTTTGTGAGAATCCGCTACGCCGATTCACACAGTTTGCAAACAAAATTTCTTTCATACTCCTATGAAGTTAAAAAATAGTAGAGCAATGGAGGGTATTATCGTCAGGTTAAGCGTCCCCGGGTCATAACAAAGTCATGTAACACAGTTGATTTAAAAATGTGATATAGTTGTCTATACAATTATCCGTGTTTTTATAGGTGCGCTCGTTTTCAACGTTAATCATGATAAGAAGGGAGAATTCATTATTTGCACTTCCGGTTGAATGGAGGCAGTTATCGTCACATGGAGGCAGTTATCATCAGTCTATGTTATTTCACCTATTAAAAGTACATTTTCTCACCTTGTGTCACGTTTGTAAACTGATTCATGTTAATATTGCATACACAATTTGAAGACAATATTTATGTTTACTGGTTCTGGTTTAATGATGACAATTTACACATATTAGTGAAACCACGATTCACCTGACGTATTTTGTTGACAGAGACTTCCTGAGGTACATATAATTAATACATCATATATATATGACTCCTTCCTTGCATTTATAAATATTGGCAGTGAATTAAATGCTAGCTATAATAGTTTATGTAGTTAGATCTACATTCACATTTATTAAAAACAAATAGTTCATTTAATTTCCAATGAAACGTTGTTAAATGATATAAGTTGATAATTATGTCAGATTATGTAAAATGCTCTGTTAACGAAACATAGACCATGCAATTCAGTGCATTCTGATCATGACTTGAGCAGTATTTTTCTTTACAAGACAACAGCATTAAAAAATAAACTTACAGAGCTAAACATCAGAATCAATGATTCGAAACCAGACATAATCGGAATTACAGAAGTAAAGGCAAAATCAAGAATACAAAATATGAAAGCAACAGAATACAATGTGGACGGGACCCAGAACTACAAGATCATAAGCAAAAACGTTGAAAACTCAGAGGGCAGAGGGCTGATATTTTACTTTAACCCCAAACTGAAAGCAGAGGAAGTGGAAATGGAAACATCATTTCAGGAAAACCTCTTTGTGGAAATAACCATACGCAAAGGTACTAAAGTTCTTATAGGCCTTATATATAGATCAGACTCAGAACTGCTGATAATAACAACAAACTGCTGAATCTTATAGATGAAGCAAACAGAAAAGGACATGAAAAACTCATACTTATGGGAGACTTCAATTAACCGGGAATAAACTGGCAGTCGTGGAATACAAGAGGGGAGAGCACTGAAAATCAAGAACACAAATTTATACAAAGGCTGCAAGATAGTTTCCTTTCTCAGCACGTTTATGAGCCAACAAGATGGAGAGGTAAAGATAACCCTCATATCCTCGATCTCGTGATAACAAGGAATGAACACTCACTGTCCAAAATAAAATATCAGAGTCCACTTGGAAAAAGTGACCACTCTGTCCTAATATTCGATATTATATGTGACGTAAAGATTAATCTACGCACCAAACATAAAATTTGTTACAATAAAGCTGACTACGGAACAATCAACGCCGAACTGAACACAATAGATTGGAACGAAAAGATAAACTATTCTTTCAGCGTCAGCAAAAAATTGGACCACGTTCAAACGAATATTAAAGGAAATAGAAGATAAACATATACCAACCAAATCAATTAAAGTTGGCAGGAATAACAAACATAGCTTCCCAGCAGATCAGGTCATGTTGGAGGCAATTAAAAAGAAACATTCGTTATTCAGGAAAGCTTCAAGAAGTAAGGATTCGGAAGCAAGGACACAATTTAACAGGGCAAGGAATAAAGTGAGAAAACTAACTTGGAAATTAAGAAAAGAGTACGAGCACAATATAGCCAAAAGAGCCAAAACAGACCCCAAAATTGTTTGGAACTATATTAGATCTAAATCGACATCAAAGTCGGACATTGGTGATCTTTATTCAGATTCAACAGACAAAAATTTGATAAAGGTATCGACAGACCTGGGAAAAGCTAAGGTACTATCTAAATTCTTCAGTAGTGTGTATGTAAAAGAAGACTCACAGGAAACACCACATCTAAACCCAAAGGAAGTAACTAAGCAAATGGCAAGGCTAACTGTCAACAACGAAATGGTATTTAAATTACTTAGGAACCTTAAACCAGAAAAATCTCCAGGATTAGACGAACTACATCCAATGTTTCTAAAAAATACTACTGAGTCAATATCAGATCCTCTGACCACAATATTGAACCAATCATTATCAACAGGAACACTACCAGATGACTGGAAGATTGCTCGAGTCTCTGCCATTTATAAGAAAGGGGACAAAAGTGAGGCAGGAAATTATAGACCAGTTTCATTAACGTCAGTAATATGTAAAGTTCTAGAATCCATCATAAGAGAACATATAACTAAATTCATGAGGATAAATAACTACTTCTTGGATAAGCAATACGGTTTTATATCAGGGCGATCAACATCTTTACAGCTACTTGAAGTATTTGATAAATGGACTGAAGCTATGGATAAAGGACACGTAATAGATTGTATTTATATGGATTACCAGAAAGCTTTTGATACGGTTCCTCATAACAGATTAATCAACAAACTTCATTCTTATAATTTTTCCAATCAAATAATCTCTTGGATTTCGTCATTCTTAATAGGTCGACAGCAAAAAGTATCAGTAAACGGCATAGATTCCGAATGGACCAACTTAACATCAGGAGTTCCACAAGGTTCTGTACTAGGCCCTTTAATGTTTGTTATTTACGTGAATGACCTCCCTGAAACAGTAGACTCGGATATGTACTTATTTGCTGATGATACTAAAATATTTCGAATAATTGAAAGTAATCAAGATAGCCTAGATCTTCAGAAAGACCTTGACACTATGTGCAAGTGGAGCGACACTTGGCTGCTAAAAATGCACCCTGGAAAGTGTAAGCATATGAGGATAGGCAGAAGACGTAGCAGGAACCACAATGAAACTGAACGATTTTTTATCACCTCAACGGAAACAACATGCAGAAAACCATCCAGGAAAAAGACATAGGAGTAACTATAGACTCTGAATTAACTTTTGATGAACACATATCAGAAAAAGTAAAGGAAGCAAATTCTATGTTCGCACTTCTCAGAAGAACTTTCCAGTTTATAGATAAAGAGTTATTTATTCCCTTATACAAATGTTTAGTAAGATCCCAGCTCGATTATGCCAGTCCGGTGTGGGCACCACATCTAAAAAAAACATATTGAAAAAATAGAGGGTGTTCAAAGAAGAGCAACTAGATGTCTCCCAGAAATGAAAAACATGACCTACCAAGACAGGTTGAAGAAACTAAATTTACCAACACTAGCCTTCAGGAGAATCAGGGTAGATATGATAGAACTATATAAGATAACAAGTCATTTCTATGATAAAGAATGTTTCAATGCCATATTACGTTGGAAAGATGCATCAGACCGCAATAGTACTAGAGGACATACGAAAAAAAAAACCATTAGTCAGAAAGAACTATTTTGCTATAAGAACTGTAAATATTTGGAATGAATTTAACTGCTAGAACATGTAGTATCAGCAATTAATGTAAATTCGTTTAAAACTAAGTTGGATAATCACTGGAAGAATCAGGAACTTTTTTTCAATTACGAAGCAACAATATCATAATAACACAATTTTGTATGATGTGCACAGATTATAAATGCATTCATGACTTATGTAATATGTATCTATACGAGTCTGGTATAGAGGACTCATGATTGTCCTGAACCAGAATAAATCTTATATTATCTTATTCTGATTAAATCTATATATACATATATTATAATTCCAGTTATTTTCTATATAACAATACAGCCAAATATACATCTGCATGATGTTGTTACATAGGGAACTTCATGTAGACATAGATGCTATGATATAAACATGACCCACGTGCACTTAGTCCATGACATGAAAGTGAAAGCAAGGTTCCAAATATAGGAACATTTCTCTACTTTATGTCCTATAATTTAAGACTACAAGTATTATTCCCTTCGATTTCTTTCAATTCAAGTTTTATTTGAGAATTGTATATTGAGATCCCTTTTTTTTAATTTTTTTCCAAAACATTTTCTATTTAATTTAGAAAACTGACGATAACTGCCTTCAGTAGTGTACAATTTGAGTTAGCTATCGCCAGGTCCACTAACAGCATTGAAGTACCCCGGATGTACACAGAACGCTAGTCAATTTAGCAGACGCTCTAGAACTTGTCATAGATCATGTATATTCTTGCATTTGTTTTACGGTTTTGATCTCTTAAGGAAAAGTGTTTTTGACTGACCTTATTTAATCACATAAGACGGCCCGAAATATAGCACGGACAACGTATATAGAGGTTTGAACATCAAAATACAAACAGATAAAGCTTTTGCCTGAATGATGGTAGGGTCAGAAAGTTTCTGAAGTAACAACATTCTGCTTTGATGAAAACTATAGCTACCGGGCTGTACCATTTATCAAAATAATTTTAAATTAAGGAAAAACTGGCGATAACTACCCCCTGACAATAATACCCTCCATTGTTCTAACATCAATACTTAAATAAATGAAATTGTTTCTATTCTCCATTTTTTGTACTCCCATAACATGAGAGTCGACTGGTCAGCCGTTTTTTTATCGGACGTTATTTTGCTGACTGTCGTGTCTAATGTTAGACACGACCTAATGTTCCAAAAGTATCTCGTCGTGTTATACCTCTAACATTGTTGGAGTACATATTTTGATGCCTTGCAAGAACCTGCAAAAGGAGCTAAAAGTTGGTAAACTGGATATATCTGTCACTTAATTTGATGAAGCCTCATCTTAGTGTTTATGTTTGACAGCTGATCATGAGGAAACAGACTTGAATAATGAGACTTTAGAGTAAAATACAATCACTGAAATCAGTCAACCAAAATCATTGTATCAAGATTGTGAAGTGTCCATTGAGTTTTCAGTCATTCAGTGCAAGCCAGATAATAGGGCCATTGTATTATCCACTCAGTAGTACTGACTATTTGTGACAGGCTCATAGTAATGGACATCAAACACATATTACGGTACATAAGATTATGATTATGTTTCAGTGCCGACGATTCCAGGTTTCACTGTGGAAGAAAAGTATCGACCATTTTATGTGTCCATGAAGTGCAGTGTGACCCAGCGGACTGCTCGGGTCACGGTCGGTGTAACATGGGACGATGTGAGTGTGATGTGATGTGGAACGGCACAGACTGTAATTCTCTACATTGTGACAATGACTGTTCATCTCAGGGCACCTGTACTCCAGGTCAGTCTCATGTCTATAATGTTATACTTTATACTCCTTCTTAATGTTCAGCATAAATGGAGTGGGATGACTGGTTTTGTCATAATTGGTATTATTGAATAGAATATGCTGTTTGGTGTCTTAAACAGTATCTTTCAGTGAAACAGCACTATAATATGAGAAAGAGTTCCACTATTACAAGAAGACATGACATGGATGTACCACAGCCTACCAAAACTTCATTACATTCATGCATGCAATCCATTACATACAGACCTAGGGGAGGCCTGCATCCTTAAATTACCATGATAGCTCAAATAGGATTAACCAACCAACCCAAATTGTTTACTGATTCTAATGTTTATAAAGAAGAAATAGTTCTCAAGGTGATGAATGCTGAACACAATTTAACAGATCTGTAGTAGCTGGATGTCCTGCATGAGAACTTTGAAATCGATCATCGAGACATCAGACTTGTCAGACGTTTTCAATGTCGTCAGCATCGTTGTCTAAACCCTAAGTACCAATACATTCACTCTCGTCCGTCATTCGCACCCTTTTTGCATATGATTAAGACTCTTCTCTCGTCACTTTCAGATCTAATAAGCTATTTAACTTTTTATTGGTATCAGTAATTACATCACCAAATATCTTTATTCAAATATTCTTCCTTTCACTACTGGTTTTTTTTTCTTTTCACTTCCTCCCTTTCATCAGCAATTACTTCATACAAATATTCTTCTTTTCAATATTCTCTTTTTTCACTTTCACTCATGTTTTCTCTCTCGCGTTTATATCCAGAGTTCATACCTACTCATACATAAACACATACTCCCATGCTTAACACCTTACATACAATATTTCCACTATTTTTTTATCGTTTTTCTTTCTTTTTTTTTTTTTTTTTTTTTCTCATTTATCCCCCTTTTGTATTGTTAAATGTTTCGATGTGTTGACCTTGAAAATTTGCTTTTCTGTCTTTAGTCTCTTTTCATCATAGTGCTTTTCGTCGTTCTTTTATTTCATTTCTATGTGACCTTTTAGTACAATGTAGCCAATGGTGGATCTTGCCATATTCGGCTAATATAATATGAAAAGTATGATTAACGAGTTAAGAAAAGCATCCAGTAAAAATGATGGGCGAAGTGCAAGAGTGATTGGACGATCCCCTACCGACAGATTGCACTTCCCCCAACATTCTACTCATGGCATATTAATTTGTGTTACATATAAATATAACATTACATTGTATGTACATACACAGTATGTATCAAGGCCTAATGCAGGTAGAAGCTAGAGGGTCAAATATCCCCCTTCATAGGTATATATATAGTTACAATATTCTCTAATAAATTAATATAACTAAATCCCTACTCTTAATCTCAATATAACATATTTAAGCAGTCCGTTCCGTGCGATTTTTGTAGTATGACTTAAGACCCTTAGTTCGTTTTCAAATATTGTTTTTACATTAACATTTTTACGTTTTTGATCACTGGTATGAAATGCCTTATAAATTGAGTATCCTATTAATGTTAACAATATATTGGTTTCGTAGTGGGCTGATTGATTAATTTTATATCCAGTTATGATATATTTTAATTTCTTCAAATTTACTGTGTATCCAAATGAATTAATTGATTCTTCTATATTACTCCAAAATTTGTTAAAGTATTTGCATTCAATGAAATAGTGAAGATAGTTTTCTTCTACGTGACATACGTTACAAAGATTACTTTCCTCAATCTTCCATTGTTTTAAGTGTGTTTTAGATGGTATAATATTATGATATAGTTTCCATCTAAATATCTTATGTTGATTATCTTTTAATTGACTGAAAATAAATTTCATAAGATCTAAACCTGGTTGTGTATATTCAATATTAAAGTCTCTTTTCCATAATTCATTAGTTATAGGGAGAATGAATTTGTTTGAAATGCCTATCTCATATATTTCTCTATTTTTTAGACTTGAAATTTCGATGAGGCATGGGTATTTTTTTTGAAACAGGGTATATTTTGCTTGATGATTTAACGCTGTTTTTACAGAGTTTTCACTGATTAATTTTATTTTCCATTTAGCTGGGATTGCTTTCTTTATTTGGGTTATTTCACTAATCCAGTTCCGTTTATCCAATAATTTTGTGTAAATAATAACTTCGTCTATCCTCATTTCTTCATTAAGGATATCGTCAACTGTTATTAGTCCACTATCTGCCCAATTTTTGTTAATTAGCACTTTATTATTGAATTTCATATTTTTGTTCCCCCAGATAATTTCTCTTCGAATATCCGCATAGTTTAAGCACTGTTTTTTACTACCTCCTCCTAATTTCAACCACGAATTCAAAATTGATTGATAGAAGTCAGGAATATTCATATGTTCAGGAATATTATTTATGTTTCCCATGTTCATCTTAAATATGAGTAAGTTTTGTCCAAAGGTGTTATAAATTGCTTTGGGAATAACTTTCCAGTTTTCGTTAGAGTCGCTTATTAATCGTTTAACCCAGTTAACGTTTAACATATCGATGTGCGATTCAATATCACGAATACTCAACCCTCCATATTCATGTTTTCCTATTAATGTTTTCCTTTTAACTTTCTCCCTTTTCCCTTCCCAAATGAATTCAAATAAAGCCTTTTCTAATTGCTTTAATAAGCCTATACTTATTGCTTGAACATTTGCAAGATATGTGATTTTTGGGATTAATAGTGACTTTGTTACTACTATTTTTCCGAGTAAAGTTAATTTTCTTTTTTTCCAGTTTTTAATCATTTCATCAATTGAAGTTTTTTTGCTTTCCCAATTAAGATTATTACATACCTTTTTGTTAGTTCCAAAGTAAATACCAAGTGATTTTATTATTGTCTTCCAAGTTATTCCAAATTTATTTGTTTGTTTTCCCTTATTTCTGCCCAACCACAGTCCTTCTGTTTTACTTTTGTTAGCCCACCATCATCAGATGGTGGGCTATTCAAATCGCCTTTCGTCCGTGGTCCGTCCGTCCGTCCGTCCGTCCGTCCGTCCTTCCGTCCGTCCGTCCGTCCATCCGTCCGTCCGTTAACAATTCTTGTTACCGCTATCTCTCAGAAAGTACTGAAGGGATCTTTCTCAAATTTCATATGTAGGTTCCCCTAGGGCCCTAGTTGTGCATATTGCATTTTGGGACCAATCGGTCAACAAGATGGCCGACTGGTGGCCATCTTGGATTTTGATAGTTAAAGTTTGTTACTGCTATTTCCAAGAAAGTACTGAAGGGATCTTTCTCAAATTTCATATGTAGGTTCCCCTAGGGCCCTAGTTGTGCATATTGCATTTTGGGACCAATCGGTCAACAAGATGGCCAACTGGCGGCCATCTTGGATTTTGATAGTTAAAGTTTGTTACCGCTATTTCTCAGAAAGTACTGAAGGGATCTTTCTCAAATTTCATATGTAGGTTCTCCTAGGGCCCTAGTTGTGCATATTGCATTTTGGGACCAATCGGTCAACAAGATGGCCGACTGACGGCCATCTTGGATTTTGATAGTTAAAGTTTGTTACCGCTATTTCTCAGAAAGTACTGAAGGGATCTTTCTCAAATTTCATATGTAGGTTTCCCTAGGGCCCTAGTTATGCATATTGCATTTTGGGACCAATTAGTCAACAAGATGGCCGACTGACTGACGGCCATCTTGGATTTTGATAGTTAAAGTTTGTTAGCACTATTTCTCAGAAAGTACTGAAGGGATCTCTCTCAAATTTCATATGCATGTTCCCCTTGAACCCTAGTTGTGCATATTGCATTTTGGGAGCGATCGGTCAACAAGATAGCTGACCGACGACCATCTTGGATTTTGATAGTTAAAGTTTGTTAACGCTATTTCTCAGAAAGTACTGAAGGGATCTCTCTCAAATTTCATATGCATGTTCCCCTTGAACCCTAGTTGTGCATATTGCATTTTAGGAGCGATCGGTCAACAAGATAGCTGACCGACGGCCATCTTGGATTTTGATAGTTAAAGTTTGTTAACGCTATTTCTCAGAAAGTACTGAAGGGATCTCTCTCAAATTTCATATGCATGTTCCCCTTGAACCCTAGTTGTGCATATTGCATTTTGGGAGCGATCGGTCAACAAGATAGCCGACCGACGGCCATCTTGGATTTTGATAGTTAAAGTTTGTTACCGCTATTTCTCAGAAAGTACTGAAGGGATCTTTCTCAAATTTCATGTGCAGGTTCCTGAAGGGGTCTAGTGCATTTTCGGACTTATCGGTCAGCAAGATGATCGACTAGCAGCCATCTTTGATTTTAATAATTGAAGTTTATTACTGTTATATATCTCAGAAAGTACTGAAAGGATCTTTCTCAAGTTTCATATATAGCATGTAGTAAAAGTTTGAAAAGCAGGGAAAAGATCCCTCTTTCTGTTATCAGACATAGATCATTCTTTGGTGGGCGCCAAGATCCCTCTGGGATCTCTTGTGTCAATTGAAGTTTGTTACCGCTATTTCTCAGAAAGTACTGAAGGGATCTGTCTCAAATTGCATGTGCAGGTTCCCCTAGGGGTCTAGTTGTGCATATTGCATTTTGGGACCGATCGATGAACAAGATGGCCGACAGGCCGCCATCTTGGATTTTGACAATTGAAGTTTGTTACCACTATTTCTCAGAATGTACTGAAGGAATCTTTCTCAAATTTCACATGTAAGTTCCCCTAGGGGCCTAGTTGTGCATATTGCATTTTGGAACTGATCGATGAACAAGATGGCCTACAGGCCGCCATCTTGGATTTTGACAATTGAAGTTTGTTACAGCTATTTCTCAGAAAGTACTGAAGGGATCTGTCACAAATTGTATGTGCAGGTTTCCCTAGGAACCTGGTTGTGCATATTGCATTTTAGGACCGATCGGTGAACAAGATGGCCGACAGGCCGCCATCTAGGATTTTGATAATTGAAGTTTGTTACTGTTATATATCTCAGAAAGCAGTCAAAGGATCTTTCTCAAATTTCATGTGTAGTAATATGTAGTAAAAGCTTGAAAAGCAGAGAAAAGATCCCTCTTTCCTTTGTCAGACAAAGATCGTCCTTAGGTGGGCGCCAAGATCCCTCTGGGATCTCTTGTATATGTAGTGTGTTTGAAAAAGTTTGAAAAGCAGGGAAAAGATCCTCTTTCCATTGTCAGACATAAATCATTCTTTGGTGGGCGCCAAGATCCCTCTGGGATCTCTTGTTGAGTTTTAGGCCAGATAATATCCCAAAACGCTCAATTTTCTGAATTGCCTTAGTAACTTCATTGTGCTTTAAAAAGAGTGTAGTGTCGTCCGCAAGTTGGGCTATCTTAATGTGTTTGTTTCTAATGTTGAATCCGCTAATATTGTTATCATTTCTTATTTGGATCGCCATTATTTCGACTGCTATAACAAAGAGTAGGCAGGATAAAGGACATCCTTGTCTTACTCCTCTATAGATCGGATAATCGGCAGTTAACCAGTTATTGTTTTTAACGACACCCCTAATATTTGTATAAAGAGTTGAAACCCAGTGTGAGAAAGAGTTTCCGAAACCAAATTTTTTTAAGCATGCAAAAATAAAATCCCATTCAATTGAGTCGAAAGCTTTTTTGAAGTCTAAAAATAATATGCACGAGTCGAGGTTGAATTTTTCAGAATAATCTATTATGTCCTGAATTTGTCTAATATTAAAGCCAATAAATCTATTTTTTATATACCCATTTTGGTCCGTGTGTATTATTTTTGGCATCACTTGTTTTAACCTTGTGGCTAGTGCATGTGCCGCTATCTTATAGTCTACATTTAATAATGTTATCGGTCTCCAGTTCTCTAACTTGGTGTATTCGTTTTTCTTATGAATCAACGTTATTAATCCAATTTTTTGTGTTTCGCTTAGTTCCCCTTTCAAATGAGCCTCGTTTAAAGATTCTGTTACAATCATCCCTATTTTATCCCAGAATTTAATGTAAAATTCCACAGTTAAGCCGTCCATCCCTGGACTTTTATTTCTTTTCATTTTATGTATTGATTCTGTGCATTCGTTTAATGTAAGCATTCCTTCACAACAATTTATGTCTTTTTCAGTCAGTGTGTTTACTTGAACTTCATTGACATATTCATCTATCTTATTTATATCTGGATGTTCGCTGCGATATAGATTTTCATAAAATTCTTAAATCCTATTCATTACTTCTATTGGTTCTTTTACAACCTGACCATTTTCATTTTCTACTTCATGTATTATTTTTTGTGTTTGTCTTGATTTTTCAAGTCCAAGAAAAAATTTTGTATTCTTCTCACCATCTTCTACCCATTTGATTCTTGAACGAATTTGGAATCCTTTCGCTTTTTCTTCATAAAATTTGTTTAGGGTTGTCTCTAGTTCATCTTTTTCTTGTTTTTCAGTTTCATTAATATTTTCTTTTTCACTTAGTATTCTTAATCTCTTTTCGTGATAATAAACATTTGTCTTTGTTGTTTTTGATATTTGTTTACAAAATTTTATACTTTCATGTTTTATAATTAGTTTGCAATTATCCCATGTTTGCCTTTTATTAAAGTTCATTTGAATTGAATGATGTACGGAGTTTGGAATCGCTTTTGTTATTGTAGTTATGTACTCTTTGTTATCTAAGACACTATTATTTAACTTCCATATCCCAGGTCCTTTATTTTTAGCTACATATACTTTAAGCGATATCGCTTGGTGATCTGTACTTTTTATTTGCGCTGGTCTGATGTCAGTAGATCTTACTGCACTAATAATATCCTTACTTATTAAAAACAAATCTATCCTACTTGCTTCGCCCTTTTTATTCCTTCTCCATGAGTATTGTATTTTTTCTTTATGTTTCTCCCTCCATATATCATTTTAATTTCAGATTTTTTTATTATGTGTTTTAACCCATAACACATATTTTCCTTTCTTTTGTTATTTGTAATAGATTTTTTATTATGTGTTTTAACCCATAACACATATTTTCCTTTCTTTTGTTATTTGTAATAGTTTTCCTATCTTTCTCGTGTAATGTTTCATTAAAATCTCCTCCTATAATAATCTCCCCAGTCGCTCTGGTTTTGATTTCGTTTGATATACTTTTTAAGAAGGCGTTTCTTTGCATTCGTAAGTTGGGTGCATACATATTACATATTGTATATATTTGCTGACCTATATGAATATTGGTTAATATAAATCTTCCAACATTATCTTTGTAAATATCGTTAAGTTCTGCATGCAGTGTTAATTTAATTAAGCATGATGTTCCTCTACTGTTATTACTTCCATAATTATGTATATATTCAGCAAAGTCGTGTACCTCATCGTTTACTTTTTCGATAATATCTTCGGTGTAATGTGTCTCCTGTAGTAGACATATATCAAAATTTTGTTGTTTTAACCATTCGTATAATCTCATCCGTTTTCCTTTATCACGCAGTCCTTGTGCATTTAGGGAAATTACATGGATTTGTTTCATTTTGGTTGTTTTTCTTTAGCCTTTTTTGCTTTTTTGCTTTCGCTTGTTTCTGGGGAGGGAGGCGTTCTGCTTTTAGAATGACTTCTTCCTCGTTCGCAAGCAGGAGTACTAAATGCAGCCGGTTTCATGTATTTTTGTAGAGTGTTCACTGGAACTTCTGTTTTTCCGTCATTTTTATTATTTGTTTTTTGTTTTCCATTTTTTTCTTCTGCGGGGTTCTGTTGTTGTTGTTGTGTCTGTTGTTCAGCTTTTTCTTGTTTGTGTTTTCCGTCTCCATCTAAATCCTCATTTATGTCTGGACAGTCTGACCTTTTATGACCTTGTTTCCCACAACTGAGACACTTCCATTCGTTCTCACAAGTAGTAATACTGTGACCTACTTCGAGGCATTTGATACATTTTTTGTTTAGGCCTCTCGGCTGGCCGTAGTACCAGATATTTCCAATGTAGCGCCCCATTGGTACTGATTTTGGTAAATCATTTTTCAACTTTTTGACAAAAACCACTCTATCACCATTGTCACAGTTAGTGAGTTTGTTATTGATTCGCAACTTTTCTCTGTACATATCGAGAACTTCACATCCATTCCCTTCTAGGGTTCTTTTTATTACGCCATCGTCAGCTGACAATGGTATATTGGAGACTTTTAATCGAGTGGTAGTTTCCGGATCATGTTTCTGTGTTCTTGGATTTTCTGGTAATAGCGTTATATGTTTGCCTCGGACACGGATACCACGGGTCAGTAACGTTAGGCGGTCACTCGCGTTGTCCGGGTATATGCGCCATATACCTTCCGTTTTCTGTAAACCGTTTAAATGGTCGGCGGGCATTACCTCGCCTAAACTGATGAACAACTCGGTGTGGTTTAAAAATTGTTTATTTTCAAATGAGTTTCCATATCCGAAAACATCCTGTTCCTTTAGAAACACCGGTTTGGTTTCACCATATCCTGGCGCATAATTGTGCGTGTCCACATTTACACCCGTGCTTGGATTCGTCACGGTCTGTGACTCGTTGTTATTTCGCTCACCCGATAAGACGTCTGCGTATGCTTGTGGTTTACCTGTATTAGGTTGTATTACCGAAGCGTGACCGGACTTCGCTAGCAAATCTGTTAACGCGGCCATTATACTTGGTATATTACTCAAATCCAGCGACTCGTTTTCAGCCATTTTAGGTGATTTCACAATAGCTTTTTTTGATTTTTCGGTCAAATAACAGCAAATGATAATGTCTTACATCGATCGTACCACTATGTTTTCCTGTTGCTTGCTTTCAATGTGATCAAATTACACTTTTAAATGCGGAGCTAACATCCACAGCTTGCCTTGGTCAGCGGCAGATAACTCTCATCACTACACTGGACATATTCTTTTTGCTTAATAGAATATCTTAATACACAAACGCCAAACTTGTAAAATTGTAAACTAGCACCATGTTGTTATCATTTTTAAAATCATATAATATTTTTCTACTTTTTTTAATTAACAGATGGATGTGAGTGTAACTCAGGTTGGCATGGTGATAACTGTAGCCAATCATGTCCACCAGGGTATTATGGGAAGGGATGTACCCACAAGTGTATGTGTCTATATGGAGCCAGTTGTAACCCTGAAGATGGAGCATGTGACTGTCCACCAGGAAAAACAGGGGCTGCTTGTGATCAAGGTAAGGGGGAATAACTCAAAATATATTATGGACATGTTGATATATTTCTGCTCATTCACTCTGTAAAATTGATGTAATTTTCTTTGGCTTATCTCAATCTCAGACTCAGAAATCTAAACAAGCATGTTAAATAATGTCCATGCATGTCCATTTATGTTAGATAAACAGTTCCAGATAATGCAATCTTTAATTCACTGGATATCTACCGTTTTCCATGGCTACATTTTGCCTCCAAAATATTACTTGACAGTTATTTCATCTTTTAATTTCTCAAAGACAATCAAACTTTTTACATTTTATAATCCAAATAATTCTTTTGTTTTAGTATGTCCATTTGGTTACTATGGATACCACTGTCAACAGTTGTGTATGTGTGAAGATGGCTGTCCATGCCATGCTGTAACAGGGAGTTGTAACTTCACTGATCTAGACCAGAATTTCTCTCAAGGTGTGTATAAAGTGTTTAGTATTTGATTCTGATACAAATACATTTTCATTGTAGCATAATGGTTATCTCTGATACATAAAACAGAGAGCCAGCAGAACTTATAACATGGTTCTGGAATGGGCAACCATTGCTCATATGTCCCTATATATATGTCCTGATCATTCACACTAGAAATTGACATGTTTCAGTGGGACAGTGTTATGCCCAGACTGTCATCAAAGAAAGACGCCTTGTCCCAGATCAGTCAGAAGACTACAGGTACAGAAAAATATGTTTTGTTTGTTAGATTGTTCTAATTAATTCTGTACGTTTATATGATGCAAGTTTTCTTAAGTGATGATATTTAAGAATAATTCTATTTGATAAATAGAGGATCTTACATGAGTGGCTATGTAATATGAAATTTATCAAACAAATTCAATAATTTGATATGCCAAGAGCCTATAGGCAAGAGGTATATCAAATTATTTAACGAGTTTGATAAATTTCATATGACGTAGTCACGAGTGTAAGATTCTATTTATCACATATCTTTTATTAATAGAATTATAAGTGAATCTTTTTAGTTTTTTTTCTATATAAAACAGTAGAAATCCAACTCGGATGTGACTTTTCAGTCTACTGAGACAATCATATAAAGATTATGACGTCAAAACTACCTGTGACGTCACAATATTATAATTACACATGTGTCTTGCGATATTTATGACATGGCCATATGACTTGGCTAGATGGGCCAGTTATGTGATAATTATATGGTGTATGTTACATTTAGGAAGCTGATGATGAATAATTTTACTAATTCTACGGACATTCATCAATTCAATGATTCAGAAAATCTTGTTGACACTGAAAGTTTCATTAAAGATAATCCACTGCTGACATATAGTATTTTTCCTCAATAAAAAGCAAGAGCAGATGAATTAATATTTTTCTTCGGTTATAAAAGTTACTCACATTACACCATTACCACCATTGAAAAGTTTTAACATCTAATTTAATTTCAAGATAAAAATATCAAAAATAATTAATTGCATCCCGAAAAAATTCCGTGGCACTATGTTCTATATGGAATGTAGTACGGATTGAGCATGCTCCAAAAGCAAAACAAATTGTATTATTTTTTTGTGTTAATCAGACATATATACAGTGTATATTCTTGATTAAACACCAATTATTGTTCAAATGATGAGAATCGTTTATGCTTTGTCGGCGGATGAGCATCTTTAAGTCTTCTTTGAAATATAAATGAAATATTTGTGTATATTATTGTTGATCCAGTCAACCATCAATCCATTTTCTGCTATTTTGTAATAGTTATGTACCAGAAATTCTACGATTCATTTCAGAAAATCTCCTGTTAAATGAACACTTGATCATTTTACTCTATAATACAATTTATAAATGTGTCTAATATATGTTTCAGGTTAATGCAGATGGGTTTTGTGGCTCTTGGCTTGGTTGCTACTATAAGTACTATTTTGAATATAGTCCTTGCATACAAACTTGTGACTCAGACCCGGAGAAAACAGAGCATGAAATACAGATCACCAAAGTCATCAAACTCCAGTCATATGTTCATGTTCCAGGGCGTATCAACCTCGGATGATGAACTCTCATCACTCAACGAATATTCCAGGGCCGAAACGTCTTTTTCTAATAGCAGTTCATTAAAAAAGAATTCTTTTTCAAAGGATGTTACATAGCTATATGTTATATCCATATTGTTAAACTTCTGTTAGGATTTTTGTTAACATTTTATAAGTATTTAATGAACAACCAGAAATCTCTGTAGATCCTGTGCGCAGAGCATCCAGACACCATGCTGGTTCCATTTGTTTATATTTGTAAAGGTTGAGAATACCTAAACATGATTTTCTTACAACATTCAGCTTTTGATTAACCAATTTTTCATAGAAATAGATTAAAACTTCCTGAGTATAAACTCCCATATTAAGTGCTGTAAAAATATTTAACTTGCTCATCATAATCAGGAGTAAAACAATGCAGTGTTGAGAAAGACACACCCATCTCAGGTTAGTTTTACCATGTTTATTTAATCATATGTTTTCAGTTCTAGCCAGTTAGTGTGTGCAATAATATACCTATATGTACATAGACAACATAATGTATTATGGATTATACTGGACATGTACTGTTGTTGTGTTAATTGGATAATTTTCAGATTTAGTTGACCGTTGGATATAATTATTATTTCTGAATTGTTAAGTTATAATTATATTCATGCCAAATATAGATATTGTGAACTAGTATAGCCTGAGATACTCTGGCCCTGACACCAGACTTAGACATTATGATAGATAGATGTCTGGTTAAGGGCCAGAGCGCAGTCCTATATCAAAACGTGGAATAAGCCGACACCGTTTGGTATCGGGCCAGGTCATCTCCGATTCAGACTGACCATGGAGAAGCACCACTAACCTTTGTCTTTTCAACAAATGAATATTAAATCTACCCAAATATAGCAATCAGTCGAGATTAAAGGTGATTTGCATACTATGAGAAGATGGCGAGGGAAATGTAAGTGGCGATTCTCGGTGGTAATATTTTGTAAGTAGTCTGAATCGGAGATGACCTGGCCCGATACCAAACGGTGTCGGCTTATACCACGTTTTGATATAGGACTGCGCTCTGGCCCTAAACCAGACATCTATCTGTCATTATGTCTAAGTCTGGTGTCAGGGCCAGAGTATCTCGGGCTAGAACTAGTATAACTTGTTGATCACTAGGATATTAGCAAATTGAATGATTTAGTAGTGAGTTTTCATTTGTTTCTGGATTTAAGTCGATAAGAACAAAAATGCTGTGTGGTTATTATCTTTTGTGACCTATGTAAGTTTGTATGATATATGACTGCACTTTGGTGCAAATATTTTTCAAATATGATATACTAAAAACCAACATTTTTCGCGGCTACTAAATTTTGCTATTTCCATTTTTAATTAGGTTCTCGGAGGTAAAATGTTAATGGATAAGCTGATTGAATTTAAAAATTTTCAATAAAACAGATGTAGATGCTAATTCACAGATACATAGACAAATTTTTGTGAATTTTGTTTGATCGCCAAATTCACGAAAGTAAATCGCAAACAAAAAAGTTGGTTTACTGTAGAATATGAGACAACGATCAAATGGTTTCCTATCTTTAAATCCACCTACGGTACTAAAAATAGTTCAATGCAGCTGACATGTTACATTCCATTGATGAAGTTACAGTGTATATTCTGTATGTTTGTGTAGTCATACATATGTAAGCTCAGCTACTACAACCATGACAAGTGAGCCTAAACTTTGTTACTGTAGATCTAGACTGGGGAGCAATTTTGTTATCACTGTTGGAGTTATACAACTTATATTGTTTATGTGAATGGGAATTTTGGATGTCTATGTTATTATTGATCTATTACTTTGTATATAGTAGGCAAGGTTTGTTTGGTAATTAACGGTTTATACATGTTAATGAGTCATTATTTGTCAAAAGAAACAAATTATTTTTATTTAATTAATTAATGAAATCCATGCAGGTTTCTGTTTGTCAATGTTTGACAAGTCTGTGATAAAGAGTATCGGTTATGCATCTAACCCCAACCATACATGTACTGTAGTGTACAATATAGCAGTAATTAATTGTATGGTAGCTAAGTCATTCTCACTATATATGTGTGTAATATTCAGATAGAAGTATATTTGAATGGTGTATAGTATTCAGATAGTAGTATATTTGAATAATTAAGGATGGTAATTTTTGTGTCTAAACTTTAAATACACATAATGAGAAAAACTTTAAAAGTTATGATTAATTAATTATCCAATGGGACCCAAAGGAGGAGGGCAACTGAAGTTTGGTTTTATGCCTGTCTGTTCTTTTCCTCACATATTCTTATACAAGTTCTATATTTCAAAATTGGGTCACAGGTTTTCTAAGGAAAGGTGGTGCGTAACACAAGTCACTGACATTTATTTTGGCCTTTGATTTACCTAATAGCAGCCTGTCTGGGCTTTATATATCTCTTTTGTTATGGTACTTCGACTGCAAAATGAACATAATATTTCTTTTTGGTTATGGGTTCATCTAGATGAGGCAATACATCATGTTCCAAAAGTAGGTCACTGTGACCTTCATTTTGACTTAAGCCCTGTTTCAGGTAAATGAGGATTGAAATTTGCTATTTTCTTACATTTTTGAACGGGGTAATATTGAAAGAAACAGAATAGTCAAGATGCATGTATTCAAAATTCTCTAAAATATTTGTTTTCTATTCTTTTGATATTAACCTTTCTTGAAACTGTTAAATAGTTACATGTATTCATGAGTATTGATATTTAAGACTCTTTTATGGCAAAATAAAGTTATGCAGCATTTTATACTGTAACTTTATACAGTAACTGTTTGTATAGGCAAGGGATTCATCTCTGTTTTAATTGGACAAGTGTATACTGCAAATGTATGGATATCTTTCCCATTTTTGTTCATTAAAAGAAAATTGAACACTTGATAATGGACTGTTGTCTTTTTTCTCCAGTCAACAAAGACTGATACAAACCGTAATCTTGACACTACGTGCTTTATAACCAAAGCTTCCCTTGAGCTGGGCACTATCAGCTGGTGTAGTTTGACATTTGACCTCTTGCTCTTGTTCTCTCAGAAATGTGAAACGTTTCTTCATCTCAGGGTTATTGTATTTGAGTGATAATGATGTTTGACACTCTGCCTCCAGCTCTCTATCTGTGGGGTACCAGGTAGTTCCATATGTTTCTACATTCTACCAGTTAAAATTATGAGGTCAAGTTAATGTTGTAACAGTAATTCAACTCACACAGGAGAGTCTATAGACCAGAACTGATCAAATATTTCATAAAATGGAATCTTCATAATAACCCGTTGAATGCCCATATCCTACAATACATGGCTCTAAAATCAGGAAAACAAAGAAGGTATAGGTGTTAACAATTTATTTTGTACATATCATTTGGTTACAGTTTATCAATATTTCAATTATTAGTACCTACATAACAAGAAATTATCCCAAGTAGGCTGGATAGCCATTTTGTTGAAACTGTTTGCATTTTATAGATGAAATTACACAATGTACTTTTGTTGAGTTATGCAAATTTAAGTACAGTATACAAACACTTAAGAAATTCAGATTACAAAATAACATATAAAACTAAATGGTTATAAAACACACGATAATATAAGCACCTATTAAGGATAAAAGGGTATTACACAGTTAACAGCTGTAAATTGTAAAGGTAAAAAAAGACAAATATAACAGGATAAAGGATAACAGAAGTTGGTAATAGAAGTAGATTACAAAATAGATACACACTGATTCCTATATATAACATGGACACTGATTATATGGCTTGTCTGAATAAAAACATGCCAAGAATGCAAGACCTGTTTGAAGGTGCACAATAAATATTAAGAAGCAAGCTATGCAATTATTAATATCTTGAACAGGAAGTTTTTTAAGATTAATTAGTAGTTTATAGTACTAAATTTCCTTTTTTCTTTCTTTAATACATGGGATAAAACAGTTTAGAAAATTAAAATCCTATATAACAAGCTAGAAAATTAAAATCCTATATAACAAGCTAGTTATAACCATACTGATTTAGCTTCACACTGACAGTAAAACAAGGACATGTTACCAAACTCTGACACAATGACAGATAGTCTCATCTAAAAATCTAGGACATACAGGTTTACTTATTGCAAGGTAAAACAAATACGATATGATAGCTATGACATTGATAATTCACATCAATATAAACTTGATATGACCAGAGATATAAAAATAATTACAAATTAAATACAATACCCGTACCTAATAGGAAAACCTAGACCAAACCTATAAAACCATTGCTAAATTGTGTACATGCTGTATGTTATGGCAGTCGGGGTATATGGGGTTAAATGACTAGTGGAAGGGGATCTTTTATTGATTTGGAAAATACTATTATACTGACAATGATCACACATGTAACTATTGATTAATAGTTAGTCCTAATCAACAAATTAGGAATCTTGATTACAAAAGGATGCAGGTGTCGAAGGACGGATATGGATATAATGTCTTATTAAAGTTTTAAATACACAAACTGAGAAACATAGCAACACACTGCATGCAATGCTAACCTTCTTAACAAAATCATAAACAGGGAGAAAGCTACAGATGAATGTGTGAGGAGATATATAGATATAATGAAGGAAATGTGAAGTGGAAAGGCTATTTAAGAAACATAATTTGATAAAAAGAATACTTTACATTAGACATATAAGATAGATGTGGTAACAATACTTTACATTGGATACAACATTCTCAATAAGATATGGTAACAATACTTATTGGCTTACATATTGACTATACACAGTAGACTGATATGGTAGTAATTTACAGACAGACATATGTTAGTAAGTGGTGAATATCTGGCAGTGTGGGAGGTCTGTGTTCCTCTATCCTGTGGTAGACAGATATATGTTAGTAAGTGGTGAATATCTGTGTCAGTGTGGGAGGTCTGTGTTCCTCTATCCTGCGGAGACCCAGAGTATCCTTCTGAGCTTCGTCCGCCTCCCTTTGTAGATGTCGGACAAACTTCCGCCGCCATTGCGTTGCGAGTATGACAGCACTTATATCATCTTCAGACCCATTTTCAGGCATCATCAGACCCTGTTCAAATAATGGTTATAATAACAAAAGTTTTAGTGACTAGATTTTTGTATGAATAAATTTCAAACATTATTTTATTCTGTGTAGCTCAGCCAGTAAAGAGTGAGCATGATTTGGTATTGGATGGAGAATCATTTTACTGAGTAAGGGAAGTCGTGGTTTCAAAATCTACTCTAACACGTATATGATTAAATGACATATTGTGTATACAATTTGTTTACCAAAGTATACACTTACTCAAACATGAAAATAGACAATGGCCAGTTCATTTCTGAAATAATACTTATTCTACTTCTGATCCTATAAAGCCAGGGAATCTTAATTTCGAACCAATGAGAAAATAAGTGAATATGTCACCATGTTTCTATTTGGTGACGTAACACACACAAACCTTGACACAGACGGTCTCAGCAGATCTGATGGTCTGGGTGACAACTTTCATCAGGTTCTGTGCATTCTGTATCAGAATCTTAGCTGCCTGAAATTGTATCATTAATATTATAAGTTTACAGAACATTTTTGTTAATATTAATTTTAATTTCACTGTGTTGTACAGATCCAACAAAAATGAAACATGATTCAGCACAAAATTAAGCAATAGCCTTTGTACAGAAAACCTGTTGATAATATGTTCCTGTATATCAAAATGGCCGCAAAGAATAACTTAATGGATGGACAATCATTCTGTATGTATACTTTTTTCCTTTTAAATTAAAATGCACATTAATTCTGATACATACAGTAGTATAATAAGTTATACATTATGTAATCAGCTTTTTAATTGTTTACTGAAAAAGAATAAATCAAGGACATACTATCATATTACCACTCACCTTATCTTAAGATAAATACAATTTGATTTTTATTTCAGAACCAATAATATATATCAAGTAATTTGACTGTTGTTATAGGTTAGTAGCAATCTACAGCAAACAACACAGGAAGCATCAATACACAGCCGATAGCAGTAACACAACACCAGGAGCCTTGTACCAAGGTACTAAAAGTACTATAACCCTTAATTTCAATTATCTTTTGTAAGTACCCCTCCAGTAGATGTTAAAATCAGAAAGAGCAGGTCAAATTCATGGTTCAGACAATTGCTTGTAGTAGGTTCAGTTTACATGTAAAGTCTACCATTTTTCTGCTTTAGTCCTGATAGAAAGATGTTGATAACATATAGCACAGACAGAGTGCCATGTCCTATACTTCTCATATTCACTGATGTACCTACTAAAAGTTTTCAACTGAGAAGGAATATCATTATAATATTCATCTATTTGCAATTAATTTAAAATTCATTAACTAGAAATAATAAAGATTAGAATGTTACACCAAAAATATTCTTCAGTTTATAAATATCAATATTCAGTTATTAAGTAACCAATTAAAAACCTTTGAAGTCATTAGACAAAATTTTTACTTAAGTTATATTATAATAATGGTAAATGTTTATTTTTCAATACAAGTAATATTATTTTTCATAAAAACCCAAAGCAGACAGCCGAAAGAGCTAGTTATTGTTACAAAAATAGCAATTCTGAGCAGTAGACAGCAAACGGACAGATAAAAGTGTCTATATCTAAATCTATTAGTGCAAAACTGACAAGAAACAGTTCATCTATCAAAGCTACACAGCCAAAAATGTCAAGTTTTAGTGTGCATGATTTAAACCACAGAGTGTGAAGCAGTAATGCTGACATTTGTAGTACATCTAGATACACCCTACAGATCTAATCCAGCAGCCAACAGGCAGATTCTATTTTCTCATATCACCGACACAGTTCACACATCTAAAACACAGCGGTCTGTACCTGTTCTACAGTGACGGGAGGACAGGTTACCTTCAATAAGAGTTTTATCACTAATCATACATATCTTACCATTGATAGCTTATAGTGTGCTAAGTTTGGCTTCAATCTAAGAGTATCATCATTGACTATAATATCCAATTATCTTAGAAAAAATAATGTAATTTTGCTCTAAACTCATGAATTGAATATCAAATATTTAAAAAGCTGATACATGATTTTTGAACAGTCATGTCATAAATGTTTGAAGAGAAACTGAACATAAACAACATATACAGGGGAGGCTATACTTTGACAACTTATCTGACAACAGATGGTCAGATTGATATATATTGGACATGATATCTCTGATGGCGACATTTACACTGAACCTCATCCTCGTGTCCAGGTGATACATGAATACTTATACAGAGTAATTATAATAAGTACAGTATATTGTTATTATCAAATTTTACTCCATATAGAAAATTACAGATATAGAAATGTTAAGATACATGCAAACAATATAGTTTGTATCAAATTATATCTGAATACATGACATACTGTATAAATAAAGATCGTCCACCACACCTAGTTAGAGTTTAACTACTGATAAATAATGTACATACAATTGAATATACTTAATACTGAGGAGAGCTGACCAGTAACAGAGATATACTCAATACTGAGGAGAGATGACCAGTAACAGAGATATACTCAATACTGAGGAGAGATGACCAGTAACAGAGATATACTCAATACTGAGGAGAGCTGACCAGTAACAGAGATATACTTAATACTGAGGAGAGCTGACCAGTAACAGAGATATACCCAATACTGAGGAGAGCTGACCAGTAACTACTCAATACTGAGGAGAGCTGACCAGTAACAGAGATATACTCAATACTGAGGAGAGCTGACCAGTAACAGAGATATACTTAATACTGAGGAGAGCTGACCAGTAACAGAGATATACTCAATACTGAGGAGAGCTGACTAGTAACAGAGATATACTTAATACTGAGGAGAGATGACCAGTAATAGAGATATACTCAATACTAAGGAGAGCTGACCAGTAATAGAGATATACTCAATACTGAGGAGAGCTGACTAGTAACAGAGATATACTCAATACTGAGGAGAGCTGACCAGTAATAGAGATATACTCAATACTGAGGAGAGCTGACCAGTAACAGAGCTATACTCAATACTGAGGAGAGCTGACCAGTAACAGAGATATACTTAATACTGAGGAGAGCTGACCAGTAATAGAGATATACTCAATACTGAGGAGAGCTGACCAGTAACAGAGATATACTCAATACTGAGGAGAGCTGACCAGTAATAGATATATACTCAATACTGAGGAGAGCTGACCAGTAACAGAGATATACTCAATACTGAGGAGAGCTGACCAGTAACAGAGATATACTCAATACTGAGGAGAGCTGTCCAGTAATAGAGATATACTCAATACTGAGGAGAGCTGACCAGTAATAGAGATATACTCAATACTGAGGAGAGCTGACCAGTAACAGAGATATGCTCAATACTGAGGAGAGATGACCAGTAATAGAGATATACTCTATACTGAGGAGAGCTGATCAGTAACAGAGATATACTCAATACTGAGGAGAGCTGACCAGTAATAGAGATATACTCAATACTGAGGAGAGCTGACCAGTAACAGAGATATACTCAATACTGAGGAGAGCTGACCAGTAACAGAGATATACTCAATACTGAGGAGAGCTGACCAGTAACAGAGATATACTTAATACTGAGGAGAGCTGACCAGTAACAGAGATATACTCAATACTGAGGAGAGCTGACCAGTAACAGAGATATACTCAATACTGAGGAGAGCTGACCAGTAACAGAGATATACTTAATACTGAGGAGAGCTGACCAGTAATAGAGATATACTCAATACTGAGGAGAGCTGACCAGTAACAGAGATATACTCAATACTGAGGAGAGCTGACCAGTAACAGAGATATACTCAATACTAGGAGAGCTACAGTAATAGAGATATACTAATACTGAGGAGAGCTGACCAGTAATAGAGATATACTCAATACTGAGGAGAGCTGACCAGTAACAGAGATATACTTAATACTGAGGAGAAATGACCAGTAATAGAGATATACTCAATACTAAGGAGAGCTGACCAGTAATAGAGATATACTCAATACTAAGGAGAGCTGACCAGTAATAGAGATATACTCAATACTGAGGAGAGCTGACTAGTAACAGAGATATACTCAATACTGAGGAGAGCTGACCAGTAATAGAGATATACTCAATACTGAGGAGAGCTGACCAGTAACAGAGATATACTCTATACTGAGGAGAGCTGACCAGTAACAGAGATATACTCAATACTGAGGAGAGCTGACCAGTAATAGAGATATACTCAATACTGAGGAGAGCTGACCAGTAACAGAGATACTAATACTGAGGAGAGCTGACCAGTAACAGAGATATACTCAATACTGAGGAGAGCTGACCAGTAACAGAGATATACTCAATACTGAGAGGAGAGCTGACCAGTAACAGAGATATACTCAATACTGAGGAGAGCTGACCAGTAACAGAGATATACTTAATACTGAGGAGAGCTGACCAGTAACAGAGATATACTTAATACTGAGGAGAGATGACCAGTAACAGAGATATGCTCAATACTGAGGAGAGATGACCAGTAATAGAGATATACTCTATACTGAGGAGAGATGACCAGTAATAGAGATATACTCTATACTGAGGAGAGCTGACCAGTAACAGAGATATACTCAATACTGAGGAGAGCTGACCAGTAACAGAGATATACTCAATACTGAGGAGAGCTGACCAGTAACAGAGATATACTTAATACTGAGGAGAGCTGACCAGTAACAGAGATATGCTCAATACTGAGGAGAGATGACCAGTAATAGAGATATACTCTATTCTGAGGAGAGCTGTCCAGTAATAGAGATATACTCAATACTGAGGAGAGCTGACTAGTAACAGAGATATACTTAATACTGAGGAGAGCTGACCAGTAATAAAGATATACTCAATAGTGAGGAGAGCTGACCAGTAACAGAGATATACTCAATACTGAGGAGAGCTGACCAGTAACAGAGATATACTTAATACTGAGGAGAGCTGACCAGTAATAGAGATATACTTAATTCTGAGGAGAGCTGACCAGTAACAGAGATATACTCAATACTGAGGAGAGCTGACCAGTAATAGAGATATACTCAATACTGAGGAGAGCTGACCAGTAACAGAGATATACTCAATACTGAGGAGAGCTGACCAGTGATAGAGATATACTCAATACTGAGGAGAGCTGACCAGTAACAGAGATATACTCAATACTGAGGAGAGATGACCAGTAACAGAGATATACTTACATTGTTATCACCAGGCGAGGCCATCTGTACAGTGGAGATAATATTAAGCTGGGTACTGACGGTAGGTATCTGGTCAGCATAGAACATCAGGTCTTTGGCAAATCTGGAATTAATGTCTTACAATCAAAATCAGGTCAGCATACAACACAGTAGGCTTATCAAAAAATAGTACAACTTACTATAGTATCTCATATATTGGGGACCATGTCACTAGGTATAAGTGAGACAGCTAGGGTATTGGAGCTTATTTCTTGACAGTCAAAATTCCAGTTACAAACTAGCTAAGCCCATGCACACCTGTTGATGACATTTTATCACATTTCTTTCACATATTACAAAGTTCTCAATGATAAGAACAATGATTATATAGTATTGTAGATAATAATGCTTGGGGTGTATGCACACCTGCTCCATGTTGTTATTACATTGTCGGTATGGAAAACAAGGTAAGGGGATTATTACATGGGTCGGTCAAGTGAAAACTTCCAAATGTATAACTAAACCAACCTCTTTTCTACACAATATTTTGCGAGAATCTTTGCAAACTTCCTCATCTTTTGTCCATTCTCTGCTACTGCTTTGCCTGTCTGTGACATCTGTAAATGGTTCTGGAAAACAGACACAGGTTTATTCTTCCCTAAGTCAATATCAGAGTCAATCATTTATCATCAAATGAAATTCATAATTTTAAATCACTTACAGCTATCCTGCACATGTTAAAAAGCATTTCCTGTTTAATGTTTATCATGATCAGAGCCTTTGGATACCATGCAGTGTTGCTCTCGAAAACCCATTTCCTAGATTTATCGTGATTGGTCATTTTTTTGAACAACTAGTACAATCTATGATAGGTCCTTCTCCAAATATTACAAAATCATTTAACAGTACTGTAATTGGTTTAGTAATACAAACAATGATTGGTCGCTTCTAACACTCACTGTGATTGGTCCCTCTCCTTGACTATACTCCATCATGTGCTGTAGTTGCTGGGACATCTCCTTAGCAACCTGTACAATTGGGTTATCTTCATCCTCCCACTTGTCAGCCTCTTTTTGAAGATACCTGGCAGCAGCCTTCAAACAAATATATCTTGTAATGCAAATTTCGTTCAAGTGAAAGCAAACCTTGACAAGGGAAGCCAAATTGACTTTGCAGGCAAACTTTCATTCTGGGAAAAATATGGAAAATATCCTTCCACCTGAGTATGAGCAATGTATTATCTTAACATAAAGGGGAAACCCAAAATCATCCACAACATCTTCGTTTGACACATATTAGAACATGTAGATCAAACCTAAAATGGCACTCCCATATAAAAACATGACTCCACATAAAAGCATAACTACAAAGCTAATTCCACACTTGACATCTTACATATAAATATTAATATGGGATCAACATAAGTTAAAGCCAAGGCAAATAAATCATCAGTTTGTCTTTATATTGAGTATGCCTGTACAGTGTAGACCCTTACACCCAGGAAAACATGGTGCAACGTAGAGCTGCATGTTATGTATCTGAAAGTAAAAAGATCCCCTACACACATTACATTGTTCTGTTCCACCCCTTTTGAGTCAATTTTTCTGTTTTTCCCCAATAATTAAAATAAACACATATCACCATCCATTTGGTTATTCAGAAATTGACTTTATAATATCTCTAATATCTCACATGACATTATTTTCAACTTGTTGAAGTTGATCATTACAAATACAAAGTTATCTTTTGATTTGGTTACCTCCCCATATTGCTTTGTTACCTCCCCTTTTTGTTTTTGATTATCATAACCTATAACCTTCACTTATTGTTTTTTTAAATGATATAAATTGTTTCCTTTCCTTATCATATCTCTTTTATCTAACACTATGTAATTCAATTCTTTTTTAACAATAAATGGAAAAAGTGTTTAAAGACTTGAAGAGTTCCATACCAGGATAGCATTTGTCGGTTTATATGGGGATGCCGTTTGTCTCGCCCGAGGCTTGGGTAACTGGCCAAGAGTTTCCTCTCCACGCCGATCACTGCAACAGAAGAAATATCATGATAGATTGTCACATAGAAACTGAGCTTGGTTCATTATATATAAAGTTTATATGAAAAGTTCAAGTAATCTTAAATAGTGAAATAGTTCGAAAAGGTAGGATATTGTACAATAATGCTACTTTGCTAATTGAACATAATAATTATATACATTATGTAATAAGATCATATTTAATAATCATTATTTCCACACACACAAACAATGTTCTATAATCACTCTATCGGCATGACTGAAGTAATATGCTTCTAAAACTACAAGGATTTCTTATTATCTTTTACAATCTCAATCTACCTTGTGACCCGAAGCAGCTCTTCATGAACGTTTTGGAATGTGACCTTGACTGGTTTAAAACTGTCTTCTTTTTGCACTTCTGTGACCTCTTGATTTCCTGAAGGTCTTGCACTTGCTGCTGTGACACTAACAAGTGATTGGCTGTTAGTTGTAATCATGTTTTCTTTGACTTCTCTGCCGTCTGCTTTAACTTGTGGAGTGATGACGATAGTTGCAGTGAAATCTGGTGCACAGGATGTAATTCCATTAACCTCCTCCACATCAAGAAGTCTACACACTTCTGTGGACAACAATACAGGATAACATTTTTACCTGTGTGGACAACAATACAGGATTACATTTGTACCTGTGTGGACAACAATACAGGATTACATTTTTACCTGTGTGGACAACAATACAGGATTACATTTGCACCTGTGTTTTTGGACAACAATACAGGATTACATTTGCACCTTTGTGGACAACAATACAGGATTACATTTGCACATGTGTGGACAACAATACAGGATTACATTTGCACCTGTGTGGACAACAATACAGGATTACATTTGCACATGTGTGGACAACAATACAGGATTACATTTGTACCTGTGTGGATAACAATACAGGATTACATTTGTACCTGTGTGGACAACAATACAGGATAACATTTGCACCTGTGTGGACAACAATACAGGATTACATTTGTACTTGTGTGGATAACAATACAGGATTACATTTGTACCTGTGTGGACAACAATACAGGATTACATTTGTACCTGTGTGGACAACAATACAGGATTACATTTGCATCTGTGTGGACAACCATACAGGATAACATTTGCATCTGTGTGGACAACAATACAGGATTACATTTGTACCTGTGTGGACAACAATACAGGATTACATTTGTACCTGTGTGGACAACAATACAGGATTACATTTGTACCTGTGTGGACAACAATACAGGATTACATTTGTACCTGTGTGGACAACAATACAGGATAACATTTGTACCTGTGTGAACAACAATACAGGATTACATTTGTACCTGTGTGGACAACAATACAGGATTACATTTATACCTGTGTGGACAACAATACAGGATTACATTTGTACCTGTGTGGACAACAATACAGGATAACATTTGCATCTGTGTGGACAACAATACAGGATTATTTTTACCTCTATGGGAAACAAAACATGATTATATTTGCACCTCTATGGGAAACAAAACATGATTATATTGAATATCTTCATGCTTGTATAGACCACAGCATTACCTTTTTCATGAATCCAGTTTATCAACATCTTCCTTCTACACTGCTCAGTAGAATACAAAATATAAACTCTGGCTGGATTCAAAAACCTCTTTTGACCAGGGCTTGCTGTACATGACCTACCTTTTGACCAGGGCTTGTTGTAGATGACATACCTTTGACCAGAGCTTGCTTTACATGACCTACCTTTGACCAAAGCTTGCTGTACATGACCTACCTTTGGCCAAGACTTGCTGTACATGACCTATCTTTGACCAAGACTTGCTGAAGATGACCTACCTTTGACCAGGGCTTCTGTACATAACCTACCTTTGACCAGGGATTGCTGTACATGACCTATCTTTGACCATGGCTTGTTGTAAATGACCTATCTTTTGATCAGGGCTTGTTGTAGATGACATACCTTTGACCAAGACTTGCTGTAGATGACCTACCTTTGACCAGAGCTTGCTGTAGATTACCTACTTTTGACCAGGGCTTGCTGTACATGACCTACCTTTGACCATGGCTTGTTGTAGATGACATACCTTTGACCAAGACTTGCTGTAGATGACCTACCTTTTGACCAGGGCTTTTTGTAGATGACATACCTTTGACCAAGGCTTACTGTAGATAACCTACCTTTGACCAGAGCTTGCTTTACATGACCTACCTTTGACCAAGACTTGCTGTAGATGACCTACCTTTGGCCAGGGCTTGCTGTAGATGACCTACCTTTGACCAGAGCTTGCTTTACATGACCTACCTTTGACCATGGCTTGTTGTAGATGACCTACCTTTGGCCAGGGCTTGCTGTAGATGACCTACCTTTGACCAGGGCTTGCTGTAGATAACCTACCTTTGACCAGAGCTTGCTGTAGATGACCTACCTTTGACCAGACTTGCTGTAGATGACCTACCTTTGACCAGAACTTGCTGTAGATGACCTACCTTTGACCAAGACTTGCTGTAGATGACCTACCTTTGACCAAGACTTGCTGTAGATGACCTACCTTTGACCAAGGCTTGCTGTAGATGACCTACCTTTGACCAAGACTTGCTGTAGATGACCTACCTTTGACCAAGACTTGCTGTAGATGACCTACATCTGACCAGGGCTTGCTGTACATGACCTACCTTTGACCAGGGCTTGCTGTAGATGACCTACCTTTGAACAAGGCTTGCTGTAGATGACCTACCTTTGACCAAATCTTGCTGTAGATGACCTGCCTTTGACCAGGGCTTGCTGTAGATGACCTACATTTGACCAGGGCTTGCTGTAGATTGCCTACCTTTGAACAAGGCTTGCTGTAGATGACCTACCTTTGAACAAGGCTTGCTGTAGATGACCTACCTTTGACCAGGCCCCAATTTCTTGACGCAAACTTAAGTCAAAAACTGACTTAAGTCATAAATTTTCATATAGGTTACATAAGGCGAAAAACTTAAGTTTTGACTTAAGTCTGCAATTTTGTTTCGAGAAATCGAGGCCTGCGCTTGCTGTAGATGACCTACATTTGACCAGGGCTTGTTGTAGATGACCTACCTTGGACCAAGACTTGCTGTAGCTGACCTACCTTTGACCAGGGCTTTTTGTAGATGACCTGTCCTTGACCAGGGCTTGTTGTAAATGACCTACCTTTGACCAGGCCTGGTTGTACGTCTGTAACTTGCTGTAGTAAAACCACTAGATGTCGTATCTTTGCTGCCCACCTAATTCGTTGCTGAGACAATTCCTTCAAATCTACCTTACTGCTGCCTAAAAATGTAAAACAACCAAAGCATTATAAAGTATGGTTACCTAATAGTCATTCATGCATTTATCATTATACCAAATGAAAATGCCTGATCTGTAAAACGTATAAATTTCCTGGTTTCCATGTGAAATAAGTTCCACCAGAAACAGTGATAGTGAGGTAAAATAGCCTCTAAACTATCAGTTCTATGCTTAGTTAACATACTTTTGGTTATTTCATTCATGACATATACAACTTGATGAGAAACAACATGTTATTTAAAAAAAATTATGAATTTTGAGTTATAGCATGGAAGCCTATTTTCAGACAGTGTAGTCACTGAAGCTATCTACATAGTAATTCCTATATGTTGTCACTCCATTGTAGGCGACACAATGATCAATGGGCTGTTACACCTGAGTGCTGACCTTAAACATTTGATGATGTCTGATTATTACCTGTAAGTTTTTTCAGTGAGTTGATAAGTCCAGGAGCTAGGCCTGTGATGTCGTCCAGAGATTTACGGATTGCTGACCTCTTACTGATATCTGTAGATAGCTGAATACCCTGAAGTACTCTCTGACGGAGCGTCACCATTCCACGACTGAATGAGCTTATCTTGTCCAGGCAATCAGCTATGCTTTGTTGTCTCTGTGCTTCTGGATATCATAAATTGAACAGGGAAATATTGATACAGGGGATCTGACATTGTTATGATCACAGAATCCCCTAGAGTTATTGTCCATTAGGTTTGATGTATCATGTACAATGTATTCTGTAATTGTATATTACAGAGTGATCAGTCCTTGAAGGTATGTACGTATTGGTTGCAACATCATGTGTTTGCAAAAGTAACATCATATTGAAAAAAATGACGCTAGTTTTGTTCATGAACCAATGATGTCACAATTGATTTCTTCCCACATGGGAGAGAACTCTGTAATATGAAAATACAGAATATGTTCATAGAGGAAAACAAGAGGCCCATGGGCCTTAACAGTCATCTGACTCATGGCACAAAACAACAAAGTCACAGTATAAAGTATTGGTTAACGATTAATATAAACAAAACAAGGAACTCCTTAGTTGAATATGTAAGTTTCTGAAATAGGTAAATGTCATTTGTTGAACAAACTTGGTAGCCCTTCATCCATATATGGTTGTAACCCATTCAAGGATTAATATAAGGAGGAGTCAGATTTTGAAGCCAAATTTCAGCAAAGCTCCCATTTTGGACCTCCGCTGTACTATCCCAATGGGTCTTAGCTAGGTCCTTTATAAAATATGACTGTCCTCACCTAAAGTTACCCCTTCTTAATCAATTAAAACCCCTATAGATCAATTTTCATTGAGATCGGACACTGAAACCTGATAACAGGAAGTGGGCCAGCAGCCATCTTGGAATACCAAAATATTTACGAAAATGTTTGCATGTTATTCAGCATCAATTAAAACCCCTTTAGACCAATTTTCATTGAGATCAGAGACTGAAACCTTAAAACAGGAAGTGGACCAGCGGCCATCTTGGAATACCAAAATCTTTATGAAAATGTTTGCATGTTGTTCGGCATCAATTAAAACCCCTATAGACCAATTTTGATTGAGATCGGAGACCAAAACCTGAAAACAGGAAGTGGGCCAGCTAAAATTAAGAAAATTTGCCCTTTTGGGACCTCACCCCTCAGCCCCTAGGGGTCGGACAAGACTCATTTATATAACATATGATTGTCCTTCCCCAATGATGTTTTACACCGAATATAGTTGTAATCTATTCAAGGATGAAGGAGGAGTAGGATTTTAAAGCTAAAATTAAGAAAATTTGCCCTTTTGGGGCCCCATACCTCAGCCCCTAGGGGTCGGACCACGCTCATTTATATAAAATATGATTGTCCTTCCCCAATGATGTTTCACACAAAATATGGATGAAATCCATCCAAGGATGAAGGAGGAGTAGGATTTTAAAGCTAAAATTAAGAAAATTTGCCCTTTTGGGGCCCCACCCCTCAGCCCCTAGGGGTCGGACCAAGCTCATTTATATAAAATATGATTGTCCTTCCCCAATGATGTTTCACACCAAATATGGATGAAATCCATCCAAGGATGAAGGAGGAGTAGGATTTAAAACTTAAATTAAGAAAATTTGCCCTTTTAGGGCCCCGCCCCTCTGCCCCAAGGGGTCGGACCTATCTCATTTATATAAAATATGATTGTCCTTCCCCAAGGATGTTTCATATCAAATATGGATGTAATTCACTAAAGGGTTTAGGAGGAGTAGGCTTTTGTATAAATAGTTTTACGCACGACGCACGGCGGACGGCGGACAGCGACGGACGAAACACGATGACAATAGGTCATCCTGACATTCGGTCAGATGACCTAAAAAGCATGCCATTGGCACAGGTGTGGACCAGATGACCTAAAAAGCATGCCATTGGCACAGGTGTGGACCTTTTGACACAGTAACACCTATAGTTGGCCATGCTGTGGACCTTTTGACACAGTAACACCTATAGTTGGCCATGCTGTGGACCTTTTGACACAGTAACACCTATAGTTGGCCATGCTGTGGACCTTTTGACACAGTAACACCTATAGTTGGCCATGCTGTGGACCTTTTGACACAGTAACACCTATTGACCTTTTGGCCTATATGCTGTGGACCTTTTGACACAGTAACACCTATAGTTGGCCATGCTGTGGACCTTTTGACACAGTAACACCTATAGTTGGCCATGCTGTGGACCTTTTGACACAGTAACACCTATATTAGTTGGCCATGCTGTGGACCTTTTGACACAGTAACACCTATAGTTGGCCATGCTGTGGACCTTTTGACACAGTAACACCTATAGTTGGCCATGCTGTGGACCTTTTGACACAGTAACACCTATAGTTGGCCATGCTGTGGACCTTTTGACACAGTAACACCTATATATAGTTGGCCATGCTGTGGACCTTTTGACACAGTAACACCTATAGTTGGCCATGCTGTGGACCTTTTGACACAGTAACACCTATAGTTGGCCATGCTGTGGACCTTTTGACACAGTAACACCTATAGTTGGCCATGCTGTGGACCTTTTGACACAGTAACACCTATAGTTGGCCATGCTGTGGACCTTTTGACACAGTAACACCTATAGTTGGCCATGCTGTGGACCTTTTGACACAGTAACACCTATAGTTGGCCATGCTGTGGACCTTTTGACACAGTAACACCTATAGTTGGCCATGCTGTGGACCTTTTGACACAGTAACACCTATAGTTGGCCATGCTGTGGACTTTTGACACAGTAACACCTATAGTTGGCCATGCTGTGGACCTTTTGACACAGTAACACCTATAGTTGCCATGCTGTGACTTTGACACGTAAACCTATAGTTGGCCATGCTGTGGACCTTTTGACACAGTAACACCTATAGTTGGCCATGCTGTGGACCTTTTGACACAGTAACACCTATAGTTGGCCATGCTGTGGACCTTTTGACACGTAACACCTATGTTGGCCATGCTGTGGACCTTTTGACACAGTAACACCTATATGGCCATGTTGGCCATTTGCTGTGGACCTTTTGACACAGTAACACCTATAGTTGGCCATGCTGTGGACCTTTTGACACAGTAACACCTATAGTTGGCCATGCTGTGGACCTTTTGACACAGTAACACCTATAGTTGGCCATGCTGTGGACCTTTTGACACAGTAACACCTATAGTTGGCCATGCTGTGGACCTTTTGACACAGTAACACCTATAGTTGGCCATGCTGTGGACCTTTTGACACAGTAACACCTATAGTTGGCCATGCTGTGGACCTTTTGACACAGTAACACCTATAGTTGGCCATGCTGTGGACCTTTTGACACAGTAACACCTATAGTTGGCCATGCTGTGGACCTTTTGACACAGTAACACCTATAGTTGGCCATGCTGTGGACCTTTTGACACAGTAACACCTATAGTTGGCCATGCTGTGGACCTTTTGACACAGTAACACCTATAGTTGGCCATGCTGTGGACCTTTTGACACAGTAACACCTATAGTTGGCCATGCTGTGGACCTTTTGACACAGTAACACCTATAGTTGGCCATGCTGTGGACCTTTTGACACAGTAACACCTATAGTTGGCCATGCTGTGGACCTTTTGACACAGAGTAACACTATACACCTATAGTTGGCCATGCTGTGGACCTTTTGACACAGTAACACCTATAGTTGGCCATGCTGTGGACCTTTTGACACAGTAACACCTATAGTTGGCCATGCTGTGGACCTTTTGACACAGTAACACCTATAGTTGGCCATGCTGTGGACCTTTTGACACAGTAACACCTATAGTTGGCCATGCTGTGGACCTTTTGACACAGTAACACCTATATATAGTTGGCCATGCTGTGGACCTTTTGACACAGTAACACCTATAGTTGGCCATGCTGTGGACCTTTTGACACAGTAACACCTATAGTTGGCCATGCTGTGGACCTTTTGACACAGTAACACCTATAGTTGGCCATGCTGTGGACCTTTTGACACAGTAACACCTATAGTTGGCCATGCTGTGGACCTTTTGACACAGTAACACCTATAGTTGGCCATGCTGTGGACCTTTTGACACAGTAACACCTATAGTTGGCCATGCTGTGGACCTTTTGACACAGTAACACCTATAGTTGGCCATGCTGTGGACCTTTTGACACAGTAACACCTATATAGTTGGCCATGCTGTGGACCTTTTGACACAGTAACACCTATAGTTGGCCATGCTGTGGACCTTTTGACACAGTAACACCTATAGTTGGCCATGCTGTGGACCTTTTGACACAGTAACACCTATAGTTGGCCATGCTGTGGACCTTTTGACACAGTAACACCTATAGTTGGCCATGCTGTGGACCTTTTGACACAGTAACACCTATAGTTGGCCATGCTGTGGACCTTTTGACACAGTAACACCTATAGTTGGCCATGCTGTGGACCTTTTGACACAGTAACACCTATAGTTGGCCATGCTGTGGACCTTTTGACACAGTAACACCTATATATAGTTGGCCATGCTGTGGACCTTTTGACACAGTAACACCTATAGTTGGCCATGCTGTGGACCTTTTGACACAGTAACACCTATATAGTTGGCCATGCTGTGGACCTTTTGACACAGTAACACCTATATATAGTTGGCCATGCTGTGGACCTTTTGACACAGTAACACCTATAGTTGGCCATGCTGTGGACCTTTTGACACAGTAACACCTATATATAGTTGGCCATGCTGTGGACCTTTTGACACAGTAACACAGTAACACCATAAACTATAGTTGGCCATGCTGTGGACCTTTTGACACAGTAACACCTATAGTTGGCCATGCTGTGGACCTTTTGACACAGTAACACCCTATAGTTGGCCATGCTGTGGACCTTTTGACACAGTAACACCTATAGTTGGCCATGCTGTGGACCTTTTGACACAGTAACACCTATAGTTGGCCATGCTGTGGACCTTTTGACACAGTAACACCTATAGTTGGCCATGCTGTGGACCTTTTGACACAGTAACACCTATAGTTGGCCATGCTGTGGACCTTTTGACACAGTAACACCTATAGTTGGCCATGCTGTGGACCTTTTGACACAGTAACACCTATAGTTGGCCATGCTGTGGACCTTTTGACACAGTAACACCTATAGTTGGCCATGCTGTGGACCTTTTGACACAGTAACACCTATAGTTGGCCATGCTGTGGACCTTTTGACACAGTAACACCTATAGCATTTGGCCATGCTGTGGACCTTTTGACACAGTAACACCTATAGTTGGCCATGCTGTGGACCTTTTGACACAGTAACACCTATAGTTGGCCATGCTGTGGACCTTTTGACACAGTAACACCTATAGTTGGCCATGCTGTGGACCTTTTGACACAGTAACACCTATAGTTGGCCATGCTGTGGACCTTTTGGCACAGTAACACCTATATATAGTTGGCCATGCTGTGGACCTTTTGACACAGTAACACCTATAGTTGGCCATGCTGTGGACCTTTTGACACAGTAACACCTATAGTTGGCCATGCTGTGGACCTTTTGACACAGTAACACCTATAGTTGGCCATGCTGTGGACCTTTTGACACAGTAACACCTATAGTTGGCCATGCTGTGGACCTTTTGACACAGTAACACCTATAGTTGGCCATGCTGTGGACCTTTTGACACAGTAACACCTATAGTTGGCCATGCTGTGGACCTTTTGACACAGTAACACCTATAGTTGGCCATGCTGTGGACCTTTTGACACAGTAACACCTATATATAGTTGGCCATGCTGTGGACCTTTTGACACAGTAACACCTATAGTTGGCCATGCTGTGGACCTTTTGACACAGTAACACCTATAGTTGGCCATGCTGTGGACCTTTTGACACAGTAACACCTATAGTTGGCCATGCTGTGGACCTTTTGACACAGTAACACCTATAGTTGGCCATGCTGTGGACCTTTTGACACAGTAACACTATAGTTGGCCATGCTGTGGACCTTTTGACACAGTAACACCTATAGTTGGCCATGCTGTGGACCTTTTGACACAGTAACACCTATTATAGTTGGCCATGCTGTGGACCTTTTGACACAGTAACACCTATAGTTGGCCATGCTGTGGACCTTTTGACACAGTAACACCTATATAGTTGGCCATGCTGTGGACCTTTTGACACAGTAACACCTATAGTTGGCCATGCTGTGGACCTTTTGACACAGTAACACCTATAGTTGGCCATGCTGTGGACCTTTTGACACAGTAACACCTATAGTTGGCCATGCTGTGGACCTTTTGACACAGTAACACCTATAGTTGGCCATGCTGTGGACCTTTTGACACAGTAACACCTATAGTAGTTGGCCATGCTGTGGACCTTTTGACACAGTAACACCTATAGTTGGCCATGCTGTGGACCTTTTGACACAGTAACACCTATAGTTGGCCATGCTGTGGACCTTTTGACACAGTAACACCTATAGTTGGCCATGCTGTGGACCTTTTGACACAGTAACACCTATAGTTGGCCATGCTGTGGACCTTTTGACACAGTAACACCTATTTGGCCATGCCCTTTGACACAGAACTATCTTTTGACACAGTAACACCAACCTATAGTTGGCCATGCTGTGGACCTTTTGACACAGTAACACCTATAGTTGGCCATGCTGTGGACCTTTTGACACAGTAACACCTATAGTTGGCCATGCTGTGGACCTTTTGACACAGTAACACCTATAGTTGGCCATGCTGTGGACCTTTTGACACAGTAACACCTATAGTTGGCCATGCTGTGGACCTTTTGACACAGTAACACCTATAGTTGGCCATGCTGTGGACCTTTTGACACAGTAACACCTATAGTTGGCCATGCTGTGGACCTTTTGACACAGTAACACCTATAGTTGGCCATGCTGTGGACCTTTTGACACAGTAACACCTATAGTTGGCCATGCTGTGGACCTTTTGACACAGTAACACCTATAGTTGGCCATGCTGTGGACCTTTTGACACAGTAACACCTATAGTTGGCCATGCTGTGGACCTTTTGACACAGTAACACCTATAGTTGGCCATGCTGTGGACCTTTTGACACAGTAACACCTATAGTTGGCCATGCTGTGGACCTTTTGACACAGTAACACCTATATATAGTTGGCCATGCTGTGGACCTTTTGACACAGTAACACCTATAGTTGGCCATGCTGTGGACCTTTTGACACAGTAACACCTATAGTTGGCCATGCTGTGGACCTTTTGACACAGTAACACCTATATAGTTGGCCATGCTGTGGACCTTTTGACACAGTAACACCTATAGTTGGCCATGCTGTGGACCTTTTGACACAGTAACACCTATAGTTGGCCATGCTGTGGACCTTTTGACACAGTAACACCTATAGTTGGCCATGCTGTGGACCTTTTGACACAGTAACACCTATAGTTGGCCATGCTGTGGACCTTTTGACACAGTAACACCTATAGTTGGCCATGCTGTGGACCTTTTGACACAGTAACACCTATAGTTGGCCATGCTGTGGACCTTTTGACACAGTAACACCTATAGTTGGCCATGCTGTGGACCTTTTGACACAGTAACACCTATAGTTGGCCATGCTGTGGACCTTTTGACACAGTAACACCTTAGTTGGCCATACTTTGACACATTGGCCATGCTGTGGACCTTTTGACACAGTAACACCTATAGTTGGCCATGCTGTGGACCTTTTGACACAGTAACACCTATAGTTGGCCATGCTGTGGACCTTTTGACACAGTAACACCTATAGTTGGCCATGCTGTAGACCTTTTGACACAGTAACACCTATAGTTGGCCATGCTGTGGACCTTTTGACACAGTAACACCTATAGTTGGCCATGCTGTGGACCTTTTGACACAGTAACACCTATAGTTGGCCATGCTGTGGACCTTTTGACACAGTAACACCTATAGTTGGCCATGCTGTGGACCTTTTGACACAGAAACACCTATAGTTGGCCATGCTAATGGCATCTAACATTTACTCTATAGATGGTCAATTTCGATGATGATTATATATATTACAGAAGATTGCTATGATGGTAAAAATTGATCCATGATGTATTGAAAAATGATTGAGTAATATTAATTCTAAAAGCTAAATTGTGAAAATTTAACACTAAAAAATTAATTTTCTGATTTTTAGATAAAACTGCAAAAATTTTCACCTGCTTTGATATTAACTAGCTATATGGTATATAACAACAGTAGTGTAAACTTATTCCATACAACATCCAGTACCAGTTACTAGAATATTAACTAGCTATATGGTATATAACAACAGTAGTGTAAACTTATTCCATACAACATCCAGTACCAGTTACTAGAATCTGTAACTGGCTATATGGTATATAACAATAGTAGTGTAAACTTATTCCATACAACATCCAGTACCAGTTACTAGAACCTGTAACTGGCTATATGGTATATAACAATAGTAGTGTAAACTTATTCCATACAACATCCAGTACCAGTTGCTAGAATCTGTAACTGGCAATATGGTATATAACAATAGTAGTGTAAACTTATTCCATACAACATCCAGTACAAGTTACTAGAATCTGTAACTGGCTATATGGTATAAAACAACAGTAGTGTAAACTTATTCCATACAACATCCAGTACAAGTTACTAGAATCTGTAACTGGCTATATGGTATAAAACAATAGTAGTGTAAACTTATTCCATACAACATCCAGTACCAGTTACTAGAATCTGTAATGATGCTAACTTATTTACAAATAGTTATTTCAAAGTACTTCCCATAAGCCTTATTTCACAAATTAATTTATAAATTCGGTACCTGTTTTGGAGATTTTGGCAGCAAACACTGTATCCACCAGTTTGTTGATACCTGTGGCGGTGAGTGTAATCTGAGTCTGTATCAGCTCCATACATTTTAATGCCTGAAAAAAGAACACAAACACCACTCTACTTTACCAATCTTATATCTATACACTGTAAATTACTTAGACACCAGTCTACTTTACCAATCTTATATCTATACACTGTAAATTACTTAGACACCAGTCTACTTTACCAATCTTATATCTATACACTGTAAATTACTTAGACACCAGTCTACTTTACCAATCTTATATCTATACACTGTAAATTACTTAGACACCAGTCTACTTTACCAATCTTATATCTATACACTGTAAATTACTTAGACACCAGTCTACTTTACCAATCTTATATCTATACACTGTAAATTACTTAGACACCAGTCTACTTTACCAATCTTATATCTATACACTGTAAATTACTTAGACACCAGTCTACTTTACCAATCTTATATCTATACACTGTAAATTACTTAGACACCAGTCTACTTTTTCACTTAATTCACATATCTCAGATATCAGTGATCATCATTATACCTAAAGCTGAGACATGTTAACTTGACATGTTATACATTAAAAATAAATCAGATGCTTATCAACCTTATTTCTCCCATTCTCTACTGTTCGTAGTTTGATAACTCTATGAAATGTTACATTTTGTTTATTTACAGTTGACTATATCATACTATATACCTTGGTGACCCACTGTCCAGACAACACCTGTAACTTCTGCTGAGAGAATATGACAAGTACTCCTGTTGGTCGAGACAGTCGAGCCTCCTCCAGGATAACTCTCAGATGTTGATACAGGACTGTAGACTCCTGCGACATCTTAGTATTTCTGGTAATCACACCCAACAAATGTTATAAAACGTTAAAGGCATATCATTGTTAAAGATGAGTCACAGTCGCTGATTGGTCGAGAGGCGTCACGTGTGAGGGCGACAAAACATCGTGTATCCTGCTGAACGTCATGTTAAAAAATCATGTTTCCCCCATGCGAAGCCCCTCGTACGTTTAGCAAGAGTTATCGGTCGTGTAATGGAACTCTCCGAGATATTCCGATAACAAATAAAATGGATGGCAGACGACGCTTCCGTCCGAGGAAATGTATTAATATTCTTATGATAAAGGATACAGATAACAAAATTACACTCCATGTAATGTTTATATGATGTAACATGCTAAAGGGAGTTGATTTGGGCTGAAAGATACGGTAGGTCTAACTTCTGATTTAACAATATACGTAACGTTAGCCCAACACGGCAACAGTGTTTTGGGCAAACAACTTAAAGTCTAGCCATTACGTTAGACTTGTATTCTAGCGCGAGAAAAACTTTATTTGTTCGGTATAATAAACAATTTATTGCCCTGACGGTAGGGAGACATGACGCTTAATTTACCCATGGCAAGTCATATTTCCCTCGGGCTACGCCCTCGGGAAATATGACATGCCTTGGATAAACAAAGCGTCATGTCTCCCCTACCGTCAGGGCAATAAATGTATAATGTATATTTAAATCCAGACTAAATGAGTTTTTATAATTAAAAAGAAAACAAGAATCTGGAGGAGAAGGTGATCTGCTTTTACATTCCACAGACTAAAGTGATATTTACCCTAAAGCAACACAATTGAGTAGGTCTTTGAGGTTGTCATTCTCCGACTGGAGGTAATTAACAATCTCCATGTCCTTTGTGGGCGTGTCCTCTAGGGACGGCCACACCCCTGCCTCTCGTCCTAGCTGATGAAGATCAGCTACCAAGCTGTCAAGCCCAGCTAGTACACCATACATCCTTACAGCCCAATCCCGCCCTAACTCTAAAATCTGCTTCTTCTCTTCTCGTGTTGCTGGAAAATAACATACAGCTATACTTATTTCTAATCAACCAATAGTTTCTGTATAATCCAGTGAAGCCACACATGACCACTTTTAATACAGTGGTTAATGTTTGGTTATATTGGTGATCTCAGGTGTAATATTACATAGTGTATATGGTACAACATTAAGCAGAGGTCTGCTTTTTAATTTGCTGATACAATGATTATTGCTACATTGATATATTGCTACAGTGATAGAAACCCACTCTATGAAATTTGTTTCATACAAATATTCTTTCTTTTTTCTATAAATTATTTTGACCACCATACCTGCATATGATATCATCTCTGCAGTTGTTGCCATGGTTACAGTAAGGTTGTCTATTTCATCTTTGTCCTCCAGAAGCTTTGTAATCCTTTTCTGATCCTTTACATGTGGATCCTGACCAAACATTGAGATGAGTTCCAGGACATCAGACAAGGCCTTCTGATGGCTATACAGTACCTCCACCTAAAGAATTGTAACATATGCCTTTTTGTAAAAATTGGAACTGAACTTTGACTGTCATTATTCCTATATACAGTAAAACATGTTTATAAACAAAACACTAAAGGGATATTCACAAGCAACACAACAAAAAAACTTTCAACCATTACTTGGTAAATATTCCTAAAAGATGTCTGTAATAAGTGTATAACGCACTATGCTTATAACAAAGTGATGTCATTGGTCCCTAGAGATTCTGTGTTTTACTGTACATTTGTAAATATATTTGTTTTCATATTGTGCACAGTCAATAAATGAACTGATTAAAATATCCAATAAGACATTACTGTATGATTGACCAGCCCACTCCACTTGTTTGTTTTACCTCTTTACTAAGTTGATCAGTGTTCCTGTCAGCCATGGCCTTATGTACTTTATCTGTAATGATTTTCCATCGCTCCACCGTCACATCCACAAAGATCCTCAGTTTCTCCACCTTGACCAAATATAGACAACTTTACAGCCCACATATTCCTCACTATCACAAGCTAATTCATGATTCATCAATCTGCTATCAATCTGATTAGAATCGCCTATTCATTACCTGTTAACTGAACATCTGAAGGTACAGCCCACATTACAAACTATTATTTACTACACTGTATTACTAATAAGAAGTAAGTCTTTGAAAACTTCTTTGGCACAGCATCATATTAGAATTATATATTGCTCTTTCATACACAAATTAGAGCTGTTACAGCTAACAGAACATTGTCCCATCAACACTTACCTTACTAGACCATTCCTCCACCAGAGTGGTCAATCTAGCTGCCTCGTCCTTGTCACCCTGGACAACAAGTTTTGCCTTGTCCAAAAGTTTAGGGGTCAGTATGTCCACCTCATAGGCTAAAGCCTGGTTTACTCTGTTACAAATGAGAAAGAGAGAATGTAAAATCAGGACAGGGTATATTTCAGCATAAAGTAAGACCTTTGCACTGTATAAATAGACATCATTCTAAAGTAATGTACTAAACAGTTGTATTAGATTAAGTTTATATTATGCATTTATGGCCCCAGTGACAGTGTGATATGAAGGTGTATTTAACAGAAGGTGTAATATTTCCTGAAGACTTGCTTTGACTTTTACTTTAAATCCATTTTTATTCTTATTTCTTTATAATATAATTTATTAAAGTCTAAACCTTTCACATGTTTCTATCAAATTTAATTCATTTCTAACACACAATACCTGTTTCATTTCAGCACTTATGAATGTACGTTTTGAGTGTATGTGTAATGAGACTGAACCTACTGTCTCCTGGCCACTTACCGCTTTAATTCTATATCCTCACAATGAGTCAGCACTTCATGCACAGCATCAACAATATGATTGGTCCAGCCAAATATCTCTCCACCAATCACAGCCTGCCTCTGTGTATCTCCTCTAACTGCTACCATGCACATCTCCCTCCCAAGCAGACGTGTATGGGGATAATCTGTAGACAGATTTCACAAAAAATTACAGGTGTTGGAACATTTTTGGAGAAATTATTTTGAATCTATTAATTATAATTTAATTTAGAAAAGGAACAAACCATAAAAACACAATCTAGCCAGCAATATAAATATGTTCACCAAGCCATCCAGCTTCTATAAATTTCAGACTGTCACAATTTCCTAACCTGTGTAAGATGCAGACGTCGGGTCTGTGTGTTGTGACTGAGTTTGGATTGTTTGTACACATTCTTCATGAACTGGTACCATAACCTCTGACCTTTGTGCTGGCCTCATGACCTCAGGGTCATAGGATGTGGTTGTAGAAGTAAATTTGAGAAGACCAGTCAATCCCATAGTTCCATACCCACTCTCAGATTGTCTGTTTCTTCCAAAGTGTCCTCTTTCTAGAAATTTAAAATAAAATAAAATTGACATAAAGATGTTGTATTATTCACTAAAGTGACTTGTTATGTTTTTCTTCGTTCAAATAGAATGGCTTCTACTACCTTGGTCTGCCTCATGTTGTCGAGCTTGGTGTCGGACAGGACTGAGAATATCCGGGTGATTGTCATCCGTAAGCCCTGCCCTCACTTGCTTTACACAGTCAATCAACAGTTTGAATCGTTTCTTCAGTGTTTCTAGAGAAGAGAGATTGGACAAGTTGGCAGTGATATTACCTCCAGCGGCTCGTACACCTTTAATGGCTGTGGGAGAAAGCAAACATAGAAGTTAAAGTTAACACAAGTAAATCACAAGTGACATGTAAAATGTGTGGTAAATAGGGTGAGTGAAACAAGTCCTAACTGTTACTGATGATACAGAATCAACCTCTAGGAGTCAGGAGTGGTCATTACACTAGTATTCTACTTGCAAAAACAAATAGATATTTACACCAAAGAAGTCTCATACTCTTTGAAATTCATGGCCATGATATCAGCTAGAATCCGCAAGAACTCCTGCATACTGATTGTCATTGAAATTTGACAATATATATCCCTGTATTCAAATTTTGACCCTTTTAGGGGCAACTGCAACCATTTTGGTTATTTGGGAAAATGAGACCTTGTATATAACCATGAGATGGTATATACTTACCTCTCTGTAACTGCTTGATGTAAGACTGTAGACCATTTCTATATAATGGATCCTGACTATTATCAACAATGCGCTCAGCGAACTGAGCTACACGACGTGACCGACCCACCACACCCCTCAGTGCTGAGGCCAGGCCCACTACATCCTCTTCTCTTAGAAATCCTAAACAAATATTCACATCCTCCTCGATCTTGGTTTCTGTAAAACAAGAAGTCAACTTATCCAAAGTTATACATACAAGATTCATACACATAGTAAGTGTTAACTATTAATAATAGATGTCAAATATATACCTGGTAGTTCTACACCATGTCATCATAGAGACACCTGTATAATCATTAATGATCTTACCTGAAACCTGGAGAAAGATGGCTGGCACCGTCATTTCATCCAGTACTTCCACCAAGTTTTTAACTTCAAATGACCATTCTTTCATCAATAATTTCAGATGCTTGATAGCCATTTTGTCACATGATGTCTTCGCCATGGTAACAGCCCCTGGTACCATTTCTGGGTCCAATCTCTCGAGTCGGCATACACAGGTTCTCAATACACGTACTCCTACAAAATAAACAAAAGGAAAGTAATAAAACAGTACAATTCAAGGAACTTTTAGCTTTCCAGCCAGTCGTCGTGTTGTAGTCAGGAGAGAAAAGTATACAGAAGGCTGGACAGACACAACAACCTCAATTATGGTAGGGAAAATGAAACTGTATGAAACATGCCTTTAAATAAATTAGGTCAAAATTACTGGATTGTAACAATGAAACCGTATGGTAAAAAAACCTGAATAGTAATATTCAAAAATTAAAGCATTGCTTCCAAATGACTACAAATATTACCTATTCCAGAAGAACTTGTGGCCACAGAGCACTTAATCAAACCTACTTATCCATTTATCAGACACAGATTTAGAGTACTTAGTAAAACCTACTCCGTTTATCAGACACAGTTATAGAGTACTTAGTAAAACCTACTCCGTTTATCAGACACAGATATAGAGTACTTAGTAAAACCTACTCTGTTTATCAGACAATGATATAGAGTACTTAGTAAAACCTACTCTGTTTATCAGACAATGATATAGAGTACTTAGTAAAACCTACTCCGTTTATCAGACACACAGTTATAGAGTACTTTGTAAAACCTACTCCGTTTATCAGACACAGATATAGAGTACTTAGTAAAACCTACTCCGTTTATCAGACACAGATATAGAGTACTTAGTAAAACCTACTCCGTTTATCAGACACAGATATAGAATACTTAGTAAAACCTACTCCGTTTATCAGGCACAAATATAGAGTACTTAGTAAAACCTACTCCGTTTATCAGACACAGATATAGAGTACTTAGTAAAACCTACTCCGTTTATCAGACACAGATATAGAGTACTTAGTAAAACCTACTCCGTTTATCAGACACAGTTATAGAGTACTTAGTAAAACCTACTCCGTTTATCAGACACAGATATAGAGTACTTAGTAAAACCTACTCTTTTTATCAGACACAGATATAGAGTACTTAGTAAAACCTACTCCGTTTATCAGACACAGTTATAGAGTACTTAGTAAAACCTACTCCGTTTATCAGACACAGATATAGAGTACTTAGTAAAACCTACTCCGTTTATCAGACACAGATATAGAGTACTTAGTAAAACCTACTCTTTTTATCAGACACAGATATAGAGTACTTAGTAAAACCTACTCCGTTTATCAGACACAGTTATAGAGTACTTAGTAAAACCTACTCCGTTTATCAGACACAGATATAGAGTACTTAGTAAAACCTACTCCGTTTATCAGACACAGTTATAGAGTACTTAGTAAAACCTACTCCGTTTATCAGAAGAACTCGCTGCCACACATCTGGCCGTCTGACACATTTTATCAGCATGATTTTCAAAATCCTGTATGTACTCCTCACTAAGGTCCTGTAGAGTCTGGGCCTAAAATAAAATAGAAACAAGTACATGACAATCAATGGACTCCTTCAGAATAGTAGAATTTGTTTACACATTACCATTACCATAACCAATACAAAATGCATACAACCAACACTTTAATTAGATAAGAAGCATTTATTTTTCTTCAATTACAAAATGTTTTATCACAATAACAATTAACATTTTAAACACACATGTTGGCCTGAATGAAGGTTTAGCAGTGGTGGGTCTTTTCCAATGAAAGAAACTGAGGGTACCCTAGGAAAAACATATATATCCAGTCATAAAATGAATCCTGCCAGGCGTCTTGGTGAAAGGCATGTGTTACCAATAACAGTACTTCCAACATACTTCACTAGAACACATGACTGACATGACAACATACCTCACTAGAATACATGGCTGACATGACACCATACATCACTAGAATACATGGCTGACATGACAACATACCTAACTAGAATACATGGCTGACATGACAACATACATCACTAGAATACATGGCTGACATAACAACATACCTCACTAGAATACATGGCTGACATAACAACATACCTCACTAGAATACATGGCTGGACATAACAACATACCTCACTAGAATACCTACCAACACTAATAGAATACATGGCTGACATGACAACATACATCACTAGAATACATGGCTGACATGACAACATACCTCACTAGAATACATGGCTGACATGACAACATACCTCACTAGAATACATGGCTGACATGACAACATACCTCACTAGAATACATGGCTGACATGACAACATACCTCACTAGAATACATGGCTGACATGACAACATACCTCACTAGAATACATGGCTGACATGACAACATACCTCACTAGAATACAATGACAGAACATGGCTGACATGACAACATACCTAACTAGAATACATGGCTGACATGACAACATACATCACTAGAATACATGGCTGACATGACAACATACCTCACTAGAATACATGGCTGACATGACAACATACCTCACTAGAATACATGGCTGACATAACAACATACCTCACTAGAATACATGGCTGACATGACAACATACCTCACTAGAATACATGGCTGACATGACAACATACCTCACTAGAATACATGGCTGACATGACAACATACCTCACTAGAATACATGGCTGACATGACAACATACCTCACTAGAATACATGGCTGACATGACAACATACCTCACTAGAATACATGACTGACATGACAACATACCTACTAGAATACATGGCTGACATGACAACATACTCACTAGAATACACTAGAATACATGGCTGACATGACAACATACCCACTAGAATACATGACATGACATGAACAACCTCACTAGAATACATGGACTGACATGACAACATCACTAGAATACATGGCTGACATGACAACATACCTCACTATGAATACATGGCTGACATGACAAAACGCTGACATGACAACATACCTCACTAGAATACATGGCTGACATGACAACATACCTACTAGAATACATGACTGACATGACAACATACCTAACTAGAATACATGGCTGACATGACAACATACTACATCCATACAACATACATAGAATACATGACTGACATGACAACATACCTCACTAGAATACATGGCTGACATGACAACATACCTCACTAGAATACATGGCTGACATAACAACATACCTCTCTAGAATACATGGCTGACATGACAACATACCTCACTAGAATACATAGCTGACATGACAACATACCTCACTAGAATACATAGCTGACATGACAACATGCCTCACTAGATTACATGGCTGACATGACAACATACCTCACTAGAATACATGGCTGACATGACAACATACCTCACTAGAATACATGGCTGACATGACAACATACCTCACTAGAATACATGGCTGACATGACAACATACCTCACTAGAATACATGGCTGACATGACAACATACCTCACTAGAATACATGGCTGATTTGACAAGCCGTTCCAATGGTTCAGTTGTCTCCTGGAAGATGTCTATCACCAAGTGAAGCAATGCCAGGTTAACATTCCTCTCCAGTTCATAAAACTCGTCCATGAGATTCTCACAAAGGTCACTATAGTCATCTCTATTGTGAGGGAAAAGTTACATCACTGTAGTGGTGGTTAATTAAGTTTTATTTGTTAATGAATGTTGGGATTATGGTTTATTGAAATAACAGCATTTATCATTATATTTAAATTTTAAACTCATTTTTAGCTTATTAAAATTTATGATGAGTAAAGTTTGCAATAAAGAATGTAAAAGATCTGTGTTAAGAAATGTTAAATTTAGTTGATTTTCTTTTTATACTTATTTAAAAAGAAGTGACCATCCTTAGGATGTTATTTTTTATCTCTATAAAGGGGAGATCACCTCCTAGCTCCAAAGTATGACAATATTTTTTCCACACTTTTGGAAAAACTCATTTGCCCCATATTTACTACAGTAAAACCCTGTTATATCGCCACCTTCTGTTTTCCTACATTTTGGCGATATATCGAGTTTGGCGGTATATCGGATTTGTCGTTGAAATCTTGATTAGGCCTAAATATAGGTAGTCCTTCGGTGCCGTACTCAAACAGATTTTCTAATCTGTCTGTGTACTGTGCGGCCACTTCGTATATTGTAATATGAATAGTTCCAAAATCAAAGTAAATTTCGATGGTAGTCTTTCAATAAATATGTCAGTTTTATGTGTGTTAAATACAAAAACCAAACGTGTTTGTGTTACCAAGTATCGTTCCGTAATTGCCTGCTAGCTGGGATTTCTCGGTAACATGATATTTTTATCCTGGGAAATCTCGCCCGGAAACAAAGAATAGAAGTTCTGAACAAGCGCAGTGTGGTCGTGACCTCACTTCCGAGTACATGTCTGCAAATAAACGGCACTCAGACGACGATTTGATCTTACTAGTAAACGGCAGATTCTTCTGCACATACATAATATCTATATCACACTTGAAATTGCTAGTCGCATTTTATGGTCCAATATTATCGAACTGCGATATTGAGGTACAGACTTGTGGGTTCCTTTTTGTCAATAAACAACTAAAGTTAAAAGTAAGTAAAACACATGTACAGAAGTGAGTTTTATTCACCACAACTTGCGATACCTACCTGTAAAACAATAACAAAGGTGTACCCGTGTTGTTAATTGATTTCACTGTATACACATGGTCGTACATGCGGCCATAGTGTGTGTAGCTGATTACCTGTCAGTCAAAAGTCGAGCACCTTATGAAAATATGTATCCCTATTCACAGAATTTGGCGATATTAACGAGGTCATTTTAATGTTATTTTAATAATTTGTTCCACGAATGTGATGGCGGATGGCGGATGGCAGTAGGCAGGTTTGGCGGTATAACGGATGTATTTGTATGGAGTAAAATCCGTTCTGAATAAATTCATGGCGATAAGCGGGTTTGGCAGTAAAACGGGTGGCGATATAATTGGGTTTTACTGTACTTAAAGTAATTTGTACAGACATATGTTTGCTAGGATCCAGTGTTATCTGGACTATAACAGTTGATATTAGTTCTTTGACCCATATTTAGAAAGAAGAATATACTTACTGCATCGCCTTTATATCAGGATTGTCCTTTAAACTGCTATGTAACTGCAACACTCGAGATTTCAGCTGTAAAATCTGTGTAGGAAAAAATACATTTAGTGATAAAGTCATCATTTAATGTGAAGGTCATACAAAGATCATGTACAGGACATAATGATTTATATATAGCAGAGTTATTTCCCTTGTTTTAATCTGGCTGTATTTTAGGTGGAAAGTAGACTAGTTAACAGAACCGAGGTAAATATACTAAAGCTATGATTCATACCTTATTTATTTCACACAATGTCTTATTTGTTAGATTTTGAAATGTCAAATATTCACATTTACTGGGTAAGGTAATCAAACAGAATCATGCTCTCAGTTCCAGAAAGGAACACACCACACATTTGTTTGTCATATAAACTTATGATCTTGATTCACTTCAAAGGACTGAATTGCCATTATTTTGTCATATGTGTATTGCAGTATAAAGATGGCATCAGAAGAAAAAGTCATGCATTCAATGGCCCTAAAATACAGATATTATTATCGATGAGTGTGTTTATAGGAACAAATAGGATATCTTTGAAAGGAGGCACAAGATAAAACTAAAAGCCTTAAAGGGGAGATAACTTACCCGCTGGCATATCCTATTGATGATGTCCCGGAAATTGTCTGTACACATGTGCGCGACAAGCATACTGTGTCGGATGATAATCTCCGTCCAACTCTCCAGGTCAGTGTGAAGCTCCGCTCGATTCTCTTCTGATAGCACTTCAAGGACCTGGAAAATCAACTCAACCAAATAAATAATACTCTACAATTATTGTCACCAGTGTGGTTATACTGAGTGGTGTTCAGTCACCAGTGTGGTTATACTGAGTGGTGTTCAATCACCAGTGTGGTTATACTGAGTGGTGTTCAGTCACCAGTGTGATAATACTGAGTGGTGTTCAGTCACCAGTGTGGTTATACTGAGTGGTGTTCAGTCACCAGTGTGGTTATACTGAGTGGTGTTCAGTCACCAGTGTGGTAATACTGAGTGGTGTTTAGTCACCAGTGTGGTTATACTGAGTGGTGTTCAGTCACCAGTGTGGTTATACTGAGTGGTATTCAGTCACCAGTGTGGTTATACTGAGTAGTGTTCAGTCACCAGTGTGGTTATACTGAGTGGTGTTCAGTCACCAGTGTGGTTATACTGAGTGGTGTTTAGTCACCAGTGTGGTTATACTGAGTGGTGTTTAGTCACCAGTGTGGTTATACCGAGTGGTATTCAGTCACCAGTGTGGTTATACTAAGTGGTGTTTAGTCACCAGTGTGGTTATACTGAGTGGTGTTTAGTCACCAGTGTGGTAATACTGAGTGGTGTTTAGTCACCAGTGTGGTTATACTGAGTGGTGTTTAGTCACCAGTGTGGTTATACTGAGTAGTGTTCAGTCACCAGTGTGGTGATACTGAGTGGTGTTCAGTCACCAGTGTGTTTATACTGAGTGGTATTCAGTCACCAGTGTGGTTATACTGAGAGGTGTTCAGTCACCAGTGTGGTTATACTGAGTGATGGTAAGTCACCAGTGTGGTGATACTGAGTGGTGTTCAGTCACCAGTGTGGTTATACTGAGTGGTGTTCAGTCACCAGTGTGGTAATACTGAGTGGTGTTCAGTCACCAGTGTGGTTATACTGAGTGGTGTTTAGTCACCAGTGTGGTTATACTGAGTGATGGTAAGTCACCAGTGTGGTAATACTGAGTGGTGTTCAGTCACCAGTGTGGTTATACTGAGTGATGGTAAGTCACCAGTGTGGTTATATCAGTCTAACTACCTCGTCCACTTTGGTCACAAAGAAGCCTGATTCCTCCACGTCCAGGTAATCCTCATCAGTAAACTTATTCTCTAGAGCTTCCACAATGTCCCGTACCGCTGACAACACTTGATTCATCACACAGGCTTTACTCATCTGAGAATAGAACTAAACCTGCTGCAAACTAAAGGTGTCTAGTATCCGCACTACATAAAGGTATACACAAATACAACCAATGGGCAGAGCTGTGGTCCTGGTACTTTTGTTATCATAATTATCTATACTTGTGCAAAAGTGGAATTAAGTTCATGTAGAGAACTCTGATCCAACAGTTAGTACCTGTATATGATTTTTAGTTAACAGTTTATAATGAAAATATGAGAAACGCAAGACTGCATTATTTAAATGCTCTACAAATAAAAGGTGAACTAATTTATGAAATAAATACTACATGTAACACAATGTATAATGTACTATAATCTAATATGTTTTACTACATCAAAGCTTTGGCCTATTATGACAACATAAAACTATGCCCTTACCTGGGCCTGTGGGTTTTGAGGATATTTGACAAAGCTCTGCAGAGCTACACTCATAGAAGGAATAGACTTCTTCAACAAAGCCATCGAAGTAATGACTTTCTCTCTTTGTCTGTCCTGACACAGGTCTTTCTGTCGTTTGTTAGCAAGTGTACATAGCTGTGCTGCAGCATCTGTAAAGCTCTGTAAATATATCATAATTTCTGTATAACTAGTTTGCATTATCTGTAAAACTCGCTACTGTATCTATAACATAGATGTTTTACTGTTACAGTATAAATGAATACACAGAAATGTATCAATGTAGTGCCTACTTCCCCATCCTCGGTAACCCAGGCGATAGCGTAGTGTAGTGTGATCACCCGTGGGTCTCCGACGATTATTACTTCCCTGGTAAATCTGTGTTTGACCACTATGTTTATTTCTTACACCATTTACAGGCCTTAATTTCCTAAAATTCTATTCATGAGTATATAGATGACATCACCTATCCAGTGCTTCATAGTCATACCCTCTCATACAAATTCTTCTGGAGATGCCGTAATTCAGTATTTACTAAAGGGATACATTTAACACTAAAATGATCCTCCTTTACATTTAATTTTTATTTCTTGATAAAGAAGTATGTTAAAGATCAATTCACTTATCTTTAAAAAAAAGGTAAAAAGATACATCCAACTCACATTCTAGATATCTACATGTATGACCTACCTTAAAACAGGTTAGCAGGTCAGCCATGGTTTGTACTAACCCTAGACGACTAATGCTGTCTGACACCAGGTGAGCTGCTGAAACTATTCTACGAACCTCTGCATCATCTGACACTAATAACACCTGCAACAGAAGATCAGACACTTTATAATACAATTTTATAAGTGTTTGTATGTTGTAAACCTCAATATGTATTGTTTCACATAAAAACCTATCCAAACCTTTATGAAACACAATAATCTCTAAATACCTACAAACTCAATCAAATTTGATAGAAATACAAATTTTGATTGTCATAACTTGATGTGAGGTTTAATTTCTTACTGAAATCAAAACAAGTATAATAGCTATCAACTGAAAATTCAATGAGAACAGAGATATATCATAATATTATCTGTTTTCCCCCCATGGCCTGGGTTTTCCCTAATTCCTTTCTTGTCATTATTTATACCTTCATTGTGCCCTGGAGGACATCCTTTGCAGCAGTAACAAGTTTAGCCCATTCTTCTCGGGCACTGTTCCCCTCTAGTCGCTGTGTGGCGAGGTAAAGATCACTGGAGGCAAGGTCTAATGTTTCACAGGCACTCAACATCCGGCTGCTGTATTCCTGTCAATTCATACAAACTTTATGCCTTATGTATATAGATGCCTTTCATGTTACCTAGTAACAGTGAAGTGGTTTATATGAGAATATTTTTATTGTTAAATAATCTGATCATACAAGATTTTTATAGAAACAAATATTTGTTTAAGATAATATAATGATAAGACAAAGTGTACATTTGTGTATATATGTGTACATGCCATTGGCAACAGTTAGATGAGGAAAAAATTGATGTTGGTGTTTTATTGATTGCAATTAATTGACATTGGTTAATCTAATGACACAATCACGATAATGCTATAGTAATTATACTGACAACACTCACTGCCAACCTCTCAAAGAAAGAGAGAGAGTCACAGAGATAGTGATTTTATTTTTACTTTTATTAGCTCTTTTGAAAAGCAATGCATGCTATAAGTGTCACATACACTGATTTATGTCATCAATTAAAACATTAGCTACATACATAATTTATGTTATTGTACCAAATATTACTTTTTTTCACTACAATGCTTGGTTAATTGATTCTTGAAGTTTATGTTATGATAAATTTACCTGATCTGTGCCAGATTGAGCCTTTTCTTTTCCCACTGATATCAAATGTTCTGCAGCTTTCATCATTGCAGAGGCACATGGTCCAATGTCATTTGGTATCGACACTTCAGTCTTTGTTTCTCCAAGGATAATTAGTAAGGATATCTGTTCATGGATAAAAGCTATGGTAAATTACATTGTGTAAGTAAATTACACATGGTAAAATTGAATAATTAAATGCATGGCCAGACTTATCACACAACCTAGGTTCCAATATACCCTATAATTCAATGATATTATCATTGGGCTATTTCTATCAGATTATGACAATGATGAGACTGGAGCTTTCGAAGCTCTGTTCCCAGGGTTTGAAATTAACACTTGCACACTCGCCAAATGCGAGTTAGTTTTTGAAATGGCGAGTGAAAAAATATTGTGCTTGCATTTCTTGGCAAGCGGGTGCGTTGTTCGTCATTCTAAATACATGTACAGTTACTAAATAGTCCAATAAATATGCCTGTCATAAATTGTGTGCCAAAGTGTAGCCTAAATGAATCGTGAAACGAAAGCGCAGCGTTCCACACTTGTGCTTTCAAGCGTCTCAAAAACAATGACATTGATTTCGTATGGAAAAGTTCATAAGTGTTCTGCGAAAAAATCTTTCTTGCGAATAATTGACTTAGTTTGTTAAAATGGCTGTCATAACAAAGAGCATGCACAAGATGAAAAAAGACTACCAATTGTGCTGTTATTAACAGTTAAGCTTAGACAAAATCAGTGACACTTGAATCATATGTAAGTTTGTTTTTTTTTAATTATTATTTTTTCATTTGCACACACTGCCACATAATAGTCATTCTGAATATGAATTTTACCAACTTGCCAAAAATGGTTAGTGGCCTAAAAAATTAAATTCTACCCCTGGGTTCCGGTAACATGTACATAAGCAAAAGTACATATTGAGATCAATGCATGCATGAATGGCTAAACCATTTTCGTTCATACGGTTTAACCTGTTCTGGTTGTGCGTTGCTCCGGTACTGCTCTCCCAGTAAATATATTTAACTAATACAAAGCATTTACGGTTGTAATTAAACATTTTTTTTGAAAATTAAAAGCTATGGAATGCAGTCAAAATATCCACCAAGCGAAGATGAGCATAAGGAATCATGACATCAAATCACGTCAACAAATGGCACAAAATCATAGGATTCACAGCAACCTAGGCTTGTGGCACTGCATGGACACAGAAAATAAATGTCCAAATATTTGAGTTCTCTTTTAAAAATTAACAGTTTTATCATACTAGACAACTATAATATCATATACTACTATAGGTCTACTTTAAAGTATGTTCTTTTATTTGTAAATTATGTCTTAAAATAGAAAAGAAAATAAACAAGTAGAGCTTCACTCTTCCCATGCCATGCATGATTCATATTACTTCTGATTAGTAGTGATGGGAATCGGTTTCATTTTCATAATCGATAATCGGAATGTTTCAATCAATCGATTATAGATTATAATCAGTTTTTTTGAAATTCAGGAAATAATTGCTCTATTTATTGGAATTATAAACACTAATCCGATATTATTGTGATGAACTGGTGAGAAATAACTAAGAATATCACTTGAATCAGGAGGTAATAGTGTAGTAAGAAAGCATGTCCACTGCGACGGACTTAAGCATCATGATGGATATTGAACTGTATGTAAACAATGTCTGTAGGGTAGTAAAAATTGGCTAATTATTCAGTTGAATTATGATAAACAAATGTTTCGTAACACAAATCTTAAATTTTAGGACCACTTTTTAAAAAATCTGATTAATTGGTTTTACAATTTCTTAATCAAATTGGTTTAAAGTTTTTTCTTTTAACTAATTTCCGATCATCGGCCCATCACTATATAATATACTGATTGGCAATTAATATAGTGTCTTGTAGTGCTAAACCTTTAACATTGTTGGAGTAAGATATTCCCTTGGCCTTGTAAGTCTACAATGTACTTTTGATACTTAAGTAAATGTAGAAGGACTGGAAAATTTCACAGACAGTCCTAGGTTCTAACTCGGGACTTCCAGAACACTAGCCGGATGCTCTACCTATACTATTCACACACACTTTTCCAGTCGGGGTAAGTCATGGACTTGTAAAGGCTGTAAGGCAGAACTGTTTTAGTGCAACACATGCACACATATGACAGCCTACTGATCATGACTGGTGTAAATATGATGCATTAAATTTTGTTTTCAGCTAAATCTCTGCATACAAATATTTGAAATACAGCACATGTTCTTAAAAATCTATGACCGTTGTTACTTTGAACTAGTGTTGGGAATTGGTAGCAATTTTATAATCAATAATCACTTTTATTTATGTAACCAGTCGATGACCAATTAAAATTGATTATATTTTTCTTTGGTCCCACGTGCACTTAAGACTGTGTACATTTAATTTTTTCCAGGAAAATTGTACATTTTTTTTCTACACATGTTGCCATGTTCTCAAGTCGTTTATGTTTTCATAAATAAAACCATACTCCTTTGAACGTTTACATTACTACGTATGCATATGCGCTCTTCAATTCGTTTCAATTCTTCGCTCGATATTTGAAATTATATGAGCGAAAACACACACAAGCAATTAATTACGTAGCTACTGTTGTAGCGGAAAAGAAAAGTCAGTCAGAAGGTGATATCTTTTCCGCTACAACAGTAGCTATTAATTACGACAAGTTTTCTATGGCATTTCTTGTGGGTTTTACTGATCAGCTAATTGTACACTTTCGTTTATCACGATGTCGGACAATTCCGATGTAACTCGATTACAGTACTAGAGTGTTCTTCCTGTTACTCGATTAATTAGTCAAATACTACTTTGAACAGACCTTTGTGCACATTTGGCTGACATTAAAGTCGAAGAAACTTTTATCAACATTACATCAAATACTTTGATAAAACAGGGAATTCAAATATTACAACCTACGGCTAAAATCAGCTGCTGTAACAGATGGCCAAAGAAATCGATTCAATGACCATATTGACTTTGAATTTGATGGCGACTTTTTGATAACAATAGCGCACCTGTGATGCGAATGGAGCCAGGATCCTTTCGATTGACTTGGTCTGTACAAAACTTGTCAATAAACCGTTGGTCACCTCCATCACTGCAGACTTAACGATATGCACCAATAATCAACTTCACATAGTTTTGCTTCGTGTTTAAACTGGATTAAAGCATCTGTTTGACTCAGACCATTGTCGTCATCATCCAAGTGTTTTGAAATGGCGCTATATAATACGAAAAACAGGCATCTATGAAAGCCGGAAAGCATCTCCGGTCGTTTTCGTTTATTCGGAACAACCGGTTCGACCATTGGTTAAAGTCATTATTTCAAGTATAAATTTTGACGGACCTGCAGTTTTTGATACAGGCCTGTGAGGGCTTTGCTTAGGCTCGTCTGAAAACAATGTAAAAGCCTCAGGCCCGTCTTTAATTAATAAACGAACACTTAGGTCCAACCAGTCAAACCGTATAATCGAAAACGGCCTCGGTTTGTTGGTGTTTTCAAGAATTTATCTCATCTACGTCCTTGTTATTATAAATAAATAATGCATTTAAAAAACATTAATGTATTTCATTTATTTATTGATATGTGTATAATTTATAAAATATTTCCCACTGAGATAACTGTACAGTCCAGTAAGCAGAAACATTATAACTGATTTTCTTCCATTAAAAAATAATATTGGCATGTCTATAATTATCTGTCTTCGGACACAGTTCCATGCCATTCTTTTTAATCATTTTTGGCAGATATTTAGATAAACAGTTTAATAAAATCTGCTTTTGGCATTTCAGTTGTTTCACTAAATATGTATATATCCCGTTGCATTCACATAGATGCTTTTATATACTATGATAATAATAAACGAACATTACGGCACATGCATATGATATAATGTATAACTTGGGAATTCATCAGTTTAACGACTATATCCATTATTTCATTATGTCCTCCGTTGTTCAGGGCGTACAGCTGACAAGAGTGAAATTCCGAATAAGAAACAACAAAAATACTCCAGTCACAGATGATAATCAAAAGGTTAAAAGGAATGGGTCGTCTCTGTGTGAAACTCCAAGGGAAAAACATCCCGTTATGTACAGTAGAGGCCAATATAATGTTACTTACGAATAAATATGTTATTTGAAGAAACTTTATAACCGGTGTTGTATGATCGCTGCCAATAGTTACTAGTAACCATATAAATATTTTAAATCAATAGTATATAGTTCTCGTCATTTTGGTTACATATTTGAAATCAAAGTGGGGTATTTGATAGCATCACATTGGTTAGTGGTATATAATTCGATTAAATACGTGATAGTCCTTGCTTCTCCAATAAATGTTAAATTGGCTTGCTATAGTTTTTCTGATCTAACGTTATCCCAGCTTACACTGTACTAGTCCGCTAAACCTGCCTATATTATTAGGCTTTTTTAATTTATTTTTTTTTTGCCTAATGTATAGACTATATATTAGGCAAAATTTTTTTTTTAAAAAAGCCTAATAATATAGGCAGGTTTAGCGGACTAACACTGTACTTCGGTACTCCTACTATTTCTGTACCCTTAACGAGGCGGTTTAAACTCGGAACGTAAATCAAAACAACACAATCCTGATCCAACGGACTTGTACAGTGTAGCAGGTTTGTTACTAGAGAGTTGATTACGTTTATATCTTTGGCAGTGTACTTTATAATGACATACTAGCCTAAAAGACACGAGCGATACAACACAGTGAATACAGATATAAGGGAGGCCGTCCTGTTGTTAAAACGTTAGGCATAATTAACCTAAACAGCCAATATATGCACAACATACTTATTATCATCAAAGTATACTGTATATTATAAGAAACTCCTGGTCGTAAAACTATTCAAGTTAAATTTGTATGCGTAAGTGTACAAGCAATTGAGACAATATACTTTAAATTATATCAATTTATTAACAAAAATACGTAGATAATTGCTTCATATAAATCTTTCTTGTCAAATAAAAGCTTTTTATAAGATGTTATATGAATCGAAGTCTCAATGAATCAATGGCGTACACTGTTCCAGATCTCCATAGCTTCATATAAAGAAGAGCTTTTTAAACTGTTTTTCCTTAAGTTAACTGGCCATGCATGGGAGACAACAAAATACGTGTATAGAAAATAGAAATAGATAACTTTAGATAACAAGAGTAGTCTCCCTTATATTACAAGAATTGTTCGCCTCAGATAACAAGAATAGTTTCCTAACAAGAGTAGTTTCCCTTTATTACAAGCGTAGTTCCCCTCGGATAACAAGAGTATTTTTCCTTAGATAAAAAATATTAGTCTCCCTTCTATTACAAGAGTGATCTCCATAATACTATAAGCAAATGTTCCCCTTAGATAACAAGAGTAGTTTCTTTTATATTACAAGAGTTGTTCCTCTTCGATAACAAGAGAAGTTCTCCTTAGATAAAAAAGTAGTCTCCCTTTTATTACAAGAGTGGTTTCCCCTATATCATAAGAGTTGTTCCCCTTAGATAACAAGAGTAGTTTCCATTATTTTACAAAAGTTGTTCCCCTTGGATAACAAGAGTAGTTTTCCTTGTATTACAAGAGTTGTTCCCCTTAGATAAAAAGGAGTAGTCTCCCTTATATCAAAAGTAGTTTCCCTTACTGAACAAGAGAAGTTCCTTTTATACACAGGAAGCTATGATTAAATGTTATAATTGATTTTCATCTACATTCAAAGTCAATCATATAAAGTCATTGCAATTGATTAACTATACAATCACTCTAGCAATACTGCCAGCTTCAATAAAGCTCTTGTTTAATTAGTGAACCTTTTAGGTTCAATACATAAAATACATTATTATTGCTTCATGCAGACTTTTCATAGATCAAGGCAGTGATTAATGACAACTATCTTGCGGTCCATGCAAAATATATTAGTACAGATCAAAGTCCCATATGCTAGTAAATTTATATTTTTTGTATAATTGACATTGTGTCTAGTTAACTTCTTCCCTAGCTCATTATAACAACTTAATGTATCTAAACAACTACAAGTAGGAACATTTTCCCCATGTTACCCCTATCTATCACTGCATGCCAGCAGTGCATGGTTAGTTTCAAGTACTACACAAATGTCCAAAAATAGGAACCTTCAAAATATGTAAGAATCCAACAAAGAAAGCTTAATTCAAAATTCCTTTCCCTTGTAAAAACATGATCAACTAATAAAAGAAGAACCTACATCCACAACATCGATATAAATAGTGTTTAAAACCTGCAGACCATTTCATAAAAAAACCAATGTCCATGGTAAAAAGGATTAGTTAATTAATGAAAACACTGAATGAATATGCGGTAATTATAATAGAGAAACAATAACCTTATAAACAAAGGCAATTCTGATAATTTCCCACACAGTAACATTACAGCAATACATTGATATTACCACAACAAAAACAAATAACATCATGACCATGACATATATTGTATACATCATAACAACACAGATACATCAGAAATTTGATATCAGAAAAGTACTGTGACACAAGGACAATACTAACATCATAGAAAAGTACTGTGACACAAGGACAATACTAACATCATAGAAAAGTACTGTGACACAAGGACAATACTAACATCATAGAAAAGTACTGTGACACAAGGACAATACTAACATCATAGAAAAGTACTGTGACACAAGGACAATACTAACATCATAGAAAAGTACTGTGACACAAGGACAATACTAACATCATAGAAAAGTACTGTGACACAAGGACAATACTAACATCATAGAAAAGTACTGTGACACAAGGACAATACTAACATCATAGAAAAGTACTGTGACACAAGGACAATACTAACATCATAGAAAAGTACTGTGACACAAGGACAATACTAACATCATAGAAAAGTACTGTGACACAAGGACAATACTAACATCATAGAAAAGTACTGTGACACAAGGACAATACTAACATCATAGAAAAGTACTGTGACACAAGGACAATACTAACATCATAGAAAAGTACTGTGACACAAGGACAATACTAACATCATAGAAAAGTACTGTGACACAAGGACAATACTAACATCATAGAAAAGTACTGTGACACAAGGACAATACTAACATCATAGAAAAGTACTGTGACACAAGGACAATACTAACATCATAGAAAAGTACTGTGACACAAGGACAATACTAACATCATAGAAAAGTACTGTGACACAAGGACAATACTAACATCATAGAAAAGTACTGTGACACAAGGACAATACTAACATCATAGAAAAGTACTGTGACACAAGGACAATACTAACATCATAGAAAAGTACTGTGACACAAGGACAATACTAACATCATAGAAAAGTACTGTGACACAAGGACAATACTAACATCATAGAAAAGTACTGTGACACAAGGACAATACTAACATCATAGTTATATTAACATATAACAGATAATCAGACATTAGAGGCGGTGACCAGCAGTATAGCACTCTGTATAGCTATAACATCATCTTGTAGTTAATGTTGATAATCATCAATTTCTTAGTTGTCAACACTTGTGGACATAAAGGCATTTTTGAAGTAACTAAACAAAACATGACAATGACTTAATAATCAACATGTAAATATAAATAATTGACACAAGTTAACAACACTGTGACACAAACAAAGATTGTCAATTCTAAATACATCAATATCCACTAGATATACACCTAAGATTAAATGCAAGATTATTTTTAAAAAAAAACAAGAGATCCCAGAGGGATCTTGGCGCCCACCAAAGAATGATATATATCTGACAAAGGAAAGATGGATCTTTTCTCTACTTTTTAAACTTTTTAGGACCACTTTTTAAAAAATCTGATTAATTGGTTTTACAATTTCTTAATCAAATTGGTTTAAAGTTTTTTCTTTTAACTAATTTCCGATCATCGGCCCATCACTATATAATATACTGATTGGCAATTAATATAGTGTCTTGTAGTGCTAAACCTTTAACATTGTTGGAGTAAGATATTCCCTTGGGCCTTGTAAAGTGTACTTTATAATGACATACTAGCCTAAAAGACACGAGCGATACAACACAGTGAATACAGATATAAGGGAGGCCGTCCTGTTGTTAAAACGTTAGGCATAATTAACCTAAACAGCCAATATATGCACAACATACTTATTATCATCAAAGTATACTGTATATTATAAGAAACTCCTGGTCGTAAAACTATTCAAGTTAAATTTGTATGCGTAAGTGTACAAGCAATTGAGACAATATACTTTAAATTATATCAATTTATTAACAAAAATACGTAGATAATTGCTTCATATAAATCTTTCTTGTCAAATAAAAGCTTTTTATAAGATGTTATATGAATCGAAGTCTCAATGAATCAATGGCGTACACTGTTCCCGATCTCCATAGCTTCATATAAAGAAGAGCTTTTTAAACTGTTTTTCCTTAAGTTAACTGGCCATGCATGGGAGACAACAAAATACGTGTATAGAAAATAGAAATAGATAACTTTAGATAACAAGAGTAGTCTTCCTTATATTACAAGAATTGTTCGCCTCAGATAACAAGAATAGTTTCCTAACAAGAGTAGTTTCCCTTTATTACAAGCGTAGTTCCCCTCGGATAACAAGAGTATTTTTCCTTAGATAAAAAATATTAGTCTCCCTTCTATTACAAGAGTGATCTCCATAATACTATAAGCAAATGTTCCCCTTAGATAACAAGAGTAGTTTCTTTTATATTACAAGAGTTGTTCCTCTTCGATAACAAGAGAAGTTCTCCTTAGATAAAAAAGTAGTCTCCCTTTTATTACAAGAGTGGTTTCCCCTATATCATAAGAGTTGTTCCCCTTAGATAACAAGAGTAGTTTCCATTATTTTACAAAAGTTGTTCCCCTTGGATAACAAGAGTAGTTTTCCTTGTATTACAAGAGTTGTTCCCCTTAGATAAAAAGGAGTAGTCTCCCTTATATCAAAAGTAGTTTCCCTTACTGAACAAGAGAAGTTCCTTTTATACACAGGAAGCTATGATTAAATGTTATAATTGATTTTCATCTACATTCAAAGTCAATCATATAAAGTCATTGCAATTGATTAACTATACAATCACTCTAGCAATACTGCCAGCTTCAATAAAGCTCTTGTTTAATTAGTGAACCTTTTAGGTTCAATACATAAAATACATTATTATTGCTTCATGCAGACTTTTCATAGATCAAGGCAGTGATTAATGACAACTATCTTGCGGTCCATGCAAAATATATTAGTACAGATCAAAGTCCCATATGCTAGTAAATTTATATTTTTTTGTATAATTGACATTGTGTCTAGTTAACTTCTTCCCTAGCTCATTATAACAACTTAATGTATCTAAACAACTACAAGTAGGAACATTTTCCCCATGTTACCCCTATCTATCACTGCATGCCAGCAGTGCATGGTTAGTTTCAAGTACTACACAAATGTCCAAAAATAGGAACCTTCAAAAATGTAAGAATCCAACAAAGAAAGCTTAATTCAAAATTCCTTTCCCTTGTAAAAACATGATCAACTAATAAAAGAAGAACCTACATCCACAACATCGATATAAATAGTGTTTAAAACCTGCAGACCATTTCATAAAAAAACCAATGTCCATGGTAAAAAGGATTAGTTAATTAATACAAACACTGAATGAATATGTGGTAATTATAATAGAGAAACAATAACCTTATAAACAAAGGCAATTCTGATAATTTCCCACACAGTAACATTACAGCAATACATTGATATTACCACAACAACAAAAACAAATAACATCATGACCATGACATATATTGTATACATCATAACAACACAGATACATCAGAAATTTGATATCAGAAAAGTACTGTGACACAAGGACAATACTAACATCATAGAAAAGTACTGTGACACAAGGACAATACTAACATCATAGAAAAGTACTGTGACACAAGGACAATACTAACATCATAGAAAAGTACTGTGACACAAGGACAATACTAACATCATAGAAAAGTACTGTGACACAAGGACAATACTAACATCATAGAAAAGTACTGTGACACAAGGACAATACTAACATCATAGAAAAGTACTGTGACACAAGGACAATACTAACATCATAGAAAAGTACTGTGACACAAGGACAATACTAACATCATAGAAAAGTACTGTGACACAAGGACAATACTAACATCATAGAAAAGTACTGTGACACAAGGACAATACTAACATCATAGAAAAGTACTGTGACACAAGGACAATACTAACATCATAGAAAAGTACTGTGACACAAGGACAATACTAACATCATAGAAAAGTACTGTGACACAAGGACAATACTAACATCATAGAAAAGTAACTGTGACACAAGGACAATACTAACATCATAGAAAAGTACTGTGACACAAGGACAATACTAACATCATAGAAAAGTACTGTGACACAAGGACAATACTAACATCATAGAAAAGTACTGTGACACAAGGACAATACTAACATCATAGAAAAGTACTGTGACACAAGGATCATAGAAAAGTACTGTGACACAAGGACAATACTAACATCATAGAAAAGTACTGTGACACAAGGACAATACTAACATCATAGAAAAGTACTGTGACACAAGGACAATACTAACATCATAGAAAAGTACTGTGACACAAGGACAATACTAACATCATAGAAAAGTACTGTGACACAAGGACAATACTAACATCATAGAAAAGTACTGTGACACAAGGACAATACTAACATCATAGTTATATTAACATATAACAGATAATCAGACATTAGAGGCGGTGACCAGCAGTATAGCACTCTGTACAGCTATAACATCATCTTGTAGTTAATGTTGATAATCATCAATTTCTTAGTTGTCAACACTTGTGGACATAAAGGCATTTTTGAAGTAACTAAACAAAACATGACAATGACTTAATAATCAACATGTAAATATAAATAATTGACACAAGTTAACAACACTGTGACACAAACAAAGATTGTCAATTCTAAATACATCAATATCCACTAGATATACACCTAAGATTAAATGCAAGATTATTTTTAAAAAAAAACAAGAGATCCCAGAGGGATCTTGGCGCCCACCAAAGAATGATATATATCTGACAAAGGAAAGATGGATCTTTTCTCTACTTTTTAAACTTTTTAGGACCACTTTTTAAAAAATCTGATTAATTGGTTTTACAATTTCTTAATCAAATTGGTTTAAAGTTTTTTCTTTTAACTAATTTCCGATCATCGGCCCATCACTATATAATATACTGATTGGCAATTAATATAGTGTCTTGTAGTGCTAAACCTTTAACATTGTTGGAGTAAGATATTCCCTTGGGCCTTGTAAAGTGTACTTTATAATGACATACTAGCCTAAAAGACACGAGCGATACAACACAGTGAATACAGATATAAGGGAGGCCGTCCTGTTGTTAAAACGTTAGGCATAATTAACCTAAACAGCCAATATATGCACAACATACTTATTATCATCAAAGTATACTGTATATTATAAGAAACTCCTGGTCGTAAAACTATTCAAGTTAAATTTGTATGCGTAAGTGTACAAGCAATTGAGACAATATACTTTAAATTATATCAATTTATTAACAAAAATACGTAGATAATTGCTTCATATAAATCTTTCTTGTCAAATAAAAGCTTTTTATAAGATGTTATATGAATCGAAGTCTCAATGAATCAATGGCGTACACTGTTCCAGATCTCCATAGCTTCATATAAAGAAGAGCTTTTTAAACTGTTTTTCCTTAAGTTAACTGGCCATGCATGGGAGACAACAAAATACGTGTATAGAAAATAGAAATAGATAACTTTAGATAACAAGAGTAGTCTTCCTTATATTACAAGAATTGTTCGCCTCAGATAACAAGAATAGTTTCCTAACAAGAGTAGTTTCCCTTTATTACAAGCGTAGTTCCCCTCGGATAACAAGAGTATTTTTCCATAGATAAAAAATATTAGTCTCCCTTCTATTACAAGAGTGATCTCCATAATACTATAAGCAAATGTTCCCCTTAGATAACAAGAGTAGTTTCTTTTATATTACAAGAGTTGTTCCTCTTCGATAACAAGAGAAGTTCTCCTTAGATAAAAAAGTAGTCTCCCTTTTATTACAAGAGTGGTTTCCCCTATATCATAAGAGTTGTTCCCCTTAGATAACAAGAGTAGTTTCCATTATTTTACAAAAGTTGTTCCCCTTGGATAACAAGAGTAGTTTTCCTTGTATTACAAGAGTTGTTCCCCTTAGATAAAAAGGAGTAGTCTCCCTTATATCAAAAGTAGTTTCCCTTACTGAACAAGAGAAGTTCCTTTTATACACAGGAAGCTATGATTAAATGTTATAATTGATTTTCATCTACATTCAAAGTCAATCATATAAAGTCATTGCAATTGATTAACTATACAATCACTCTAGCAATACTGCCAGCTTCAATAAAGCTCTTGTTTAATTAGTGAACCTTTTAGGTTCAATACATAAAATACATTATTATTGCTTCATGCAGACTTTTCATAGATCAAGGCAGTGATTAATGACAACTATCTTGCGGTCCATGCAAAATATATTAGTACAGATCAAAGTCCCATATGCTAGTAAATTTATATTTTTTGTATAATTGACATTGTGTCTAGTTAACTTCTTCCCTAGCTCATTATAACAACTTAATGTATCTAAACAACTACAAGTAGGAACATTTTCCCCATGTTACCCCTATCTATCACTGCATGCCAGCAGTGCATGGTTAGTTTCAAGTACTACACAAATGTCCAAAAATAGGAACCTTCAAAATATGTAAGAATCCAACAAAGAAAGCTTAATTCAAAATTCCTTTCCCTTGTAAAAACATGATCAACTAATAAAAGAAGAACCTACATCCACAACATCGATATAAATAGTGTTTAAAACCTGCAGACCATTTCATAAAAAAACCAATGTCCATGGTAAAAAGGATTAGTTAATTAATGAAAACACTGAATGAATATGCGGTAATTATAATAGAGAAACAATAACCTTATAAACAAAGGCAATTCTGATAATTTCCCACACAGTAACATTACAGCAATACATTGATATTACCACAACAAAAACAAATAACATCATGACCATGACATATATTGTATACATCATAACAACACAGATACATCAGAAATTTGATATCAGAAAAGTACTGTGACACAAGGACAATACTAACATCATAGAAAAGTACTGTGACACAAGGACAATACTAACATCATAGAAAAGTACTGTGACACAAGGACAATACTAACATCATAGAAAAGTACTGTGACACAAGGACAATACTAACATCATAGAAAAGTACTGTGACACAAGAATACTAATCATAGAAATACTGTGACACAAGGACAATACTAACATCATAGAAAAGTACTGTGACACAAGGACAATACTAACATCATAGAAAAGTACTGTGACACAAGGACAATACTAACATCATAGAAAAGTACTGTGACACAAGGACAATACTAACATCATAGAAAAGTACTGTGACACAAGGACAATACTAACATCATAGAAAAGTACTGTGACACAAGGACAATACTAACATCATAGAAAAGTACTGTGACACAAGGACAATACTAACATCATAGAAAAGTACTGTGACACAAGGACAATACTAACATCATAGAAAAGTACTGTGACACAAGGACAATACTAACATCATAGAAAAGTACTGTGACACAAGGACAATACTAACATCATAGAAAAGTACTGTGACACAAGGACAATACTAACATCATAGAAAAGTACTGTGACACAAGGACAATACTAACATCATAGAAAAGTACTGTGACACAAGGACAATACTAACATCATAGAAAAGTACTGTGACACAAGGACAATACTAACATCATAGAAAAGTACTGTGACACAAGGACAATACTAACATCATAGAAAAGTACTGTGACACAAGGACAATACTAACATCATAGAAAAGTACTGTGACACAAGGACAATACTAACATCATAGAAAAGTACTGTGACACAAGGACAATACTAACATCATAGAAAAGTACTGTGACACAAGGACAATACTAACATCATAGAAAAGTACTGTGACACAAGGACAATACTAACATCATAGAAAAGTACTGTGACACAAGGACAATACTAACATCATAGAAAAGTACTGTGACACAAGGACAATACTAACATCATAGAAAAGTACTGTGACACAAGGACAATACTAACATCATAGAAAAGTACTGTGACACAAGGACAATACTAACATCATAGAAAAGTACTGTGACACAAGGACAATACTAACATCATAGAAAAGTACTGTGACACAAGGACAATACTAACATCATAGAAAAGTACTGTGACACAAGGACAATACTAACATCATAGAAAAGTACTGTGACACAAGGACAATACTAACATCATAGAAAAGTACTGTGAAAAGGTACTGTGTGACACAAGGACAATACTAACATCATAGAAAAGTACTGTGACACAAGGACAATACTAACATCATAGAAAAGTACTGTGACACAAGGACAATACTAACATCATAGAAAAGTACTGTGACACAAGGACAATACTAACATCATAGAAAAGTACTGTGACACAAGGACAATACTAACATCATAGAAAAGTACTGTGACACAAGGACAATACTAACATCATAGAAAAGTACTGTGACACAAGGACAATACTAACATCATAGAAAAGTACTGTGACACAAGGACAATACTAACATCATAGAAAAGTACTGTGACACAAGGACAATACTAACATCATAGAAAAGTACTGTGACACAAGGACAATACTAACATCATAGAAAAGTACTGTGACACAAGGACAATACTAACATCATAGAAAAGTACTGTGACACAAGGACAATACTAACATCATAGAAAAGTACTGTGACACAAGGACAATACTAACATCATAGAAAAGTACTGTGACACAAGGACAATACTAACATCATAGAAAAGTACTGTGACACAAGGACAATACTAACATCATAGAAAAGTACTGTGACACAAGGACAATACTAACATCATAGTTATATTAACATATAACAGATAATCAGACATTAGAGGCGGTGACCAGCAGTATAGCACTCTGTATAGCTATAACATCATCTTGTAGTTAATGTTGATAATCATCAATTTCTTAGTTGTCAACACTTGTGGACATAAAGGCATTTTTGAAGTAACTAAACAAAACATGACAATGACTTAATAATCAACATGTAAATATAAATAATTGACACAAGTTAACAACACTGTGACACAAACAAAGATTGTCAATTCTAAATACATCAATATCCACTAGATATACACCTAAGATTAAATGCAAGATTATTTTTAAAAAAAAACAAGAGATCCCAGAGGGATCTTGGCGCCCACCAAAGAATGATATATATCTGACAAAGGAAAGATGGATCTTTTCTCTACTTTTTAAACTTTTTCAAACATACTACATATAAAATTTGAGACAGATCGCTTCAGTACCTTTTGAGAAATAGCGGTAACAAACTTCAACTATCAAAATCCAAGATGACTCCTTGGCGGCCATCTTGTTGATCAATTGGTCCCAAATCGCAATATGCACAAATAGGGCCCTCGGGGAACCTACATGTGAAATTTGAGAAAGATCCATTCAATACTTTCTGAGTCTGAGAAATAGCGATAACAATCTTTGAAATCAAAATCCAAGATGGCTGCCTGGCAGCAATCTTGTTGACCGATCCGTCCCAAAATACAATATGCACAACTAGGTCCCTATGGGAACCTACATATAAAATTTGAGACAGATCCCTTCAATACTATCTGAGAAATAGGGATATCAAACTTTAACTATCAAAATCCAATATGGCCGCCTGGCGGCCATCTTGATTTTCCTATTAGCCTCAAAATCTGTATAGCACAACTAGGGACCAAGGGTAACCTCCATGTCAAGTTTGAACAAAATCCCTTCAGTAGTTCTCAAGAAATATTGATAACAAACTTCAACTGCCAAAATCAAAGATGGCTGCCTGGCGGCCATCTTGTTTTTCCTATCAGCCTCAAAATCTGTATGGCACAACTAGGGACCAAGGGTAACCTCCATGTGAAGTTTGAACAAAATCCCTTCAGCAGTTCTCAAGAAATATCGATAACAAACTTCAACTGCCAAAATCAAAGATGGCTGCCTGGCGGCCATCTTGTTTTTCCGATCAGCCACAAAATCTGTATGGCACAAATATGGACTAAGGGGACCCTCCATGTGAAGTTTGAACAAAATCCCTGCAGTAGTTTTTAAGAAATAGTGATAACAAGCATTGTTTACGGACGGACGACGGACGACGGACCACGGACGCAGGGCGATTTGAATAGCCCACCATCTTATGATGGTGGGTTAAAAAAACTTGAATAAATTTTGATTAGAAGTTAGTGTAATCCATATTTTTCACTTGTCTTTAAGTGCTGAATTCAGTACCTGTTGCTTATAAATGGTGTTTAAGAAAAAATATTTTTTATTAATTTTGTAGATGTATATTATTGAAAAGCTATAACAAAACTGTTACATAAAACATTACATTGAACAAACATTTGCTTGAATTAGTTAAAGAACAGTAAAATCACCAAATATATCTGGTAAATGAATTTTACATAATAAAACATGTTTTATGGCACATGAAAAAGTAGGTGTTTTTTGGTTTAGGTTTGTTATTTGAGATCATAGATATTTAAAGCATTAAACATTTTAAATGCATTCTTTGTGGGCAAACTAATGAATATGTCTAACAATGTTTATCTTTAACTAAATATGTATATATGTGTATATATAAATCATAAAGCAAAAAATCCATGGGAAGGTATGAACAATGTACATGATTATCAAAAAAAAACAAGAGGCCAATGGCCTCGTAGCACGATGGTTCAGTTAATTAATGTTCAATGATTGGTTTTTTTACTAATATTCTTGATTATCATTCATATGCACTGTTTAAACTAATAATTAATTAGGAGAATTCAAATGACCACTGATATTTAATTGTTATCAATGTTGGTATTAAAACAATCATTAAATTCTTTCAAGACAGATGTCATTCATCAAATGTTAAGTTATATATAGATCAACAGTTTTTATAAAAATACTGATTTGTGCAGAAAAGGTTTTTTTTTCTGAGCAGGATTTTAGTGTAATCGTATGCAGAAGCAGCATCTTCTTAGGAAAAATATTGTTGGGACCAATTCAAATAGCATCAACTTAACTTTAATATTAGAAAAATTTAATAAAATTCAAAATTTAACAAAGCTTTTTATTCAAATTTATCAGCATCCTGTATGATTGCTTATGGATATCACACATGTACAACTATGTATAATCAAAGTGTTAAGTTGACTAGACTTTTAAAAGATACCTGCTGGAGGAGGGCTTAATTCATTATAGGTGACAAAAAAATCAAAGATGTTTGGCTGTCCTGGTTATAAGAGGTAAACTGAATTTGCTTCAATACGTTGAAATTTATTACTTATCTTTTATCTCATTTTCTTCAACACAATATAAATTTCACAATTAAGATAACAAAGCACAAGCTTAAGTTGTATTGGCTGGGTTTCAGCACAATGGAATGTGTACTACGGGTCAACAAATTGACATTGGCAGCTACAGTCGAGCCTTTCCCAAGGACTTGATAACAAAATACATTAATTAACTCTCATTGTTTTTCCCTTTAACAATAAATGGTATATGTAACACATTTACACACACATATAGGCCTATAAACAGCATCTAGATGAAACTAGGGCACCTGACTTGTGACACTGTCCAGGGAATATAGATTATCCAACACAGGTAATTATGATGTCATGACACTTTGAGTAACATATTTAAGAATAGAAAAATAATGAATATTTCTTAATTGCCTTAATCTTTTCTTAAACTATATTTCTTTTGTATGAAGTGGTACCGTCGGCCATATAATTTCCCATAATGCATTGTGTTTCTCATTTAAATATTACTATAGACAAAGAGGTAATGAAATATTATTTAATTCCTCAAAAATACAGTTTAAGTCTGTTTGTCGCCAAGTTTTATCAGTTCCGTCCTTATCTATAACTACATGTCTCTGCCAAATTTCATTGCTGTTAATGGTGTATAACTTGAGATATCCTGTTCACAAGGTGATTTTCAAAACTAGGGGGTATGCTATAAGCTACGATGGAGCTACGCTCCAAAAAAAAAAAAAAAAAGGAAAAAAATCTTTCTGCCTTCAGAGGCGTCTTAAGGCGTATGATAGTAAGATATCTATATATTCCTGGTTATACTAATTTAGGTAGGCAATGTTGATTGAAAGATGGATATAGTCCAGATTGTATTAACAAAGGATCTACACTTTCCAGCCAGTAAGAAGCTTTGGTATACAGGTATATTTATGTGATCTACATGTACAGATACACTTCACTCCGATCACTCTGTAACTGTCATGTCTATCTTGAATGTTATAAATGTATGTGTCGAGGTAAATATGCATTTCTTTGCCTATGATTTGTGTCTTTGTAAGATGCTTTAATTCCTATGCTATGCTTTAATGAACAATACAAATTTGATGGAAATGTCCAATGTAGACACATGATGACTATGTTCATAAATAGTTGATGTCAGGACTACAAATTAGTGCTAATCAGTCTATAAGGAATGGTGTATCTAGACAGGAGAGTCCCACCATCAGGCCTCCCTCATTTGTCCCCACGGTCTTTGTCCGCACCAAATGTCCAGCTAAGCTATTGTAGATCTCTGTGTCACTAGACCTGTAATACACAAAAACACTAAGTATACATTAACTGTTCAAAAAAATCATCTGAGTGTGACTCCTTTTTGTCGTGTATTCCTTATCATTAAAATAATTACATAAGATTGACGCTTTCAACCATAGGATTACCTAATAGAGCAATGAAGTATGTCACACTAATAGTAAGGTTAATCACATTTGTCAGCAGGTCTACAAGCCTTATTATTACAAGAGTTATATTACCTACCCTAAATAAACGCCGTATATGCCTATTTCACTGATAACATTTCGAAGGTTGACCTCCAGTCCAAACTTGATCAGATAATTCTTCTGTGGCCACGGCTGGATACGTTCCATTAGGATATATCCTGATCGATCATTGGAATTCATTATTTTGGTAAGGAATGGTTTGATGTCATCCCCATATATATTGTTACCTGTTAAAAGCCAAAGCATATGATTGTAAATAAATAGATGAATAAAGGAATGAATAAACAAATCACAAATTAATTGATAATGAAGATATTGTTTCTAAAAATTGAACCAACACAACTTGACTATTGGCATTATTAAACATATTATTATACCTCATGTTTATAACAGTGTACATTTTTGTATGTACATGGTGACCGCCCATCTCACACGTAGTCATCTTCCATTCCAGTTGTATAACAATTCTTTACCTACCTTCACCCTCTTTGTTTGAGGACTTTAGCTACCTCCACCCTCGCTGTTTGAGGACTTCACCTACCTCCACCCTCGCTGTTTGAGGACTTCACCTACCTCCACCCTCCCTGTTAGAGGACTTAACCTACCTCCACACTCCCTGTTTGAGGACTTTACCAACCTCCACCCTCTCTGTTTGTGAACTTTACCTACCTCCACCCTCCCTGTTAGGTTTGAGGACTTAACCAACCTCCACCCTCCCTGTTTGTGAACTTTACCTACCTCCACCCTCCCTGTTTGAGGACTTTACCTACCTCCACCCTCCCTGTTAGGTTTGAGGACTTAACCAACCTCCACCCTCTCTGTTTGTGAACTTTACCTACCTCCACCCTCCCTGTTAGGTTTGAGGACTTAACCAACCTCCACCCTCTCTGTTTGAGGACTTTACCTACCTCCACCCTCCCTGTTTGAGGACTTTACCTACCTCCACCCTCCCTGTTAGGTTTGAGGACTTAACCAACCTCCACCCTCTCTGTTTGTGAACTTTACCTACCTCCACCCTCCCTGTTAGGTTTGAGGACTTAACCAACCTCCACCCTCTCTGTTTGTGAACTTTACCTACCTCCACCCTCCCTGTTTGAGGACTTTACCTACCTCCACCCTCCCTGTTAGGTTTGAGGACTTAACCAACCTCCACCCTCCCTGTTAGGTTTGAGGACTTAACCAACCTCCACCCTCCCTGTTTGTGAACTTTACCTACCTCCACCCTCCCTGTTAGGTTTGAGGACTTAACCAACCTCCACCCTCTCTGTTTGTGAACTTTACCTACCTCCAACCTCCCTGTTTGAGGACTTTACCTACCTCCATCCTCCCTGTTTGAGGACTTTACCTACCTCCACCCTCCCTGTTAGGTTTGAGGACAAACTGGTGTGGATTGTCAAAGGCTTTCTGTATAGCATCATCTCCATCTTTACCCTACAATGTACAAGTCATCATATACCTGGTGTGTATTTTTTCTCTCAAAAAGCATAGTGATATTTTTTCTTCATTTCTTTTCTTTCAAGAAAAATGAAAGAAAAATTTTATCTTTGTTATAATGATTTTTCTATATTATTGAATATGACTGAACATTATATATGATAAAATGTCTATATGCATAATTGTTTAAGCAAAAAAAATCAGAAATATTTTAGAATGTTAAAAATGTTATAATGCTTAATAAACCTAGTCTCAAAAGTAAAACTATTTTGGATAATAATATAAAAATGGTAATAATACACTGAGAAACAAAGACTTACCAAATCCAGACTGTACTGATAGGCAAATGTCTCTCTGATAGACAATGCTATATCTACATCGTCAATAAACCTCTCCACAGCTCCTGGCCGACAAAGCTCCTGCTGGACTTTCTTCGTCCCAGCCAACTGGTACTGGACACTGGGACACTTAATCGCTTTAGATCGCTCGATCATCAACCGAGTGTCCCAGTCCTATAGTCAGAGAGTTATAGGAAGGTAGTGATTGTGTGACATATACAAATATTCATATGTTAGCTAATCATACAATGATACACGTATATACAATCTTACTAATTATACAATGATACACGTATATACAGTCTTACTAATTATACAATGATACACGTATATACAATCTTACTAATTATACAATGATACATGTATATACAGTCTTACTAATTATACAATGATACACGTATATACAGTCTTACTAATTATACAATGATACACGTATATACAGTCTTACTAATTATACAATGATACACGTATATACAGTCTTACTAATTATACAATGATACACGTATATACAGTCTTACTAATTATACAATGATAATACAGTCTTACTAATTATACAATGATACACGTATATACAGTCTTACTAATTATACAATGATACATGTAATACAGTCTTACTAATTATACAATGATAACGTATATACAGTCTTACTAATTACAAGATACTATATACAGTCTTACTAATTATACAAGATACATATATACAGTCTTACTAATTATACAATGATACACGTATATACAGTCTTACTAATACACGTATATACAGTCTTACTAATTATACAATGATACACTTATATACAGTCTTACTAATACATGTATATACAGTCTTACTAATTATACAAGTAATATGTATTACTAGTTTACCTTTCTGTTGAAATTGTTTGAACAAACTGTGTTTGAATGTTCAGTAAAGGACATATAAGGTAAAGTTCATTAAAGGACACACAAGGTAAAGTTCATTAAAGGACATATAAGGTAAAGTTCATTAAAGGACATATAAGGTAATATTCATTAAAGGGCATATAAGGTAAAGTTCATTAAAGGACATATAAGGTAAAGTTCAGTAAAGGACAAATAAGGTAAAGTTCATTAAAGGACATATAAGGTAAAGTTCAGTAAAGGACATATAAGGTAAAGTTTATTAAAGGACATATAAGGTAAAGTTCATTAAAGGGCATATAAGGTAAAGTTCATTAAAGGGCATTTAAGGTAAAGTTCATTAAAGACATATAAGGTAAAGTTCAGTAATGGCCATATAAGGTAAAGTTCAGTAAAGGCCATATAAGGTAAAGTTCACTAAAGGCCATATAAGGTAAAGTTCAGTAAAGGACATATAAGGTAAAGTTCAGTAAAGGACATATAAGTTAAAGTTCATTAAAGGACATATAAGGTAAAGTTCAGTAAAGGACATATAAGGTAAAGTTCATTAAAGGGCATATAAGGTAAAGTTGAATGTTCCTGAAGAAAAACCACCAACCAATGGTCAGTATTTGTAATGTGTGTCAAGCATCATTCTTAGGACCTATGGTTTAGTATATAATAATAAATAAATGAGCTACAGTGCTTCATACAACATGTATATCATATACCTTATCAGAACTGTAGTCTTCAGGAGTATACCCAGTCCGGAAATATACAACAGCCACCTCACATCCATCTCTAAACACAAACATACTACCTGTAAACACTGTAAAACTATTTAATTTCACAAGCCCAACAACCTTTTCACAGCAGTTTAATTTCGCAATTTATAATCATATTATCCTATTCCTAAATATTCCTAAATAAACATTTTTGTGGCAAATTGATTTTTCACAATTCCTTATTGATCCCAAAAGACACAAAAAGAAGTAGGATTTTACAGTGTAAAAAATAAGTCAATAAAAACACAGTTAGATTCTTAGCTAATATATTTCCTGACTTAGCAATATGTATCACAACAACAGTCATAATCAAGATGAATTTGTCCTTTTACTTACATAACTAATGCTTTGTCACTGATTCGTTTTGTAGCTCTCTCTGTCATTTCTTTTAAGGTGACATATTTAACAGGAACAGTTCTGTCACATGAAAACATTTCGGTATCCAGTCTTCGCTGGTCCAGGGTATTTCTCTCCGGATTGGACACCAGAAACAAAACACATGCTCTGGAATAGACATTATTTTGTTTACATATAATGGTACAACACCATCGACTACAAGTACCTTCCCATTGTTGTACAATCTACTGACTGATGGAATATAAAATGAAGGGAAAAGTAACCTTGATTGTCAGTGATCAATCATCATGTGCATTGTTATCATTTTTAATGGTTTCTGTCAGCTGATAACTTATCTAATAAAAGTGAGAAAGGAAGAACATCACTGGTAGATCAAGATACTATTTATATTCTTTCCTCTGACTGACTGCCATTTTAAATGAGAAAAATTGATAGCCATCTACTTAAATCAGTGTTTTGAACATATGATCTATTAAACAATTAAGCTTATAAACTGAACTGCACATATACACTGCTACCAATGTATTTCCTCAACCTTGAATTAAGATCAAACAAGCTACAGGTATATACACACTTTTTGTTTCCATATGCTTTCCATCCCTCGACCAATCCTTTGGCAAGCCCAAGGGCTGCATTATTTTGTGGAACCTGGAATAATATCAATATCTCATCAATATAGAGTACCTGGGTAAGACACAAATTAGCTTCAATATACTTAATTAACTAATGAGCTGATTAACTGATATGAGCTGAATATAAATGTGAGATGTTTCTTTACTAAAATATTAAGTAATATTTACTAATGTAATTACTAATGTAGAACAGATGTTGATTTGTCAGCTTGAAAATTAAATTAAAATCAATTAAAATTTGCTGGTATTATTTTTAGAATCTGTAATAGATGGATTAGGATTTTTAATATCTATTAATTATATTAACTACTTAATGGAATACATCACTATAGATTCTGGAAAAGAATTTGCTCAAAAATTTAACTTACTTGAGAATCCTCAAACTGTTTACCAGCAAGTGTCAGTGAATAACTGAAAACATTGATGAATATGATATCATTTAGTACGGAATATTAAAATGCTTGGTGACATCATCATTCATTGTATTCATACATGCTGGTGGTTACCTAATTAAACATCATTTAATAAAATTAATCCTTGTCTTTTCCATTTTCCAAGATAATATTAAAACACCTACCGATGTACATCATACAGGGGAGATACCAGACCAGCAAAACTAGATGCTATCATGTTAAACTCAATCTGTTTCATCTGTATGTTTTCTGCAACTGAAGCTGGAGATGTCAGGTCAATTGATGCTCCCTTCTTCACATCCATCATAAAGTCATTACGGAATAGGCCGAGACTGATAGGCTTTAATAAAACAGAAAATATGATCCCTACAGCAAGACAATGGTGTAATGTTACAACCGACAAGGGTAGAAATTCCTTCTTATTTAAGTAATCTACTTCCTCCAAGAGTAGGGGAGCGTAATACGTACAATGTCAGAAATAATCAAGATTACACCGTCCAAAATTATAGATTATCCATTTCTTATGAATCTTTTTTTCTGTCTACTATTAGGTTATGGAATAATTTACCAATCGATGTCAGAGAGCAACCATCTATCAATTGTTTTAAATCTAAAATTCAACACAACCTTGACACATTACATTTTTTTGTACAGTACCTTTATTTTATATAGTAGGAAACCTTTATTTTATATAGTACGAAACAGAAAGTTAAATGTTTTACATGCAAGGTTGCGACATGCTTGTAGCAGTTTAAAATATGATTTGTTTCGAGTTAATATAATCAATGACCCATCATGTGAATGTGGAAATGAAAGTGAAAATGTTATGCATTATTTTTTAGAATGTATATTATATAGAAGACAACATTTCTCAATATTGTAATGTCATAATTAATGTTATTCTTTGTGGTTCTCCAAACCTGTCAGACGAGCAAAATGGATATATTTATAAATCCGTACAGACCTATATAAAAAACAGTAATCGGTTCTAAGGTCGGTTAAGAATATTTCACTTCAACAGACTTAACCCCCGCCCCTCCCCTTCCCCACCTTCTTTTTTGTTATTCTGTTTTTCTTCCAGGCTTTTCAACTCTCCTCTTCTAAACAAATATCTAACTCTAGAAAATCTAATTGGTTATAGTGTATATTATTGTAGATCTGTATATATACAATGTAATTCTGGGAGAAGGCGTTTCTAAGTTGAGATACCCTATTGTTATGTTGAACAATAAACATATGTATATATCAAACCTACAGGGGTAAAATTGTAATTTGTTTCAGTTTTAACAGTGTTTCCATTGTTCATTGTAGGGTTGGTTTTTTTTTTGTCATTTAAGCAATGAACAGCTTTCACTTGGCAATTATGGAATGAATACCAACTGATAACAATGATATTTAATGAACTTAGCGTTTCAAATTGAATTTGCCATTGTGCAATTGGCATTCGATCCTCCCATAACTGCATGTATCAACTATAGGCAGCTGGCTCAATGCTTATATATATATATTTACATTTTGTAACATTATTTTTAAGAATATCTCAAAAGAATGCACGCTTGATAAATAAACATGTCATTGTCACCTAAGTACAGTCATGCACTGAACAACACCAACTGCTCTAGGTAAAAGTATTTGGTAACTAATTGGTTAAAGACATAGCATTGGTTTGATGCCACCAACAACAAGGTTATGTCTCAATTAGGACATCACCATCAACAACAAGGTTATGTCTCACTTAGGACATCACCATCAACAACAAGGTTATGTCTCAATAAGGACATCACCATCAACAACAAGGTTATGTCTCAATTAGGACATCACCATCAACAACAAGGTTATGTCTCAATTAGGATGTCACCATCAACAACAAGGTTATGTCTCAATAAGGATGTCACCATCAACAACAAGGTTATGTCTCAATTAGGACATCACCATCAACAACAAGGTTATGTCTCAATTAGGACATCACCATCAACAACAAAGTTATGTCTCAATTAGGATGTCACCATCAACAACAAAGTTATGTCTCAATTAGGATGTCACCATCAACAACAAGGTTATGTCTCAATTAGGATGTCACCATCAACAACAAGGTTATGTCTCAATAAGGATGTCACCATCAACAACAAGGTTATGTCTCAATTAGGACATCACCATCAACAACAAGGTTATGTCTCAATAAGGATGTCACCATCAACAACAAGGTTATGTCTCAATAAGGACATCACCATCAACAACAAGGTTATGTCTCAATTAGGACATCACCATCAACAACAAGTTATGTCTCAATTAGGATGTCACCATCAACAACAAGGTTATGTCTCAATAAGGAGTCACCATCAACAACAAGGTTATGTCTCAATAAGGACATCACCATCAACAACAAAGTTATGTCTCAATTAGGACATCACCATCAACAACAAGGTTATGTCTCAATAAGGACATCACCATCAACAACAAAGTTATGTCTCAATAAGGATATCACAATCAACAACAAAGTTATGTCTCAATTAGGACATCACCATCAACAACAAGGTTATGTCTCAATTAGGACATCACCATCAACAACAAGGTTATGTCTCAATAAGGACATCACCATCAACAACAAGGTTATGTCTCAATTAGGACATCACCATCAACAACAAGGTTATGTCTCAATAAGGACATCACCATCAACAACAAGGTTATGTCTCAATTAGGACATCACCATCAACAACAAGGTTATGTCTCAATAAGGACATCACCATCAACAACAAGGTTATGTCTCAATTAGGATGTCACCATCAGCAACAAGGTTATGTCTCAATAAGGACATCACCATCAACAACAAGGTTATGTCTCAATAAGGACATCACCATCAACAACAAGGTTATGTCTCAATAAGGACATCACCATCAACAACAAGGTTATGTCTCAATTAGGACATCACCATCAACAACAAGGTTATGTCTCAATTAGGACATCACCATCAACAACAAGGTTATGTCTCAATAAGGACATCACCATCAACAAACAACAAAGTTATGTCTCAATAAGGACATCACCATCAACAACAACAAGGTTATGTCTCAATTAGGATGTCACCATCAACAACAAGGTTATGTCTCAATAAGGACATCACCATCAACAACAAGGTTATGTCTCAATAAGGACATCACCATCAACAACAAGGTTATGTCTCAATAAGGACATCACCATCAACAACAAGGTTATGTCTCAATTAGGACATCACCATCAACAACAAGGTTATGTCTCAATTAGGACATCACCATCAACAACAAGGTTATGTCTCAATAAGGACATCACCATCAACAACAAGGTTATGTCACAATTAGGACATCACCATCAACAACAAGGTTATCACATCAACAAAAGGTTATGTCTCAATAGGATGTCACCATCAACAACAAGGTTATTCACAATTAGGATGTCACCATCAACAACAAGGTTATGTCTCAATAAGGACATCACCATCAACAACAAGGTTATGTCTCAATAAGGACATCACCATCAACAACAAGGTTATGTCTCAATAAGGACATCACTATCAACAACAAGGTTATGTCTCAATTAGGATGTCACCATCAACAACAAGGTTATGTCTCAATTAGGATATCACCATCAACAACAAGGTTATGTCTCAATAAGGACATCACCATCAACAACAAGGTTATGTCTCAATTAGGACATCACCATCAACAACAAGGTTATGTCTCAATAAGGACATCACTATCAACAACAAGGTTATGTCTCAATTAGGATGTCACCATCAGCAACAAAGTTATGTCTCAATAAGGACATCACATCAACAACAAGGTTATGTCTCAATAAGGATGTCACCATCACAACAAGGTTATGTCTCAATAGGATATCACCATCAACAACAAAGTTATGTCTCAATAAGGACATCACCATCAACAACAAAGTTATGTCTCAATTAAGGACATCACCATCAAACAACAAAGTTATGTCTCAATAAGGACATCACCATCAACAACAAGGTTATGTCTCAATAAGGACATCACCATCAACAACAAGGTTATGTCTCAATTAGGACATCACCATCAACAACAAAGTTATGTCTCAATTAGGACATCACCATCAACAACAAGGTTATGTCTCAATTAGGATGTCACCATCAACAACAAAGTTATGTCTCAATTAGGACATCACCATCAACAACAAAGTTATGTCTCAAAGGACATCACCATCAACAACAAGGTTATGTCTCAATTAGGATGTCACCATCAACAACAAGGTTATGTCTCAATTAGGATGTCACCATCAACAACAAGGTTATGTCTCAATTAGGATGTCACCATCAACAACAAAGTTATGTCTCAATTAGGACATCACCATCAACAACAAAGTTATGTCTCAATTAGGACATCACCATCAACAACAAGGTTATGTCTCAATAAGGACATCACCATCAACAACAAAGTTATGTCTCAATTAGGATGTCACCATCAACAACAAAGTTATGTCTCAATTAGGATGTCACCATCAACAACAAGGTTATGTCTCAATAAGGATGTCACCATCAACAACAAGATTGTGTCTCAATTAGGATGTCACCATCAACAACAAGATTATGTCTCAATTAGGATGTCACCATCAACAACAAGATTATGTCTCAATTAGGATGTCACCATCAACAACAAGATTATGTCTCAATTAGGATGTCACCATCAACAACAAGGTTATGTCTCAATAAGGACATCACCATCAACAACAAGGTTATGTCTCAATAAGGACATCACCATCAACAACAAGGTTATGTCTCAATAAGGACATCACCATCAACAACAAGGTTATGTCTCAATTAGGACATCACCATCAACAACAAAGTTATGTCTCAATTAGGATATCACCATCAACAACAAGGTTATATCTCAATTAGGACATCACCATCAACAACAAAGTTATGTCTCAATTAGGATGTCACCATCAGCAGCAAGGTTATTTCTCAATTAGGACATCATCAGGTCTGGCTGCTGTTAAAGTCTAAAAAATTTTTTTTTTTTTTGTATTTTGTAAATTAAACACTCCTAAAATATAATATAGAAAAAAATTCCTATTTTATTATTTTTCTTGTCATTATAACAAATTACCTGAGGTATTCCTTCCTCCGTCACTACTTGTAAAATATCCCATAAACGCTTATTGAAGTCATCCACCTTAACAACACTGGAAAATAAGTAATGTATTCATCATTAAAACATGGCTGTGATTTCATCTTTTGTTGTCCCCAGTACTTTATTTAGACTATTGTTCAAGTACTTGTTCTGTCTGTAGATTAGTACACCTTTCACTGTACATTAGTTTACCTGTAGCTGTAGATTAGTTTCAACTAATCTACAGTTCCAGGTAAACTAATGTACAATGAAAGGTAGAGAGTGACACTACATACAGCATTGTAAAATTGGAGAGATAAATAAAAAAATAAATGTAATCAAATTCAACTTAAATGTAATAGAAAACTTCAATAATACATATTTTTACATATATTTTCTGTTTTATATATTGATTCCTGGACATCGGCATAAATCCAATCACATCAACCACAACGCATAAAATTACTCCTTGTGTTGAAAATCAAGACTCTTTAGTATTTCGACAGCACAGGCATACAATGATGTTTTAATTTTAGATAGATATGTGTACTTTCTTTCTTTGAAAATTGAATGAATGCTTTCGGTATATTTCCCAATAATTTCACTGTTAATTGCTTCATTTCTTGAATACATACACGTAACAAATAAATCAACGTTTCCCAAATTGAATAATTTCGGTATAATTCCTTATCCAAGAATCACACAAAGCCTACTGAACAAATTTGAAATTTTAAGCTTTCTTTCCATCACTTTGACGTTTTCACAGAATTTCAATGTAGTTTCCTTTAGAATCCCCTAAATCTTGATATTTTGTTTTAGGACCAATCATATTCTTCATTTCATAACGTAGAGCGGTATATTCAAAATTAATACATTTCCATGATAATCCTCCATATCTTGTGAATTTTCGACAAGTTATATCCAAGTAAATGGTCTGCCTCTGACATAAAGAGCAGTTAAATTAAAATATCACAAAATAAACTCTCTTATTGGAAATTTGATAATCATTTTAGATAGTTTGACTTCGTAAAGATCAGATCTGCACTGTCTGCCATGTTGCCTCTTGTACTGCTCCACTCAGAATGAAGAAAACTCAAACTCACAAAAAATCTATGGTAATAACATTGGTATGGAATTTTATGAAAAATTCATGCAATGCATGCACGACTAGAGAATACATTTATTACAACAGTTACTGTGCTGACATGTTCAGTGTTAAAGATGGTTGAAGGCCTTACCTGTAGCTGTAGATTAGTTATACGATAGCCATAGTTAGCATTGTACATCAGAGTGCCATGTTTTAAGTAAGAGAAACACCTCAAACTGTAGATTAGTTACACAATAGCCATAGTTAGCATTGTACATCAGAGTGCCATGTTTTAAGTAAGAGAAACACCTCAAACTGTAGATTAGTGTTTCTCCTATACATAATGCTGTTGCACAACTGAACAAGACAAGAAAAACAAGCAAATTCGTGGAATTTATATCCCCCGCTTTCGTTAATCAAAGTCTCATATAAACTCCGCCAAATAGGGTCTGATGAAAGTGGCAGCACTTGGCACATTTAACAATGTGACAAAGTTACAAAAAATTGCTCAAGATTTGTGGCAGTTATTGCATGGAAACCAAGCATTATAGACAGACGGATGGACAGACGGACAGACCGAAATTAATATCCCCTGTTTCGGTGAAAGCGGGGATAAGTATAGATACAAGCCTTAGGTAAGTGTCACACATGTGGACAATAGCTACAGGTGACGTCAAAATCATGGCCATGCCAGGACATTTATATTGTGTGGTTTAATACTGAATGGCGACCTTAAGTATTCAATCAGATTGAAAGCATCCAAAACCAGTCAATGATTTTTGAAACATGAGTTAAAAAAAACCAAAAACATTTCAGATCTTTGAAGTACATGTATATCAAAGTATTTCTATAACATTGAAATAAACTCACAAACATGTAACAGTAAAACTTACTTGGTTAAACAGTTCTGTAGAAATTCTGTATCATATGCAACCATGTGCATCAGTTTGTTAAAATGTTTCTGTGTGGCCTTCACCTTTTCTAGGGCTGCTCGTGGGACCAGAGAAGGGAAAAGGGCAAACGGAGCATACTGGACTTTTTCTGAACTGCCTGGTAGTTCCTCCGTCCGCATCACAATACCTGTATGCACAAAATGGCAAAGGATATAATTAAATATTTACTGGGATCTGACCTATGAACCATGACCCCATGACCTGACCCTAAACCATGACATTTTGATTTCTAAATTTCTTTGCTATCTAGTAATGTTTTTTATGTGTTTCTTTTCCATTGTAGAATCATTTAAATTCTTAAATAATATTTTGATTGTCTAAGATTTATTATAGATTAAACTTTTTTTAGTTATCTCATTTAAAGGGACAATTCAGTCTAAGAGAAAATTTAAATTTGTTCATATATCAGAAAAACCCCAGTTCTAATGGAAATTAGATCAGTCGGTTTTACTGTGATGTGCCAGAAAAGCCCATGGTGGTGAAATGCATGTGAAATGTTCAAACTCGCTCCCTGTCCGCCATTACACATTGTGGTCGAACTTCTTGTATGCCTAACCCTGTCCCTTGCTCGTAGAGTAATGCTACTTTTGTCTAGAACTGCTCAAATCGCTCTGACAGTAGTGTGTTATACGTACCTTCATGGTCTCACCTTATTAGGTGAATTGTTTTGCCTAAAAAATATTTTAGCACCTCCACAGTGGTTATGTTGTTTATTTGTTTCACGTGCGTGACTTTGGCTTGGATATGGGTACAGCGTACATATTGTACCTGCTTAATCGTATTGATCAATGATTTGTAATTACTGCGGTATCAATTAAAATACTAAACAATGAAGTGGCAATTGTCAATATTTTATGTTATATGTTTCATAAGAAATGTAGAACAATACATTTATGCCATATTTTGCTTCTTGGTTATGTAAAAGAATTTGCCTGAGTGAATTGTCCCTTTAACTGTATGAATATAACTATACATTATACATTGTATACAATGTATATATGTTTGTTACTATAGCTTAAATGCTACATAATCATTGGCCTATAACCAATATGCTAAACAAGCCATTAAGACAAACGAAGCAAGTAACTTAACATATTAAATAAGCAATAATACCAACAGATGTATGCATCATTGCCTATGGTATACAGATCTAGTGTAGCAGATGTTAGTTACTAATAAGGACATGTAATGGGATGATTTGTAATATAAATTCTGTGTAACAAGAGGTTACTACTAGCTTCAATCAATAACACTGAACTGTTTACACTTACCATGTAATATTGCATGCTCCTTCGTTTTCTTGGCTATTTCTTGAATTTTCTTTTCACTAAGAGAAATGGTATCCAGGACTGTAGCCATATTGTAAGATTTTAGACAAATTCTGAGGTTATTTTATAACTGAAATAAAGATATGGAAGAACAATGCTAATAGAACAAGATCTAACACTCCAAGAACATAAGGTACAAAATTTGAAACAGTCAGTTTTTTGGGTTTTTTTTTGCATAATTATGGTACTTTTCACTTTAAAAATTTAGAATATGATTTAAACTACATATTGAAACTGATTCCAGGCAAATAGAACCTATAAGCAGTTAAATTGTGAACAATGAAAGGATGTGGCGGCCATCTTGGATGCTGGTTGGAAAAAATGAAACCGGTTGACCTATCTGCATGTCACCAAAATCGACCTTGCAAAATTTCATGGCGATTCGACTTTTCAAGAATCATATGTAGCAGGACTGGACTGCAGGGTCGATTATTGGTGGCCAGATTAAGCTCAGTCGGTAGAGCACTCGGCTAGTGTTCGGAGGGTCCCGGGTTCGAATCCCGGTCTGGCCTCTACATTTTCTCCTCTCCTGTTACAGAATTGGCGCCCAACTAAATAATTTAACCCACGGTGGTGGTGTTTGGAAGGGTCTTGTATGTCTTCGAGGGCGAAGACTTCAAGAAAGGAGGGAGGACTGTAGCGGGATTGGACTGGGTCGATCATCGGTGACAATGTAGCTCAGTCGGTAGAGCACTCGGCTAGTGTTCGGAGGGTCCCGGGTTTGAATCCTGGTCTGGCCGCTACATTTTCTCCCTCCTGTTACAGATATATATATTAGCGAGGTATCAATTAAAAGCACTGTTATAACATGACTGCTGTTCTACAGGACTCATATTGCTTGAGAAATTGACACCAGATTGAATATTGAAAATGTAATATTGTGTCATTTACACTATGGTTAATTCATATGTAACATGCTACATACACGTAGCCTCTTAATCAAAAACCAAGTGATACATGTACAGTTGGTAGTAGACTAAAGGTTACACCCTTGTGCACACGGAGTGCACTACGTTTAGACTACAGGTAGACACGGAGTGCACGAGGTTTAGACTACAGGTAGACACGGAGTGCACGAGGTTTAGACTACAGGTAGACACGGAGTGCACAAGATTTAGACTACAGGTAGACACGGAGTGCACTACGTGTGAACATGGTGTCCACTACAGGTGGACATCGTGTCCAGGTACATTGAGACCTAGACAGACAAGGTGATGTGTTGCAGTTAGGGATCGGGGAAGATTAAGTTCTTCAATTTTCTGATGTGCTTTTGAGACACCTTTTCATAATAAGCTATCAGTAATACAATCATATACCAGTAATATATAGCTTTTAAACAAAAAGATTTGGTGCCTATCAATCAGTTGTCTAGCGATACCCTTGTAGATTGTCTTTCATTAAAATATATACACTTTTATAATATTTTTCTTGCTATCTTAAGTTCTAAAAGTATTGTACGTAAAAATAGCTTAATTACATATTCTTTATTAAAAACTGAACGACTTTAAAAGGTCATGCAGAATTAAATCCACTTCAAACTATATGACGTCCTCCACTAATTGGTGGCTAGTCTACCTACAAGTACCCAATTCAGCTTGTTTTGATTCTTAATTACCGGTACACACAATAAGTTTATGGTCCAATAATTATAACTTGTCAAACATACAGGTAAGCCACAGTATCCAGCTATACAGGTGCCTCAAGGTGACCATCGATAGATGGCCAGAGGGCAGAATCGTTGCCTTCTGTGTTTGCACGGCTTTATGAGAATGGGGGCAGTATCTTTATATAATATGTAATTTTAGAATTGTTTCTATGGAAGTTTCTTAAGACAAACAAATATACTTTACCGTTTAAAATCATATAGGTTCATGAGTTTGAAACACATAGTACCATTCTTACTAGATACATGTACATGCTTGTTGTAGAGCCTGGGTAAACATGTACACCGTTTCCCGGGGAAGGGGGGGGGGCAAAAACATATAGTAAGTGATGCTGAATACACCTCAATTATTGTCATGACAGGCAGCCGTGAAGTGGAGCTGACGGGAGCTGTACAATGCGTAAATCATGCATGTCTGTCACAACCTTGAATTTACCAATAATACATGTATATATTATAATCAAAATTAATTTAGATTAGGTACTTATTCAACATTGTAATATGGTATTTTATATACATAGTCATGATACTAAGTAATCAGGTTTCTGATATATGTAAAAAGTCAGTGTAAAAAAAATTAAATTAATGAAAAGATATTGGATGAAATATGATATTCCAATAATCTTGAAATAAATGTTTTAGTTAATTATACACTTGGTATTTAGATTATTTTTAATTTTAATATATAAAGCTTCATTAACAAATAAATTAAAATGCACTACCAGTTAAAACACATATCCCTATTGACTAGCATTGTTGTATAACTGTACGTATTTGTGTGATGAGTACAATGTATGTATGTAGAGAGGCTGCCACCTAAGTACAGCATGCTATAAATGGACCTCCTGGGGTTGGGATAAGGTACTACATGTATACAGGTGTTGTTAGTCTGTACGTGATACACTTGACTGAACATATTGAAGGGTGCCCAAAGAAGGCCCCAGGCCCCTGGCCCCACTCTGACCAAAGTTAGGTAATTTAGATTATCATACCCGTGGTGTGGTTGATGGAACAGTATGAAGTCCAAGTGACCATGGCAACTGCAGTCCTAGCCTAGGGGTCTACCTTTCGAGCAGGCAAATTTAAGTGTACAATATACTACATGTATGGATCATACATTGTTATCATGTAACTCACGCGTTTTGTAAAAGAAGGTCAGAATAGGATATTTTCAAATTATCAAGGTTTATAAAATTAAAATAATTATGACAAATTCAGAATTTAATCAACAACTTTGAATCTACAGTTTAAATGGGTAGAAGTTGGATTTATTTTGATTCTGTCTGTTTGATTTGTTATCAGGCATGTGACCTACATTTTAGCGATCGGTCCTTTGAACAGTGTTGATGCTCACGAGCAGCCACATGCACGATAATAAATTTTTGCTTTCTTAAGCCAGTGCTTACAGGTTCCTCAATCGGTTGACACAATAAAGTGTAATTTCTAATGCCGATTTTTTACGTCTATGGACGATTTCTCATTTTTCCAATGCTTTAATACGCGCCAGGTTCCATGTAGCAAATGTATACGTATTATACATTTGACAGGATTAAAACTATTTCGCGCACCTTGCCGTTTAGAAAACTATATTCCATACATACATAGTTAAACATTTTATGAAGAATTTAATTTGTTTATGTTTATATGTCCTTGCTTTTATTATGCCCATCAATATATTCTTTTTAATCAAAATAATTTGCCGATCAAAATATCTCTTTGGCGACGATTTGCTTACACTAAAAATCTTACTCCACGCAAGGTTCATCACTTTATGCGTACGAAAAAGAATTTCATCTTTAAACTACATATCACTAGCTAAGAAAAATAGTTTTTACTGGGAACTATCCATTGATGAGACATAACCAGTATGTGGTTTACCGTACGCAGTTAATTTGCAACGCAGTTAATTTGCTTTTATAAATTCTAATTAACGTCCTTATTTATAAATTAAATTGTATGATAATATATATATTGATACATTTTACTTTATATGTATCTATTCAAATAAACATTACAGTACGAATGATTTCCAGTAATTAACGGCAATTTTTATGTTGCAATAAATATTATGTATCTGATCGCAATAAATATTTCTATCTGTCAAAGTCCATATAGACTGCAGAATAAATACATTTCTCATATCTCTGTGGCACATCATCTAGTCTGTCTGTGGTCTGGATGTAGTGGACATTTTACCTGGACACGATGTCCACCTGTATTGGACACCGTGTTCACATGTAGTGCCTCCGTGTCTACCTGTAGTCTAAATCTTGTGCACTCCGTGTCTACCTGTAGTCTAAACCTCGTGCACTCCGTGTCTACCTGTAGTCTAAACCTCGTGCACTCCGTTGTCCACTCGTAGTTCACACACCGTGTGCACAATGTGTAACCTTTAGTCTACTACCAACTGTATATTGTAATCCTTTACAGTAATGTAAATCACTATTCTGATGACATTGAATAGAAGTGACTTGACCATGATTACCTGGAGTAGGCCAAAGTAATCATGGATATAAGGATACTGTAGACATACATTGCCTGTGCTTGTTTATTTGCTCATTATAATAGCATGCTAAATATGGAGTTTTAAAATCAGGGAAATTGTCACATCGATGAGAAAATGTCATCAATGAAATTCAGAATTTACTTAGACATTACATCATATTAAATAATAGGACAATTAATTGGAAACGTGGATAACATTATGTAAATATACGTACCTTCATGGTCTCATTATTCAACTCGATGTGTCAATCCCTAACGTGTATATCTACCAGTAAAGTGAAACTAGCTATTTGTTCGGAAGGTCTCGGATTTTTTCTTTCCAATAATATCGATTATCGATACACATTACATATTTTGCCATAAACTGCAAGATTGCAATTTTACAGTAACTTTTGTGAAATTGATATATTTCATTATGATTATATATATATCATATGTCATATGAAAAAAATCATCAACAGTACATCAACTTGAAAGAAATTGATATGTATGAGTTATCTCCCTTACACCCTATAGCTAGGTATGTACATCATGTATACATGTACGTAGTTCGATGAGATTGGGTATTCAAAATATTTCTATAAAATATAATGTATATCAGTCACGTACCCTGTGTTATATCTTATGTTAAAAGAACTCTCCCAAAAAGAAGTATGATCGTTCCAAAGCTGTCTAAAATACATGCAAACTGTACTGTAAGGATATTTATGGCGTGTACAATGCACAGGGGGCCCGCCCCTGTGGTACGAATGTACAAGTATTTTTTTAAAGGATAATAACAATAGCACACACAAGTTAACTTCATGTAGTGCGATCATACTGGAATGACTAGGTTATAAATCATTACATGTAATCACCAATTAGCACTGACAAAATGATATAACTAGAGTTTTTGTTTCTTTTTTTTCGGTTTTTATAAGTGAGGATCGAGATGGTGCATGGGTTTTAGCAGAAATTTAACTATTTAAATCTCTGGTTTTAGATGTCTCTTTAATGTCCTGCATGTAGGAATTATTACACCAAACTAAGACAAAGAAAGGTCATGTAAGAACATAACGACGTTTCCACACTAGTGGCGTAGCGCCCGTGCATGCAAAAAATAATCTTACGAACATTTTTGTACGTAACTTAACGCTGCAGAATATAAATGACGTATAAAAACATGTGATATGACCGACTGTATGTCTAACATAACTTTGTGCACATTTGAAAGACTTATTTAATTTATTAGAATAGTCCATGTATTTCCTGTTACCAAGTTGTTAAATGTGGTAATGTTTGAATCATGTCGGAAGAAAATATTAGATCCCTCCAGCAAATGTGGATTTTGAATCGGCAAACACTTAGGATCACCAAAATAAACAACATCGCATGAAAGTTAGAAATATTCAAAAAACAAATAATTATGTTAAATGATAGCAAAACATCTCAAAAATAGCACTTTCAACGTGTTTTTTTTTTTCATTTTCATTTTCATTTTGGTTCACATCCAGCCCGTTAAAACGCCTGTTAACCCATGATTTCTGAGGTACGAAATAGTTGACTTTTTTTTTTTGTCGAATAAGAAGTTCAGGTTGTGGATTTAGAAAATATTTTTTGTTGTTGATTTTTAGAAAGAAAAAAAATCAGCCATTGCTTACTATTTCATTTTTCACAGCCAAAATCCGTGTTTTTTGCTCGAGCACTGGTCAGGGGAGTCTAGTATAGTACGATTATACAGTGTAGACAATATAAAATCACCACTGTTCTAGTTTTGTGTATTATTTTCGCATGGTTATAAACCTTAATATTGTGATCTTCATTTAACCATTCATATATACGTTTAAAGTTACCAAAGAGGTCAAATATTGTAACAATTTCCCGTCAGCCCACCATACTACCGGGGCTTCGCCCCTGGACCCTGAGCAGGGGGCGGTACTCGGAGCTCCCAAGCATGCAGGTCTTTCCAAACCTAGCTACGCCCGCCTGTTCACCATCGGCACAGTTAACAACTATTTCGTATCGCTGTTCATGTCCTAGCTGTAGCTTACAGGGCAAGAGTTCGCCACAAACTGCTACTAAAATTGTATCAAAATCAACATATGTATTATTCTCCATAGCATTAATTTCAAATATTACCTGCTAAGCTTGAAGTCTTATAGGTGATATACAGTACACATTTACACCGCACCAAGAAAGCGAATATTTGTATTCCAATTACTGAATATAATACATATAAAATTTACATTCCATATTTATTTACATTGAAGCCCGCATGGTGTACATTTAAATGGGTAAACAGATGTTCACCATATTTTAATGAAGATGTCAACACTAAGAATTAATTATAACCCATGCATACATGTATATGGTTGGCTCCACTTCAGTGACCATCAGGTAAAACTAACTGTAGTTGGTTCAAACTAACTGTTTGGTTCATACCACTTCAGCGTCCATCAGGTAAAAACTAACTGTACTTGGTTCATTATCTCTCAATCATCATCTGCCACTGCACCAAAAAAACTAATATTTATTTATTAAATAAATACAGGAAAATATGACCAGAGAATTAAAAAAAAGAAGTCAATAATGATACTTGTGGATTAATTGACACCGAAAAAGTTCAATCTTATTTGTGCCCTTCGTAGGAAGTTAGATTGCGCGGGGTACGCCCATAGTTTTCTTTGTGTATAGTACCGGTTTCTTTTATCCTAATGGAATATCATTATAACCAACTATCTGTTGCCCTATTTTTCTAATAATCGCGAGGATTTCTGAAGTGGTTTAATTATTTTTCTGAAGTGGTAGCTTCGAAGAGAAAATTTTGTCAACTGCAAAGGCGATACCGCTAATATATAGTTTATAAGGCAATGTGGTAAACACCAGTGGTAGATTTGTATTTAACATTACCATGGTTACTAGTAATACCAACTTATGATTACACTCAGACTTACATGTACATGTGTGTTGTACGTGTTGTAAAATATGCATGCAGGTTAACAGATGTTTGCCCTCATATTCATAAACCAGCCTGCTGGTTTATTTTCTCCAACTTAGCTGACATTACAATCATTCAATCAATAACATTTTATTTATATGTCACACGTAAATATATACAAAGGCATAACACTTAAATCAACATCCAGCCTTATAAAACTAATTCTATGAAAAATTAAAATACTTTACATCAAATAGTCGTAATACATTTATGCGAAAAGTATGAATGTGGTCGGGATGACCCCTATCGACGATTCACAGAATCCCTAATCATGGAATAAAAATATGTAAGTACATGTAGTTTACATTAAAATGTTTGAAGCACTATAACGTATCAATAACATTACGTGTGCTACATAAGTTTAAGATTATAAGATTTTTTCATTATGTGGATATAAAGGATAGGGACATTCAACCCAAGGGTCACAAAATGTTGTAAACCCGAGGCTTGCCGAGTACTTATCTCTCATTCACCGACGTTTTATTGCAATTTTACTAGATCTATTATGATTATCCACCATTTTGAAATAAAATCGGAAAAAACGTGACTGCAAGTTAGTTCTGCAGACACGAAAATTTCTTAATATTTTCAACGCAAATCTTGTTATTTGCATATTTTAAAGTAGATCTAGCATAGTTTCTGAAAATGTTAAATTTGTACCTAGTAATTTTGTTGACGCTATGACGTCATGAGGCTTTATTGCAAGGGTAGTCATGCAATACAGCATCAGGCGACATGAGTGTATTGCCCTAAACTAGTCAGTATTACACGTGTAGGTATAAGAGAAATTAAGTTACATATATAATTTTTACCTTCCTGAACACTATTTCATAAAATACAAATGCATTACGTAGTGTTACAAAACATCAGTAAAATTAGTTAATAAACATTCTTCTGCATATTATAAAAAAAACCACTGTCTTCGCTAATATCTGAATATCAGGATTTTCCACGAATAAATCAAATTTGGCATTACTGTCACAGTTTTTAAAAGTATCACAGTTACCTATCGGAAGAAACAGATTCATTCGCAAGTCACAATATGTGGACACACACACACACAGAGAAAATGTTCGCAAGTCACAATATGTGGACACACACAAACAGAGAAAATGTACTTCACTGTGTACTTTATTTAGACAAAAAGGACATATTCTATCATTTAGATAGATATGGTGGCTGATATGTGCCATTTCGTTACTTCGTTATAATGCATATCACAATACAATATTACAATACCATGTTTCGTAAGTTTTTTTATGATACAAACCTTACGTCATGCTGTAACATTTTTATTGGATGTTCAATTGATTTATTCCGTGTGCTCCACGTTACCAATATCAGTCACTCATAATACTAAATGGTGTGGTTTGTGCACTCAGCCCTTCTACGACGCCATAGTTCATTTCTGCTCTAACTGTGATTATTACAGAGCTTTTAGTGACAGTTTTCTACAAGAAGTCCTGGCTGAACTCGGACTTGTGTCTTCAGCACAATCATATTTCATTTGATCGAACTCTTTTAGGCGAAACGGTGGGAATCCCTTTCAAGGACGATGCTATCAAAACAGATTCCTTGTGAAATCGACTCCATTCATCGCGAACGCTACGCGTAATTATATATTCCAACAGTGAATTAAAATGACTTTGTTAAAAAAGATCACGCAAAATAGTAATGACTTAATGACCTTTTTAATTTCTATTGATTTAACTGTTCCCTTAGTTTTCCATTTCTTTCTCTCCTTTTTCCTCTTGATTTATATTGTATCTCAGTTGTATTTGAAATAAGCACATTCATGATTCAATAAAATATGTAATGGTAGTTTTCTATTACTGCAAGTCTAGCTACCATGGTAACCATCCGAAATATATGTATGTATAAATTAACAAATTAAGTGAATTTAAAAATGTTGGCATTTTTGGTATATATGTGTTGATAATTTTTCAGAAGAAACAATCTTAAACTAACTTTTGAAACATTTACTGAGAATAAGTAAGCACTTTCAAAATACATTTTTATATAGAGAAATATAAAGAACGAGAAAATAATAAGTTTGTTTAAGGATCCGATCTATGTCTCTAGATATAAAAAGTAGCACAAATGGTCAATATCGACAACGTTTTACATATCGCTATACTAACTTGAGATGACAACGGAATCGTTGCGTATCCACTGCCCTCGAAGGATTACATTATCTGTATACAGGGTCGCACAGTTTACGGACAAAAGGTGCGCCTTTTATCTCAAAGCCTTTTCTATACTCGCCGCGTGCAACCATGATAAGACGACTGTCACCAGATCGTCCAATTCATTCTAGGATCCAACTCCAAATATGAAGGTCACAATTGTATGTCTACTGGTGGTATCTATTTCCCTAGCTTCCGGTAAGTCCTAAAGAAACCAAGATCTCGTAGTATCCTCCATTGTCGTTGTGTTGATTTGTTGTTATTGCATCTGTACTTCTGATCCATGAAACCTTCAAAATCAGTGTTATTACAACTCCTGATGAGATAATGACAGAAAATATTAATTAATCCGACATCAGAGTGAGGAAATAAATTAATCAAATACTCACATCAAATATACGGTACCATGTTGAGGTTATATCTAGTATGGGACAGCTGTATTATGCCATCTGGTTTTCATAGATTATAATGTAATTCGCCCAACCATTATCTTGGTATTAAAACCTACATGTATTTTATATTTACAGCTGGGAACTTGAAAAATATTCTGCAAAGTAAGTATGGCTTTTTATAGAAACTTCAGTTAACTGGACAAGAAAACGTAAACTTTAGCTATAACCTTTTTAATATTATCGCGCAGGTGACTATTTGATCACCCACATCCTATAAATCTGTTTAGAGTGAATGTCCAAATGGATTTGCTGCGTCATTGTGTCGTTCTCGATCTCGCTTTTACTCTGCGAGATCTTGTGGTATTTATGTATATGCCGAACATTTTTATACCATCATACTATTTGATATTGAATATTTTTAAAACGTTATTTTTAAATAGAAATATCTGAAAAATGTGCTATTTAACTCAAAAAGTAAGTTAGAAACCCGAAAAAATGGTTCTAAACTGCATATACATTTGCATCATGCAAGCAATATACATTTGTAATAGTACTATTTAATATCTTCTATCGCAATAATTTGAATGTATATGTTATATCTAGATAGACGAGCGACCGCCACTTGCCCACCAAGTAGTGGGATGGCAGGGATTTGTGTTTTTGATCCAAATGTGAATTGCTTATCCAATACCGAATGCCATGGAGGTGAGTTTCGATGGTTTGATTATAAACGACCCCACAGTTACTTACTTTCACAATCGCTTAATTTCTATGCTTAGAGCCTGACTTTGCATCCAAAGTTATTTTGTACTTAGGTTTAATTTCTATGTTAAATCATACAGCCTTCACTTTGAAGTTATTTTTACTTTTGATCACTGTTACAAATTGTAATAGTATATGTAGTTACAATCCAAAATATTAGCCTGAAACTGCCAGAGAATAAATGTCTTGAAAACCTATGGACCTTACGCATGTTACGAGAGGCTTGATAATTCTAGCTTAAACACTAATACATATTACACTGTGTAAACACCGAAATGATTGTTTCTCTGCCATTTGATTACATTTCATTGTACCTTGTTTTTATCGAGTTCTCCTATATGATATTAACCCTCAGAATGCTTCACATTAAATCTTCCCAAACCTCGCACTATTTTTCAGACAAACTATGCTGTCCTGAAGGGTGCGGAAGCGTCTGTAAGAAGCCTGTTTACCACCACCACTGATACCATGGTGTTGACAAAATGTCTATCGTCTCGTCGAGTTAAATTGTACCTTAAGCATCTCTTTAAATTATCATGAAAAATGATGAACAATAAAATAATAAATATATTTCTGGTATTGATAACGACGTCACTATTGCATGCGACGTCACAATAGTTTTATTACGCTTTATGTCGTACCATATTTTCCGATACTTAGAGCAGGAGTGGGACGATTGGTTTGCTCATTATCATATGACTGGCTGGGTGCGTGTGCTTGATTGATGTCTTTGACCGCACACTTCATCACATATAGTGCAATATCACTGAAACATGTCGACCTTATTAATTAACACCAACACACCCACTGACATACTGAAAACAGGCTAATCAGTCGTCCCATTCCTTTCATGCTGAGCGCTAAGCGAGAGCCGAAACCACCACTTTTATAGACTATGGTGTGTCTTGGCCAGGGGATATAACCCAAAGCACAGAAGTGAACGCTGAACGAAAAGGCCAAATGTGAGGCGGTGTCAAGCGAGACGTTCGGAAGAAGAAATTTAGTTAGGAAGAAACGAAAAGATCCTAATTTCAGTCGCCACCATCTTCGCTAGCCAAGACTTCGTGGAGTGTAACGTAATCAGAAGCATTGGCTAGCGAAGATGAGTCGCCATCTACTAACGTGTAATAAGGATGGCAGGTACAATACTAACGCTCTACTTGCAGGGGCTACTTTAAAAATATTGAAATACAACTATCATGATAAAATATTACGCACAGTCGTTTAAAATATATGGTTTTTCCTGACTTCACCTTACTGTACCGGGAAGTTATACTTAAGCTGTGAATTTAAACTGTGATAAATGCACCAAGTATGGACTGAATTTATAACTCAATTGTTTATTTTGCTTTGGTTTATTATGTGTATCGTTCAATTAAAAGCTATGATGATTTAAGGGCAACCTCCACCGTATACCTAAGCATTGGAAGCGCTTCATGTTGGATTTTACTCTGTCCAGTTGGCATTCATATTGGCTATGAATGCCATCTGAAAGATTTACACTTGCTACGCTTGTCCACTCTACGCAAATACTAGCCGAGTTTGTTTTTCCATGATTGCATGGTGGTTACATTGACCTTCGAACTTGCGTATAAAAATGTTTTATGCAACGTATAGGGACTCCTTTTTTAATACAAGATACAAGATACAAGATACAAGAAACTTTATTTAGTGTCGAATGTATAAAACATGGTAACATAAGCTCGTTCGAGCTTGTATTTCGACAAAACAAAGTATATTGTATATATAACAGAAATTAAAACTAAAGCATCACAGTTGTCAGTAATTATAAGTACAGGCACTACATAAGCTATCACAGAATTTTTTACAAATTTATATTAAAAGGGGTGACAAAACAAGCAACAAAGCAAACCAAAATAAAATAAAGACATAAAGACATGTGTTACACCACAGGATGCAGGGAGACATTAAGAACAAAGTTTACACTTACAGTCCGGGCCGTCCCACTTACGGAGCAGCCTCCGAAACTCTGCATAGTTTTCAACCTTACGCAGGTCATTTGGGAGGCTGTTCCATATGCGGGACGCCTCGTACCTGAATGATTTCTTACCATACCTGGTGGTGTTAACTCTGGGTAGGTTTGCTTTGTTTTCAGATCTGAAATTATAAGTGTTTTCTTGTTTTTTTAATAAGGTTACGTATGTAGTCAGGAGCAATATTGTTAAAAATTTTAAAAACCTCACAGGCCATCATTTTCATCCTGTGGACATGTAAAAAAAGACAAATTTGATCCGGCTAGCAGTTCTTTAAGGTTAGAGGTGTGGTCATTATGAATGAATCGCAAGCCCCTCTCTTGCACTCGTTCGATTTTTCTAGTTGCAGAAATACTGCAGAAATGCCAAATAAGGGGACAATAGTCAAAGTTTGATAAAACAAAACATTTGTAAATTAAAATTTTTGTTGCTTTAGGTAAAAAATGTCCGATCCTTTTCAGAACTGCTAGTTGCTTAGATGCTTTCCTGCATATATCTGAAATATGTTTATCAAATTTTAAAAGATGGTCGATTTCGATACCTAAAAGTTTAACACTATCTTCACAAACAATTTCAGTGTTAGATATATTAAAATGTTTCACAGTGTTCTTACCCAGAGAGATAGCCTGAAATTTCTCTGGATTTGCCTTCATTCCATTTATGTCAAACCACTTAATTAAAACACTGGCTTCATCTTCTAAAACTGTTTAAGAAACACATGGCTTTGTTTACATTTTGACGCACATCACATGTATAGTGTTGTTTTTTCATAGAATTTTGAAAATATTTTCGTTACAATTAATGTTGATATACCAAGGGATTTTGCATCTATTTTGAACTAATCATTCGTTATCGTCATGGATAGAACAGCTATTTGAACAGCCATTTTCCGTGATCACTGGAACGCCCATTGTGACGGCACAATAATAATGACGTCATAATAAGCGATTGGAGTTCATAGTCTGTATGACTGCCAACTGTGTTTGGTAAGGTTACATAGTGGGACTGTAGCGAAAATGTAAATATAGTGCGTTGTGTGGAATCTTTGTATGTTTTGTAAGGCTGTGGTATATTCGTGTTGTATGATGCTGAGTGCTAAGCAAGAGCAGAAACTAGCACTTTCATAGACTATGATGTGTCTCGACAAGGGGTTTGTTTGTTTGATTGATTAATGTGCTACTAACAGCTATGGTCATGTAAGGACGGTCTCCCATGTATGCGGTGTGTTGCGTGTATGTTGTGCGAGGTGTGTGTTTTGGGAGACTGCGGTATATTCATGTTGTGTCTACTTGTATAGTGGAACTGTTGCCTTTTTTATAGTGCTATATCACTGAAGCATGCCGCCGAAGACACTGATTCATTCGTAAGTCACAATATGTGGACACACACAAACAGAGAAAATGTACTTCACTTTGTACTATATTTAGACAAAAAGGACATATTCTATCATTTAGATAGATATGGTTACATTTAGAGATATCGGAGGCCTGCTACATGTAATACAATATTATTACAATACCGTGTTTCGTAAGTTTTTATGATACAAACCATACATCATGCTGCACCATTTTTATTGGATGTTCAAGTGATTTATTCCGTGTGCTCCACGTTACCAATATGATACTACATGGTGTGGTTTGTGCACTCAGCCCTTCTACGACGCCATAGTTCATTTCTGCTCTAACTGTGATTATTACAGAGCTTTTAGTGACAGTTTTCTGGCGAAGACTATGACGTGTCTCGACAAGGGGTTTGTTTGTTTGTTTGATTAATTAACGTGCTATTAACAGCTATGGTCATGTAAGGACGGCCTCCCATGTATGCGGTGTGTTGCGTGTATGTTGTGCGAGGTGTGTGATTTGGGAGACTGCGATATATTCATGTTGTGTCTACTTGTATAGTGGAACTGTTGCCCTTTTTATAGTGCTATATCACTGAAGCATGCCGCCGAAGACACCAAGCAAAACACCCCATCCGGTCAAATTATACTGATAACAGGCGAACCAGTCGTCCAACTCCCTGTATGCTCATCGCTAAGCAGGAGCAGAAACTACCACTTTTATAGACGTTGGTGTGTCTCGGCCAGGGGGCAGAACCCAGAGCCTTCCTCACATGGGCGAACGCTCAACTCAAGGCCAAAAGTGAGGCAGTGCCAAGGGAGGCATTAGGAAAGCTGAAGTTAGTTAGGAAGAAGAGAAAAGATAAGATCCTAAATTTAGTCGCCTTTTAGTATCATGAAATAGGGACAGCAGGTACAATTCTACTTACAGGGCCAGTCTCGACAAGGGGAGATAAGCTAAATCCCAGATACAATTCTAGCTGTCTTCATTCTCACGTTTGTTTATAATGCTTAAAGTTCTACCAGATGACATATTATTAGTTACACAGTTGAGGCTCGGCTTTGCCTCACCACACAAAATGACTCGGATCTTCTGCAATTGACTTAAATACGTTGTTATAGTCCATTTCTCATTTTTTTGAAAACAACAATAACATACAAAAATTATACTGATGGTCTAAGAGGAAGTTACAACACCAAATACTCTCATGGAGTAATCATAACTTTATTCATTTGCGTCATTTTAATACCACAGCAGATTTCGTTTAGTTGAACAGATACAATCTTTACGCCCTTCCTGTAGGACACTAATAATCTCTGACAGATAGACATGTACTGGCGATGAAATGAAAATTCAGCATTGCAGAAAGCTGAATCTAAACCTGGTTTGTGTCCCGGTAACATAAGAATAGTAATGAATCACGGTTAATGCCATTTTGAATACTTTGTAGTGCAGCAAGAATAAGATTGTTTTTGTAACTAATTGTATTGAATACAAACAAAACCTTTCTCGATATTTGCAGTTGCGTATTCACACAACGTTCTCAGAGTAAGCATTAAGAAACAAATCGAAACAATATTTACCAAGTTTGGTATTTTACATTATTTGTCGGTATCTACAAAATGAGCTCTATTTTCTAATCAAACACTTCTTTTCTTTACCACTTATATCTGTATTTGCCATTTGACCAGATTCAATGCTTTGTACATGCATGTAAATAAAGAAAATGTAATTGTTTAAGCTTGTTTGGCTTCTTTTCAATATCGACCTTCCAAATAGTTTAAGATACACGTGTATTCACCACGTAGGTCTGAAAGATAATGTAAATTTGATTAGAGTTATCGCTCATTACACATTTACACATGTTCAATGACGACTCGTTTGTATTACATAAAATACATGTAATAGGAGAGGAAAAATGTAGCGGCCAGACCGGGATTCGAACCCGGGACCTCCGAACACTAGCCGAATGCTCTACCCCTGAGTTACCTAGTCACCGATGATCGCCCCAGTCCAATCCCACTACATATCTAACACTATTACGTTGTCACTTCAATGAGACGCAGTAATATCGTACCAATAGCTGACTTGATGTTTAGGATACTTAGTCAGTAGAATGTATCGAATAGAAAGCAGAAGCAAAGTAATATATCAAAGGGGTGACGTTCAGTATTACTGAAAAACTCTGGGACAAACTATGTATATGGTAATCCTAGAGAACACTTGAGAAGCACCAAGCTTAGGAATACAATTCGAACTGCCTGGAGAAATTTGATAAAAGGCACACAATCAACTGTAATGGAAAAACTGTATCGTGGAAGTGTAGGGATTGTCGTATAGAAAAGGTGAAGGGTGATGCTTACTTTTGTAACAGCTGTAATTAAGACGATGTCGTCCTCTATGCGCTTTGTGGTGGGATTTGAATTAGTGTATTTTTATATCGTCTCGTCGAAAAGAAAGAAAAGAAAATATAAAAGTACGTTGATAAGATAATGCGTTGTTGATAAAAGCTTAAAGGCGTACCGCTAGTTTCTATCCAATAGACAGTTTGAGTCTTATATTTAACTTAAAACAAAGATCTTTTTAACTGAGTACATACCATTGAACAGTTTGTGATGTCTGTCGATTACGCCCACTCAACCATGATCCTGATGATATAAATATTTTTCATGTCAGAGAATTATGACCCCCAACATACACTGACGCTTTTTGTCCTATTTGAATGAAGTCGCCATACAGCGAAGATGGATTCACAACATAGACGATAGTATAACAATGAATTTAGCACAACATAAACTATATGTAAGGTAAACCTTTATTGTAGTAATGAATTAAGTACAGCATAGACTTTATGTAAGGTAAACTTTTAGTTTAGTAATTAATTAAGTCCATAAGCTGATAGAATATTGGAAAATCTGATGACAAACTATTCCCGAAATTATTTCTGTAGTTATCTAGCAATCAATGATCATAACACAGCTCAGCATTCATTGTTGGTTTGTTGCTTATGTTCAATGTCCTTTTAACAGCTAGGGTCATTTAAGGACGAACTCCACTGCATGCGATGTGTGTTGTGGTGTCTGGATGTCTTTGTTTTGGGAGGCTGTGGTATAGTCGTGTTGTGTTTCCTTTCAATAGTGGTATGCTGTCATTGAGCCTTTATTCAAATCAAAATCACTGTACAGACAAATCCCAGTAGAAGGTGGAGGAGGAGGGGGTAAAACCTGTAATTACAATGAAATGTATAAATACACTTGCTGGTTGATTAAAGATGTACAGGTAGAAATAAAGGAAAATTATCCTTACTCTTATAAAAACTATCAGAAACATGTTAAAAAGTCTCCTATGTCTAAACTACATCACTCTATCTCTATATATTGACAATTACGAGGAAATTGGACAGATTTATAAACAAATTATTCCAATATAAACCTACTACAAAGTAGCTAAATTGAATACATATGCGGCAACAGCTTATGATAAACCATGCTGTAAAACCCTGACACACCAGTCGTAATCACAGAAAATATAAAACGGATAGCGTCTACACAGTCTAAACCAATATATTTACATTTCCGTTTTCTCTTTGCTATATAACCTTACCAACTGCGAAATCGTTTACACTTGCGTAAACGCAGTGGTTGCCGCGCAAGAATACACACACCGGAACACTGACTTCCGCAAGTAGTGTGAATGCGCATCCGGTTAGGCCTATTGTTTCTGTATGAAACATCTTCAATAGATTGCATGTATGAATGTTATGTAAATCTTAAATTATATGTCAGCAAATAAAAAAATAACAAATATTGTGTAAATGGGATGAAAAAAGATAAAGTCAATGTGGAACTATATTTTGTGTACTCTCTAAATTTGACAACATTTCCCGCCAAATTGAAGCCAGCTGTTCCGGGATTCCATCAATGGACCGGCTGTTCCAACGATCGTATAACATTGGAAAAACAGAGTTTTATTTTATTTAAACACTTGATTTGAATGAAATGGTCAATCGAAATGTAAATATAAGAAATAACGCGCGTCATTTAAAATATCTGTACAAAAAATGCAGTTTACACACCAGTAAACAACAAACAATAAAAACCATTCCTTAATTAAACAGAAATACTATTGTTGAATTGTTATATATACTATAATAAAGGGTTTTAACATATTTGGATTGATCAAAATACACTTACACCTTGGAATTTGACATTTTCTACTGTGTCTTCTTGGAACGCGGCCATGCGTGTTCACGCACTTGGCTTACAAAGCGCGAGTAGCGCAAGGGAGATAATTCCTAAACAATATGTGGTAACATTACAAGTGGAACTTTCAATTTATAGTGCTATTTCAAGCATGACGCCAAAGATACCGATCAGCACACCCACTCGGTCATATTATATTGAAATCAGGCAAACCAGTCGTCCCATTCCCTCTAAATGTCAAGCATTAACTGGGGCAAAAACTACCACTATTATAGACTAGCCCTACGGTTCTCTATGTGTAGGGCAGGGGCAGAACCTAGAACCTTCCTCCCAGCGACGAGCGCTCCCTCAACGTCAAAAGTAAGGCGATGTCAAGAAAGACGTTAGGAAGAAGAAATTCAGTTGAAGTTAAGATCTTAAATTTTGAGGACTGTTGCGCCTGCCTTTAGGGTCAAAAATAGTAGTGGATAGCGATTATTTGGGGACTATAGATCTAGTACATAAGTAGTTTCACAAATAGAATATAGATGTACATTGTTGTGTTTGATTTGATTTTTTTTTAATTGATGATTCTATGTATGGTTTTTCAACTGGAATTGTTGTTTTTAATGTATAGTATATGTTCACCTTCAGGCATCCAATACGGTTAAGTGTTGTCCCCCCAACATACTTATCCAATGAGTGTATTCTTTCTTTAACTTCATGGACAGATATCGAGCATTCTACACCAATGAACAGTTGTGTAGACTCTCCATTTGAATTATGCCTACTTTTATAGCGCACTGTATCACTAAAATATATTGGTTAAAAGCACATTGGCTGCAACGTATAACACACATTATATAAAACAATAAGATCGAAGGGGATAATTGGAAATGAAATATTTAAGGATAAATGTATTGCTTACGAAATTGCCAATATTGAATTCGACGCTTGACGTCAATGTTTTCTGCTACAAGGGAGAAATAAGAGGATGTTTTACAACATGCAGAACATGTATCTGCTGGATAGTGCATTTACCATAGAAATAAAATAGTATGTGCTCCATATATCAGACATTTCATTTATAGCGTTACATGTATCTGCAGGATAGTGCATTTACCATAGAAATAAAATATAATATTCTCTATACATTTCATACATAGCGTGACATGGTTCACACAAGCTTCGAACAATATTTAACTCATGTAACGAAAATATAGATAGATTGAAGATTGACATTTTAACAAGAGTGCGAAATAGACTGCGAAATAGACTTCACAATAAAATGATCGTGACAGAATTCGGATTACTACAAATTACTACAATACGTTCTGTATATTCTGACAGTGATTTGTGTTGATAACAGAAGGTACATAATGTGTGGAATCGATTTTATGTAACATACAGCATACGGACTTGTCGTCTTTAAAATTTAAGATGTTGAAAGACGTCTTTTGAAGTTGATATCGATTGCGAATAAAACATCTTACATTCTTGAGAGGTCATATTATTGTGATGGCCTAAAGGTTGGCAAATGACACAAGGTATTGCGATTTGCGACAACATAAATATTGTTTCGTACGCTTCGCTTGATCTTATACTAACGGAATTTACAGTATATTTCAGAAAGTTTTTACTTTAAAATCGTCTAATAGATACATCATGCATTTTATTCAAAAAGAATTTTGGTCGTTGAATAATAAGAGAGTTATGCTCCTCAAAATTTACGTTTTATTTCAAAGGTACTTTTTGCTCATTAAATTCAACATTTAGGGGTTGGAAGAACTGGCTCGCCCAGAAAAAGTTCTATCTATTATCAAATACACATTGAACAGTCTTTTATTAAAACATGCATTGCTAGACAAAACCTTCAAACGTTCATATGACCAAAGTCTAATACAGGTCGTTGAGATTATCTTTTATCCCATAACTATGCATGTTTCACAATGGAAACATCATGGGATAAATTCCATAGCGTTTGTCGTTACGGCTACTCTCATGCAAAGGTCATTTTCAACCTTTCTTGATTCCAAATGACTAATTTTGTTACATCTTATTTCCGTTTAAATTCCATTTATGTTTTTAACATGTCTAGTTGCTTATTTAACGTATAAACCATAAAATATTGATTTTGTATTTGGATACTACACGTATGTTATTGCAGAAATATATTATACTGTGATATTTGGCGTTTAGTTTCCTGAATATGACGAGAAACACATAATCAGGGTAGTTAAAGTTATGGGATAAAAACAGTTCTCCAACGTATGTTTATTTCAACTCTCGCTTGTTAATTTTCAAATTATGAAATGAAACTCGCTAAAAGTCGTGTGTTTAAAAATTGACAATTAGATAACTCGAGTTTGATAAACATGATAATCACCATTCACTTGTAGGGGGACCTATATATCAAATCTCCGATTAAAGTAATATTAATATTTATCAACATTTCTGTAGGAGATGAAGAGTAACATGAATGTAAAGGAAAAAAGCAGCCGGCATGGCCTTAGTGATATGAGTTTCAAGGAGACATTAGCAACCGATATTATAGAGATAATAAAATAAACGATAAATAAAATTACCAAAACATCGAAATAATTTGTTTGTCATTGAGTTTGATTGATTTCAATATTGATATTGCTTCTCCGACTATGAATAACAGGGGTAAAAGTAAAATCGACAGTTACTAAAATAACTGTAATACATCAAAATGAAATGAATTTATAAGTTATAGACATTTCTCAAGAATAAATGGATAAGTACATCGGAAAACGGTTTTGCTCAAGGTCATGGCTACAACATTATCATGTCCCCCGATTTATGTTTTAATTTTACATGTAGTACTCCCCCTTTTTAAAGTATCTTTCACTATTCTCGTAACTTTTTTCCATATAATATAATTTGAAACAATGATAGGTCCTTAACAGGTGTGTTATATTTTAATATGAATAGATTTTATACTGAGTGTTATTCACTAATGTAAAACTATTGATGAAAACATGGAATTGGAAAAAGATCAGATGAAAGTAATTCAAGCTAGCTTTCAAGCTAGTATAGCTATCGACAGCATAGCTTTCATTTTCATCAGATGTATCTATCCATCAACTCCCCTACCGGACACGGAACAGCAGCCGTGATCAATTTTCTTTTTTCATACAACAATTTTGAATGTTACAGCTTTTTGATCACAATATAGCGCAGACGAGTATCGACCACTAACAATAGCCAATGGATTGTTCCATTACATCGAACAACAAGTAAAGTGTTTGTAACTTCATTTCACATATAGATCAAAGACAACCGCTTAACGAGTCGCATAAAGTGGAATGCATTAGAACAATAGCTCAGAATAGTTCTAAAGCTGCATATAATAATTAAAACACGGTGATGCAGAGAATTGGAGAGCTAGCTAATGCTAACCATTTTTCTGCATTGTAGGCGTACATAACTCAGATGTGATGAACCATAGCAAATGTCGATTAAAGAGCTAAGGGTAACATAGACTGCCAGGCAGACAGGGATTAACCTTTGTATATCCTAATTTTCATTTATTGTAAAAAAACCCTATACTTACCCTATCTTGATCTTTTCTATTGTTCTTGGATCTTATGTTTTCTATTGTTCTTGGATCTTATGTTTTCTATTGTTCTTGGATCTTATGTTTTCTATTCTTTTTGGATCTTATGCTTTCTATTCTTTTTGGATCTTATGCTTTCTATTCTTTTTGGATCTTATGATTTCTATTCCTCTTGGATTTTCTGTTTTCTATTCTTTTCGGATCTTCTGTTTTCTATTCTTCTTGGATCTTATGTTTTCTACTCATGGATCTTATATTTTCTATTCTTTTTGGATCTTCTGTTTTCTATTCTTCTTGGATCTTATGTTTTCTATTCTTCATGGATCTTATGTTTTCTATTCTTTTTGGATCTTATGTTTTCATTTCTTCTTGGATCTTATGTTTTCTATTCCTCTTGGATCTTCTGTTTTCTATTCTTCTTGGATCTTATGTTTTCATTTCTTCTTGGATCTTATGTTTTCTATTCTTCTTGGATCTTATGTTTTCTATTCTTTTTGGATCTTCTGTTTTCTATTCTTCTTGGATCTTATGTTTTCTATTCTTCATGGATCTTATGTTTTCTATTCTTTTTGGATCTTCTGTTTTCTATTCTTTTTGGATCTTATGTTTTCTATTCTTCTTGGATCTTATGTTTTCTATTCTTCTTGGATCTTATGTTTTCTATTCTTCTTGGATCTTCTGTTTTCTATTCTTCTTGGATCTTCTGTTTTCTATTCTTCTTGGATCTTATGTTTTCTATTCTTCTTGGATCTTATGTTTTCTATTCTTAAATCACTTTATCCCTTGTGTCTCCTCTTTGACACTGTCTTATGTTTGCTCTTAAGTTAAGCGACGGTGGCTTTGTACTATGTCCCTTTGTTAATGAACAATATAGTCGATACAATGATAGTTTCTGCTCCTGTATAAAGGAATGGGACGACTGGTTTATTCGTTATTAGTATAATATGATAGGATGGAGTGTGTTCGTCGGTGTATTTGACGGTATATTTTAGCTGTAAATTAACCAAAGAATTTACTGTTTAAAGTAGATACAAAACTAATATACCCAATTCTCTTTCCATACAATCTATGTATCTACCAAATTTAGCATATTGTATACAATTCAATTCAACTTTATTGCTTCCTTACACCCATACAAAAGGGAACGATAGCAAAATATACATGTACATAAAACACAGTAGATCAAAACAACAACTTAAAAATTTATCAAGCCAGCTTTCCTCAGTTCAAACTTTTTAACAAAGATGCCTAAATCCTGCAGAAGTTTTAGACGGGAAAGTCCGTCCTTAGAACAACATAAGCTGCTAGTGAGTCGCTAAGCATAACTAACCGACCAGCACAAACACAACATACCCTCGAACCGACCAGCACAAATACAACATACCCGAGAATCGAATATTATTAAGACTCCCTCCCTTTAGAACCAGAAAATATTTTGACAAAGTAAACTACGTTTATCTTCTTCCTATATTTCTTTTAAAAAATTTAACACATATCACGAATTACAAAAGAAAAACGAGAAAACATCTTTTTACACCCGCTTATAGATGCTATACCGCTGACAAATGAAATATTTTTCTCTATCAAACACAGGAGTTACTTACTTTTCACCATTTCTAACATTGAAACGTTTGAGCTTCTAATTTTACTTCGAGATGAAAATATTGAAAATATCTAATTGCATCCCAAAAAAAATCGGTAGCACTATGTCTGATATGGAATAAGGTTCTGATTGCACATGCACAAAAAGCAAAATAAATTATTGTAGTTTTTGTGTTAATTAGACACATGTAAACACGATTAAACGTCAGTTAGTGCTCAAATGACGAGTATCGCTTATGCTCTGTCGTCGGTGGAGCATCTTTAATAGAAAAGTTATGCTTTGAAATACATATAATCATAATTATATGATAATATTTGCAATTGTTTGATTTTGAGCTATTGTTTCCATGCTGAACTATTGTTTCCATGCTGAGCTATTGTTTCTATGCTGAACTATTGTTCCCATGCTTGCTGAGTAATTGTTCTCATGATAAGCTATTGTTTCCATGCTGAGCTATTGTTTCCATGCTGAGCTATTGTTTCCATGCTGAGCTATTGTTTCCATGCTGTGCTATTGTTTCCATGCTGAGCTTTTGTTCCCATGCTGATAATAGCAAGCTAACATATGTTATTTTTAGTCCTTTTTATAAAGCCCAAAGAACAGCAGCGACATTAAAAAGTGATGTAGACAAAAAAGGTCAGAAGAATTATATAATGATATTTGCAATTGTTTGATTTTGAGCTATTGTTCTCATGCTAAGCTATTGTTTCCATGCTAAGCTATTGCTTCCATGCTAAGCTAATGTTCCCATGCAGAGCTATTGTTCCCATGCTGAGCTATTGTTTCATGCCGAGCTATTGTTTCCATGCTGACCTATTGTTTCCATGCTGAGCTATTGTTTCCATGCTGTGCTATTGTTCCCATGAAGAGCTATTGTTCACATGCAGAGCTATTGTTTCCATACCGAGCTATTGTTCCCATGCTGAGCTATTGTTTCCATGCTGAGCTATTGTTCTCATGGTGAGCTATTGTTCCCATGCTGAGGTATTGTTCCCATGCAGAGCTATTATTTCCATGCTGAGCTATTGTTCCCATGCAGAGCTATTGCTCGCATACTGAGCTATTGTTTCATGCCGAGCTATTATTTCCATGCTAAGCTATTGTTTCCATGCCGAGCTATTGTTTCCATGCTGAGCTATTGTTCCCATGCAGAGCTATTGTTCCCATGCAGAGCTATTGTTTCCATGCAGAGCTATTGTTTCCATGCAGAGCTATTGATTCCATGTTGAGCTATTGTTTCCATGCTGAGCTATTGTTCCCATTCAGAGCTATTGTTCCCATGTTGAGCTATTGTTTCCATGTCGAGCTATTGTTCCCATGCAGAGCTATTGTTCCCATATTGAGCTATTGTTTCCATGCTGAGTATTGTTTCCATGCTAAGCTATTGTTTCCATGCCGAGCTATTGTTTCCATGCCGAGCTATTGTTCCCATGCTGAGCTATTATTCCCATGCAGATCTATTGTTGCCATGCAGAGCTATTGTTTCCATGCCAAGCTATTGTTCCCATGCTGAGCTATTGTTTCCATGCCGAGCTATTGTTTCCATGCAGAGCTATTGTTTCCATGCCGAGCTATTGTTCCCATGCTGAGCTATTGTTCCCATGCTGAGCTATTGTTCCCATGCAGAGCTATTGTTTCCATGCAGAGCTATTGTTTCCATGCTGAGCTATTGTTCCCATGCAGAGCTATTGTTCCCATGCAGAGCTATAGTTTCCATGCATAGCTATTGTTTCCATAACGAACTATTGTTCCCATGCAGAGCTATAGTTCCAATGCAGAGCTATTGTTCCCATGCAGAGCTATAGTTCCAATGCAGAGCTATTGTTCCCATGCTAAGCTATTGTTTCCATGTTTAGCTATTGTTCCCATGCTTGCTGCGCTATTGTTCCCATGCAGAGCTATTGTTCCCATACTGATCAATTGTTTCCATACTGAGCTATTGTTTCCATGCTGAACTATTGTTCCCATGCTGAGCTATTGTCTCCATGAAGAGCTATTGTCTCCATGCTGAGCTATTGTTTCCATGCCGAGCTATTGTTTCCATGCTGAGCTATTGTTCTCATGGTGAGCTATTGTTCCCATGTTGGTCTATTGTTCTCACGGTGAGCTATTGTTTCAATGCTGAGCTATTGCTTCCATGCTGAGCTATTGTTCTCATGGTGAGCTATTGTTCCCATGTTGGTCTATTGTTCTCACGGTGAGCTATTGTTTCAATGCTGAGCTATTGTTTCCATGCTGAGCTATTGTTTTCATGGTGAGCTATTGTTCCCATGCTTGCTGAGCTATTGTTTCCATGGTTGAGCTATTGTTCCCATGCTGAGCTATTGTTTCTATGCTGAGCTATTGTTTCCATGATGAGCAATTGTTCCCATGATGAGCTATTGTTTCAATGCTGAGCTATTGTTCCCATGCTACGCTATTGTTTCCATGCTGAGCTATTGTTTCCATGCTGACGCTATTGTTTCCCATGCTACGCTATTGTTCCCATGCTGAGCTGTTGTTCCTATACTGAATAATTGTCTCCATGCTGAGCTATTGTTCCCATGCTAAGCTATTGTTCCCATATTGAGCTAATGTCTCCATGCTGAGCTATTGTTTCCATGTTGAGCTATTGTTTCCGTGCCGAGCTATTGTTTCCATGCTGAGCTATTGTCCCCATGCTAAGCTATTGTTTCCATGTTAAGCTATTGTTCCCATACTGAGCTAATGTCTCTATGCTAAGCTATTGTTTCCATGTTGAGGTATTGTTTCCATGCTGAGCTATTGCTTCCATATTGAGCAATTGTCCCAATGCTGAGCTATTGTTCTCATGGTGAGCTATTGTTCCATGCATTTCCACGTGAGCTATTGTTTCAATGCTGAGCTATTGTTTCCATGCTGAGCTATTGTTTTCATGGTGAGCTATTGTTCCCATGCTTGCTGAGCTATTGTTTCCATGGTTGAGCTATTGTTCCCATGCTGAGCTATTGTTTCTATGCTGAGCTATTGTTTCCATGATGAGCAATTGTTCCCATGATGAGCTATTGTTTCAATGCTTAGCTATTGTTCCCATGCTACGCTATTGTTTCCATGCTGAGCTATTGTTTCTATGCTGAGCTATTGTTCCCATGCTAAGCTATTGTTCCCATATTGAGCTAATGTCTCCATGCTGAGCTATTGTTTCCATGTTGAGCTATTGTTTCCGTGCCGAGCTATTGTTTCCATGCTGAGCTATTGTTCCCCATGCTAAGCTATTGTTTCCATACTGAGCTATTGTCTCTATGCTAAGCTATTGTTTTCCATGTTGAGGTATTGTTTCCATGCTGAGCTATTGCTTCCATATTGAGCAATTGTTCCAATGCTGAGCTATTGTTCTCATGGTGAGCTATTGTTCCCATGCTTGTTGAGCTATTGTTCTCATGGTGAGCTATTGTTCCCATGCTTGCTGAGCTATTGTTTCCATGGGTGAGCTATTGTTCCCATGCTGAGCTATTGTTTCTATGCTGAGCTATTGTTTCCATGCCGAGCTATTGTTTCCATGCGGAGCTATTGTTTCCCATGCTGAGCTATTGTTCCCATGCTAAGCATTGTTCCCATGCTAGCTATTGTTTCCATGCTGAGCTATTGTCTCCATGCTGAGCTATTGTTTCCATGCTGAGCTATTGTTCCCATGCTGAGCTATTGTTCCCATACTGAATATTGTCTCCATGCTGAGCTATTGTTCCCATGCTAAGCTATTGTTCCCATATAGAGCTATTGTTTCCATGGGTGAGCTATTGTTCCCATGCTGAGCTATTGTTTCTATGCTGAGCTATTGTTTCCATGACGAGCTATTGTTTTCATGCGGAGCTATTGTTTCCATGCTGAGCTATTGTTTCCATGCTGAGCTATTGTTTCTATGCTGAGCTATTGTTTCCATGACGAGCTATTGTTTTCCATGCGGAGCTATTGTTTCCATGCTGAGCTATTGTTTCCATTCATGCCGAGCTATTGTTTCCATTCTGAGCTATTGTTTTCAATTGCTGTATTCTCCATGCAAGAGCTATTTGTTTCCATGCTGAGCTATTGTTTCCATGCTGAGCTATTGTTTCCATGATGAGCTATTGTTCCCCTGCTGAGCTATTTGTTCCTAATACTGAATAATTGTGTCTCCATGCTGGAACTATTGTTCCCATTCTAAGCTATTGTTTCCAATGCATGAGCTATTGTCTCCATGCTGAGCTATTGTTTCCATGCTGAAGAGCTATTGTTTCCATGCCGAGCTATTGTTTCCATGCTGAGGCTATTGTACCCCATGCTGAGCTATTGTTTCCATGTTAAGCATTTCCCATACTGAGCTAATTGTCGTTCTCTATGCTGAGCTATTGTTTCCATGTTGAGTATTGTTTTTCATGCATCCATAATAGGATTGTCCCCCATTGCTATTGTTCTCATGCTGAGCTATTGTTCCATGCTGTTGAGCTATTGTTCTCCATGCTGAGCTATTGTTTCCCATGCTGCAGAAGCTATTGTTTCATGGTGAGCTATTGGTACCCATGCTGAGCTATTGTTTCTATGCTGAGCTATTGTTTCCATGCTGAGCAATTGTTTCCATGCTGAGGCTTATAGTGTTCCATGCTAAGCTATTGTTTCCATGCTGAGCTATTGTCTCCCATGCTGAGCTATTGTTTTCCATGCTGAGCTATTGTTTCCATGCTGATTGCTCCCATACTGAAATAATTGTCTCCATGCTGAGCTATTGTTCCCATGCTAAGCTATTGTTTCCATATTGGAGCTATTTGTCTCCATGCGTGAGGTTATTGTTTCCATGTTGAGCTATTGTTTCCTTGCCGAGCTATTGTTTTTCCCATGCTGAGGTATTGTTCCATGCTGAGCTATTGTGTCTCATGAGTGAGCTATTGGTTTCCATACTGAGCTATTGTTTCATCCATGCTGAGCTATTGTTTCCCATGCTGAGCTATTGTTTCCATAGCTGATGAGCTATTGTCAATACTGAAGGCTATTGTCTCCATGCTGAGCTATTGTTTTCAATGCTGAGTTTCCATGCATACTGAGCTATTGTTTCCATGCCATACTGAGCTATTGTTTCCATACGGTGGCTATCCATGATGAGCTATTGTCTCCATGCTGAGCTATTATTGTTTCCCATGCTGAGCTTATTGTTATGCTATGCTATTGTTTCCATACTGAGCTATTGATTTTCCATGTTCCCTGCTGAGCTATTGTTTTCCTCATGGTGTGTTTTCATGCTGATTGCAATTGTTCCATCTGAGCTATTGTTTCCATGGGTGAGCTATTGTTCCCATACTGAGCTATTGTTTCCATAGGTGGAGCTATTGTTCCCATGCTGAGCTTATTGTCTTCCCATACTGAGCTATTGTTTCCATGCTGAGCTATTGTTACCATGCATGAGCTATTGTTTCCATGCTGAGCTATTGTTTCACATGTGAGCTATTGTTTCCCATGCTTGAGCTAAGCTATTGTTCCCCATACTGAGCTATTGTTTTAATGGTGAGCTCTTGTGTTGTCATGAGCTATTGTTTCCATGCTGAGCTATTGTTTCCATGCATGATCTACTTGTTTCCCAGTGGCTGAGCTATTTGTTACCATACTGTGCTATTGTCTCCATGCTGAAAGCTATTGTTTCCATGCTGAGCTATTGTTTCCATGCTGAGCTATTGTTCCCATGCTGAGCTATTGTTTCCATGCATGCTGAGCTATTGTTGTCCATGCATGAGCTATTGTTTCCATGCTGAGCTATTGTTCCCATGCTGAGCTATTGTTTCCATGCTGAGCTATTGTCTCCATGCTGAGCTATTGTTTCATATGCTGAGCTATTGTTTCCATGCTTGAGCTACTGTTTCCATTGCTGAGCTATTGTTTTCCATGTGAGCTATTGTTTCAATGCTGAGCTATTGTCTCCATTGCTGAGCCTATTGTTTCCATGCCCTGAGCTATTGTTTCCATGCTGAGCTATTGTTTCCATGCTGAGCTATTGTTTCCAATGCTGAGCTATTGTTTCCATGCTGAGCTATTCTCCTCCATGCTGAGCTATTTGTATTCCATGCTGAGGCTTATTGTTCCCATGCCCTGAGCTATTGTTCCCTATGAACTATTGTTCCTATGCTGAGCTATTGTTTCCATGCTGAGCAATTGTTTCCCATGCTGAGCTATTGTCTTCAATGCTGAGGTATTGTTCCCAGCTGATCTTATTGTTTCTCATGGTGAGGTATTTTGTTTCCATGGCTGAGCTATTTGTTTCCCATACTGAGCTATTGTTCTCATGCTGAGCTATTGTTTTCCATGCTGAGCTATTTGTTTCACCATACTGAGCTATTGTTTCCATGGTGAGCTATTGTTCCAAATGGCTGAGCTATTGTTTCCATACTGAGCTATTGTTTCCCATGCGTTGAGCTATTGTTTCCCATACCTGAGCTAGGCTATTGTTTCCATACTGAGCTATTTGTTTCCATGCTGAGCTATTGTTCCCATGCTGAGCTATTGTTTTCATGCTGAGCTCTATTGTTGTCATGAAGAGCTATTGTTCCCATGCTGAGCTATTGTTCTCATGCTGAGCTATTGTTTTCCATGCTGAGCTATTGTTTCCATGCTGAGCTATTGTCTCCATGCTGAGCTATTGTTTCCATGCTGAGCCTATTGTTTCCATGATGAGCTGATTGCAGAGCTATTTTCCATGAGTGAGCTATTGTTTCCATGCTGAGCTATTGTCTCCATGCTGAGCTATTGTTCCCCATGCTGAGCTATTGTTTCCCAATGCACTAGAGCTATTGTTCCATGCTGAGCTATTGTTTCCATACTGAGCTATTGTTTCCATGCTGAGCTATTGTTCCCTTGCAGAGCTATTGTTACCATGTACTTCAGTGAGCTATTGTTTCCATGCACTTGAGCTATTGTTTCCATGCTGAGCTATTCCTGTTTCCATGACTGAGCTATTGTTTCCATGCTGAGCTATTGTTTCTATGCTGAGCTATTGTTTCCATACTGAGCTATTGTTCTCATGGTGAGCTATTGTTCCCATACTGAACTATTGTTTCCATACAGAGCTATTGTTTTCATGCAGAGCTATTGTTTCCATGCTGAGCTATTGTTTCCATGCTGAGCTATTGTTTCCACTGCTGAGCAATTGTTCCCATGCTGAGCTCTATTGTTTCCATGAAGAGCTATTGTTCCCATGCTGAGCTATTGTTTCCCATGGCTGAGCTATTTCGTTTTCCATGCTGAGCTATTGTTTCCATGCAGAGCTATTGTCTCCATGCTGAGCTATTGTTTCCATGCTGAGCTTATTGTCTCCATGCTGAGCTATTGTTTCCATACTGAGCTATTGTTTCCATGCAGAGCTATTGATTCCATGCTGAGCTGAGGTTATTGTCTCAATGCTGAGCTATTGTTTCCATGCTGAGCTATTGTTTCCATGCTGAGCTATTGTCTCCATGCTGAGCTATTGTTTCCATGCTGAGCTCAATTGTTTCCATGCTGAGCTATTGTTCCCATGCTGAGCTATTGTTTCCATACTGAGCTATTGTTTCCATGCTGAGCTATTGTTCCCATGCATGAGCTATTGTTTCCATGCAGAGCTATTGTTTCCCATGCAGAGCTAATTGTTTCCATGCTGAGCTATTGTTTCCATGCTGAGCTATTGTTCCCATACTGAGCTATTGTTTCCATGCTGAGCTATTGTTTCCATGCTGAGCTATTGTTCCCATGGTGAGCTATTGTTTCCATGCTGAGCTATTGTTTCCATACTGAGCTATTGTTTCCATGCTGAGGTGTTGTTTCCATGCTGAGCTATTGTTTCCATACTGAGCTATTGTTCTCATGGTGAGCTATTGTTCCCATACTGAGCTATTGTTTCCATGCTGAGCTATTGTTTCCATGCTGAGCTATTGTTTCCATGCTGAGCTATTGTTTCCATGCTGAGCTATTGTTCCCATGCAGAGCTATTGTTCCCATGCTGAGCTATTGTTTCCATGCTGAGCTATTGCTTCCATGCTGAGCTATTGTTCTCATGGTGAGCTATTGTTCTCCATGAACGAGCTATTGTTTCCATGCTGAGCTATTGTCCCTCCATGCTGAGCTATTGTTTCCATGCTGAGCTATTGTTTCCATGCTGAGCTATTGATTATTGTTCCATGCTGAGCTATTGTTTCCATGCTGAGCTATTGTTTCCATGCTGAGCTATTGTTCCATGCTGAGCTATTGTTTCCATGCTGAGCTATTGTTTCCAATGCTGAGCTATTGTTTCCATGCTGAGCTATTGTTTCCATGCTGAGCTATTGTTTTCCATGATGAGCTATTGTTTCATATGCACTGAGCTATTGTTTCCATACTGAGCTATTGTTTCCATGCTAAGCTATTGTTTCCATGCTGAGCTATTGTTTCCATGAGCTGAGCTATTGTTTCCATGCTGAGCTATTGTGACTCCATGCTGAGCTATTGTTTCCATGCTGAGCTATTGTTCCCATGCTGAGCTAATTGTTTCCATGCTGAGCTATTGTTCCATGCTGAGCTATTGTTCCCATGCTGAGCTATTGTTTCCATACTGAGCTATTGTTTCCCATGCTGAGCTATTGTTTCCATGCTGAGCTATTGTTCCCATGCTGAGCTATTGTTCCCATGCTGAGCTATTGTTTCCATGCTGAGCTATTGTTCCCATACTGAGCTATTGTTTCCATGCTGAGCTATTGTTTCCATGGTGAGATATTGTTTCAATGCTGAACAATTGTTTCCATACTGAGCTATTGTTTCCATGCTGAGCTATTGTTTCCATGCTGAGCTATTGTTTCCATGCTGAGCTATTGTTCCATGCTGAGCTATTGTTCCCATGCTGAGCTTTGTTTTTCCATTGCTGAGCTATTGTTTCCCATGCAGAGCTATGTCCCCATGCTAAGCTATTGTTTCCATGCTGAGCTATTGTTTCCATGCTGAGCTATTGTTTCCATGCTGAGCTCTATTGTTTCCATGCTGAGCTATTGTTTCCATGCTGAGCTATTGTTTCCATGCTGAGCTATTGTTTCCATACTGAGCTATTGTTTCCATGCTGAGCTATTGTTTCCATGCTGAGCTATTGTTTCCATGCTGAGCTATTGTTTCCATGCTGAGCTATTGTTCCCATGCAGAGCTATTGTTCCCATACTGAGCTATTGTTTCCATGCTGAGCTATTGTTCCCATGCAGAGCTATTGTTCCCATGCTGAGCTATTGTTTCCATGCTGAGCTATTGTTTCCATGCTGAGCTATTGTTCCCATGCTGAGCTATTGTTTCCATGCTGAGCTATTGTTTTCATGCTGAGCTATTGTTTCCATGCTGAGCTATTGTTCCCATACTGAGCTATTGTTTCCATGCTGAGCTATTGTTTCCATGCTGAGCTATTGTCTCCATTACTGAGCCATTGTTTCCATGCTGAGCTATTGTTTCCATGCTGAGCTATTGTTTCCATGCTGAGCTATTGTTCCCATACTGAGCTATTGTTTCCATGCTGAGCTATTGTTTCCATGCTGAGCTATTGTTTCCATGCTGAGCTATTGTTTCCATGCTGAGCTATTGTTTCCATGCTGAGCTATTGTTCCCATGCTGAGCTATTGTTTCCATGCTGAGCTATTGTTTCCATGCTAAGCTATTGTTCCCATGCTGAGCTATTGTTTCCATGCTGAGCTATTGTCTCCATGCTGAGCTATTGTTTCCATGCTGAGCTATTGTTTCCATGCTGAGCTATTGTTCCCATGCTTGCTGAGCTATTGTTTCCATGGGTGAGCTATTGTTCCCATGCTGAGCTATTGTTTCCATACTGAGCTATTGTCTCCATGCTGAGCTATTGTTCCCATGATGAGCTATTGTTTCCATGCTGGAGCTATTGTTTCAATGCTGAGCTCTATTGTTTCCCATGCTGAGCTATTGTTCTCATGGTGAGCTATTGTTTCCATGCTGAGCTATTGTTTCCATGCTGAGCTATTGTTTCCATGCTGAGCTGTTGTTCCCATACTGAGCTATTGTTTCCATACTGAGCTATTGTTTCCATGCTGAGCTATTGTTCCCATGCAGAGCTATTGTTTCCATGCTGAGCTATTGTTTCCATGCTGAGCTATTGTTTCCATGACTGAGCTATTGTTTCCATACTGAGCTATTGTTTCCATGCTGAGCTATTGTTCCCATGCTGAGCTATTGTTTCCATGCTGCTGCTATTGTTTCCATGCTGAGCTATTGTTTTCCATACTGAGCTATTGTTTTCCATGCTGAGCTATTGTTCCATGCAGAGCTATTGATTCCATGCTGAGCTATTGTCTCAATGCTGAGCTATTGTTTCCATGCTGAGCTAGTGTTCCCATGCTGAGCTATTGTTCCCATGCTGAGCTATTGTTTTCCATTACTGAGCTATTGTTTCCATGCTGCTATTGTTCCCATGCTGAGCTATTGTTTCCATGCTGAGCTATTGTTTCCATGCTGAGCTATTGTTTCCATGCTGAGCTATTGTTTCCATGCTGAGCTATTGTTTCCATGCTGAGCTATTGTTCCCATGCTGAGCTATTGTTTCCATGCTGAGCTATTGTTTCCATGCTGAGCTATTGTTTCCATGCTGAGCTATTGTTCCCATGCTGAGCTATTGTTTCCCATGCTGAGCTATTGTTTCCATGCTGAGCTATTGTTTCCATGCTGAGCTATTGTTTCCATTGCTGAGCTATTGTTTCCCATGCTTTGAGCTATTGTTTCCATGCTGAAGCTATTGTTCCATGCTGAGCTATTGTTTCCATTGCAGAGCTATTGTTCCCATGCTGAGCTATTGTTTCCATGCTGAGCTATTGTTTCCATGCTGAGCTATTGTCTCCATGCTGAGCTATTGTTTCCATGCTGAGCTATTGTTTCCATGCTGAGCTATTGTTCCCATGCTGATCTATTGTTCTCATGGTGAGCTATTGTTTCAATGCTGAGCTATTGTTTCCATACTGAGCTATTGTTTCCATGCTGAGCTATTGTTTCCATGCTGAGCTACTTTGTTCCATGCTGAGCTATTGTTCCCATGCTGAGAGCTATTGTTTCCATGCTGAGCTATTGTTTCCATGCTGAGCTATTGTTTCCATGCTGAGCTATTGTTCCATGCTGAGCTATTGTTTCCATGCTGAGCTATTGTTTCCATGCTGAGCTATTGTTCCCATGCTGAGCTATTGTTTCCATGCTGAGCTATTGTTTCCTATGCTGAGCTATTGTTTCCATGCTGAGCTATTGTTTCCATGCTGAGCTATTGTTTCCATGCTGAGCTATTGTTTCCATACTGAGCTATTGTTTCCATGCTGAGCTATTGTTTCCATGCTGAGCTATTGTTTCCATGCTGAGCTATTGTTTCCCATGCTGAGCTATTGTTTCCATGCTGAGCTATTGTTCCCATGCTGAGCTATTGTTTCCCATGCTGAGCTATTGTTTTCCATGCTGAGCTATTGTTCTCCATGCTGAGCTATTGTTTCCATGCAGAGCTATTGTTTCCATGCTGAGCTATTGTTCTCAATGCAGAGCTATTGTTTTCATGCTGAGCTATTGTCTCCATGCTGAGCTATTGTTTCCATGCTGAGCTATTGTTTCCATACTGAGCTATTGTTTCCATGCTGAGCTATTGTTTCCATGCTGAGCTATTGTTTCCATGCTGAGCTATTGTTTCCATGCTGAGCTATTGTTTCCATACTGAGCTATTGTTTCCATACTGAGCTATTGTTTCCATGCTGAGCTATTGTTTCCATGCTGAGCTATTGTTTCCATGCTGAGCTATTGTTTCCATGCTGAGCTATTGTTTCCATGCTGAGCTATTGTTTCCATGCTGAGCTATTGTTCCCATGCTGAGCTATTGTTTCCATGCTGAGCTATTGTTTCCATGCTGAGCTATTGTTCCCATTGCTGAGCTATTGTTTTCCATGCTGAGCTATTGTTTCCATGCTGAGCTATTGTTTCCATGCTAAGCTATTGTTCCCATGCTGAGCTATTGTTTCCATGCTGAGCTATTGTTTCCATGCTGAGCTATTGTTCCCATGCTGAGCTATTGTTTCCATGCTGAGCTATTGTTTCCATGCTGAGCTATTGTTTCCATGCTGAGCTATTGTTCCCATGCTGAGCTATTGTGTTTCCATGCTGAGCTATTGTCTCCATGCTGAGCTATTGTTTCCATGCTGAGCTATTGTTTCCATGCTGAGCTATTGTTTCCATGCTGAGCTATTGTTTCCCATGCTGAGCTATTGTTTCCATGGTGAGCTATTGTTCCCATGCTGAGCTATTGTTTCCATGCTGAGCTATTGTTCCCATGCTGAGCTATTGTTTCCATACTGAGCTATTGTTTCCATGCTGAGCTATTGTTCCCATGCTGAGCTATTGTCTCCATGCTGAGCTATTGTTTCCATGCTGAGCTATTGTTTCCATGCCGAGCTATTGTTTCCATGCTGAGCTATTGTCCCCATGCTGAGCTATTGTTTCCATGCTGAGCTATTGTTTCCATGCTGAGCTATTGTTTCCATGCTGAGCTATTGTTTCCATGTTGAGCTATTGTTTCCATGCTGAGCTATTGTTTCCATGCTGAGCTATTGTTTCCATACTGAGCTATTGTTCCCATGCTGAGCTATTGTTTTCATACTGAGCTATTGTCTCCATGCTGAGCTATTGTTTCCATGCTGAGCTATTGTCTCCATGCTGAGCTATTGTTTCCATGCTGAGCTATTGTTTCCATGCTGAGCTATTGTTTCCATGCTGAGCTATTGTTCCCATGCTGAGCTATTGTTTCCATGCTGAGCTATTGTTCCCATGCTGAGCTATTGTTCCCTCATTGCTGAGCTATTGTTTCCATGCTGAGCTATTGTTTCCATACTGAGCTATTGTTTCCATGCTGAGCTATTGTTTCCATGCTGAGCTATTGTTCCATGCTGAGCTATTGTTTCCATGCTGAGCTATTGTTTCCATGCTGAGCTATTGTTTCCATGCTGAGCTATTGTTTCCATGCTGAGCTATTGTTTCCATGCTGAGCTATTGTTTCCATGCTGAGCTATTGTTCCCATGCTGAGCTATTGTTTCCATACTGAGCTATTGTTTCCATGCTGAGCTATTGTTTCCATGCTGAGCTATTGTTTCCATGCTGAGCTATTGTTTCCATGCTGAGCTATTGTTCCCATGCAGAGCTATTGTTGCCATGCTGAGCTATTGTTTCCATGCCGAGCTATTGTTCCCATGCTGAGCTATTGTTTCCATGCCGAGCTATTGTCTCCATGCTGAGCTATTGTTCTCCATGCTGAGCTATTGTTCCATGCTGAGCTATTGTCTCCATGCTGAGCTATTGTTTCCATGCTGAGCTATTGTTTCCCATGCTGAGCTATTGTTTCCATGCTGAGCTATTGTTTCTCATGCTGAGCTATTGTTTCCATGCTGAGCTATTGTTTCCATGCTGAGCTATTGTTTCCATGCTGAACTATTGTTTCCATAGAGCTATTGTTCCTTGCTGAGCTATTGTTTCCATGCTGAGCTATTGTTTCCATGCTGAGCTATTGTTCCCATGCTGAGCTATTGTTCCCATGGCTGAGCTATTGTTTTCCATGCTGAGCTATTGTTTCCATGCTGAGCTATTGTTTCCATGCTGAGCTATTGTTTCCATGCTAGAGCTATTGTTCCCATACTGAGCTATTGTTTCCATAGGTGAGCTATTGTCCCCCCATGCTGAGCTATTGTTTCCATGCTGAGCTATTGTTCCCATGCAGAGCTATTGTTCCCATACTGAGCTATTGTTTCCATGCTGAGCTATTGTTTCCATGCTGAGCTATTGTTCCCATGCTGAGCTATTGTTTCCATGCTGAGCTATTGTTTCCATGCTGAGCTATTGTTTCCATGCTGAGCTATTGTTTCCATGCTGAGCTATTGTTTCCATGCTGAGCTATTGTTTCCATGCATGAGCTATTGTTTCCATGCTGAGCTATTGTTTCCCATGCTGAGCTATTGTTTCCATGCTGAGCTATTGTTCCATGCTGAGCTATTGTTTCCATGCTGAGCTATTGTTCCCATGCTGAGCTATTGTTTCCATGCTGAGCTATTGTTCCCATGCTGAGCTATTGTTTCCATGCTGAGCTATTGTTCCCATGCTGAGCTATTGTTTCCATGCTGAGCTATTGTTTCCATGCTGAGCTATTGTTTCCCTAACTGAGCTATTGTCCCCATGCTGAGCTATTGTTTCCATGCTGAGCTATTGTTTCCATGCTGAGCTATTGTTTCCATGCTGAGCTATTGTTTCCATGCTGAGCTATTGTTCCATGCTTCTGAGCTATTGTTTCCATGCTGAGCTATTGTTTCCATACTGAGCTATTGTTTCCATGCTGAGCTATTGTTCCCATGCTGAGCTATTGTTTCCATGCTGAGCTATTGTTTCCATGCAGAGCTATTGTTTCCATGCTGAGCTATTGTTTCCATATGCTGAGCTATTGTTCTCCATGCTGAGCTATTGTTTCCATGCTGAGCTATTGTTTCCATGCTGAGCTATTGTTCCCATGCTGAGCTATTGTTTCCATGCTGAGCTATTGTTTCCATGCTGAGCTATTGTTTCCATACTGAGCTATTGTTTCCCATGCTGAGCTATTGTTTCCATGCTGAGCTATTGTTTCCATGCTGAGCTATTGTTCCATACTGAGCTATTGTCTCCATGAGCTATTGTTTCCATGCTGAGCTATTGTTTCCATACTGAGCTATTGTTTCCCATGCTGAGCTATTGTTCCCATGCTGAGCTATTGTTTCCATGCTGAGCTATTGTTTCCATGCTGAGCTATTGTTTCCATGCTGAGCTATTGTTTCCATGCTGAGCTATTGTTTCCATGCTGAGCTATTGTTCTCATGGTGAGCTATTGTTTCCATGCTGAGCTATTGTTTCCATGCTGAGCTATTGTTCCCATGCAGAGCTATTGTTTCCATGCTGAGCTATTGTTTCCATGCTGAGCTATTGTTTCCATGCTGAGCTATTGTTCCCATGCTGAGCTATTGTTTCCATGCTGAGCTATTGTTTCCATGCTGAGCTATTGTTTCCATGCTGAGCTATTGTTTCCATGCTGAGCTATTGTTTCCATGCTGAGCTATTGTTTCCATGCTGAGCTATTGTTTCCATGCTGAGCTATTGTTTCCATGCTGAGCTATTGTTTTCCATGCTGAGCTATTGTTCATGCTAGCTTTGTTCCTGCTAGAGCTATTGTTTCCATACTGAGCTATTTGTTTCCATGCTGAGCTATTGTTTCCATGCTGAGCTATTGTTTCCATGCTGAGCTATTGTTTCCATGCTGAGCTATTGTTTCCATGCTGAGCTATTGTTCCCATGCTGAGCTATTGTTTCCATGCTGAGCTATTGTCTCCATGCTGAGCTATTGTTTCCATGCTGAGCTATTGTTTCCATGCTGAGCTATTGTTTCCATGCTGAGCTATTGTTTCCATGCTGAGCTATTGTTTCCATGCTGAGCTATTGTTTCCATGCTGAGCTATTGTTTCCATGCTGAGCTATTGTTTCCATGCTGAGCTATTGTTTCCATGCTGAGCTATTGTTTCCATGCTGAGCTATTGTTTCCATGCTGAGCTATTGTTTTCATGCTGAGCTCTATTGTTTCCATGCTGAGCTATTGTTTCCATGCTGAGCTATTGTTCCCATGCTGAGCTATTGTTTCCATGCTGAGCTATTGTTTCCATGCTGAGCTATTGTTTCCATGCTGAGCTATTGTTTCCATGCTGAGCTATTGTTTCCATGCTGAGCTATTGTTCCCATGGTGAGCTATTGTTCCCATGCTGAGCTATTGTTTCCATGCTGAGCTATTGTTTCCATGCCGAGCTATTGTTTCCATGCTAAGCTATTGTTTCCATGCTGATCTATTGTTCTCATGGTGAGCTATTGTTTCCATGCTGAGCTATTGTTTCCATGCTGAGCTATTGTTCCCATGCAGAGCTATTGTTCCCATGCTGAGCTATTGTTTCCATGCTGAGCTATTGTTTCCATGCTGAGCTATTGTTTCCATGCTGAGCTATTGTTTCCATGCTGAGCTATTGTTTCCATGCTGAGCTATTGTTTCCATGCTGAGCTATTGTTTCCATGCTGAGCTATTGTTTCCATGCTGAGCTATTGTTCCCATGCTGAGCTATTGTTTCCATGCTGAGCTATTGTTTCCATGCTGAGCTATTGTTTCCATGCTGAGCTATTGTTCCCATGCTGAGCTATTGTTTCCATGCTGAGCTATTGTTCCCATGCTGAGCTATTGTTTCCATGCTGAGCTATTGTTTCCATCAATGCTGAGCTATTGTTTCCATGCTGAGCTATTGTTCCCATGCTGAGCTATTGTCTCCATGCTGAGCTATTGTTCCCATGCAGAGCTATTGTTTCCATGCTGAGCTATTGTCTCCATGCTGAGCTATTGTTTCCATGCTGAGCTATTGTTTCCATGCTGAGCTATTGTTTCCATGCTGAGCTATTGTTTCCATGCTGAGCTATTGTTTCCATGCTGAGCTATTGTTTCCATGCTGAGCTATTGTTTCCATGCTGAGCTATTGTTCTCCATGCTGAGCTATTGTTTCCATGCTGAGCTATTGTTTCCATGCTGAGCTATTGTTTCCATGCTGAGCTATTGTTTCCATGCTGAGCTATTGTCCTCTATTTCTCCATGCTGAGCTATTGTTTCCATGCTGAGCTATTGTTTCCATGCTGAGCTATTGTTTCCATGCTGAGCTATTGTTTCCATGCTGAGCTATTGTTTCCATACTGAGCTATTGTTTCCATGCTGAGCTATTGTTTCCATGCTGAGCTATTGTTTCCATGCTGAGCTATTGTTTCCATGCTGAGCTATTGTTTCCATGCTGAGCTATTGTTTCCATGCTGAGCTATTGTTCCCATACTGAGCTATTGTTCTCCATGCTGAGCTATTGTTTCCATGCTGAGCTATTGTTTCCATGCTGAGCTATTGTTTCCATGCTGAGCTATTGTTTCCATGCTGAGCTATTGTTTCCATGCTGAGCTATTGTTTCCATGCTGAGCTATTGTTTCCATGCTGAGCTATTGTTTCCATGCTGAGCTATTGTTTCCATGCTGAGCTATTGTTTCCATGCTGAGCTATTGTTTCCATGCTGAGCTATTGTTTCCATGCTGAGCTATTGTTTCCATGCTGAGCTATTGTTTCCATGCTGAGCTATTGTCTTCCATGCTGAGCTATTGTTTCCATGCTGAGCTATTGTTTCCATATGCTGAGCTATTGTTCCATGCTGAGCTATTGTTTCCATGCTGAGCTATTGTTTCCATGCTGAGCTATTGTTTCCATGCTGAGCTATTGTTTCCATGCTGAGCTATTGTTTCCATGCTGAGCTATTGTTTCCATATGAGCTATTGTTTCCATGCTGAGCTATTGTTCCCATGCTGATCTATTGTTCTCATGGTGAGCTATTGTTTAAATGCTGAGCTATTGTTTCCATACTGAGCTATTGTCCCCATGCTGAGCTATTGTTCTCATGGTGAGCTATTGTTCCCATACTGAGCTATTGTCTCCATGCTGAGCTATTGTTTCCATGCTGAGCTATTGTTTCCATGCTGAGCTATTGTTCCCATGCTGAGCTATTGTTTCTCATGCTGAGCTATTGTTTCCATGCTGAGCTATTGTTTCCATGCTGAGCTATTGTCTCCATGCTGAGCTATTGTTTCCATGCTGAGCTATTGTTTCCATGCTGAGCTATTGTTTCCATGCTGAGCTATTGTTTCCATGCTGAGCTATTGTTTCCATGCTGAGCTATTGTTTCCATGCTGAGCTATTGTTTCCATGCTGAGCTATTGTTTCCATGCTGAGCTATTGTTTCCATGCTGAGCTATTGTTTCCATGCTGAGCTATTGTTTCCATGCTGAGCTATTGTTTCCAGATGCTGAGCTATTGTTTCCATGCTGAGCTATTGTTCCCATGCTGAGCTATTGTTTCCATGCTGAGCTATTGTTTCCATGCTGAGCTATTGTTTCCATACTGAGCTATTGTCTCCATGCTGAGCTATTGTTCCATGCTGAGCTATTGTTTCCATGCTGAGCTATTGTTTCCATGCTGAGCTATTGTTCCCATGCTGAGCTATTGTTTCCATGCTGAGCTATTGTTTCCATGCTGAGCTATTGTTCCATGCTGAGCTATTTTGTTCCATGCTGAGCTATTGTTTCCATGCTGAGCTATTGTTTCCATGCTGAGCTATTGTTCCCATGCTGAGCTATTGTTTCCATGCTGAGCTATTGTTTCCATGCTGAGCTATTGTTTCCATGCTGAGCTATTGTTCCCATGCTGAGCTATTGTTTCCATGCTGAGCTATTGTTTCCATGCTGAGCTATTGTTTCCATGCTGAGCTATTGTTTCCATGCTGAGCTATTGTTTCCATGCTGAGCTATTGTTTCCATGCTGAGCTATTGTTTCCCATGCTGAGCTATTGTTTCCATGCTGAGCTATTGTTCCCATGCTGAGCTATTGTTTCCATGCTGAGCTATTGTTCCCATGCTGAGCTATTGTTCTCCATGCTGAGCTATTGTTTCCATGCTGAGCTATTGTTCCCATGCTGAGCTATTGTTTCCATGCTGAGCTATTGTTTCCATGCTGAGCTATTGTCTCCATGCTGAGCTATTGTTCCCATGCTGAGCTATTGTTTCCATGCTGAGCTATTGTTTCCATGCTGAGCTATTGTTTCCATGCTGAGCTATTGTTTCCATGCTGAGCTATTGTTCTCCATGCTGAGCTATTGTTCCCCTTGCTGAGCTATTGTTTCCATGCTGAGCTATTGTGACTATTGTTTCCCATGCTTGCTGAGCTATTGTTTCCATGCTGAGCTATTGTTTCCATGCTGAGCTATTGTTTCCATACTGAGCTATTGTTCCATGCTGAGCTATTGTTCCATGCTGAGCTATTGTCTCCATGCTGTGAGCTATTGTTTCCATGCTGAGCTATTGTTTCCATGCTGAGCTATTGTTCCATGCTGAGCTATTGTTTCCATGCTGAGCTATTGTTTCCATGCTGAGCTATTGTTCCCATGCTGAGCTATTGTTTCCATACTGAGCTATTGTTCCCATGCTGAGCTATTGTTTCCATGCTGAGCTATTGTTTCCATGCTGAGCTATTGTTTCCATGCTGAGCTATTGTTTCCATGCTGAGCTATTGTTTCCATGCTGAGCTATTGTTCCCATGCTGAGCTATTGTTCCCATGCTGAGCTATTGTTTCCATGCTGAGCTATTGTTTCCATGCTGAGCTATTGTTTCCATGCTGAGCTATTGTTTCCATGCTGAGCTATTGTTTCCATGCTGAGCTATTGTTCCCATGCTGAGCTATTGTTTCCATTGCTGAGCTATTGTTCTCCATGCTGAGCTATTGTTTCTCCATGCTGAGCTATTGTTTCCATGCTGAGCTATTGTTTCCCCATGCTGAGCTATTGTTTCCATGCTGAGCTATTGTTTCCATGCCGAGCTATTGTTTCCATGCTGAGCTATTGTTTCCATGCTGAGCTATTGTTCTCATGGTGAGCTATTGTTCCCATGCTGAGCTATTGTCTCCATGCTGAGCTATTGTTTCCATGCTGAGCTATTGTTTCCATGCTGAGCTATTGTTTCCATGCTGAGCTATTGTTTCCATGCTGAGCTATTGTTCCCATGCTGAGCTATTGTTCCTATGCTGAGCTATTGTCTCCATACTGAGCTATTGTTTTCCATGCTGAGCTATTGTTTCCATGCTGAGCTATTGTTTCCATGCTGAGCTATTGTTCCCATGTTTGAGCTATTGTTTCATGCTGAGCTATTGTTTCCATGCTGAGCTATTGTTCTCCATGCTGAGCTATTGTTTCCATGCTGAGCTATTGTTTCCATGCTGAGCTATTGTTTCCATGCTGAGCTATTGTTCCATGCTGAGCTATTGTTTCCATGCTGAGCTATTGTTTCCATACTGAGCTATTGTTTCCATGCTGAGCTATTGTTTCCATGCTGAACTACTATTGTTCCCATGCTGAGCTATTGTTTCCATAATGATGCTATTGTTCCCATGCTGAGCTATTGTTCCCATGCTGAGCTATTGTTTCCATGCTGAGCTATTGTTTCCATGCTGAGCTATTGTTTCCATGCCGAGCTATTGTTTCCATGCTGAGCTATTGTTTCTCATGCTGAGCTATTGTTCCCATGAGTCATTTTTTCCATGCTGAGTTTCCTATTGTTTCCATGCCGAGGTATTGTTTCCATGTCGAGCGATTGTTTCCATGTTGAACTATTGTTTCCATACTGAGCAATTGCTTCCATGCTGAGCTATTGTTTCCATGCTGAGCTATTGTTCCCATGCTGATCTATTGTTCTCATGGTGAGCTATTGTTCCCATGCTGAGCTATTGTTTCCATGCTGAGCTATTGTTCCCATGCTGAGCTATTGTTCTCATGGTGAGCTATTGTTCCCATGCTTGCTGAGCTATTGTTTCCATGGGTGAGCTATTGTTCCCATGCTGAGCTATTGTTTCCATGCTGAGCTATTGTTTCCATGCTGAGCTATTGTTTCCATGCTGAGCTATTGTTTCCATGCTGAGCTATTGTTTCCATGCTGAGCTATTGTTTCCATGCTGAGCTATTGTTCCCATGCTGAGCTATTGTTTCCATGCTGAGCTATTGTTTCCATGCTGAGCTATTGTTTCCATTGAGCTATTGTTTCCATGATGAGCTATTGTTTCCATGCTGAGCTATTGTTTCCCATGGCTGAGCTATTGTTCTACATGCTGAGCTATTGTTTTCCATGCTGAGCTATTGTTCTCCATGCTGAGCTATTGTTTCCATGCTGAGCTATTGTTTCCATGCTGAGCTATTGTTTCCATGCTGAGCTATTGTTTCCATGCTGAGCTATTGTTTCCATGCTGAGCTATTGTTTCCATGCTGAGCTATTGTTTCCATGCTGAGCTATTGTTCCATGCTGAGCTATTGTTTCCATGCTGAGCTATTGTTTCCATGCTGAGCTATTGTTTCCATGCTGAGCTATTGTTTCCATGCTGAGCTATTGTTTCCATGCTGAGCTATTGTTTCCATGCTGAGCTATTGTTCTCATGCTGAGCTATTGTTTCCATGCTGAGCTATTGTTTCCATGCTGAGCTATTGTTTCCATGCTGAGCTATTGTTTCCATACTGAGCTATTGTTCCCATGCTGAGCTATTGTTTCCATGCTGAGCTATTGTTCCCATGCTGAGCTATTGTTTTCCATGCTGAGCTATTGTTCCATGCTGAGCTATTGTTTCCATGCTGAGCTATTGTTTCCATGCTGAGCTATTGTTTCCATGCTGAGCTATTGTTTCCATGCTGAGCTATTGTTTCCATGCTGAGCTATTGTTTCCATGCTGAGCTATTGTTTCCATGCTGAGCTATTGTTTCCATGCTGAGCTATTGTCTCCATGCTGAGCTATTGTTTCCATACTGAGCTATTGTTTCCATGCTGAGCTATTGTTTCCATGCTGAGCTATTGTTTCCATGCTGAGCTATTGTTTCCATGCTGAGCTATTGTTTCCATGCTGAGCTATTGTTTCCATGCTGAGCTATTGTTTCCCATGCTGAGCTATTGTTTCCATGCTGAGCTATTGTTTCCATGCTGAGCTATTGTTTCCATGCTGAGCTATTGTTTTCCCATGCGAGCTATTGTTTCCATGCTGAGCTATTGTCTCCATGCTGAGCTATTGTTCTCATGCTGAGCTATTGTTTCCATGCTGAGCTATTGTTTCCATGCTGAGCTATTGTTTCCATGCTGAGCTATTGTTTCCATGCTGAGCTATTGTTTCCATGCTGAGCTATTGTTTCCATGCTGAGCTATTGTTTCCATACTGAGCTATTGTTTCCATGCTGAGCTATTGTTTCCATGCTGAGCTATTGTTCCCATGCTGAGCTATTGTTTCCATGCTGAGCTATTGTTTCCATGCTGAGCTATTGTTTCCATGCTGAGCTATTGTTCCCATGCTGAGCTATTGTTTCCATGCTGAGCTATTGTTCCCATGCTGAGCTATTGTTTCCATGCTGAGCTATTGTTTCCATGCTGAGCTATTGTCTCCATGCTGAGCTATTGTTTCCATGCTGAGCTATTGTTTCCATGCTGAGCTATTGTTTCCATGCTGAGCTATTGTTCCCATGCTGAGCTATTGTCTCCATGCTGAGCTATTGTTCCCATGCTGAGCTATTGTTTCCATGCTGAGCTATTGTTTCCATGCTGAGCTATTGTTTCCATGCTGAGCTATTGTTTCCATGCTGAGCTATTGTTTCCATATGAGCTATTGTTTCCATGCTGAGCTATTGTTTCCATGCTGAGCTATTGTTTCCATGCTGAGCTATTGTTTCCATGCTGAGCTATTGTTTCCCATGCTGAGCTATTGTTTCAATGCTGAGCTATTGTTTCCATGCTGAGCTATTGTTTCCATGCTGAGCTATTGTCTCCAATGCTGAGCTATTGTTCTCCATGCAGAGCTATTGTTTCCATGCAGAGCTATTGTTCTCCATGCTGAGCTATTGTATTCCATGCTGAGCTATTGTTTCCATGCTGAGCTATTGTTTCCATGCTGAGCTATTGTTCCCATGCTGAGCTATTGTTTTCATGCTATTTTTGCATGCTGAGCTATTGTTTCCATACTGAGCTATTGTTTCCATGCTGAGCTATTGTTTCCATGCTGAGCTATTGTTTCCATGCTGAGCTATTGTTTCCATGCTGAGCTATTGTTTCCATGCTGAGCTATTGTTCCCATGCTGAGCTATTGTTTCCATGCTGAGCTATTGTTTCCATGCTGAGCTATTGTTTCCATGCTGAGCTATTGTTCCCATGCTGAGCTATTGTTTCCATGCTGAGCTATTGTTTCCATGCTGAGCTATTGTTCCATACTGAGCTATTGTTTCCATGCTGAGCTATTGTTCTCCATGCTGAGCTATTGTTTTCCATGCTGAGCTATTGTTTCCATGCTGAGCTATTGTTTCCATGCTGAGCTATTGTTCCATGCTGAGCTATTGTTTCCATGCTGAGCTATTGTTTCCATGCTGAGCTATTGTTTCCATGCTGAGCTATTGTTTCCATGCTGAGCTATTGTTTCCATGCTGAGCTATTGTTTCCATGCTGAGCTATTGTTTCCATGCTGAGCTATTGTTTCCATGCTGAGCTATTGTTTCCATGCTGAGCTATTGTTTCCATGCTGAGCTATTGTTTCCATGCTGAGCTATTGTTTCCATGCTGAGCTATTGTTCCCATGCTGAGCTATTGTTTCCATGCTGAGCTATTGTTTCCATGCTGAGCTATTGTTCCCATGCTGAGCTATTGTTTCCATGCTGAGCTATTGTTCTCCATGCTGAGCTATTGTTCCCATGCTTGCTGAGCTATTGTTTCCCATGCTGAGCTATTGTTTCCATGCTGAGCTATTGTTTCCATGCTGAGCTATTGTTCCATGCTGAGCTATTGTTTCCATGCTGAGCTATTGTTTCCATGCTGAGCTATTGTTCCCATGTTGTCATTGTTTCATCTGAGCTATTGTTTCAGTGCTGAGCTATTGTTTCCATGCTGAGCTATTGTTTCCATGCTGAGCTATTGTTTCCATGCTGAGCTATTGTTTCCATGCTGAGCTATTGTTTCCATGCTGAGCTATTGTTTCCATGCTGAGCTATTGTTTCCATGCTGAGCTATTGTTTCCATACTGAGCTATTGTCTCCATGCTGAGCTATTGTTTCCATGCTGAGCTATTGTTTCCATGCTGAGCTATTGTTTCCATGCTGAGCTATTGTTTCCATGCTGAGCTATTGTTTCCATGCTGAGCTATTGTTCCCATGCTGAGCTATTGTTTCCATGCTGAGCTATTGTTCCCATGCTGAGCTATTGTTTCAATGCTGAGCTATTGTTTCCATGCTGAGCTATTGTTTCCATGCTGAGCTATTGTTTCCATGCTGAGCTATTGTTCTCCATGCTGAGCTATTGTTTCCCATGCTGAGCTATTGTTTTCATGCAGAGCTATTGTCTCCATGCTGAGCTATTGTTTCCATGCTGAGCTATTGTCTCCATGCTGAGCTATTGTTTCCATGCTGAGCTATTGTTTCCATGCTGAGCTATTGTTTCCATGCTGAGCTATTGTTTCCATGCTGAGCTATTGTTTCCATACTGAGCTATTGTTCCATGCTGAGCTATTGTTTCCATGCCAGCTGAGCTATTGTTTCCATGCTGAGCTATTGTTTCCATGCTGAGCTATTGTTTCCATGCTGAGCTATTGTTTCCATGCTGAGCTATTGTTCCCATGCTGAGCTATTGTTTCCATGCTGAGCTATTGTTTCCATGCTGAGCTATTGTTTCCATGGTTGAGCTATTGTTCCCATGCTTGCTGAGCTATTGTTTCTATGCTGAGCTATTGTTTCCATGCCATGCTGAGCTATTGTTTCCATGCTGAGCTATTGTTCCCATGCTGAGCTATTGTTTCCATGCTGAGCTATTGTTCCCATGCTGAGCTATTGTTTCCATGCTGAGCTATTGTTTCCATGCTGAGCTATTGTTTCCATGCTGAGCTATTGTTTCCATGCTGAGCTATTGTTTCCATGCCATGCTGAGCTATTGTTCTCATGCTGAGCTATTGTTTCCATGCTGAGCTATTGTTTCCATGCTGAGCTATTGTTTCCATGCTGAGCTATTGTTTCCATGCTGAGCTATTGTTTCCATACTGAGCTATTGTCTCCATGCTGAGCTATTGTTTCCATACTGAGCTATTGTTTCAATGCTGAGCTATTGTTTCCATGCTGAACTATTGTTCCCATGCAGAGCTATTGTTTCCATAATGAGCTATTGTTCCCATGCTGATCTATTGTTCTCATGCAGAGCTATTGTTTCCATGCAGAGCTATTGTCTCCATGCTGAGCTATTCATTCCATGCCGAGCTATTGTTTCCATGCTGAGCTATTGTTTCCATGCTGAGCTATTGTTTCCATGCTGAGCTATTGTTTCCATGCTGAGCTATTGTTTCCATGCTGAGCTATTGTTTCCATGCTGAGCTATTGTTTCCATACTGAGCTATTGTCTCCATGCAGAGCTATTGTTTCCATGCTGAGCTATTGTTCCCATGCTGATCTATTGTTCTCATGGTGAGCTATTGTTTAAATGCTGAGCTATTGTTTCCATACTGAGCTATTGTCCCCATGCTGAGCTATTGTTCTCATGGTGAGCTATTGTTCCCATGCTTGCTGAGCTATTGTTTCCATGGGTGAGCTATTGTTCCCATGTTGAGCTATTGTTTCTATGCTGAACTATTGTTCCCATGCTGAGCTATTGTTTCGTCGCTGAGCTATTGTTCCCATGCTGAGCTATTGTTTCTATGCTGAACTATTGTTTCCATGCTGAGCTATTGTTTCCATGCTGAGCTATTGTTTCTTTGCTGAGCTATTGTTCCCATGCTGAGCTATTGTTTCTATGCTGAGCTTTTGTTTCAATAATGAGCTATTATTTCCATGCTTGCTGTGCTATTGTGTCTATGCTGAGCTATTGTTCCCATGCTGAGCTATTGTTCTCATGGTGAGCTATTGTTCCCATGCTTGCTGAGCTATTGTTTCCATGCCGAGTTATTGTTTCCATGCTGACCTATTGTTCCCATACTGAGCTATTGTCTCCAAGCTGAGCTATTGTTCTCATGCAGAGCTATCGTTTCCATGCAGAGCTATTGTCTCCATGATGAGCTATTTATTCCATGCCGAGCTATTGTTTCCATGCTGAGCTATGGTTTCCTTGCTGAGCCATTGTTCCCATGCAGAGCTATTGTTTCCATGCAGAGCTATTGTTTCCATGCTGAGCTATTGTTTCCATGCTGAGCTATTGTTTCCATGCTGAGTTACTGAGCTATTGTCTCCATGCTAAGCTATTGTTTCCATACTGAGCTATTGTTTCAATGCTGAGCTATTGTTTCCATGCTGAGCTATTGTTTCCATGCTGAGCTATTGTTTCCATGCTGAGCTATTGTTCCCATGCTGAGCTATTGTTTCCATGCTGAGCTATTGTTTCCATGCTGAGTTATTGTTTCCATGCCGAGTTATTGTTTCCATGCTGAGCTATTGTTCCCATACTGAGCTATTGTCTCCAAGCTGAGCTATTGTTCTCATGCAGAGCTATTGTTTTCATGCAGAGCTATTGTCTCCATGCTGAGCTATTGTTTACATGCTGAGCTATTGTTTACATGCTGAGCTATTGTCTCCATGCTGAGCTATTTTTTCCATGCCGCGCTATTGTTTCCATGCTGAGCTATTGTTTCCATGCTGAGCTATTGTTTCCATGCTGAGCTATTGTTTCCATGCTGAGCTATTGTTTCCATGCTGAGCTATTGTTTCCATGCCGAGCTATTGTTTCCATGCTGAGCTATTGTTTCCATACTGAGCTATTGTCTCCATGCAGAGCTATTGTTTCGATACTGAGCTATTGTTCCCATGCTGATCTATTGTTCTCATGGTGAGCTATTGTTTAAATGCTGAGCTATTGTTTCCATACTGAGCTATTGTTTCCATGCTGAGCTATTGTTTCCATGCTGAGCTATTGTTTCCATGCTGAGCTATTGTTTCCATGCTGAGCTATTGTTTCCATGCTGAGCTATTGTTCCCATGCTGAGCTATTGTTTCTGTGCTGAGCTTTTGTTTCCATAATGAGCTATTATTTCCATGCTTGCTGTGCTATTGTGTCTATGCTGAGCTATTGTTTCCATGCTGAGCTATTGTTCTCATGGTGAGGTATTGTTCTCATGGTGAGCTATTGCTTCCCATGCTTGCTGAGCTATTGTTCCCATGCTGAGCTATTGTTTCCATGCTGAACTATTGTCCCCATTCTGAGCTCTTGTTCCCATGGTGAGCTATTGTTCCCATGCGTGCTGAGCTATTGTTTCCATGCTGAGCTATTGTTTCTATGCTGAGCTTTTGTTCCCATGTTGAGCTGTTGTTTCTATGCTGAGCTATTGTTCCCATGTTGAGCTATTGTTTCTGTGCTGAGCTTTTGTTTCCATAATGAGCTATTGTTTCCATGCTTGCTGTGCTATTGTGTCTATGCTGAGCTATTGTTCCCATGCTGAGCTATTGTTCTCATGATGAGCTATTGTTCTCATGGTGAGCTATTGTTCCCATGCTTGCTGAGCTATTGTTCCCATGCTGAGCTATTGTTTCCATTCTGAACTATTGTCCCCATTCTGAGCTCTTGTTCTCATGGTGAGCTATTTTTCCCATGCGTGCTGAGCTATTGTTTCCATGCTGAGCTATTGTTTCTATGCTGAGCTTTTGTTCCCATGTTGAGCTATTGTTTCTATGCTGAGCTATTGTTTCTATGCTGAGCTATTGTTCCCATGTTGAGCTATTGTTCCATGCTGAGCTATTGTTTCTATGCTGAGCTATTGTTCCCATGTTGAGCTATTGTTTTCTGTGCTGAGCTATTGTTTCCATGCTGAGCTATTGTTTCCATGCTGAGCTATTGTTTCCATGCTGAGCTATTGTTTCCATGCTGAGCTATTGTTCTCATGGTGAGCTATTGTTCTCATGGTGAGCTATTTTTCCCATGCGTGCTGAGCTATTGTTTCCATGCTGAGCTATTGTTTCCATGCTGAGCTATTGTTCCCATGCTGAGCTATTGTTTCCATGCTGAGCTATTGTTCTCATGCTGAGCTATTGTTCTCATGGTGAGCTATTGTTCCCATGCTGAGCTATTGTTCCCATGCTGAGCTATTGTTTCTATGCTGAGCTATTGTTTCCATGCTGAGCTATTGTTTCCATGCTGAGCTATTGTTTCCATGCTGAGCTATTGTTTCCATGCTGAGCTATTGTTCCCATGCTGAGCTATTGTTTCTATGCTGAGCTATTGTTTCCATGCTGAGCTATTGTTTCCATGCGGAGCTATTGTTTCCATGCTGAGCTATTGTTCCCATGCTGAGCTATTGTTTCCATGCTGAGCTATTGTTTCCATGACGAGCTATTGTTTTGAGCTATTGTTTCCATGCTGAGCTATTGTTTCCATGCTGAGCTATTGTTTCCATACTGAGCTATTGTTTCCATGCTGAGCTATTGTTTCCATGCTGAGCTATTGTTTCCATGCTGAGCTATTGTTTCCATGCTGAGCTATTGTTTCCATGCTGAGCTATTGTTTCCATGCTGAGCTATTGTTTCCATGCTGAGCTATTGTTTCCATACTGAGCTATTGTTCCCATGCTGATCTATTGTTCTCATGTTGAGCTATTGTTTCAATGCTGAGCTATTGTTTCCATGCTGAGTTATTGTTTCCATGCCGAGTTATTGTTTCCATGCTGAGCTATTGTTCCCATACTGAGCTATTGTCTCCAAGCTGAGCTATTGTTCTCTTGCAGAGCTATTGTTTTCATGCAGAGCTATTGTCTCCATGCTGAGCTATTGTTTACATGCTGAGCTATTGTCTCCATACTGAGCTATTTTTTCCATGCCGCGCTATTGTTTTCCATGCTGAGCTATTGTTTCCATGCCGAGCTATTGTTTCCATACTGAGCTATTGTTTCCATACCGAGTTATTGTCTCCATGCTGAGCTATTGTTTCCATGCCGAGCTATTGTTTCCATGCTGAGCTATTGTTTCCATACTGAGCTATTGTCTCCATGCAGAGCTATTGTTTCGATACTGAGCTATTGTTCCCATGCTGATCTATTGTTCTCATGGTGAGCTATTGTTTAAATGCTTGCGAGCTATTGTTTCCATACTGAGCTATTGTCCCCATGCTGAGCTATTGTTCTCATGGTGAGCTATTGTTCCCATGCTTGCTGAGCTATTGTTTCCATGGGTGAGCTATTGTTCCCATGCTGAGCTATTGTTCTATTGAGCTATTGTTCCATGCTGAGCTATTGTTTCTATGCTGAGCTATTGTTTCCATGCTGAGCTATTGTTTCCATGCTGAGCTATTGTTTCCATGCTGAGCTATTGTTTCTATGCTGAGCTATTGTTCCCATGTTGAGCTTTTGTTTCTGTGCTGAGCTTTTGTTTCCATAATGAGCTATTATTTCCATGCTTGCTGTGCTATTGTGTCTATGCTGAGCTATTGTTCCCATGCTGAGCTATTGTTCTCATGGTGAGCTATTGTTCTCATGGTGAGCTATTGTTCCCATGCTTGCTGAGCTATTGTTCCCATGCTGAGCTATTGTTTCCATGCTGAACTATTGTCCCCATTCTGAGCTCTTGTTCTCATGGTGAGCTATTGTTCCCATGCGTGCTGAGCTATTGTTTCCATGCTGAGCTATTGTTTCTATGCTGAGCTTTTGTTCCCATGTTGAGCTGTTGTTTCTATGCTGAGCTATTGTTCCCATGTTGAGCTATTGTTTCTGTGCTGAGCTTTTGTTTCCATAATGAGCTATTATTTCCATGCTTGCTGTGCTATTGTGTCTATGCTGAGCTATTGTTCCCATGCTGAGCTATTGTTCTCATGGTGAGCTATTGTTCTCATGGTGAGCTATTGTTCCCATGCTTGCTGAGCTATTGTTCCCATGCTGAGCTATTGTTTCCATTCTGAACTATTGTCCCCATTCTGAGCTCTTGTTCTCATGGTGAGCTATTTTTCCCATGCGTGCTGAGCTATTGTTTCCATGCTGAGCTATTGTTTCTATGCTGAGCTTTTGTTCCCATGTTGAGCTATTGTTTCTATGCTGAGCTATTGTTTCTATGCTGAGCTTTTGTTCCCATGTTGAGCTATTGTTCCCATGCTGAGCTATTGTTTCTATGCTGAGCTATTGTTCCCATGCTGAGCTATTGTTTCTATGCTGAGCTTTTGTTCCCATGCTGAGCTATTGTTTCCATGCTGAGCTATTGTCCCCATTCTGAGCTATTGTTCTCATGGTGAGCTTTTGTTCCCATGCTTGCTGAGCTTTTGTTCCCATGCTGAGCTATTGTTCCCATGCTGAGCTTTTGTTCCCATGCTGAGCTATTGTTTCCATGCTGAGCTATTGTCCCCATTCTGAGCTATTGTTCTCATGGTGAGCTATTGTTCTCATGCGTGCTGAGCTATTGTTCCCATGCTGAGCTATTGTTTCTATGCTGAGCTTTTGTTCCCATGCTGAGCTATTGTTCCCATGCTGAGCTATTGTTTCTATGCTGAGCTATTGTTCCCATGCTGAGCTATTGTTTCTATGCTGAGCTTTTGTTCCCATGCTGAGCTATTGTTTCTATGGTGAGCTATTGTTCCCATGCTGAGCTATTATTTCTATGCTGAGCTTTTGTTCCCATGCTGATAATAGCAAGCTAACATTTGTTATTTGGTCTTTTATTACAAAGCCCAAAGGACAGCAGCGACATTAAAAAAGTGATGTAGATAAAAAAGGTCAGAAGACTGATATGATTTTAAGTGGTGTTTAAATCTCGATCGAATGCAGCGACTGAAATAATTTAAGGTTCGCTCTGGCCTTGAAATATTCAGATCTGTCTAAAACAGAAGGCCAGTAGTGATTTTAAAAGACACAAATATCTATCTATCTCAATGTAAGTTGATAGCAGCCCCAGGAATACAAACATTCTTATCATCTATCATGTCTCATTCAGTTATTTCTAATGTTATTTATACTCAGAATAAGATGGTTTGCTTCCTTTATCGAAACAGATCTATAAATATTAAACCTCAGGATATTACTTGAATGGCTAGTTCATTGTGGTTCTACTAATTGTTGGCATCATTTAAGGCATCATATGTATGTGATTTGCTGCGGGTACGGACTATGAAGCGCATTTGTGTATTCCTATTATGTCCTTTTTATAGTAGAAACTCTCACCCATGTTATAGTGATGCATCACCGGAGCAAACGGCAAACCTCACACCCCACCCGGTCACATCATACAACAGGCCAACCTGACACTCCATCCAGTCACATCATAAGACGGGCAAACCTAACACCCCACCAGGTCACATCATACAACGGGCAAACCTCACACCCCACCCGGTCACATCATACAGCGGGCAAACCTCACACCCACCAGGTCACATCATACAACGGGCAAACCTGACACTCCACCCAGTCACATCATACAACGGGCAAACCTAACACCCCACCCGGCCACATCATACAACGGGCAAACCTGACACCCCCCACAGTCACATCATACAACGGGCAAACCTCACACCCCACCCGGTCACATCATACAACGGGCAAACCTAACACCCCACCCAGTCACATCATACAATGGGCAAACCTGACACCCACCCGGTCACATCATACAACGGGCAAACCTCACACCCCACCCGGTCACATCATACAACGGGCAAACCTCACACCCCACCCGGTCACATCATACAACGGGCAAACCTCACACCACCAACCCGGTCACCCAGTCAATCATACAACGGGCAAACCTCACTACACCCACCCGGTCACATCATACAAACGGGCAAACCTCACACCCCCCCGGTCACATCATACAAAGGGCAAACCTCACACCCCACCCGGTCACATCATACAACGGCAATGCTAACATTGTACAACGGGCAAACCTCACACCCCACCCGGTCACATCATACAACGGGCAACCTCACACCCCACCCGGTCAATCATACAAACGGGCAAACCTCACACCACCCGGTCACATCATACAACGGGCAAAACACTCCCACAGTCACATCATACAACAGGCAAACCTCACACCACCGGTCACATCATACAACAGGCAAACCCTCTCACAGGCAACCACACTCCGGTCACATCATACAACGGGCAAACCTCACACCCCACCCAGTCACATCATACAACGGGCAAACCTCACACCCCACCCGGTCACATCATACAACGGGCAAACCTCACACCCCACCCGGTCACATCATACAACGGGCAAACCTCACACCACACCGGTCACATCATACAACGGGCAAACCTCACACCCCACCCGGTCACATCATACAACGGGCAAACCTCACACCCACCCAGTCACATCATACAACGGGCAAACCTCACACACCCCTACACCGGTCACATCATACAACGGGCAAACCTCACACCCCACCCGGTCACATCATACAACGGGCAAACCTCACACAACCACACCGGTCACATCATACAACGGGCAAACCTCACACCAACCCGGTCACATCATACAACGGGCAAACCTCACACCCCACCCGGTCACATCATACAACGGGCAAACCTCACACCCCACCCGGTCACATCATACAACGGGCAAACCTCACACCCCACCGGTCACATCATACAACGGCAAACCTCACACCCAACCGGTCACATCATACAACCGGCAAACCTCACACCCCACCCGGTCACATCATACAACGGGCAAACCTCACACCCCACCGGTCACATCATACAACGGGCAAACCTGACACTCCACCCGGTCACATCATAACAACGGGCAAACCTGACACTCCACCCGGTCACATCATACAACGGGCAAACCTCACACCCCATCCAGTCACATCATACAACGGGCAAACCTGACACACCACACCCGGTCACATCATACAACGGGCAAACCTCACACCCCACCCGGTCACATCATACAACGGGCAAACCTCACACCCCACCCAGTCACATCATACAACGGGCAAAACCTCACACCCCACCCGGTCACATCATACAACGGGCAAACCTCACACAACCACCCGGTCACATCATACAACGGGCAAACCTCACACCCCACCCGGTCACATCATACAACGGGCAAACCTAACACCCCACCCAGTCACATCATACAACGGGCAAACCTCACACCCCACCCGGTCACATCATACAACGGGCAAACCTCACACCCCACCCGGTCACATCATACAACGGGCAAACCTCACACCCACCCGGTCACATCATACAACGGGCAAACCTCACACCCCACCCAGTCACATCATACAACGGGCAAACCTCACACCCCACCCGGTCACATCATACAACGGGCAAACCTCACACCCAACCCGGTCACATCATACAACGGGCAAACCTCACACCCCACCCGGTCACATCATACAACGGGCAAACCTCACACCCCACCCGGTCACATCATACAACGGGCAAACCTCACACCCCACCCAGTCACATCATACAACGGGCAAACCTCACACCCACCCGGTCACATCATACAACGGGCAAACCTACACCCCACCCGGTCACATCATACAACGGGCAAACCTCACACCCCACCCGGTCACATCATACAACGGGCAAACCTCACACCCCACCCGGTCACATCATACAACGGGCAAACCTCACACACCCGTCACACATACACGGTCACATCATACAACCGGGCATCAACAACGGCAAACCTCACACCCCACCCGGTCACATCATACAACGGGCAAACCTCACACCACCCACCCGGTCACATCATACAACGGGCAAACCTCACACCCAACCCGGTCACATCATACAACGGGCAAACCTGACACCCCACCCAGTCACATCATACAACGGCAAACCTCACACCCCACCCGGTCACATCATACAACGGGCAAACCTCACACCCACCGGTCACATCATACAACGGGCAAACCTCACACCCCACCCAGTCACATCATACAACGGGCAAACCTACACCCCACCCGGTCATCATCATACAAGGGCAAACCTCACACCCCACCCGGTCACATCATACAACGGGCAAACCTAACACCCACCAGTCACATCATACAAAGGGCAAACCTCACACCACCACCCGGTCACATCATACAACGGGCAAACCTCACACCCCACCGGTCACATCATACAAAGGGCAAACCTCAACCCCACCCGGTCACATCATACAACGGCAAACCTCACACCCCACCCGGTCACATCATACAACGGGCAAACCTCACACCCACCCGGTCACATCATACAACGGGCACTACACCAACCCGGGCAAACCTCACACCCACCCCGGTCACATCATACAAACGGGCAAACCTCACACCCCACCCGGTCACATCATACAACGGGCAAACCTCACACCCCACCCGGTCACATCATACAACGGCAAACCTCACACCAACCCGGTCACATCATACAACATGCAAACCTACACCCACCCAGTCACATCATACAAAGGGCAAACCTCACCCCACCCGGTCACATCATACAACGGGCAAACTACACCACCCGTCACATCATACAACGGGCAAACCTCACCCCACCCGGTCACATCATACAACGGGCAAACCCACACCCCACCCGGTCACATCATACAACGGCAAACCTCACACCCCACCCGGTCACATCATACAACGGGCAAACCTCATAACCCCACCCGGTCACATCATACAACGGGCAAACCTCACACCCCACCCGGTCACATCATACAACGGGCAAACCTCACACCCCACCCGGTCACATCATACAACGGGCAAACCTCACACCCCACCCGGTCACATCATACAACGGGCAAACCTCACACCCCACCCGGTCACATCATACAACGGGCAAACCTCACACCCCACCCGGTCACATCATACAACGGGCAAACCTCACACCAACCCGGTCACATCATACAACGGGCAAACCTCACACCCCACCCAGTCACATCATACAACGGGCAAACCTCACACCCCACCCGGTCACATCATACAACGGGCAAACCTCACACCCCACCCGGTCACATCATACAACGGGCAAACCTCACACCCCACCCGGTCAAACCTCACACCCACCCCGGTCACATCATACAACGGGCAAACCTCACACCCCACCCAGTCACATCATACAACGGGCAAACCTCACACCAACCCGGTCACATCATACAACGGGCAAACCTGACACTCAACCCGGTCACATCATACAACGGGCAAACCTCACACCCCACCCGGTCACATCATACAACGGGCAAACCTAACACCCCACCCAGTCACATCATACAAGGGCAAACCTCACACCCCACCCAGTCACATCATACAACGGCAAAACCTACACCAACCCGGTCACATCATACAACGGCAAACCTGACACCCACTCAGTCACATCATACAACGGGCAAACCTGACACTCCACCAGTCACATCATCACGGACACTCATCAGTCACAGCATACAACGGGCAAACCTGACACACCACCCGGTCACATCATACAACGGGCAAACCTAACACCCCATCCGGTCCCATCATACAACGGGCAAACCTCACACTAACCCGGTCACATCATACAACGGGCAAACCTCACGATAACCCGGTCACATCATACAACGGGCAAACCTAACACCCCACCCAGTCACATCATACAAATGTCAAACCTGCAGGTAAAGCATTAGATTTATGTATGCTGCTCCAAATTAATGATTGTAAAAAACAAATATTTCGTATCTTTTCTATTCTTTCAACTTGACTTTCCTCGGTTCTGTAATTTTTAAACTTGGTTTCCGTAGGCAGTATTAAAACTTCGGTTGGTATAATAAACGGAAACAAAACTTAAACAAATGTAGAACAAAATGAAAGACCCGGCTCTTAAATTGCAAGAAATAGATTCTGAGAATAACTTGGCGTGTGTTATATATTATTTGTCCCTGTTTAACTTACTTCTGGATACGATGTAATTTGTCATTGTGTTGATTTAGTCTACCTTTCTATACAACTATTATTAACAAATGTTGTTTATAATTGAGTATTAATCGATCAGCATGGGTCACCAGCCCCCTGTCTAGACATTGGTTTATATTTGGAACTATAAATAAAACGATGTAACTTATGCTGTCTGCAAGACGTGAAATATTACTCATTCTATCTTAAGCAACATTTCTCTTGCGAAGAGAAGTGCGAATGTCTTCCCTCTTCTTTTACTTAGTACAAACATAATTAATAGTAGACAAGTAGACCTAGTATATTATTATTGTTAAGTGTTGTTTTACTGAATTAGTCTGACGTTAAATATCAGGTATTATTTTACTATGGATATTACTTAAGTTACAAGTTTGTAAGAATCAAGATAGGGACAGTAATCACAGTGTTTGAGCGGAAGTGTATAGTATAATCATTAGTTGCTTTTTGTATCATCACTTGTGAGTATCGAAGCGGGATGAATGAAAACAGGCATGGTATACAGGTCGGTAAAACACTAAATATCGGCATTATTCATTATAATATTATAGACGTCCTCATAACATGTATATTAACAAATTCATGAACATGATTTTGAAAAGAATGTTAGCAATAGATAAGAATCGAAGTGTAATCACTGAATTACGATCAAAACTGCGATATGTTTTCGGAGGAAATTGCGTTTTCCCCCGTTTTTCCTGAAATATATGTTATAGTTGTAACTTAAATGAGTAATTTGATTATTTATTTATTTACAGTTTCTTTATTTTTCATCATTCATAATTAGAAATTAAAAAATTAGAAATTAAAATATGCATACACGAAATAGTTTTGTATAGTCGCTTGTTACTTTACTGCATAGTCACTTGCGCAAAAATTCCATTGCAAATCGCTCATATTTCTGATTTTCAGCAATTTTCAAGCAAAAGGAACTTACATCTGATATTGTTTAGGCCACAAGATGTGTTCAGCATTGAGAAACATATAAACAAAAAGTGAAAAGTTGCGTAAATCTATTTTTTTATGATTTGATTCATGGAAAGCTAACTTTTTATCACGTGATTCCCGGGCGACAACGATATTAAATATGTACATAACTACATACCAATCGATACAGACGCACAAGGGAAGATTAGATGCTCATCACTATCATCACTAATGTTAATTAGCCTATATGCATTATTATAAAAAAAGATATGTGAGTATGTGTGTATTTTGACCACGACGTAATTTACAGGATTTTGTTTTTGTTCTTTGTGTGTCTTGATAATAGGACAGATAGCCTCGAAAATTTTACAGTACTTTTGTCCATACTAATGGAATTATTCTTTTCCCTATAAGATATAGTTGAACCCAATATATATTTACGCGTGCGATTAGATTTTACTTATTTCGCTGGTGATAAGAAATTGTGGAAGTCAATCGCCACAACAATGGCATTACATTATTTTTTTTTTAAATCGTGAAATTGAATCCCCGTGGAATAACGTTAGACACGAAAGTGATCATGAACAGCCATTTCCAGCGTAAGAAATATGGAAATGGCGTAAGTAATTTTCGTTTATGATTCTAGAAGGATTTGTTTTCTACGTAATTCCGACATATTTTAAAGTAATGACTGGTACATGGAAATCCAAGTTATACCTGAAGTATCAACGCGATGCATTCTATTGAATATTTACTCCATCTAAATTGTAAATGACTATATATGATATGTGCAACAAAGTTGACTAAAAGTTTGAAGTGATAGTGTATTTGATAACTCTGTTAGACTTATATGTTTAATTTGTTAGCTTCAAAGCCTTTTATCACTGAATATATTTCCTCGTATAGCAAGCGACTATACAAGTGTCTTCGCAAGCAACTATACATCGCCAGTTTCAAAACAATGCAAGTGACTATACAATTTTAACTGATCACCCTACAACTTCAAAATACGATTAAGTAAAAGATATTGTGTCTATTGATATGTGTTTATGTGTTTTATATTGTTGGATTCATTTATAAACCTGTGATGGTGCTTGAAATAATGAAAGCCAGGCAGAATATCTTAAAATAGCGCAAAATATTAGGCGAGTGTCTCAATTCTTCGATGATGAAGAGCAGATCAACTCACGAAAAAGTGTCTGAAATATTAATGCTGATAAACCCTCAACATTTCATTAGTCACCGGTAGTTCAAGTTGCTATTCATGACGCCGTTTATAACTAAAGATTACAACAAAAACGTATATAATAAATAAAATTTACAAAAATCGTCCACTATCCATTGTTTCATTTGTCTTAGCAAGTGATCGAGTACCGCTATACAGACTCGCAACTACGAAATTTAAAAAATACTATACACTTCCGTTCATACACTGTGGTAATACACTGTATTTACTGAGTGATCTGTGAACGTAAAGTAAAATAGTAGGAGGTCACAATAATTTTCTGTTCGCATTGTTAGGGATTTACACGTTTCGGACCAGACATTTGAAGTTATGTTTCAGATAGAGTTACAATTATTTTCACGATAATCAATAAGAGACATATCCTTGGTGTAATCACCACGAAATGTAAAAAGTTTCAGTTTTCTCACTAATGGTATCAAGGTGGGTCCAATGATATTAATTGTTAGAAATAAGTTTTTATTCGCCGCTTTCACCGAAACGGGGAACATTAATTTGGGTCTGTCCGTCCTTCTGTTTGTCTGTCTGTCTGTAACGATTGGTTTCCGTGCAATAACTGCTACAAATCTTAAGTGATTTTTGTGACTTAGTCGAATGGTGAAATGTGCCAAGGGCTCGGATGAGTTTGCTCGGCACTTTCATTGGACCCTATTTGGTTATGGCCTTTTGATTAACGAAAAATGTCATTTTCGTCTGTTTCCTTTCAATAACTCAAACAAATATTACCGGATTTCATGAAACTTGGTAACATAGTTAAATGTCTCAAGGCCTTGGCCAAGTTCAATAGGCACTTTCACAGGACCCTATTTGGCGGAGTTATGGCCCTTTGAATAACGATAAACGCCGTTTTCGGCTGCTTCCTTTCAAACACTCTCGCAAATATTACCGAATTTTCTCAAAACGTGGTAAATTATTTAAATGTCTCTGGGTCTTGGTCAAGGACTTTTATAGGATCCTATTTGGCTGAGTTATGAGTCTTTGATTAACGAAAGCGGGGGATATAAATTCCACGAATTTGCTTGAAGGCATAAGGGAGACCCCAAATTGCATTAAAATGTTGACGTATTTTACGTTTAAAAATGATTTCGACGAAAGTCAATAATTAAACTAAACAAGTTTGTTATTCCAGATAGTACATTGTATATCATTTATCACTATCCATGATCGTGTTTTTTTGTTTGTTTGTTTGTTGTTTTTAATTTTTTTTATTGTTTTTAGTCACACACCAAGGAAAACTGAAACCATATCATTCTTCTTGGTCTTTTTATAGCGAAAATAATTGATAATGCGATGTGGCCAAAAACATACTGGAAGAAAGAGTTTCTTCGAAAGAAACACATGTCTCCCGTCACCTGCCGATATATATTATCGTTTTATTATAAATGCTCTCGTGAGTGGTATACATTGTCATCACTTGACATGAGACGTCGATATTACAGACCTGACGTTTTATCAGCAAAAATTGTCTACCGCAAGGCCGGTAGTGTGTCTGGTCTGATATCAATAACTCTGGTCTGTGGTCTCGATCCCTTTCATCTTATCCCCGTTCAGCTGAAATGGTTAAGTTTACACAGCTTTAAACATAGGCAGATTAGTATTTACGACATTCAGGATGTCCACAGAAAATAACAGCACCGCGTTTCTTGTTCAGGAAAGGTCTACTGTTCCAATTTCGTCTTCTACTAAACCGTTTTATATTTCTTTTCCCCTTTTCTAAATTTTTCCTTAAAAAGAAAAGAAATTCTTTTCAAATGGCGTTTATGTTATATTACCTTTTCAGAATACGGTTCGTTAATTTTTATTATCGCAGAAATGATAAAAACGAAAAATAAGAGAAAAGAAAACAGAAAAAATATAATCTAAATCGCTCATATATAAATATTTCAGCATATAATTGACATAGTTTGATATAATATTGCATGACAAAACTATAAAAGCTGTTTGCAGCTGCAGCATGACAGAGTTGTATAATAATACAGCATGGCAGAGTTGTATAATAATACAGTATGACAGAGTTGTATAATAATACAGTATGACAGAGTTGTATAATAATACAGCATGGCAGAGTTGTATAATAATACAGTATGACAGAGTTGTATAATAATACAGTATGACAGAGTTGTATAATAATACAGTATGACAGAGTTGTATAATAATACAGCATGGCAGAGTTGTATAATAATACAATGACAGAGTTGTATAATAATACAGTATGACAGAGTTGTATAATAATACAGTATGACAGAGTTGTATAATAATACAGTATGACAGAGTTGTATAATATACAGTATGACAGAGTTGTATAATAATACAGTATGACAGAGTTGTATAATAATACAGTATGACAGAGTTGTATAATAATACAGTATGACAGAGTTGTATAATAATACAGTATGACAGAGTTGTATAATATACAGTATGACAGAGTTGTATAATAATACAGTATGACAGAGTTGTATAATAATACAGTATGACAGAGTTGTATAATAATACAGTATGCAGAGTTGTATAATAATACAGCATGACAGAGTTGTATAATAATACAGTATGACAGAGTTGTATAATAATACAGTATGACAGAGTTGTATAATAATACAGTATGACAGAGTTGTATAATAATACAGTATGACAGAGTTGTATAATAATACAGTATGACAGAGTTGTATAATAATACAGTATGACAGAGTTGTATAATAATACAGTATGACAGAGTTGTATAATAATACAGCATGACAGAGTTGTATAATAATACAGTATGACAGAGTTGTATAATAATACAGTATGACAGAGTTGTATAATAATACAGTATGACAGAGTTGTATAATAATACAGTATGACAGAGTTGTATAATAATACAGTATGACAGAGTTGTATAATAATACAGTATGACAGAGTTGTATAATAATACAGTATGACAGAGTTGTATAATAATACAGTATGACAGAGTTGTATAATAATACAGTATGACAGAGTTGTATAATAATACAGTATGACAGAGTTGTATAATAATACAGTATGACAGAGTTGTATAATAATACAGTATGACAGAGTTTGTTTAATATACAGTATGATAGAGTTGTATAATAATACAGTATGACAGAGTTGTATAATAATACAGTATGACAGAGTTGTATAATAATACAGTATGATAGAGTTGTATAATAATACAGTATGACAGAGTTGTATAATAATACAGTATGACAGAGTTGTATAATAATACAGTATGACAGAGTTGTATAATAATACAGTATGACAGAGTTGTATAATAATACAGTATGACAGAGTTGTATAATAATACAGTATGACAGAGTTGTATAATAATACAGTATGATAGAGTTGTATAATAATACAGTATGACAGAGTTGTATAATAATACAGTATGACAGAGTTGTATAATAATACAGTATGACAGAGTTGTATAATAAATACAGTATGACAGAGTTGTATAATAATACAGTATGACAGAGTTTGTATAATAATACAGTATGACAGAGTTGTATAATAATACAGTATGACAGAGTTGTATAATAATACAGCATGACAGAGTTGTATAATAATACAGTATGACAGAGTTGTATAATAATACAGTATGACAGAGTTGTATAATAATACAGTATGACAGAGTTGTATAATAATACAGTATGACAGAGTTGTATAATAATACAGTATGACAGAGTTGTATAATAATACAGTATGACAGAGTTGTATAATAATACAGTATGACAGAGTTGTATAATAATACAGTATGACAGAGTTGTATAATAATACAGTATGACAGAGTTGTATAATAATACAGTATGACAGAGTTGTATAATAATACAGTATGACAGAGTTGTATAATAATACAGTATGACAGAGTTGTATAATAATACAGTATGACAGAGTTGTATAATAATACAGTATGACAGAGTTGTATAATAATACAGTATGACAGAGTTGTATAATAATACAGTATGACAGAGTTGTATAATAATACAGTATGACAGAGTTGTATAATAATACAGTATGACAGAGTTGTATAATAATACAGTATGACAGAGTTGTATAATAATACAGTATGACAGAGTTGTATAATAATACAGTATGACAGAGTTGTATAATAATACAGTATGACAGAGTTGTATAATAATACAGTATGACAGAGTTGTATAATAATACAGTATGACAGAGTTGTATAATAATACAGTATGACAGAGTTGTATAATAATACAGTATGACAGAGTTGTATAATAATACAGTATGACAGAGTTGTATAATAATACAGTATGACAGAGTTGTATAATAATACAGTATGACAGAGTTGTATAATAATACAGTATGACAGAGTTGTATAATAATACAGTATGACAGAGTTGTATAATAATACAGTATGACAGAGTTGTATAATAATACAGTATGACAGAGTTGTATAATAATACAGTATGACAGAGTTGTATAATAATACAGTATGACAGAGTTGTATAATAATACAGTATGACAGAGTTGTATAATAATACAGTATGACAGAGTTGTATAATAATACAGTATGACAGAGTTGTATAATAATACAGTATGACAGAGTTGTATAATAATACAGTATGACAGAGTTGTATAATAATACAGTATGACAGAGTTGTATAATAATACAGTATGACAGAGTTGTATAATAATACAGTATGACAGAGTTGTATAATAATACAGTATGACAGAGTTGTATAATAATACAGTATGACAGAGTTGTATAATAATACAGTATGACAGAGTTGTATAATAATACAGTATGACAGAGTTGTATAATAATACAGTATGACAGAGTTGTATAATAATACAGTATGACAGAGTTGTATAATAATACAGTATGACAGAGTTGTATAATAATACAGTATGACAGAGTTGTATAATAATACAGTATGACAGAGTTGTATAATAATACAGTATGACAGAGTTGTATAATAATACAGTATGACAGAGTTGTATAATAATACAGTATGACAGAGTTGTATAATAATACAGTATGACAGAGTTGTATAATAATACAGTATGACAGAGTTGTATAATAATACAGTATGACAGAGTTGTATAATAATACAGTATGACAGAGTTGTATAATAATACAGTATGACAGAGTTGTATAATAATACAGTATGACAGAGTTGTATAATAATACAGTATGACAGAGTTGTATAATAATACAGTATGACAGAGTTGTATAATAATACAGTATGACAGAGTTGTATAATAATACAGTATGACAGAGTTGTATAATAATACAGTATGACAGAGTTGTATAATAATACAGTATGACAGAGTTGTATAATAATACAGTATGACAGAGTTGTATAATAATACAGTATGACAGAGTTGTATAATAATACAGTATGACAGAGTTGTATAATAATACAGTATGACAGAGTTGTATAATAATACAGTATGACAGAGTTGTATAATAATACAGTATGACAGAGTTGTATAATAATACAGTATGACAGAGTTGTATAATAATACAGTATGACAGAGTTGTATAATAATACAGTATGACAGAGTTGTATAATAATACAGTATGACAGAGTTGTATAATAATACAGTATGACAGAGTTGTATAATAATACAGTATGACAGAGTTGTATAATAATACAGTATGACAGAGTTGTATAATAATACAGTATGACAGAGTTGTATAATAATACAGTATGACAGAGTTGTATAATAATACAGTATGACAGAGTTGTATAATAATACAGTATGACAGAGTTGTATAATAATACAGTATGACAGAGTTGTATAATAATACAGTATGACAGAGTTGTATAATAATACAGTATGACAGAGTTGTATAATAATACAGTATGACAGAGTTGTATAATAATACAGTATGACAGAGTTGTATAATAATACAGTATGACAGAGTTGTATAATAATACAGTATGACAGAGTTGTATAATAATACAGTATGACAGAGTTGTATAATAATACAGTATGACAGAGTTGTATAATAATACAGTATGACAGAGTTGTATAATAATACAGTATGACAGAGTTGTATAATAATACAGTATGACAGAGTTGTATAATAATACAGTATGACAGAGTTGTATAATAATACAGTATGACAGAGTTGTATAATAATACAGTATGACAGAGTTGTATAATAATACAGTATGACAGAGTTGTATAATAATACAGTATGACAGAGTTGTATAATAATACAGTATGACAGAGTTGTATAATAATACAGTATGACAGAGTTGTATAATAATACAGTATGACAGAGTTGTATAATAATACAGTATGACAGAGTTGTATAATAATACAGTATGACAGAGTTGTATAATAATACAGTATGACAGAGTTGTATAATAATACAGTATGACAGAGTTGTATAATAATACAGTATGACAGAGTTGTATAATAATACAGTATGACAGAGTTGTATAATAATACAGTATGACAGAGTTGTATAATAATACAGTATGACAGAGTTGTATAATAATACAGTATGACAGAGTTGTATAATAATACAGTATGACAGAGTTGTATAATAATACAGTATGACAGAGTTGTATAATAATACAGTATGACAGAGTTGTATAATAATACAGTATGACAGAGTTGTATAATAATACAGTATGACAGAGTTGTATAATAATACAGTATGACAGAGTTGTATAATAATACAGTATGACAGAGTTGTATAATAATAATACAGTATGACAGAGTTGTATAATAATACAGTATGACAGAGTTGTATAATAATACAGTATGACAGAGTTGTATAATAATACAGTATGACAGAGTTGTATAATAATACAGTATGACAGAGTTGTATAATAATACAGTATGACAGAGTTGTATAATAATACAGTATGACAGAGTTGTATAATAATACAGTATGACAGAGTTGTATAATAATACAGTATGACAGAGTTGTATAATAATACAGTATGACAGAGTTGTATAATAATACAGTATGACAGAGTTGTATAATAATACAGTATGACAGAGTTGTATATAATAATACAGTATGACAGAGTTGTATAATAATACAGTATGACAGAGTTGTATAATAATACAGTATGACAGAGTTGTATAATAATACAGTATGACAGAGTTTATAATAATACAGTATGACAGAGTTGTATAATAATAATACAGTATGACAGAGTTGTTATAATAAATATAAAACAGTATGACAGAGTTGTATAATAATACAGTATGACAGAGTTGTATAATAATACAGTATGACAGAGTTGTATAATAATACAGTATGACAGAGTTGTATAATAATACAGTATGACAGAGTTGTATAATAATACAGTATGACAGAGTTGTATAATAATACAGTATGACAGAGTTGTATAATAATACAGTATGACAGAGTTGTATAATAATACAGTATGACAGAGTTGTATAATAATACAGTATGACAGAGTTGTATAATAATACAGTATGACAGAGTTGTATAATAATACAGTATGACAGAGTTGTATAATAATACAGTATGACAGAGTTGTATAATCATACAGTATGACAGAGTTGTATAATAATACAGTATGACAGAGTTGTATAATAATACAGTATGACAGAGTTGTATAATAATACAGTATGACAGAGTTGTATAATAATACAGTATGACAGAGTTGTATAATAATACAGCATGACAGAGTTGTATAATAATACAGTATGACAGAGTTGTATAATATACAGTATGACAGAGTTGTATAATAATACAGTATGACAGAGTTGTATAATAATACAGTATGACAGAGTTGTATAATAATACAGTATGACAGAGTTGTATAATAATACAGTATGACAGAGTTGTATAATAATACAGTATGACAGAGTTGTATAATAATACAGTATGACAGAGTTGTATAATAATACAGTATGACAGAGTTGTATAATAATACAGTATGACAGAGTTGTATAATAATACAGTATGACAGAGTTGTATAATAATACAGTATGACAGAGTTGTATAATAATACAGTATGACAGAGTTGTATAATAATACAGTATGACAGAGTTGTATAATAATACAGTATGACAGAGTTGTATAATAATATACAGTATGACAGAGTTGTATAATAATACAGTATGACAGAGTTGTATAATAATACAGTATGACAGAGTTGTATAATAATACAGTATGACAGAGTTGTATAATAATACAGTATGACAGAGTTGTATAATAATACAGTATGACAGAGTTGTATAATAATACAGTATGACAGAGTGTTATGTATGAATATATACAGTATGACAGAGTTGTATAATAATACAGTATGACAGAGTTGTATAATAATACAGTATGACAGAGTTGTATAATAATACAGTATGACAGAGTTGTATAATAATACAGTATGACAGAGTTGTATAATAATACAGTATGACAGAGTTGTATAATAATACAGTATGACAGAGTTGTATAATAATACAGTATGACAGAGTTGTATAATAATACAGTATGACAGAGTTTGTATAATAATACAGTATGACAGAGTTGTATAATAATACAGTATGACAGAGTTGTATAATAATACAGTATGACAGAGTTGTATAATAATACAGTATGACAGAGTTGTATAATAATACAGTATGACAGAGTTGTATAATAATACAGTATGACAGAGTTGTATAATAATACAGTATGACAGAGTTGTATAATAATACAGTATGACAGAGTTGTATAATAATACAGTATGACAGAGTTGTATAATAATACAGTATGACAGAGTTGTATAATAATACAGTATGACAGAGTTGTATAATAATACAGTATGACAGAGTTGTATAATAATACAGTATGACAGAGTTGTATAATAATACAGTATGACAGAGTTGTATAATAATACAGTATGACAGAGTTGTATAATAATACAGTATGACAGAGTTGTATAATAATACAGTATGACAGAGTTGTATAATAATACAGTATGACAGAGTTGTATAATAATACAGTATGACAGAGTTGTATAATAATACAGTATGACAGAGTTGTATAATAATACAGTATGACAGAGTTGTATAATAATACAGTATGACAGAGTTGTATAATAATACAGTATGACAGAGTTGTATAATAATACAGTATGACAGAGTTGTATAATAATACAGTATGACAGAGTTGTATAATAATACAGTATGACAGAGTTGTATAATAATACAGTATGACAGAGTTGTATAATAATACAGTATGACAGAGTTGTATATAATAATACAGTATGACAGAGTTTATAATAATACAGTATGACAGAGTTGTATAATAATACAGTATGACAGAGTTGTATAATAATACAGTATGACAGAGTTGTATAATATGTATAGTTGTATATAATACAGTATGACAGAGTTGTATAATAATACAGTATGACAGAGTTGTATAATAAAAAACAGTATGACAGAGTTGTATAATAATACAGTATGACAGAGTTGTATAATAATACAGTATGACAGAGTTGTATAATAATACAGTATGACAGAGTTGTATAATAATACAGTATGACAGAGTTGTATAATAATACAGTATGACAGAGTTGTATAATAATACAGTATGACAGAGTTGTATAATAATACAGTATGACAGAGTTGTATAATAATACAGTATGACAGAGTTGTATAATAATACAGTATGACAGAGTTGTATAATAATACAGTATGACAGAGTTGTATAATAATACAGTATGACAGAGTTGTATAATAATACAGTATGACAGAGTTGTATAATAATACAGTATGACAGAGTTGTATAATAATACAGTATGACAGAGTTGTATAATAATACAGTATGACAGAGTTGTATAATAATACAGTATGACAGAGTTGTATAATAATACAGTATGACAGAGTTGTATAATAATACAGTATGACAGAGTTGTATAATAATACAGTATGACAGAGTTGTATAATAATACAGTATGACAGAGTTGTATAATAATACAGTATGACAGAGTTGTATAATAATACAGTATGACAGAGTTGTATAATAATACAGTATGACAGAGTTGTATAATAATACAGTATGACAGAGTTGTATAATAATACAGTATGACAGAGTTGTATAATAATACAGTATGACAGAGTTGTATAATAATACAGTATGACAGAGTTGTATAATAATACAGTATGACAGAGTTGTATAATAATACAGTATGACAGAGTTGTATAATAATACAGTATGACAGAGTTGTATAATAATACAGTATGACAGAGTTGTATAATAATACAGTATGACAGAGTTGTATAATAATACAGTATGACAGAGTTGTATAATAATACAGTATGACAGAGTTGTGTAATAATAATACAGTATACAGCAGAGTTGTATAATAATACAGTATGACAGAGTTGTATAATAATACAGTATGACAGAGTTGTATAATATACAGTATGACAGAGTTGTATAATAATACAGTATGACAGAGTTGTATAATAATACAGTATGACAGAGTTGTATAATAATACAGAGTTGTATAATAATACAGTATGACAGAGTTGTATAATAATACAGTATGACAGAGTTGTATAATAATACAGTATGACAGAGTTGTATAATAATACAGTATGACAGAGTTGTATAATAATACAGTATGACAGAGTTGTATAATAATACAGTATGACAGAGTTGTATAATAATACAGTATGACAGAGTTGTATAATAATACAGTATGACAGAGTTGTATAATAATACAGTATGACAGAGTTGTATAATAATACAGTATGACAGAGTTGTATATAATAATACAGTGTATGACAGAGTTGTATAATAATACAGTATGACAGAGTTGTATAATAATACAGTATGACAGAGTTGTATATAATAATACATGTATGACAGAGTTGTATAATAATACAGTATGACAGAGTTGTATAATAATACAGTATGACAGAGTTGTATAATAATACAGTATGACAGAGTTGTATAATAATACAGTATGACAGAGTTGTATAATAATACAGTATGACAGAGTTGTATAATAATACAGTATGACAGAGTTGTATAATAATACAGTATGACAGAGTTGTATAATAATACAGTATGACAGAGTTGTATAAATAATACAGTATGACAGAGTTGTATAATAATACAGTATGACAGAGTTGTATAATAATACAGTATGACAGAGTTGTATAATAATACAGTATGACAGAGTTGTACAGTATGACAGAGTGTATAATACAGTATGACAGAGTTGTATAATAATACAGTATGACAGAGTTGTATAATAATACAGTATGACAGAGTTTATAATATACAGTATGACAGAGTTGTATAATAATACAGTATGACAGAGTTGTATAATAATACAGTATGACAGAGTTGTATAATAATACAGTATGACAGAGTTGTATAATAATACAGTATGACAGAGTTGTATAATAATACAGTATGACAGAGTTGTATAATAATACAGTATGACAGAGTTGTATAATAATACAGTATGACAGAGTTGTATAATAATACAGTATGACAGAGTTGTATAATAATACAGTATGACAGAGTTGTAATATGTATTTATAATAATACAGTATGACAGAGTTGTATAATAATACAGTATGATAGAGTTGTATAATAATACAGTATGACAGAGTTGTATAATAATACAGTATGACAGAGTTGTATAATGATACAGTATGACAGAGTTGTATAATATTACAGTATGACAGAGTTGTATAATAATACAGTATGACAGAGTTGTATAATAATACAGTATGACAGAGTTGTATAATAATACAGTATGACAGAGTTGTATAATAATACAGTATGACAGAGTTGTATAATAATACAGTATGACAGAGTTGTATAATAATACAGTATGACAGAGTTGTATAATAATACAGTATGACAGAGTTGTATAATAATACAGTATGACAGAGTTGTATAATAATACAGTATGACAGAGTTGTATAATAATACAGTATGACAGAGTTGTATAATAATACAGTATGACAGAGTTGTATAATAATACAGTATGACAGAGTTGTATATATATATACAGTATGACAGAGTTGTATAATAATACAGTATGACAGAGTTGTATAATAATACAGTATGACAGAGTTGTATAATAATACAGTATGACAGAGTTTGTATAATAATACAGTATGACAGAGTTGTATAATAATACAGTATGACAGAGTTGTATAATAATACAGCATGACAGAGTTGTATAATAATACAGTATGACAGAGTTGTATATAATAATACAGTATGACAGAGTTGTATAATAATACAGTATGACAGAGTTGTATAATAATACAGTATGACAGAGTTGTATAATAATACAGTATGACAGAGTTGTATAATAATACAGTATGACAGAGTTGTATATAATCAACCGTACGATAGACAAATGAGGTATCAAAATGATCATAATAGAACATCAAATTCATATCGGGACCATATAATCCAATATATGTAGTGATTTCTACGCAGGAAATGAAAAAATAGGATTTTAAGCTCAAAAATGATAATTTTTTAGCAAATTTTTCATATTTGGCTTTACGCAGCTGTAATTGTTTCCCAACAAGAAACTATTATTCGTAATCAGTTATTTGACCTCTTATCAATTAGTAAAAACAACAACAACAAAAAATATATAGAAATTCAAAAGAGAATGATTGTTATACCATCATTTGGTTTACAAAACATCACCGGGTGCGTATACAGGGTACATGATTGCTGTTTTTTCCAAACCGCTGACACTACAGTTTCCGGATGTCTTAGAACTTCCTGAAGATAACATTGGCAATTGACGATCCATATCTTAACACATTTGAATTTTAAGGTGGCTTAATATCTAAGTGGGACTTGACAATTTCCTAACAAAATCCATTTTCGTGTTCGAAAGTTTGTAGACTAGTAGCGTCTCAAAATGAATTTTTACTGCACAACGCCAACTAATAGGGTATCAAATTAAAACTGAAGAAAGCATTTGTTTCCGTTAATACCACGACACTTTCCGAAATTTGTTTCTTTTAGAAATAGCGCATCCACTGTTAACTTTATTTGTCTGTGTGTAACGTAAGGAAATGTCAGATGGTTACTGCAGTATCACATATTTCTTTCAATAGTTCTTAATGATAAGCATTATCTTTGTGCGTGCTTTCTCGCCAGAGTGTCGATGAGCTGATGAGCTGATGTGACATTACATTACCGGTTTACCATCGTGGTTCTAACTTCTCAACCGTCCATGGCCAGAGGTAACATCAAGAACATCGGGTTCGCGGATGTTGGAGCTCATCCTGTTTTCAACCTAGTGATTCACATATCGTATATGATGTTCCAGACCTCTCCGGTAGGATGGAAAAGACACCAGAGCCACATTCTGCGAAGGGTTGAGTTGCATCTCCTTAATTCGTATGAAGCACGATTCCTCATTCTTGTGAACCCTCAGTGACCATAGATGACACAGGTGAATTATTTGAGGTCATAAATGAGGTCTACAGTGAAGTTCCTCTCTTTGCCAAGTCTGGAGAGCACTGTAGAAAACTTTTTCTGGAGAGTTTTCAATGGTGTATCCACGCATACACCAGATGCGACACAACCAATACCTTCAAGGGACATGGGGAAGTCTGACCAATGAAAAACATTTAACATTAATGACCTCATTAAAGACCTCGAGGATATCAACTGTGCCATCTATAGTCGCACGAGTGTCCACAAGGTTGATGAATGGTGCTTGAATCATTCCACCATTCGAAGAATCTGGATCTGGTGTAATTTCCTGAGAAGTCTGAAACAGCATATACGATATGTTAGAATCTGAAGGAGATCCCACATCCCTGAACCTGTTGTTCCTGATATAAACTCTGGCCATGGATGGGCCATGAAAGATGACAGGCTAGAACACCACTGGTAATGTAGTGTCACATCATCTCATCGACATCGAAGACGACGCTCTGGCTTTCGACGAATTAGATACTGATATCTCGATTACTCTGATTTGGACTGCATGTACCAGCTACCAGACATGCCGAGTCACGTCAGAGGATAGTGCAGTGAGGTGGGAAAGCATGCACAATGATAATGGTTATAATTGAGAACCAGTGAAAGAAATATGTGACATTGTGGTAACAATCTGACATTTTGCTAATAATATGCATAGGAAATAAACGAAACTGTGACTTGTCCTACCCGAGGCTAGATATTCTGTCAACTTTACATTCATGTTTCCTACTTATAAATCGTCAATAGTCAAACTTATTTAAGGAACTTGTAATACACCAGGAAACTGTAGTGTCAGCGGTTTGGAGTTAGAAAAAATAGCATATACCCAGTATACGCACCCGGTGATGTTTTGTAAACTTAATGATGGTATAACAATAATTCTTTTTTGTATCTCTATATATTTTATTGTTTTACTGAGTGATTAGAGGTCAAATAACTGTTTACGAATAATAGTTTCTTGTTGGGAAAACAATTATAGCTGCGTAAAGCCAAATATGAAAAATTTGCTAAAAAATTATCATTTTTGAGCTTAAAATCCTATTTTTTCATTTCCTGCGTAGAAATCACTACATATATTGGATTATATGGTCCCGATATGAATTTGATGTTCTATCATGATCATTTTGATACCTCATTTGTCTACTTCGGTTGAAAAATGTTAATGCTATGACTATTTTTCAATTGTTAGTGAAATTCGAGATGGCGGCCATCTTGATGACGTCATAACCGGAGCTTATACAATGTTAACATTGTTTTTTTGTTGGTGTTGTTTTTACTGATTGATAAGAGGTCAAATAACTGATTAGAAATAATAGTTTGCTGTTGACAAACATTTTTGCTGCGTCAAGCCAAATATGAAAAATTTGCTAAAAAATTACCATTTTTGAGCTTAAAATCCGATTTTTTCATTTCCTGCGTAGAAATAGCTACATATATTGGAATATATGGTCCTGATATGTATTTGTTGTTCTATTGTGGTCATTTTGATGCCTCATTTGTCTTCTTCGGTTGAAAAATGTCAATGTTATGACTATTTTTCAATCTTTAGTGAAATACGAGATGGCGGCCATCTTGATGACGTCATAACCGGAAGTTCATCCCAGTTTTATACAATGTTACCTCTCGATTTCGTTATCAGTGGGTCATAAGGCTTCAGAAAAACCTTGGTTCGTTAAGTTGTGGGGGGGGTGCACGTAGACCCCCCCTAGATCCCGGCCTATATACACGTCTACAGTGGTAACCGCTATGTCAATTTCGTCTATGCCGACAAATTACTTCATTGTATAAGTTAATACTTTTAAAAGGACACATTAATATACCGTAGTCTCCCAAAAAGCCTACATTTCACATGTAACACACCGCCATACACGGGAAGCCGTCCTTAAGACGTTAATTTAATCAAACAACCAAATAATACGCGGAAATGTATGTCCTTGTGTATTTCATTCCCAATATCAAGGGTTTGTTAACCTGGTTTCCCAGTAGTATCAAACATATTGATAAGATAAACTAACTGGGTACTGTTGTTTCAACTTGTAAAATTCACTCTTTTGAAAGTTCAAATATAATATTATTATGAAAAATACATTAACTATTAATGATATTAATGTAGTGTTTCTTTCTTGCTGAGATATTGCATAGCTTCCACATATATGTCAAAAATGTCATGAAGGCAGTTCAAGTTTTATTAGTTGTTTGCATTTAGTACCTGAAGCAAATAATGCATAACATTAACAAGTTGAATTTATATCTTCTACGTTTTAACAAATTGCCATGTTTTCGTTGATTGTGATATTCTTCTGATTTGTCATTCGCCAGTCGCATATATAAATTTGCTGATAAAATTACGAATTATGTTTTTGTATTTATGCGGTTGGATAATTTTGGTTTCGGATTTAAGCACCTTCGATCATTAGAATCAAAGTATAGAATACTGATAAGAATTAGGAATTATGTCTTTGTACTTATGTGGATTGATACATTTTGGTTAAGCATTTAGGTACCTTCGATCACTAAAACCAGTTCTCTATCAAAGTATAGAAAGATTTCCCTAAGAACAATGTTAATGTGTATTGTGCGAATATGACTATGTTACATTTATTTCCTTGTGATACAGTGACGCTTGGCTACTTTATATTGTTAATTGATGCTGCAAAACCAATCGGCACAAACGACGGCTAAACCATTCCTTCCACTCCTTCGTTGTGAATATTGTTTTTATTTACACAAAACCAACAGTAAAGTGACGAGAAGGAAGATGGACCATTCTTATGGCCGCTTCCCGGATTTGATAAATCTCCGGCAGTTCTTCAACTGTGCATTTTTGTGGTGCTGTAATATCTAACGTAATGTTTAACTCGCTGTCAGAACGGAGTCTAATTGTAGTGCCGGAGGTCGTGTGATAAATGTGGTCTCGAACGCAGACTGATTCAGACAGAGCAGAATGGCTCGTGAAATTGACACTGAAGCCTAATGAATTCCCACGGTTGTCGTGGATGAAAATGGATACACATGCTTGTATCACATCTCATTTTTAAAACAGGATTCAAACACTATCGGTTAAATCCTCGTTCTTTGCACACCCGGCCCAAAGGCTCCTGCAGGCGTATGGCGTTAGAATAGTACCTGCTACGCTATTCCATGATCGTAAAATGCGACGTTATTTAAGACATCAGTTTTTCACTAATTTCTAACTGCCTTTTTATCTATCGTCTCCCTCGACACAGCCTCACTTTGGCCACGAGTTCAGCTCTCTCTGAGGAAGACGGTGAACCTCTGGCAAAGAGACACCATAGTCTATACAAGTGGTAGTTTCTGCTTCTGCTTAACCCAAAGCATAGAGAGAAGGGACCATCGGTTTGCCCTGTGCCAGTATAATGTAACCGGGTGGGGTGTGCTTGTCTTCGGCGATATGCCGTGGGTGGGGTATCTATCAAAATGAATTTGACTGGACAGTTATTAAGTTAATCAAACAAACAAACAAGCATTACAGACATTCACACACCGTAACACATGGGAGGCCGTCCTTAAACGACAATGGCTGTGTGACTCCTTGGAAGGAAGGGAACTAATTTCCCATAAACCTCGGACCTGGGGTTGTGTAATTCAAGGGATGTGGGTCATAGGGCTGTAAGGAAATAACTTTGTGTAAATCAAGGATTGTCGTTCATAGGACTGAAAAGAAATAGCTTTCTGTAAGTCAAGGATTGTGGTTCATAGGGCTGAAAATGTGGAAATAGGGGGGATTCAATAAACTCTTTAAAATTTTCTTCTGCTGTAGCAATGAAATGACATGGTTCATATTTAGTTTATAGCATGACTGAAGGGGAATAGGTTTTGTGTAAACCCAGGCGAACGTTATGACGTACTTATGGAGCACACGTTCTACTAAAACTGATGATATATGTCCAGTTTCTTGTTAAAATGTATAGATAGCACCAGTATAGAACAAATGCCTATAGATGGCGGCATCTGGCAAGGACGTCGTCTTGCCTAGAAATATATAACATTGTTTAACTTCCTTGTAGATTTTCAGTGATTACAATGGAAACGTTTTAATATGTAGGCTTCATCCCAAACCAGCATGTTCAAGTGTATCTACGTGATACTTCCAGTTCTATAACAATAAATGGGGGTAAATTAACTATTAATAAGATATGTTGCTTAGACACAATATTGATCCGTATAGTTTAAAGTGTAGAAATATGTCCTGTGTTTATCTGATGAGCTGAATATTGGATTATTCGGCGTTCATTATTAGTTTGCATATAATATTGCTTACAAACAATACAGGATTAAAGATAGGGCGTTAGATTTTCGTAAAAGGCGACTAAATTTAGGATCATATCTTCCTTGGCACCGCCTCATGTTTGGCCTTCGGTTTAGGGTTCGCCCCTGTGAGGTAGTCTCTGGGTTCTGTCCCCTGGCCGAGACACACTAAAGTCTATAAAAGTGGTAGGGTCTGCTTCTGGATGAGTGTACCTGTTCAGTGTCTTCGGCAGCATTCTTCAGTGAGACAGTGCTATGGAAAGAGCACGATTTTCGCTACAATAAGACACAACTCGGAGATACCGCAACTCCCAAAACGCCCATCTCGTACTTCACACATGCATCACATCGCATTCACGGGAGGCTGGTCTTGAATGACACATTCAGCTGTTAATAGGACTTAAAGGTAATAAACCAAACCAAACCGTCTTTCTTTATGGAATGTCATGCCAACAACAAAAATCTTTTAAAGTAACATGTACACGTGTACCTGTTGTGTTGTGTTTGTCTCCTTTAGGTAGCGGTAACTAAATTCTAACTTATAGTACTATCCAGCTTACCGACAAAAACAAAAATAGAAACGACTTATGAATAAGATTGCTTTTAGTACCAAATTGAGTTTGTAACTATTTTACTATTTTATTTTTGAGGTCAATTTTAACCAGTAAATAAGCGGCAACGTGAAGTTAGCACCGTATTCGGGATTCGGGATTCGGGATTCCAATAACGAATCCGGTGCCAGCACCTTATTCGGGATTCAAATATGAACTAATAAATAACAATTTCAAGACATAAAAAACAGATCGAAACATAATTTCACAACCTCAAAAAATTTAATACTTCGATAAATTGTTTTGAGTTTGAATAACGAATCCGGTGCCAGCACCGTATTCGGGATTCGGGATTCGGGATTCCAATAACGAATCCGGTGCCAGCACCTTATTCGGAATTCAAATATGAACTAATAAATAGCAATTTCAAGACATAAAATACAGATCGAAACATAATTTCACAAACTCAAAAAATTCAATACTTCGATAAATTGTTTTGAGTTTGAATAACGAATCCGGTGCCAGCACCGTATTCGGGATTCGGGATTCGTGATTCGAATAATGAAACCAGTGCCAACGTCTAAATCGGCATTCAGTACAACGTATATAGACATCATTTAAAAACTTGAAAATCGTTAAAAAACACCTCCTGACATCGTATTTCGGTATTCAGTTTGAATAACGAATCCGTATTCAGGATTCGGGATTCCAATAAGAGATCTGGTGCCAGTACATTATTCGTTAATCAGTAAAACGTTTATAGACATGACGTAAACACTTAAAAGCCGTAAAACACATCTGTACTACGTATTTCAGTATTCAGTTTGAATAACGAATCCGGTGCCAGTACCGTATTCGGGATTCAGGATTCCAATAAGGAATTTGGTGACAGAAACTTATTCGTTATTTAGTAAAACGTATACAGACATCATTTACAGACACCATATCGGTTGCGCGTCCTAGCACTTACTGCCGTTCAGGATGACATATTTCTTGTCTTGCAAGCGCTTACGAGAGCAGTTGCTATCCCGAGCAGGTGTCATTTCTCGCAAATATCTTGTTGGCTAGGCGCTTTTCTGTTGTAAAAAACCGCTCAATCGATGAACCTTGCCGTTCGTGATTGTTGACTTCATCTCTCTTGGTCCACTCTTTTTGGGAGGACTCTTTCTTCTATTCAGAGAAGGGTTTGAAGGATGAATTGGTCGCTTCTGTCCTATTTTGAAGAGAATGCAGACCATGAAGGCCAGTTCCTCGCAGGTAACAGCGCGACCCAAGAAGAAGGCTAAAATTTCAGCTCCCCAGTCTGCTGTGCAGCCGAAGTGGAAGCCTTACTTCAAGGTCAACAATTGGAATAATCCAAGCCCTCTTGGAGATATGAAGAATCCCCCTCCTTGGTCATTCTAGACAAAGGGTTTGTTATGGAGGACTACGCACCTCCAGTCTCAAATACAGGTCCTTTTTCGCAAGATTAGGCTTCGGGATAGGAAAGGATTCTCCAACTTCCTCCTCCCGATCTGCCTGTAGGAGGTCGTCCGTCTGCCTTCCTTCCGGAGTGGAGGTAAATCACATAAGACTCTTGGGCTTTGTCAGTAGTTAATAAGGGGTTATGCATTCCCCTCTTGCGGAATCCTTCTTGGTGACAAAGCCTATCTTCTTTCCACCTCCGGGGATCCGGAAAATGCACTTTTAGAGACTAAAGAGCGCGGTCGAGGAGGTACCTATGGAGGACTGCACAAACAGCTGCTTCCGTTCAAGAATATTTCTGGCCCACAAAAAGTCCGGAGCTTGGCGTTCACACATATATCTATGTGCCTTTAACAGGTACGTTGATTCACCTAACTTCAAAATGGAGACTCCACCGGTCATCATAGCTTCAGTGTGGGCCACTTCATCAAGAGTACTCTCAGATTCTCATCAAGAGATCGGCACAACAAGCCGTCATGCCATACACACTTATGCTGAGAAATTATGTACTTATGCTTTTAGATGCTTGTATAGTGGATCTAGATCATTTAACATTATTTTTATGCTAACTTAGAATCCAAGCAAGTAAATTAAACTCTTGTATTTGTTGCAGCTCTGTTGAAGATGTTTGTCACCTCTTTCTATTTTACCCTAGATCATAACTGAAAGCGTCATGCCATACACACTTCTAGCTTTTAGATGCTTGTTAGTGGATCAATATTTAAACCTCAGCAGTAAATTACTCTGATTTGTGATGATCCTAGATTTAATTGACTCTCTGTCTCTCCTACAAGTAGATATCCAACTAAATCTTAGATTCAATCGTAAACTAAATGTTTATGTATATTAACTTTCTGACAAGGGGAAGTAATCACCTTGGTTATGATCTATATTCTGAAATGTGTGCATTTATCCAGAAATACATTGAATCAACAGGTAGATCTTAAAGCCTTTAGTAACTTTTAAGTACTAGTAAAATGAATATATATTTTAATTCAACTGCATATTTACTAATCTATTCCTACTTTCTCCTTTGTTGTATCATATATCATGATGGGGCTTGGCCTAGAGACTGGCGAAATCATGAATGTTAAGTGCAAACGAATATTTGTTTCTTTTCCTTCATGGATTGAATGTAAAAATGAATATACCTGTATTTATAAATAATTATATATTCCATCAGTGTTGCTCATGATCTGTATATTTATGGTTGGGTAGACACTCAATGGTAAAACACCATGGTCATTTTAGTGCTGCCTGCAGGTTACAATGAGTGTCGGAGTGAGAGTGAAATCGAGGGATCAAGTTAAGAGTCAAAATCCAGGTTTACTTAAATCAAATTAAGCGAATATTGAACACTGACCAATTTATACCGTAATCATTCAGTGTTTAATATAACAATAATAATAAGTTATGCATGTTATTCATAGCTATATGTGATTCCTTCTATAGTATATGTACATCACTATCTGTTTTTCAGTAACATGCACGATTTGTATCAATTATAAAAAAATAATTAAATGTCATTTTATAGAGTCAATCCAGTGCAAAAAAATGCATCTACATACAGTAATACAATCATATGGAGAAGGCGTATATAGGCTTTGCCTGCTGCCCGATCCAAATTAAATCTTTTAATTTAATGAAATATTTTGAAACATGGAAGGAGTATATTTCGACGATTCTCTCATGCTCCACCTAGTGTGAGTAGAACACCCATCTTGTTCTGAATCAGAAGTCCGAGGTCTGCTCTTCTCAGGACTTTGTCTTCCTGGGAAACCATTTTCACACGATTCAGAGAATTGCCTTTCCACTGTTGGAGAAGTTCGAGAAGGCCAAAGATTTTAATGGTCTTGTTGCTCATCGGCTGGTCCTACGTCCAGATTCGTTGGTTTCTCATTTTTCTGAGTTACCTCAACGCTCTGGCAGATGTGGTCGCTCTGAGGAGACATTACATCAGACTTTTCCAGATGTTCCTCCTCACGAACTCGGTCACTATTATCAGGAAATGAGAGGCTTGGTTTCCTCTCAACAACCAGTCGGTGAAAGTGATTGCTCGGTCTATGAATATGAAGGACAATGTTTTCCGAGGGGAGTTGCCAGTTATTCAAGCCAGCTCCCACCATGACCTTGTTCACGAATGCGTGCATGATAGGTTAAGGAGCTTACCTCAATGGCCATTGTCAATTACAAGGACGTGCTCGAGATGAGGGCTGTTCTGTTGGCTCTGCAGGCTTTTCAGAAGATTTTGTATTCCAAAGTGGTTTGTGATGCTATGGGCATCTCTACAGTTGAATGTTTTGCCGAATACTCTCTCTAGGCGCTGCCAGACGGTTCTGACAGAATGGACGCTAAATCCCTCGATCTTCGAGGGCATTTTTCAGAATGGGACAGGCCTCTTACTTCCCTGAACAACCACTAACCAACCTCTGTTTCTCCGGTACCAGACCAAATGGTTTGGGCTGTGGAGGGATGCATGCTTATGCTTTCCCTCCATTCAACCTAGTGAGCAGGGTACTACTGAAGTTTCGGGAGCACCTTTGCTCTCTCCTTCTGATAGCGCCACTGTGGCCGAAACAATCATGGTTTCCGGAACTCTGTCTGATGATGTTCCTCTTGTTCTCCCTTTACCAAGAAAGAACATCTTGTAGCGATATTCTTTGACCTTGGAAAGGCATACGACACAACTTGGCAATATGGAATCATGAATGATATCCATGATATCGGTATACGTGGTAATTTGCCAAAGTTTATTACAAATTTCATATCTGACAGGCATTTCAAAGTCCGAACGGGTTCAACCTATTCAGAAACAGAAACACAGGAGATTGGTGTCCCTCAGGGTTGTATCCTGTCTGTCACATTTTATGGATTTAAAATTAACAGCATAACCAAATGTCTTTGCCAATCTACAGAAGGGTCTCTATTTGTGGATGATTTCTTGATATGTTACAGATAAAAAACATCCACACTATAGAACGACAACTACAACAATGTTTAGGCAAATTGCAAAATTTTCAAGATCAAAAACTTTCTGCATGCACTTCTGTCAAAAACGAAAACCACACAATGATCCAGACCTCACACTCAATGGAATTAAAATTCCAGTAGTTGAACAAACTAAATTTCTTGGACTAATATTTGATGCGAAACTGTCCTTTGTTCCACATATCAAACATCTGAAGGATAAGTGCTCGAAGTCGCTGAACATTCTACGTGTTCCTTCCCATTCTGATTGGGGTGCAGACCGTGAAATGCTTCTGCGTATCTACCGGACACTTATTAGATCAAAACTTGACTACAGCTCGAATGTCTATGGATCGGCTCGCAGCTCCTATCTACAGATGCTTTACCCTATCCAGAATCAGGGACTGCGTCTCGCACTTGGAGCTTTTCGAAAAACACCTGTGAAGAGTCTCCATGTGGAAGCTGATGAACCATCTCTAGGTGATCGACGAAAGAAATTTTCCTCACAGTATGCTGCTGAACTCAAATCTAATCCTAAAACCCCCGTATTTAATCTTGTTTTAACCCACAACATCAAGAAATACTCATACCAACATTTGGCATCAGAATTTCATTTTTTTTGCAGGAATTAAAGATAAATATCGACACCATTGACGAGTACACCGTATCGGATGTACCACCATGGCTCATTCAGACACCTGATACCACCTGACACTGACGGCTTAAAAAATGATGATAGTGTTGCAGTAGCATGCTGTACATCTATTCACTGTTCCTCTATCCGACTCCCGGATTTTGCCTCCATTTTCTCTGCGGAAGCACATGCTAACGGTCTGGCGCTTGACCATATCGAAGAACACCGCACGAATCTGTTTCGATCTGTTTTTATGTCTCGAAATTACTATTTATTTGTTCATTTTTGAATCCCGAATAAAGTGCTGGCACCGGATTCGTTATTCAAAGTGAATAACTAAATACGATCTAAGGAGTTGTTTTACAACTTTCAAATGATGTCTATATACGTTTTACTGAATATCGAATACGGTGCTGGCACCGGATTCGTTATTCAAACTGAATAACGAAATACGTAGTAAGAAGGTGTTTTACAGCTTTCAAGTGTTTAAATGATATCTATATACATTTTACTGAATCCCGAATAAGGTGCTGGCACCGGATTCGTTATTGGAACCCCGAATCCCGTATTCGTTATTCAAACTCAAAACAATTTATAAAGGTTTTGATTTTTTTTGTGGTTGTGAAATCATGTTTCGATCTGTTTTTTATGTCTCCAAATTGCTATTTATTTATTCATTTTTGAATCCCGAATAAAGTGCTGGCACCGGATTCGTTATTCGAATCCCGAATCCCGAATACGGTGCTGGCACCGCATTCGTTATTCAAACTGAATAACGAAATCCGATATAGGGAGTTGTTTTACGACTTTCAAGTATTTAAATGATGTCTATATACGTTTTACTGAATCCCGAATAAGGTGCTGGCACCGGATTTGTTATTCAAACTCAAAACAATTTATCGAAGTATTAATTTTTTTTGAGGTTGTAAAATTATGTTCGGATCTGTTATTTATGTCTTGAAATTGTTATTTATTAGTTCATATTTGAATCCCGAATAAGGTGCTGGCACCGGATTCGTTATTGGAATCCCGAATCCCGAATCCCGAATACGGTGCTGGCACCGGATTTGTTATTCAAACTCAAAACAATTTATCGCAGTATTAAATTTTTTTGAGGTTGTGAAATTATGTTTCGATCTGTTTAATATGCCCTGAAATTCTTATTTATTAGTTAATTTTTGAATCCCGAATAAGGTGCTGGCACCGGATTCGTTATTCGAATCCCGAATCCCGAATACGGTGCTAACTTCACGTTGCCTAAACATATTAACATTTCCAAAATATCAGTAACAGTAGGCTCAAGGGATTTAACGGTCATCTGACTACCTTTGTAATAGTATAAAGGAAATTAATAAAGGCTTGAGAATATGTTTCAAGAGGGCGGCTGTGGCGGCCATCTTTGATTTCGGATTGACGGAAAAATAACAACACTTGGTCGGGACCGTTTCAGAATCAATTCAATCAAGTTTCAGCCAAATCGCACATGCAGAAATTGAGAAGAAGTTCGAAATGTGTTTGCAAGATGGCGGCTGTGATGGCCATCTCGTATTTTAGATCGACTGAAAAAATAACAACACTTTGTCAGGACCATGTCAAGAAGTTCGATGTGCAAAAAGTTTATGCACGGCGGAAGTCGGACGGCGCAAGGCACACGGGGCACGACGACGAACAAAACATGATGGCCATAGGTCACTATAAATGTGACCGGGTGGGTCGTCTCAGGCTGCATGCTTCAGTGAGCTATCACTATCAAAACGGCAAGGCTTCTACTATTACAAATGGTCAAAATTACCACACCACATACACGTGAGCCGTCTTACCACACCACAAACACGTGAGCCGTCTTACCACACCACAAACACGTGAGCCGTCTTACCACACCACATACACGTGAGCCGTCTTACCACACTACAAACACGAGAGGTGTCTTATCACACCACATACACATTAGACGTCTTACCACACCACATACACGTGAGACGTCTTACCACACCATAACAACGTGAGCCGTCTTACCACACCACAAACACGTGAGCCGTCTTACCACAAAACATACACGTGAGCCGTCTTACCACACCACATACACGTGAGTTGTCTTACCACGCCACAAACACGTGAGCCGTCTTACCACACCACAAACACGTGAGCGTCTTACCACACCACAAACACGTGAGCCGTCTTACCACACCACATACACGTGAGCCGTCTTACCACACTACAAACACGAGAGGTGTCTTACCACAACACATACACATGAGACGTCTTCCCACACCACATACACGTGAGCCGTCTTACCACACCATAACAACGTGAGCCGTCTTACCACACCACAAACACGTGAGCCGTCTTACTACAAAACATACACGTAAGCCGTCTTACCACACCACATACACGTGAGTTGTCTTACCACGCCACATACACATGTGCCGTCTTACCACACCACATACACGTGAGTTGTCTTACCACACCACATACACGTGAGCCGTCTTACCGACCACAAACACGTGAGCCGTCTTACCACACCACAAACACACGAGCCGTCTTACCACACCACAAACACGTGAGCCGTCTTACCACACCACAAACACACGAGCCGTCTTACCACACCACAAACACGCGAGCCGTCTTACCACACCACATACACGTGAACTGTCTTACCACACCACATACACGTGAGCCGTCTTACCGACCACATAAACGTGAGCCGTCTTACCTTACCACACCGCATACACATGTGCCGTCTTACCACACCGCATACACATTTGCCGTCTTACCAAACCGCATACACGTGAGCCGTCTAACCTTACCACGCCACGTACACGTGAGCCGTCTTACCACACCACATACACTTGAGCCGTCTTACCACACTACAAACACGTGAGCCGTCTTACCACACCACATACACGTGAGCCGTCTTACCACACCACATACACGTGAGCCGTCTTACCACACCACATACACGTGAGCCGTCTTACCACACCACATACACGTGAGCCGTCTTACCATACCACATATACGTGAGCCGTCTTACCACACCACATACACGTGAGCCGTCTTACCACACAACATACCCGTGAGCTGTCTTACCACACCACATACACGTGAGCCGTCTTACCACACTATAACAACGTGAGCCGTCTTACCACACCACAAACACGTGAGCCGTCTTACCACACCATAACAACGTGAGCCGTCTTACCACACCACAAACACGTGAGCCGTCTTACTACAAAACATACACGTAAGCCGTCTTACCACACCACATACACGTGAGTTGTCTTACCACGCCACATACACATGTGCCGTCTTACCACACCACATACACGTGAGCCGTCTTACCGACCACATACACGTGAGCCGTCTTACCGACCACAAACACGTGAGCCGTCTTACCACACCACAAACACGTGAGCCGTCTTACCACACCACAAACACACGAGCCGTCTTACCACACCACAAACACGCGAGCCGTCTTACCACACCACATACACGTGAACTGTCTTACCACACCACATACACGTGAGCCGTCTTACCGACCACATAAACGTGAGCCGTCTTACCTTACCACACCGCATACACATGTGCCGTCTTACCACACCGCATACACATTTGCCGTCTTACCAAACCGCATACACGTGAGCCGTCTAACCTTACCACGCCACGTACACGTGAGCCGTCTTACCACACCACATACACTTGAGCCGTCTTACCACACTACAAACACGTGAGCCGTCTTACCACACCACATACACGTGAGCCGTCTTACCACACCACATACACGTGAGCCGTCTTACCACACCACATACACGTGAGCCGTCTTACCACACCACATACACGTGAGCCGTCTTACCATACCACATATACGTGAGCCGTCTTACCACACCACATACACGTGAGCCGTCTTACCACACCACATACGCGTGAGCTGTCTTACCACACCACATACACGTGAGCCGTCTTACCACACCATAACAACGTGAGCCGTCTTACCACACCACAAACACGTGAGCCGTCTAACCATACCACGTACACGTGAGCTGTCTTACCAGACCACATACACATGTGCCGTCTTACCACACCACAAACACGTGAGCCGTCTAACCACACCACGTACACGTGAGCTGTCTTACCAGACCACATACACGTGAGTCGTCTTACTACACCACATACACATGTACGGTCTTACCACACCGCATACACGTGAGCCGTACCTTACCACACCATATACACGTGAGCGTCTTACCACACCACTTTCACGTGAGCCGTCATACCACACCACATACACGTGAGGCGTCTTTAAATGAAATAATCTAATCAAGCAACCAAAATATCAATATTTACTAAAATAAAGCTTTCAGCACGGAGAAAGTGAACTTGTTACCAAGATCTGGGAATAAAACCGTCAATACTTTTAATTAAAGTTTTAATTCATTAAAACGAAGAACGGAAATTAGTTTTAAAATTTTCAAACCTAAAAAATGTGTTGAAATTAATCGTAACAGAGTCCTGACTTCGTAATTATCTTTCATACCCATGTCTCCTTCAATTCAAGTATTCTTCATCTTTGATAATTTTAAAGAAGGAAACAGAAATAGTTTTGCAAACTAATTTATTTTTTTGACAAAAACCAAATCATAATTTTTTTAAACTGATTTTTAATTTTTATAATTTGGTTTCTCATTTGAAATTACTTCAATTGTTGACCAACTTTAAACGATGGAATGAAATGCTAGTATTGATTGCTGTAAGAAAATCGCAGGGAACATTTTTGCCCAAGATAACTCTCTAATTTCATATTGAAGAATTACCTTTTCCAGAATGCAAGGTAAGGTACCGTCGGAATGTAACAAGACATATGTCCTGCAATATCGCCACTAAAGACTGCACCACAACGATTTGTACCGCAGTCTCCCTAAATGAATAGGCGATGTTTTGAGACCCACACCACTATCCTGTTATTTGTAGAGTCGCCCGCTGTCTTTATTATACACAAAAATGGCCTTATTTGTATAACAACCTGCACGTAGTATTGCCAAATCCTGGTAAATCACGACTGAGGGAAATGGCAGTTCTCATGAATAGAAATAGGAATACAATTATGGCCTCTGTGGAGGAACACATCTAGAATTGTCTAACTTGAAAGAGTTATTTTCTCGAGGGCGAAGCCAGAGAGAAAATAATTCTTTCCACTTTCCAATGATTCTAGATCTTTCCCGACACACAGGGACATAATTATTTCATTATACCGAACAAGCTTAAAATAATTCCATACAACAGTTGCATTCATCTACAAGCCAACTGAATCTTTGGTAAAATAACCTATAACGATATTTCCCAACAACATTGCTAATTCCGTCGGACTGCAGTCAATGAGATATCAATATCATGCCAGAATTTCAGCAATCTGAGGCACATTGTATATATTTTGTTGTTGTTTGTAGCATCTTTGTCGTAAAAAATAAGCAACAGCGTTGCTACTGTTGGTTGATGGTGCAGACGATATCCATTTCCGCTCACGTGTGGAGCGTCCACCATTGGCTGACATTAGTGCCTGAAAGGAAAATTGAATTTTGATGATAAATTCAGAATTTAAAAAATCAAACATATTAGAACATTTATCAAACTAGTTGTTCAGGAAGCATACCCATGATACTACCATTCCCTGTGATAGATCTGCTAAAAAGTAGCGTCAAATCTTGACATCGTAATAGAGGTTTAAAGTTAGTACATTCTATTGATGTATTCGGTATTTGGTCCAATAATCAAGTATTTTTCTTATTTCAAGGCAAAATATCTAAATGATCACATCAGATACCATTTGGTTTGGTTTATCATTGTCCTATGTACAGCTAGGAACATTTCCTTGTACTTGTATTGTGTCGCCGTTAAATCTACAACAGCTAACACGTAACCCTCTACGAAAATATATAAAATAAAAACGTGCCAATACTTTTAGCCTTCTTTGCCAGAATCAATGATATAGATTGATATAAATGTTGCTATAAACGAAATTTACGTGTACTGAGGTCAAAGGAATCCAAATAGTTATCAAGATACAATACTCGATGTTTCACAAACCACCAGTGTTTTTACTCCCTTGTGTACTGTCGGTATCAGTTAGCGTCTCTGAACCACGCCGACATCACACGTCCCGTTAGCAATTAGACGCCGGGGTACCAATCCATGGACTACGGCCAAAAACACTCTACTGCAATCGTCAGATGACTACAAATAATGACAATCGTAACTGTCTGAAACCGTTAAATTGGACCTTAACATAGGGAATTGTAGACGTTCTCCGGTGTCTTCTAATACAAGGACATTAAACAGACTGTAAGATAGCTTCTGTCTCCGGCTTCACATCATTCCTTCAGTTTGTTACGGATCTATTTCCTGTTTCTGGCCACATGCATCCATATGCTTTGGTCAAAACCCCTTCCGATTAGGCTTAGGATGTACCCGGCATGATTTTAGCCATTTTAGCGCGGTTCCCGGCCGGACACCAGACATGGCCGGACGGTGGCCGGGGCTCTCAGGCAGCATCGAGGATGTGCCCGAAGAGTTTTAACTCGATCGAAGTTAAAGTCTCTCCGGTATCCCGTAGATTTTCATAATCGGCCACATATCCTTCACATATCGTTTAAGTATCGAACGATATCCGGTCGGGAATCGAGTGGCAATCACACCGACCGACATTCATCCGGGCCTGGTACAGCTATCGTTCATTATCCGTAAGATATCCGTGTAAGATATTCGTATGATATCTGGAGAATAGGCCTATTATCGCCCGGACATCTTATGATAACCGACCGATTAACATTAGATGTTCGGCCGGTATTCACTGTTTCGTTGATCCCCCCCCCCCCCAAAAAAAAAAAAAAAAAAAAAAAAAATCTGGAACCAGACGCCGTGCGATTACCGCATAGTCATAGTATATCAAAGGACGGTTCCAGTCATTTCATTAGATTTACATTTTTGAAATGAAAGTCATTTCAAGTATCAGTTGGTCTGAAATGGTTATGCTCTTCCCGTTTTTATTTTTAGGTCACCTGAGACGAAGTCTCAAGTGACCTATTCTAATCGCCTTTTGTCCGTCGTCGTGCGTCGTCCGTCGTGCGTCGTCCGTCGTATGTCCGTAAACAATTTACATTTTCGACTTCTTCTCCAAAACTGCAGAAGCAATTTCAATGAAATTTTGCACAAACCTTCTAAGGCATAAGGCCAATCAAAATTGTGAATTATATGGTCCCCACCCCCCAGGGGGCTGTGGGAGGGGCCAAAAGGGGTAAAATTGAGTAAAATTTCAAAAATCTTCTTCTCTACTCACAGATGTGGTAGAATCAAATACTCTTCATAGATAGAAAGGTCTTAAGGTCCTTTACAAAAATTGTGAATTATATGACCCTGGGGTCTATAGTTTCCCCCTGGGGAGGGGGTTAAGTTTACTATACTTTATATTGAGAAAACACATTTTTGCGCATTATTTGGTCATTTGTAATAGGAAATGAGTCAAATGTTGTCAGAATTATCAGTATGAGATGGCCATATAATCCTATTAACAAATTTTCTATGACTGACCCCCAGGGGCCTTAGGGGCGGGGTCAAAAGGGGTCAAATAGGCTAAAACTTCAAAAATCTTCTTCTGAAATTCTGGAAATGGTAGAATCAAATACTTTTCATAAATAGAAAGGTCTTAAGGTCCTTTACAAAAATTGTGAATTATATGACCCTGGGGTCTCACGTTTCCCCTTGGGGAGGGGGTCAAGTTTACTATAGTTTATATAGGGAAAACACATTTATGAGCATTTTTTGCTCAATTTTCATTGGAAACGAGTCAAACTTGGTTAGAATTATTAGCCTGAGATAGCATTTTAATATCATATCCATATTATATCCATATTGGTCCAGGCCGACCCCCTGGGGGCAGAGGGGCGGGGCCAAAAAAAGTCAAATAGGCTAAAACTTCAAAAATATTCTTTTAAAATTCTGGAAATGGTATAATCAAATACACTTTATAGATGAAAAGATCTTAAAGTTTGTTTATAAAAATTGTAAATTATATGACCCTGGGATCTCCTGTTTCCCCTTGGGGAGGGGGTCAAGTTTACTATAGTTTATATAGGAAAAACACATTAATGAGCATTTTTTGCTCAATTTTCATAGGAAATGAGTCAAACTTGGTTAGAATTATTAGCCTGAGATAGCATTTTAATATCATATCCACATTGGTCCTGGCCGACCCCCTGGGGGCAGAGGGGCGGGGCTAAAAAAGGGTCAAATAGGCTAAAACTTCAAAAATCTTCTAAAATTCTGGATATAGTAGAATCAAATAATTATAGATGGAAAGGTCTTCAGGTGTTTTATAAAAACTGTGAATTATATGACCTTGGGGTCTCACGTTACCCCCTGGGGAGGGGTCAAGTTTACTTTAGTTTATATAGGAAAAACATTATTTGCCCAATTTTCGTAGGAAATTAGTCAAACTTGATTAGAATTATTAGCCTAAGATATAGCATTTTAATATCCATCCATATATAGCATCCATATCCGTCCTCGATGACCCCCGGGGGACCAGAGGGGCAGGACCAAACAGGGTCAAATTTATTAAAATTTCAAAAAATACCTCTAAGTTCACAGGTTTGATGGAAGCAAATACTCTTCATAGTCTAAAAAGGTCAAATTTATAAATCACTGACCAACTTCAAGGCCCAGCATATAGTGTTTATATGTCTTTAATTTGTTTCATTATATATTCTAACTCAGGTGACCGTTAAGGCCCATGGGCCTCTTGTTATCATAAAAAAGTAAGCTACGATTTCCTTATTCGTATTGGCATCTCCATGAAGGAAATACAAATTATGCTGGAACGTGATTTACCATGTCATAATAGTTATATCACTGTTTTTATATCAAAGCAATTTTACTATAATTAGTTGCAATTGCTATAAAATAAACATTAGAGATTAATGACAAATGATATAATGAGTTTAATACAGCGAAGTGTTAAAAAACGGTTAGGTTATATAAGGAGATTAACCGATTTGTTCACCACATTTATACATTTGTTGGATGATAGCGGTTACGTTGAGAGACTGATGTTTGGTACTATTGTCATAGTATGGAAACAAACAATGAAGACTATCCTATAAACGCTCCATTATATAGGGAATGACTCTGGTAAATGGCGTAAAAGCGGTATAAAGCATGAAAACACCGCCGTGATTTACCTTGAGTGGATTAGAGTAGAAGAACATCAGAACTTACGACGGGTCCTACGTCTCCTGCTGGCACTGCCTAGTCTCCAGTGGACAATATATATAACCATTATGATTATATGTAGCTACATTTGTATGAATAAACATAGACTCATCGAGACATTGTGGTGTTTTCTCAACATATTCACATCCAAGCCACCACTCGGATGCCACTACATGACGGCTTTCTTACCCCATTAAGGATAATGATTGCAGTTGAACATGCGATGGTATCGAGATGGATATAGTCCAAGACTAGTTAAGATCAAAATGAATACAATACATTTATTACAGATATGGTTAATGGTTTTTAAATCCCTTTCATTCTTGATAGTTCTTTATATGAGATCAAATGGATGACAGAGTAGGATATATATATTGGGAACGACTGGTGATTCATGGATTGCGTAGCCTTCAAAGAAGCCAAGGTGTCTCGAATAAAATTTAATGACACCCCTAAAAGTCTTAACTTGTAGAATATTTGTTTTCTTGTGTTGATATCGGTATGAACGCTAACACCATGAATCTGTATGTGATTGTTCTAAATAATGCGATATTCATATTAAAATATTTCATTCCAAATTCTTTTTCTAATTATGGTTGTATTAGTATCATATTCAATCTGTCTCAACTGAAGTTCGCTAGATTTCTTAGGTTACCGCCTCCTTCTTGCCGCCTGCTTTCCATCCTTGTCGATAGGCCGTCAATTTCTTTAAAAAATGACTTCTTCTGTAAAATCATACAATCAAAATTAATAAAAGGTAGCAGAAAAACGAATGGCCAATAAAATTTCGACCAAAATTGCAATTTTGTATTCCCTGCCGCCAATGGCTTGGGTATTGAAATGAAATTAGAAGATGGAATCGAACGTGTGGTTTTCCTTGATATGATGGAATCCAATACTCTTCATCAAAACTCCTTTGTAAAGCTGGATTTTATTATCCCATCATTCGCAAGGTTTTGTCCGGTGTGTGGTGTGGGGAGAGGGGAATCAATGTATCAAACGTTTTCCATTTGCTCTATTGTATTAGAAAATATTTAACAAACTATCTATGTGGGATTGCAGATTAGTAGTACATCTATACCATTACATGTATTAACCCTTATTTAATTAGTCCCTCGACAAATTTCAGAATATAACAATGTTCTCCTGTTTGTAGAGAGTAAATTACTAGTCATGTCAACAATGAAAAGGGTTTTTTATGTTCCTCCCAACATTAGAGTCTTTGAGAAGGGGTAAGCATTTGTTTTCATTGTAATGACAAATAACATCACACTTCAAAAGGAAGTCTAACGAGGGTAACTCTTCTTGTCGAAGTTTAATATATATTCAGCAAATATGCTAAAAATGAAAAATGTCGTTCGTGTGCTTAATAACCGTCGACGGAATGCTCATGGCATTGTTTGAATAAATGTATAATTCCAAGACAACATAGATGACTGCTCACTTCGGTACCCCTCTATATCTATGATCTAATAACGTATTTGTGTGTTATACTGATTACCAATACAAAGCATACCACTTACGTTAGTCATACTGTTCTCTAGGCTCACACATCTATCGTACCATGGGCGTGTCAACTTATCAGCCTAGAATATTGTCAACAGACTATGTTATGCCTTGTTTATCACAGGGACCTGGCACGATTTTTTTAAACGAACAGTATACATATATATATTATAGTATCAAGGGTATGAACTCGGCGGTCGAGAAAAACGGACCTATTTTTTAAAACCATGATTATTTTAATAAATGGGTTATATACAGTATTGACGGATATCTTACCTTAAAGAGAAATAATTTATCTTTCCATTGAGCGCTTGATGAACAAAATTGGCCAAGTATTGACGAAGTTATGGCTTGATGAATCGGGAAATTTACGAAAAATATGCTAGGTAGACATTTCCCTGTCCGGTCGATATGTCGTCTCGGCTCTTGTGGTGGTAAACAGTACCCATAACTGTGTTCATCCACAATCGCCTTTGGAGGTGTCATGGCCCGTACTTTGTAGAAACTCCATTTAAACATCGTGTAGCTCACTTACTTTAACTGTCACCGCCATGTTCATTTGTTTTTCGGAACGCTTCTAGAGTTTACCTACAAGCACAACATTACATAATTTGCATAATGTAGTCACGATAGGTAAAGTCGAGAAGCGTTCCGAGAGAAAAATGAACATGGCGGTGACGGTTAAAGTAAGTTGACTTTGCCAATTTTGTTCATCAAGCACTCAACGGAAAGATAAATTATTTCTCTTTAAGGTAAGATATCCGTCAATGTTGTATAGAACCCATTTATTAAAATAATCATGGTTTTAAAAAAAATAGGTCCGTTTTTCTCGACCGCCGAGTTCATACCCTTGATACTATAATATATATATGTATACTATTGATTAAAAATTTTCGTGCCAGGTCCCTGTGTTGTTTATGTACTGCAAGTCAAATCGGATCTTTGCTTTACGATTCATTAGCAAGCAATCAGAAAACACACGTTCTCATACATAATCGATTTCCATGTCCTCTTATACTTAGTTCTATGAATTCATTTGAAATGGACGGAGAAAGAATAACTTGCGTCGTACAAATGATTGAATATAAGTATTCCAGTTAAAATTATAAGCAATGAAATGGAAATGAAAAGAGTGATGTCAATAAAGGTTAGCTGGTTGGGCTTAACGTTATATTAACATCTGCAGCTGTATACAAAGTGGTGTGTGTATGAACCGTCTAATGGCGAACTGTGCATCAAAGAAAAGTTGTTCCTAATTGTGATGGCTTATACCCACCATTTTATTCGACCATTGTTTGAACATTTAGATCACAGAAGTATACAGTTCAGTGTAACTTTGCATCTACCTTTTTTCTTTATGACAAAAGAAGTACTTGTCCCCGAGTATGGCTATGTTTAAGCATTGTCTGGTAATAAAAATCACGAAATATGCTGCAGCCTTAAACATACAAGAAATAAAAGAAAAAAGTTTAGTTGTTTGCAGGTTGTTGATTGTTAAATAAATATAATATAAAGGATTTAGAGTAATTCAAATCATGATTGGAGTACGCAGCATTTATTTGTTCTGACAAATTTTTAAATTCCAATAAAACAATAACAATTATACTTTCGTTAAAAAGTCATTATAGGTACTAGAATCCAATTAGGCGTTATCGGGTATTGATGTAATGTTAAAATAGCTGTGAATTTGCTGTTTCTCCTCTGTATCGATGTAAAGAGTGCGCTCAGATATAGAGTTATATGATTGGAGGAAAAGATCGATTAGGTTTAGCTGTATATACACGGTGATAAAAGACAGACCTGGGCAACACCGCCAAATTCAATACAGATCGCAGACAACACACCTTATCATGATTTGAGAACGTGTAAAAGCAAGCTACACTTAAAGAAGAAATATTCTTGGTCTACGTCAAATTGACCCAAAGTTTCCTTTCAGATTTTGTTATTGCATTGTACCGCAAACCGTTTCAGGAAATCATGCTCGGCACACGGCAGACACAGATGCGGATACCATTTGTAAAATAAAATACTAATTCCATCGGTAGTAACAAGAGACCCATGGTTGTAATCAGTCATGTGATCTTGCTGCCTGTAGTCAGGGGGTTAGAGACCGCAGAACCAAATGATTTCGCTATATACGATATATCAACGTTTGGCACTGTCCAGGTTAAATGGAGTTTTCAAGTCTGGTCAACTGTCACTTATTTTGAAGAATGGCATCTCGCATACCTGTGAATAAAAAGAAATTAAGATCTATCATCTTGCTAGACTTTTATGGGGGGTGGAGGGGGTGGGGGTGGGGGGTGGGGGAGGACCCATCTTATGTTGAATTTCGCACTAAAAATTGACCAAAATATTAATGAAATTCCAATATTGGTTACCTCCCCCTGTCAGACACACACTTGACAGAATTTTAAAATTTCTTTACATATTTTACATCTTCATGTATTGTCCAAACCACACATTAAACATTTGAAACTGATGCGCCCTGAATACCCAATCCTGCCCTGTAGATAGGGCGTTAGAATTGTACCTGCTGCCCCTATTGCATGATCGTAAAAGGCGACTAAATTTAGGATCTTATATTTTCTTTTCTTCCTAACTGACTTTATCGTTTCTAATGCCTTTCTTGGCACCGCCTCACTTTTGGCCTTGCGTTGAGCGTTTGCCCCTGTGAGGAAGGCTCTGGGTTCTGTCCCCTGGCCGAGACACACAGGGTCTATAAAAGTGGTAGTTCCTGCTTAGCGCTCAGCAAATGGGGATGGGACGACTGGTTCGCCCGTTGTCAGTATAATGTGACCGGGTGGGGTGTGTTGCTTGGAGTCTTCGGCGGCATGCTTCAATGATATAGCACTATAAAAAGGGCATTAGTTCCACTATACAAGAAGACACAACATGAATATACCGCAGTCTCGTTGTAAAATATCACTGTGCTGTAAGCTATCATGTACGGTGAAAAGACAAATAACTGCCTTCAAGGTATTTCCATTTTATCTTATATTTCGATACAGTTTTCGTCCCAATTTCAGTTTTGGACACGAGCAATCAATATCTTTCTATGTGCGCATGTACATTTATATAGCTTGCAGCCTGTATAATACTTTTAACTTCAAAGTTTGAATAAATATTCATCAATTGTTTAAATCCTAATTATAATTAAAAAGTGCGATAAATCATGCAGTAACATAATCGTCGTTTGATCTACTATCTTAAGACTGTACATGGTATAATGTTATCCGACACTACATATATCAGCCAATTTAAGGTGGCTAGTCTCGGTTCAATAGCTTAATGTATAGAATAATTATCGTTATTATTATTGCACTGTTCTAACGGACCACCAACACAGCAAACTGTCATTAAAAGCAATCAATACTGGATGGAAAATAACTTGATGGAAGAAAACGTTATCAAATCGAACCTAAAATGGTTTAAATATGAAGAAGACACGAGACATTTAGACACCCCTATTTAGGTCAACAGCATCGTACGCTAACCCGCGATCCTAAGAAAGATTAAATATCATTTGATTAGAACCGTAATGAAACATCTGGGCAACATGCACTAGTGATTAAACTGGAAGACGAACCAATGGAATCCGCCGCCAAATTAACAAGGTGTTGAATTATTGGAATTGTAACTTGATAAAATGTATTGTAAAAAATGTATCATGATTATTTATCTTTTTCGAGAAAATTACACATTGCCCCTACCGAATATCTATTTTTTGTAATCGAAGCCAGATTTTAAAAGGCGAAAAGCAAACAAGAAACTAATAAATAAATAATAAATTAATATCGTAAATCTTTAAACGATTAGTATACTATCGAAAAGCAGTGATAAGAGAGAAATAAGAAGCATTAATCTCCACAACAGGTTGGCTGGTGGATTGACTGATTAAGCTAAACCTCTTATTAATAACTCATTTAAGGCCTGCCTCCTTATCAGGTATCAGTACTTATCCCAGCCTTCTTACTACATGGAATCCAGAACAACAAATAATTCTCTTCAAGGATCAAACAATTTATGTAAATGTATTTTATCATTTTATATATATTACAGAATGTCGATAACGTTTCAATTCAACCAGTAATACATATGATATGTTTTGTTCCAAGAGACAATTGCTATTTCCTAAACAGTTTGCGATGAAATGTTACAGTACAGTAACACACCATAGGGATGTATCAACCGTCTTGTTTACTGTGTAGTAGGGATGTCTGCTCAGTTTAACTGATGATTCCACCTTGTTTTGCTTCATTTGTCGATGTTTCATTAATCTGAGGTGTGGAATCAAGATAATACATGTAATGACAATATGTATCTGTAAATACACCATCAATACAGCTCTAGGAAACCTAGCAACGGACTACCCACTGTAAGCTGTCTATTAATAATCCTTATAGAGCATCAGGTGAAGCTGCACAAATACACCCAGTGACGACATATGTACTGATAGAAACAAAACCGGATTCATTAAAGCACATTTTGTTTGCATATGATTTTGGGAGCAGCCATAATAAATTATGGTGGCTGATTTGTGCCATTTTCGCTTTTTCGCTTTTTCGCTTTTTCGCGTTGGAAAAAACGCGAAAAGCGAAAAAAAGGATTTTTCGCGTTTTTCCAACGCGAAAAAGCGAAAAAATGCAAAGCGAAAAAGCGAAAAAGCCAAAAAAACGAAAAACGAAAAAGCGAAAAAGCGAAAATCCATTCCGTCGCTTTTTTGTGGTATTTTTTGGCTTCTTCGCTTTTTTGTGTTAGAAAAAACGCGAAAAAGCAAACATCGGTTTTTCGCTTTTTTGCATTTTCCCAACGCGAAAAAGCGAAAAAGCGAAAAAAACGAAAAAGCGAAAAAGCGAAAATCCATTCTGTCGCTTTTTCGTGGATTTTTGGGGGCTTTTTCGCTTTTTCGTGTTTGGAAAAACGCGAAAAAGCGAACATTGGATTTTCGTTTTTTCGATTTCCTTCGTTGTGACATGCGCAGCACATTATATCATAAAGGAGGACACCATTATAAGGTAGCAGACCACAGAAAGACAACCTGGCTCGGTCCATATTATTATTAAAGGGACTACATCATTACATTACATTAGATTTATTAGGGTTTTTTACTTCCTAAAAACGTTCTTATACCTGAATTAGAAAGTTTTCAAAATTATAACATGTTATTTGAAATATTGGCAATGTTTATCAACGTTAAAATATCGCAAAACGCAACCCGAAACAACGGAAATAGCCGCGTGCATCTTTGACTGTGAAATCGAGATTGCTGAAAATCTCATCCGGCTAATGGATATACATGTATATATGTAGTTTATCGGTTATAATAGCCTGATTCAGTGTGATAGCCGATACATTTGCAGCGTATCTACATTGTCAAGTAAAACAGCATAGTTCTATGAAGCTTTAGAGCATTTGATGGAAATATGACAAGAAGTGAGAGGTATTTTCACTCGTTAATTATATTCTACATGTATACAGGTGTACATGTACATTATTAAGCAAACATATACATAGGCCTACAATGTATATGTAAGGTAAATGTTTGCTTTGAATAAGAATTTTTTTAGATATATACTGTAGTTAGGCTAAATTGAATTCAATGTATTTCCGTTAAAAAACATCACAGACACTAGTGACTGCCGTTCCAAACGCATCGATCGTTAGACACATACAATGTATACATTTTGTGAGACAATAAAGATGGCCTTTTTGCAAATCGATTGTTATAGTCAGGTGTTCGTTATACACAGGTAGTCATATGAATAGGTTTGATTGTATTATCAAACAAAACATCGGCCATTTTTAGGTCGACGCTATATCCACACGAGGATCTTTTTGGTAAATTTTATTAATCGTGACCATATTATCATTAATTTCTTACTAGATTATTTTTTTTAAATCTCAATTAAACTGAATTGTCAACTTCATGTGCGAATGTGCGTACATGTAAATGTGATTATCTATATTGGCAGTTAGTCTACCCGACCACCGTGCTACTTAGGAGATGCATCCTTCCGACTGCTTCATATTTTATCTAAAATTTAAATCTAAATCGACATTATGTCCAAACTTTAGTGCGGACAAAGAGGAAACAAGACATGTGGAAAAGATCACTTAAAATATTTACTTAATAATGATCAGTGCGTATATAATGTACATTAATAACATCGTCAGAACCTTAATATCTAGATTTCTAAAAAGATGATTTCCGTATATATATCCTCTTATTAACTCATTCCTTGTGCTCTGGTTAAGGTACATCAACTTCATTGTGTCACTTGAAAAATCTGACCGTACATTTCTATCACAAAGGCAAAATAAGCAAATATAGTAAAAGCTTTTGTATGTTAAAAGCTTATATGTTTAGAATCATCCACAGGACCTAATATATGATTGCACATGTTCAAACATTTTACAATTTACCTCAAAAGCCAATTTTTCATCACCTAAAGCAGCAGATTAAGGTGTATTTCCAGAGGTTTGCTCATTAATTTAGCTAATTAACTTTGTAAGGGCAGCTAAGTACATGTAATTTAGACATTCTAAGAAATATAATAAGCATTTTCACAATGATTTCCACAGTTTGTACAACGAAAATTTTCGACTAAATTTGAACGGAAAAGATCGTCATTTAGATTACTACATTTGTGCCACAATCTGGTGTGAAAAATATTTAATTTTCTGTCACCATAGTTAAAATAAATTGGTCGATGAGAGACTATTTGCTGGGAAAGAGCAATCTTAAAAGGAGAAATGGGTACCTAATGACTTATATCATTATCTAAATTATTCCAGTTTCTTAAAGTAGAAGGTAAGAAAGACTTGAGAGTGGAAGAGAGTCGATAATTTGAATTACAAAACTCGATATTGTTTCTTAGAGTATATTGATTATTTTCACCAACTTTGGGAGGTAATAGATTCGAAAGAAAATTAGGAGTATCATTAGTTTTCATCTTATGTAAAAATTTAAGTTTTCTTCTTGCTCTCCTATCACTTGTACTTAGTAGTTCTAAACCTGATTCACTATTTTTTTTTTTTTTTTTTTTTTTTTGCAAATGATGGCAAACTCGTTATTATTCTAGCTACTTCCATTAGACAAGCATATTCTAAAATGGGTAGTATAAATGACTTCTAAAGGCGTAAAAGGGTATCACGATTTAGCATATATTTAAGTTTACACAATCCATTTGTTTTCTTCATAACAGATTTATAGATTTCATTGAAATTGGCATTTGAATCAAGAGTTACCCCAAGGTGTCTATGGAATTGACTAAAAAATTAGAAAGTTATCATCAAAAATCAAATCTAAATCTGCATCAATGTCATTCAAGTCTAAAATGAAGAGCACTTCAGTCTTATTGGGATTAAAAGATACAAGCCATTTTTTTGCCCACCTATTTATCTTTTCTAAATCGCTGTAAAGTGCATATTCAATATCTCTGCATGATGATGATGATTTTGATAGAGCTGTATCGTCCGCTAAAAGACGAATAGAAGATGAAGATAACAAAAAGAAGTGGACCAAGTATTGAGCCTTGAGGGACTCCAGCCATAATGCGATTACTGAAAATGAATTATTAATAAATACTTTTTGTTGTCGATTTCTAAGATAATTTTCTAACCATAATAAGAAATTTCCTGAAATACCATATGATTGTAATTTTATAAGTAGACTTTTGTGCCATATCCGGTCAAAAGCTTTTGAGATATCATAAAAATCATACAAGTGTATGTTTTTTTCTTCCAGATTTATACAAATATTATGAAAAAATTCTATCAATTGAAATACTGTTGAATGTCCTTGCATAAAACCGATTGGAACTGGAAAATAACGAATTTTCAAGGAAATAATTATAAACATGCTTATAAACTACCCTTTCAAATACTTTTCCAACAGTTGAAAGAAGAGATATAGGTCGATAGAGAGAAATGGAGTGTTGATCTCCCTTTTTAAAAAGTGGCATTACTTTAGCAAGTTTCCACATATCTCGGAAAACACAAGACGATAGGGATAATTAAAGAGAATTTCTAAAGGTTTGCAAACAGTGTCAGCAGTGCTTAAAGGGACTAAATATTTAAAAATTCATGTAATAAAAGATAAAAAGAATTATAGAAATAAAAATAATTGTAAATGTTGTGTACTTTGTGTTAATAACAAAGTTTAAAAGTTTGTATACCCATTTTGTTCAAGATGGAGAAAAACTGAAAATAATTAAGGTATAAACTCTTATTTTGTTGAGGTAATGAGGGTATAATGATAATGGAGCACGTGTAAATTATGTAACCCCGGCGAAGCTGGCTGGTTACATAAAATTTACAGGAGCTCCATTATCATAATACCCTCATAACCTCAACAAAATAGAAATCTATTCCTTATATTTACAGTTTTTCACGTAAATGAATATTATTTATTCTCGTGACATTTGAAAATTTTTTTAATCAAAATACCCATATTTTGTTCTCTCCCGTCATCGTCAACGAATTCGATTGAACAGGTGATTGGAATCGATTCATTTATATGTTCCCACCAAAAGTGGGGTCATGACCCCATGTTGCTACGCCAGCGACAATTTCCGTAACAATAGAATAGCCGCACGTGTTGTACTATCATTATACACTGATAATGATAATACTAGAAAGCATGGTTCTTGAGTCCATGTCAGTGCAAACTGTAAATATATAGAAACGACCTAGTCACTATTTCATATTATTATCTTTAGACGAGTGTAAACAATCCCTATTTGCATGCGCGATGCTGGAACATTCAAAACATCCGATCGCTGGAAATCTCATCTGTCTAATGACATATCTGCTATCGACTGAAAACGGCAATTTATCTACTACAAGCTGATTACTGTGTTAAATCTAATATGCAGAAGTTTTGTGAATAGTTTCTAAGTGTAAGTAATTTTTTTTGTACATGTTTTTGCAGCTATAAAGAAGAGTTTTCATTATATTATATGGTATTATACTCCCTTCTACCGTTATTTTATTTTCATTTGTCATGATATTAGGTACTATAAATATAGTCCACTAAACCTGCCTAGATCTTTATTATTATGCTTTTTCCCCTAATATATAGACTGGACTATATACTAGGAAAAAAATAAAATGCCTAATAATATAGGCAGGTTTAGCTGACTAATCAGGTCAATGTATTTCTTTTATCATTATATCAATATTTGATATTCCCTATATATCCCTAGTTATAATGTCCATATCCGTCTAATGGACCTTCCCTATATATCCCTAGTTATAATGTCTATCCGTCTAATGGACATTCGCTATATATTCCTAGTTATAATGTCTATCCGTGTAATGGACCTTCCCTACATATCCCTAGTTATAATGTCTATCCATCTTAATGGGGTTATTATATATATATATCCATTAGCCGGATGAGATTTTCAGCGATCCTGATTTCGGAGTCAAAGATGCACTCGGCTATTTCCGTTATGAACAGCCAAACATTGCCAATATTTCAAATAACTTGTTGTAATTTTGAAAACTTTCTAATTCAGGTATAAGAACGTTTGTAGGAAGTCAAAAACCCTAATAAACCTATGGATTTAGTCCCTTTATAATAATAATATGGACCGAGCCAGGTTGTCCTTCTGTGGTCTGCTACCTTATAATGGCGTCCTCCTTTATAATAAAAAGTGCTGCGCATGTCACAACGACGGAAGTAGAAAAAACGAAAAAGCGAAAATTCAATGTTTGCTTTTTCGCTTTTTCGCGTTTTTCCAAACACGAAAAAGCGAAAAAGCCCAAATAAATCCACGAAAAAGCGACGGAATGGATTTTCGCTTTTTCGTTTTTTTCGCTTTTTCGCGTTGGGAAAATGCGAAAAAGCGAAAATCCGATGTTTGCTTTTTAGCTTTTTCGGCTTTTTTCTAACACAAAAAAGCGAAAAAGCAAAAAAAATACCACGAAAAAGCGACGGAATGGATTTTCGCTTTTTTTTTTTTTTGGCTTTTTGGCTTTTTTCGCTTTGCATTTTTTCGCTTTTTCGCGTTGGAAAAAGTGCGAAAAAGTAAAATAGAATTTTCGCTTTTTCGCGTTTTTTCCAACACGAAAAAGCGAAAATGGCACAAATCAGCCACCATAATAAATTACTCACGATTATGTTGATTACAACATCAATAGAAATAAGGAAATTGTGGAGTGTTTGTTTTGTATTCCTGTGAGGGTGTGAATGCCAACTTTTTAATAGTGGATATTTCACACATTTACTTGCATTTCAGTAATTTTTTTTATTTTACTAGTTAACTGTATGTCTTTTAAACAACTGTTCTTATTTGTGCAACCTAACTGAAGCATGCCTATTCTCAGGAAGATGCTTGATAATGCACTGAAGTAAAACTGTGAGGCGCGATATTTAACAATTGAAAACAATTATCGTGTTCCATTACAAGATTCAACACGAATAATGATATTTAAAACCGAAACATGATCAGGAGGGGGGTCGCTTTTTTGGTGTCTTCGGCGGCATGCTTCAGTGAGATAGCACTATGTACAAGGACAAAAACATAGACATCCACACACAGACCGCATACAGTGGAGACCACCGTCCTTAAAGTGGCCATGGGTGTTAATAGGACGTCAACGTTAACATGATAAACCAAACACAGAATACTTTAAAACTCGCCGCTAGTTATGAGGTCTCGTCAAAATAACTTGATAAAAACAGAACTTATCATCAATCAAGAGAAATCATATACCTCATATCATAAGCACGGGCAATAAAGGCTAATAACTATCGGCGTAGGATTCGGTGTAGGTTGTCGCTGCCGCCGAAGGACTTGCGATAAAACATGATCACTGAACACTCCCACGATTCTAATTTGTACCCATAACATGCTTCGTATCTCTCGTTTATCCTATCCTCACCAACATCACGCTTCGTGTCATTTAGGGCCTCGTTTCATCAATACGTCTTGGCTTTAAAGAAACTCGGTACTGGTAACTTAAGCTTTCTCAATAGGAAAACATTACAGGAGTGTAAGGGACGCCCCTTATTATATTTACCGTCGCATATAACAACACCTTAATGCTTTCCTGTGGAGGAATTTATCCCCAAATACATGTATTTGGTCAGGCACATAACAGCCACGTTAAGACAATTAATAATCCATACATATGATAACTTAGATATCTATATCGGATTATCAATTATAAATCACAAAGCATTTTCACAATGATTTCCACAGTTTTGTACACACGAGAATTTTCAACTTAAATTTGAACGGAAAAAAGATCGTCATTTAGTTTACTACATTTTGTGCCCACAATCTGGTTGTGAAAAATAGTTAATTTACTTGATCACCATAGTTATAATAAAATGGTTCGATGGAGGACTATTTGCTGGGATATGAGCAATCTTTAAAAGGAGAAATGAGGTTCTTAATGGATTAATATTATTATCTAAATTATTCCAGTCTCTTAAAGTAGTAGGTAAGAAAGACTTGAGAGTGGAGGATAGTCGTTAGTTCGAATTACAAAAAGTCGATATTATTTCTTAGAGTATATTGTTATAATTTTCACCTAAACTGTGAGAGGTAGATAGGAGTCGGAAGATAAATTAGGTGTATCATGAGTTTTCATCTTATGTAATAATTTATGTTTTCTTCTTGCTCTCCTATCACATGTACATAATTAATTCTAAACCTGATTTCACTATAAATGTAATGAAACATGGCAAAATTTTTTTTCTTTTTTTGCAAATGGATGGCAAAACTCGTTATTATTTCTAGCTACTTCCATTAGACAAGCATGTATTCTAAAATGGGTAGTATAATGGACTTCTAAAGGTGTAAAAGGGTATCCTCGATTTTAGCATATATTTAAGTTTACGCATTCCATTTGTTTTCTTCATAAACAGATTTTATAGCTTTCATTGAAATGGCTATTTGTGTCTATGGAAATTGACTAAAAATTTAGGAAAGTTATTCATCAAAAATCAAATCTAATTCTGCATCAATGTCATTCAAGTTTAAATGAAGAGCACTTCGAGTCTTATTGGGATTAAAAGGATACAAGCCATTTTTTGCCCACCTAAATTTTCTTTTCTAGATCGCTGTAAAGTGCATATTCAATATCTCTGCATGATGATGATGATTTTGATAGAGCTGTATAGTCCGCTTAAAAGAAGATTCATGCTCATCAGCAATATCGCTTATGAAAGATAACAAAAAAGAAGTGGACCAAGTATTGAGCCTTGAGGGACTCAGCCATAATGCGATTACTGAAAATGAATTATTAATAAATACTTTTTGTTGTCGATTACTAAGATTATTTTCTAACCATAATAAGAAATTATTTCTGAAATACCATATGATTGTAATTTTATAAGTAGACTTTTGTGCCATATCCGGTCAAAAGCTTTTGAGATATCATAAAAAAAACATACAAGTTTATGATGTTTTTACTCGTCCAGATTTAACTATATTATGAAAAAATTCTATCAATTGAAATACTGTTGAATGTCCCTGCATAGAACCGATTGGAAACTGGAAAAATAACGAATTTTTCAAGGAAATAATTATAAATATGCTTATAAAACTATCCTTTTCATAATAACTTTTCCAAATGTTGAAAGAAGAGATATAGGTCGATAGAGAGAAATGGAGTGTTGGATCTCCCTTTTTTTAAAAAGTGGCATTACTTTAGCAAGTGTCCACATATCTCGGAAAACCCACAAGACGATAGAGGGATAGATTAAAGAGAAATTTCTAAAGGTTTGCAAACAGTGTCAGCAGTGCTTAAAGGGGACTAATAATCATTTAAATTCATGTAATAAAAGATAAAAAGAATTATAGAAATAAAAATAATTGTAAATGTTGTGTTCTTTGTGTTAATAACAAAGTTTTAAAAGTTTTTATTAACCATTGTTGTTCAAGATGGAGAAAATACTGAAAATAATTAAGGAATAATACTTTTATTTTGTTGAGGTTATGAGGGTTATAATGATAATGGAGCACGTGTAAATTATGTAACCTTTACCTACGGGCTCCATTATCATTTATAATCCTCATAAAACCACAACAAAATAGAATTCTATTCCTTTTATTTACAGTTTTTCACGTAAATGATTATTATTTATTCTAGTGACATTGAATATTTTTTTAATCATAAATGACCCATATTTTGTTCTCTCTCCGTCATCGTCATCGATGAATTCGATTGAACAGGTGATTGGAAATCGAGTCATTTATATGTTCCCACCAAAATGTGGGGTCATGAACCCATGTTGCTACGCCAGCGACTATTTCCGTAAAATAGAATCGCCGCTCGTGTTGTTACTATCATATGCACTGATAATGATAATACTAGAAAGCATGATTCTTGAGTCCATGTCAGTTGCAAACTGATAAATATATAGAAACGACTGAGTACTATTTCTTATTATTATCTTTAGGCGCGTTGTATAACAATCCTATTTGCATGCGCGATACTGGAACATTCAAAACATCCGATCGCTGGAAATTCATCTGTCTAATGGACATATCTGCTATCGACTGAAAACGGCAATTTATCGACTACAAGTTCCTGATTACTGTGTTAAATCTATTATGCAGAAGTTTTGTGAAGAGTTTCTAAGTGTAAATAATCCTTTTTTGTACATGTTTTTTGCAGCTATAAAGAAGAGTTTTCATTATATTATATGGTTTTATACTCCCGTCTACCATTATTTTTATTTTCATTTTGTCATGATATTAGGTTCTATAAATATAGTCCACTAAAACTGCCTAGATCTATATTATTAGGCTTTTTTCCCCTAATATATAGGACTATATATTAGGTAAAAAAATAAAATGCCTAATAATATAGGCAGGTTTAGCTGACTAATTAGTTCCATGTATTTCTTTTATCATTATACCCCATATTTGATATTCCCTATATATCCCTATTTATAATGTCCATATCCGTGTATCCCTTGGATCCCTTCCCTTACACCTATATATCCCTAGTTATAATGTCTATCCGCCTTACGGACATTCCACTACATATCCCTAGTTATAATGTCTATCCATCTTATGGACATTCCCTATATATCCCTAGTTATAATGTCTATCCATCTAATGGACCTTCCCTTATATATCTCTAGTTATAATGTCTTATCCGCCTTATGGACAATTCCCTACATATCCCTAGTTATAATGTCTATCCGCCTTATGGACCTTCCCTATATATCCCTAGTTATAAAAGTCTATCCGTGTAATGGGACCTTCCCTATATATCCTAGTTATAATGTCTATCCGTGTAATGGACCCTTCCTATATATCCCTAGTTATAATGTCTATCCGTTCTTATGGACCCATTCCCTACATATCCCTAGTTTATATGTCTATCCGTGTAATGGAACTTCCCTATACCATATCCCTAGTTATAATGTCTATCCGTGTAATGGAACTTCCCTATATATCCCTAGTTATAATGTCTATCCGCCTAATGGACATTCCCTTTATATCCTAGTTATAATGTCTATCCATCTATGGACCATTCCCTACGATATCCCTAGTTATAATGTCTATCCATCTAATGGACATTCCCTACATATCCCCTAGTTTATAATGTCTAATCCGTTAATGGACCTTCCCTATATATCCCTAGTTATAATGTCTATCCGTCTAATGGACCTTCCCTATATATATCCTAGTTATAATGTCTATCCGTGTAATGGACCTTCCCTACTATCCCTAGTTATAAATGTCTATCCCGTGTAATGGACCCTTCCCTACATATCCCTTAGTTATAATGTCTATCCGTGTAATGGACCTTCCCTATATATCCCTAGTTATAATGTCTATCCGTGTAATGGACTTCCCTACATATCCCTAGTTATAATGTCTATCCGTGTAATGGACCTTCCCTACATATCCCTAGTTATAATGTCTATCCGTGTAATGGACATTCCCTATATATCCCTAGTTATAATGTCTATCCGTGTAATGGACCTTCCCCTATTTATCCTAGTTATAATGTCTATCCGTGTAATGGACCTTCCCTATATATCCCTAGTTTTAATGTCTATCCGTGTAATGGACATTCCCTATCATATCCCTAGTTATAATGTCTATCCGTCTAATGGACCTTCCCTATGTATCCCTAGTTATAATGTCTATCCGTTGTAATGGACCTTCCCTATATATCCCTAGTTATAATGTCTATCCGTGTGTAATGGGACATTCCCTATATTATCCCTAGTTATAATGTCTATCCGTGTAATGGACCTTCCCTATATATCCCTAGTTTTAATGTCTATCCGTGTAATGGACCTTCCCTATATATCCCTAGTTATTATGTCTATCCCGTCGGTAATGGACATTCCCTATATATCCCTAGTTATAATGTCTATCCGTGTAATGGACATTCCCTATATATCCCTAGTTATAATGTCTATCCGTGGTAATGGGGACCTTCCCTATATTATCCCTAGTTATAATGTGTCTATCAGTGTAATGGGACATTCCCTACATATCCCTAGTTATAATGGTCTATCCGTCTAATGGACCTTCCCTATGTTCCCTAGTTATAAGTGTCTATCCGTGTACATGGACCATTCCCTACATATCCCTAGTTATAATGACTATCCGTGTAATGGACCTTCCCTATGTATCCCTAGTTATAATGACTATCTCCGTGTATTGTAATGGACCTTCCTACATATCCCTAGTTATAATGTCTATTCCGTCTAATGGACATTCCCTATATATCCCTAGTTATAATGTCTATCCGATGTAATGGGACATTCCCTACATATCCCTAGTTATAATGTCTATTCCGTGTAATGGACATTCCCTAGCCATGTATCCCTAGTTATAATGTCTATCCGTGCTAAGGGACCATTCCCTATGTATCCCTAGTTATAATGTCTATCCATCTAATGGACATCTTCCCTATGTATCCCTGTGTTATAATGTCTATCCGTGTAATGGGACATTCCCTACAATTATCCCTAGTTTATAATGTCTATCCGTTGTAATGGACCTTCCCTACATATCCCTAGGTTATAATGTCTATCCGTTTGTAATGGACCTTCCCATACATTTTATCCCTAGTTATAATGTCTATCCGTGTAATGGACATTCCCTATATATATCCTAGTTATAATGACTATCCGTGTAATGGACGATTCCTATGTATCCTAGTTATAATGTCTATCCGTTGTAATGGACCTTCCCTATATATCCCTAGTTATAATGTCTATCCGTGTTAATTGGACCTTCCCTATATATCCCTAGTTATAATGTCTATCCGTCTTATGGACATTCCCTATTATATCCCTAGTTATAATGTCTATCCACCTTGTAATGGACATTCCCTATATATACCCTAGTTATAATGTCTATCCATGTAATGGACCTTCCCTATATATATCCCTAGTTATAATGACTATCCTTGCTAATGGACTTCCCTACATATCCCTAGTTATAATGTCTATCCAGTTGTCTAATGGACATTCCCTATATATCCCTAGTTATAATGTCTATCCGTGTAATGGACATTCCCTATGTATCCCTAGTTATAATGTCTATCCGTGTAATGGACATTCCCTACATATCCCTAGTTATAATGTCTATCCCGTGTAATGGACCTTCCCTATTTATCCCTAGTTATAATGTCCCATATCCGTTTTGTAATGGACATTCCCTATTATCCCTAGTTATAATGTCTATCCGTGTAATGGACCTTCCCTATATATCCCTAGTTATAATGTCTATCCGTGTAATGGACCATTCCCTATATATCCCTAGTTATAAATGTCTATCCGCCTTATGGACCTTCCCTATGTATCCCTAGTTATAATGTCTATCCGTCTAATGGACCTTCCCTATATATCCCTAGTTATAATGTTCATATCCGTGTAATGGACATTCCCTACATATCCCTAGTTATAATGTCTATCAGTACTAATGGACCATTCCCTACATATCCCTAGTTATTAATGTCTATCCATGTAATGGACCTTCCTACATATCCCTAGTTATAATGTCTATCCGTCTAATGGACCTTCCTATGTATCCCTAGTTATAATGTCTATCCATCTAATGGACCTTCCCTACATATCCCTAGTTATAATGTCTATCCATCTAATGGACCTTCCCTATGTATCCCTAGTTATAATGTCTATCCGTGTAATGGACCTTCCCTATATATCCCTAGTTATAATGTCTATCCGTGTAATGGAACCTTCCCTACATATCCCTAGTTATAATGTCTATCCGTTGTAATGGACTTCCCTATGTATCCCTAGTTTTAAAATGTCTATCCGTCTAATGGACATTCCCTACATATCCCTAGTTATAATGTCTATATCCGTCTAATGGACATTCCCTACATATCCCTAGTTATAATGTCTATCCGTGTAATGGACATTCCCTACATATCCCTAGTTATAATGTCTATCCGTCTAATGGACATTCCCTACATATCCCTAGTTATAATGTCTATCCGTCTAATGGACATTCCCTACATATCCCTAGTTATAATGTCTATCCGTCTAATGGACATTCCCTACATATCCCTAGTTATAATGTCTATATCCGTTTAATGGACATTCCCTACATATCCCTAGTTATAATGTCTATCCGTCTAATGGACATTCCCTACATATCCCTAGTTATAATGTCTATCCGTTTAATGGACATTCCCTACATATCCCTAGTTATAATGTCTATCCGTCTAATGGACATTCCCTACATATCCCTAGTTATAATGTCTATCCGTCTAATGGACATTCCCTACATATCCCTAGTTATAATGTCTATCCGTTCTAATGGACCATTCCCTACATATCCCTAGTTATAATGTCTATCCGTGTAATGGACATTCCCTACATATCCCTAGTTATAATGTCTATCCGTGTAATGGACCTTCTATGTATCCCTAGTTATAATGTCTATCCATCTAATGGACCTTCCCTACATATCCCTAGTTATAATGTCTATCCGTGTATGGACATTCCCTACATATCCCTAGTTATAATGTCTATCCGTCCTAATGGACCTTCCCTACATATCCCTAGTTATAATGTCTATCCGTCTTAATGGACCTTCCCTACATATCCCTAGTTATAATGTCTATCCGTGTAATGGACATTCCCTACATATCCCTAGTTATAATGTCTATCCGTTAATGGACCTTCCCTACATATCCCTAGTTATAATGTCTATCCGTGTAATGGACCATTCCCTATATATATCCCTAGTTATAATGTCTATCCGTGTAATGGACCTTCCCTATATATCCCTAGTTATAATGTCTATCCGTCTAATGGACCTTCCCTACATATCCCTAGTTATAATGTCTATCCGTGTAATGGACCTTCCCTACATATCCCTAGTTATAATGTCTATCCGTCTAATGGACATTCCCTATATATCCCTAGTTATAATGTCTATCCGTCTAATGGACCTTCCCTACATATCCCTAGTTATAATGTCTATCCATCTAATGGACTTTCCCTATATATCTCTAGTTATAATGTCTATCCATCTAATGGACATTCCCTATATATCCCTAGTTATAATGTCTATCCGTGTAATGGACCTTCCCTACATATCCCTAGTTATAATGTCTATCCGTGTAATGGACTTCCCTACATATCCCTAGTTATAATGTCTATCCGTCTAATGGACCTTCCCTATATATCCCTAGTTATAATGTCTATCCGTGTAATGGACCTTCCCTACATATCCCTAGTTATAATGTCTATCCGTCTAATGGACCTTCCCTACATATCCCTAGTTATAATGTCTATCCATCTAATGGACCTTCCCTACATATCCCTAGTTATAATGTCTATCCGTGTAATGGACCTTCCCTACATATCCCTAGTTATAATGTCTATCCGTGTAATGGACCTTCCCTACATATCCCTAGTTATAATGTCTATCCGTCTAATGGACCTTCCCTATATATCCCTAGTTATAATGTCTATCCGTGTAATGGACCTTCCCTATATTCCCCTATCCATGGATCCCTATTATCCCTAGTTATAATGTCTATCCGCTAATGGACCTTCCCTACATATCCCTAGTTATAATGTCTATCCGTGTAATGGACATTCCCTATCATATCCCTAGTTATAATGTCTATCCGTGTAATGGACCTTCCCTACATATCCCTAGTTATAATGTCTATCCGTCTAATGGACATTCCCTATATATCCCTAGTTATAATGTCTATCCGTGTAATGGACATTCCCTACATATCCCTAGTTATAATGTCTATCCGTGTAATGGACCTTCCCTATGTATCCCTAGTTATAATGTCTATCCATCGTGTAATGGACCTTCCCTATATATCCCTAGTTATAATGTCTATCCGTCTAATGGACCTTCCCTACATATCCCTAGTTATAATGTCTATCCGTGTAATGGACATTCCCTACATATCCCTAGTTATAATGTCTATCCGTCTAATGGACATTCCCTACATATCCCTAGTTATAATGTCTATCCATCTAATGGACCTTCCCTACATATCCCTAGTTATAATGTCTATCCGTGTAATGGACCTTCCCTACATATCCCTAGTTATAATGTCTATCCGTGTAATGGACCTTCCCTACATATCCCTAGTTATAATGTCTATCCGTCTAATGGACCTTCCCTACATATCCCTAGTTATAATGTCTATCCGTGTAATGGACCTTCCCTACATATCCCTAGTTATAATGTCTATCCGTCTTATGGACATTCCCTACATATCCCTAGTTATAATGTCTATCCGTGTAATGGACCTTCCCTATATATCCCTAGTTATAATGTCTATCCGTGTAATGGACCTTCCCTACATATCCCTAGTTATAATGTCTATCCGTGTAATGGACATTCCCTACATATCCCTAGTTATAATGTCTATCCGTCTAATGGACATTCCCTACATATCCCTAGTTATAATGTCTATCCCCTAATGGACCATTCCCTACATATCCCTAGTTATAATGTCTATCCGTCTAATGGACCTTCCCTATGTATCCCTAGTTATAATGTCTATCCGTCTAATGGACCTTCCCTACATATCCCTAGTTATAATGTCTATCCGTGTAATGGACCTTCCCTACATATCCCTAGTTATAATGTCTATCCGTCTAATGGACCTTCCCTATATATCCCTAGTTATAATGTCTATCCGTCTAATGGACATTCCCTACATATCCCTAGTTATAATGTCTATCCGTCTAATGGACATTCCCTACATATCCCTAGTTATAATGTCTATCCGTCTAATGGACCTTCCCTATGTATCCCTAGTTATAATGTCTATCCGTCTAATGGACCTTCCCTAATATCCCTAGTTATAATGTCTATCCATCTAATGGACATTCCCTACATATCCCTAGTTATAATGTCTATCCGTCTAATGGACATTCCCTACATATCCCTAGTTATAATGTCTATCCGTGTAATGGACCTTCCCTACATATCCCTAGTTATAATGTCTATCCGTCTAATGGACCTTCCCTATGTATCCCTAGTTATAATGTCTATCCGTCTAATGGACCTTCCCTATGTATCCCTAGTTATAATGTCTATCCGTCTAATGGACCTTCCCTACATATCCCTAGTTATAATGTCTATCCGTCTTATGGACCTTCCCTACATATCCCTAGTTATAATGTCTATCCGTCTAATGGACCTTCCCTATATATCCCTAGTTATAATGTCTATCCGTCTTAATGGACCTTCCCTATGTATCCCTAGTTATAATGTCTATCCGTGTAATGGACATTCCCTATATATCCCTAGTTATAATGTCTATCCGCCTTATGGACATTCCCTACATATCCCTAGTTATAATGTCTATCCGTCTAATGGACATTCCCTACATATCCCTAGTTATAATGTCTATCCGTCTAATGGACATTCCCTACATATCCCTAGTTATAATGTCTATCCGTCTAATGGACATTCCCTACATATCCCTAGTTATAATGTCTATCCGTCTAATGGACATTCCCTACATATCCCTAGTTATAATGTCTATCCGTCTAATGGACATTCCCTACATATCCCTAGTTATAATGTCTATCCGTCTTATGGACATTCCCTACATATCCCTAGTTATAATGTCTATCCGTCTTATGGACATTCCCTACATATCCCTAGTTATAATGTCTATCCGTGTAATGGACATTCCCTACATATCCCTAGTTATAATGTCTATCCGTCTAATGGACCTTCCCTACATATCCCTAGTTATAATGTCTATCCGTGTAATGGACATTCCCTACATATCCCTAGTTATAATGTCTATCCGTGTAATGGACCTTCCCTACATATCCCTAGTTATAATGTCTATCCGTCTAATGGACCTTCCCTACATATCCCTAGTTATAATGTCTATCCGTCTAATGGACATTTCCTATATATCTCTAGTTATAATGTCTATCCATCTAATGGACATTCCCTATATATTCCTAGTTATAATGTCTATCCGCCTAATGGACCTTCCCTATATATCCCTAGTTATAATGTCTATCCGTCTAATGGACCTTCCCTACATATCCCTAGTTATAATGTCTATCCGTCTAATGGACATTCCCTATATATCCCTAGTTATAATGTCTATCCGTCTAATGGACCTTCCCTACATATCCCTAGTTATAATGTCTATCCGTGTAATGGACATTCCCTACATATCCCTAGTTATAATGTCTATCCGTCTAATGGACCTTCCCTATATATCCCTAGTTATAATGTCTATCCGTCTAATGGACCTTCCCTATATATCCCTAGTTATAATGTCTATCCGTGTAATGGACCTTCCCTACATATCCCTAGTTATAATGTCTATCCGTCTAATGGACCTTCCCTACATATCCCTAGTTATAATGTCTATCCGTCTAATGGACCTTCCCTATATATCCCTAGTTATAATGTCTATCCGTCTAATGGACCTTCCCTACATATCCCTAGTTATAATGTCTATCCGTGTAATGGACCTTCCCTACATATCCCTAGTTATAATGTCTATCCGTCTAATGGACCTTCCCTACATATCCCTAGTTATAATGTCTATCCGTGTAATGGACATTCCCTACTATCCCTAGTTATAATGTCTATCCGTCTAATGGACCTTCCCTATATATCCCTAGTTATAATGTCTATCCGTGTAATGGACCTTCCCTACATATCCCTAGTTATAATGTCTATCCGTGTAATGGACATTCCCTACATATCCCTAGTTATAATGTCTATCCGTCTAATGGACCTTCCCTATATATCCCTAGTTATAATGTCTATCCGTCTAATGGACATTCCCTACATATCCCTAGTTATAATGTCTATCCGTGTAATGGACCTTCCCTACATATCCCTAGTTATAATGTCTATCCGTCTAATGGACACTTCCCTACATATCCCTAGTTATAATGTCTATCCGTCTAATGGACCTTCCCTACATATCCCTAGTTATAATGTCTATCCGTCTAATGGACCTTCCCTATGTATCCCTAGTTATAATGTCTATCCGTCTAATGGACATTCCCTACATATCCCTAGTTATAATGTCTATCCGTGTAATGGACATTCCCTACATATCCCTAGTTATAATGTCTATCCGTGTAATGGACATTCCCTATATATCCCTAGTTATAATGTCTATCCGTGTAATGGACCTTCCCTATATATCCCTAGTTATAATGTCTATCCGTCTTATGGACATTCCCTATATATCCCTAGTTATAATGTCTATCCGTCTAATGGACATTCCCTATTTATCCCTAGTTATAATGTCTATCCGTCTAATGGACATTCCCTATATATCCCTAGTTATAATGTCTATCCGTCTAATGGACATTCCCTATATATCCCTAGTTATAATGTCTATCCGTCTAATGGACATTCCCTATATATCCCTAGTTATAATGTCTATCCGTCTAATGGACATTCCCTATATATCCCTAGTTATAATGTCTATCCGTGTAATGGACCTTCCCTACATATCCCTAGTTATAATGTCTATCCGTCTAATGGACCTTCCCTATATATCCCTAGTTATAATGTCTATCCGTCTAATGGACATTCCCTACATATCCCTAGTTATAATGTCTATCCGTGTAATGGACCTTCCCTATGTATCCCTAGTTATAATGTCTATCCGTCTAATGGACCTTCCCTACATATCCCTAGTTATAATGTCTATCCGTCTAATGGACATTCCCTATATATCCCTAGTTATAATGTCTATCCGTCTAATGGACCTTCCCTACATATCCCTAGTTATAATGTCTATCCGTGTAATGGACATTCCCTACATATCCCTAGTTATAATGTCTATCCGTCTAATGGACATTCCCTATATATCCCTAGTTATAATGTCTATCCGTGTTATGGACCTTCCCTACATATCCCTAGTTATAATGTCTATCCGTCTAATGGACCTTCCCTATATATCCCTAGTTATAATGTCTATCCGTCTAATGGACCTTCCCTACATATCCCTAGTTATAATGTCTATCCGTGTAATGGACCTTCCCTATATATCCCTAGTTATAATGTCTATCCGTCTAATGGACATTCCCTACATATCCCTAGTTATAATGTCTATCCGTCTAATGGACCTTCCCTATATATCCCTAGTTATAATGTCTATCCGTGTAATGGACCTTCCCTATATATCCCTAGTTATAATGTCTATCCGTGTAATGGACCTTCCCTACATATCCCTAGTTATAATGTCTATCCGTCTAATGGACCTTCCCTACATATCCCTAGTTATAATGTCTATCCGTCTAATGGACATTCCCTATATATCCCTAGTTATAATGTCTATCCGTCTAATGGACCTTCCCTACATATTCCTAGTTATAATGTCTATCCGTCTAATGGACATTCCCTACATATCCCTAGTTATAATGTCTATCCGTCTAATGGACCTTCCCTACATATCCCTAGTTATAATGTCTATCCGTCTAATGGACCTTCCCTACATATCCCTAGTTATAATGTCTATCCGTCTAATGGACCTTCCCTACATATCCCTAGTTATAATGTCTATCCGTGTAATGGACCTTCCCTACATATCCCTAGTTATAATGTCTATCCGTGTAATGGACCTTCCCTACATATCCCTAGTTATAATGTCTATCCGTCTAATGGACCTTCCCTATATATCCCTAGTTATAATGTCTATCCGTCTAATGGACCTTCCCTACATATCCCTAGTTATAATGTCTATCCGTCTAATGGACATTCCCTACATATCCCTAGTTATAATGTCTATCCGTCTTATGGACATTCCCTATATATCCCTAGTTATAATGTCTATCCGTCTAATGGACCTTCCCTACATATCCCTAGTTATAATGTCTATCCGTGTAATGGACCTTCCCTATATATCCCTAGTTATAATGTCTATCCGTGTAATGGACCTTCCCTACATATCCCTAGTTATAATGTCTATCCGTCTAATGGACCTTCCCTACATATCCCTAGTTATAATGTCTATCCGTCTAATGGACATTCCCTATATATCCCTAGTTATAATGTCTATCCGTCTAATGGACCTTCCCTATATATCCCTAGTTATAATGTCTATCCGTGTAATGGACATTCCCTACATATCCCTAGTTATAATGTCTATCCGTGTAATGGACCTTCCCTACATATCCCTAGTTATAATGTCTATCCGTCTAATGGACCTTCCCTATATATCCCTAGTTATAATGTCTATCCGTGTAATGGACATTCCCTACATATCCCTAGTTATAATGTCTATCCGTCTAATGGACATTCCCTACATATCCCTAGTTATAATGTCTATCCGTCTAATGGACATTCCTTACATATCCCTAGTTATAATGTCTATCCGTCTAATGGACATTCCCTACATATCCCTAGTTATAATGTCTATATCCGTCTAATGGACATTCCCTACATATCCCTAGTTATAATGTCTATCCATCTAATGGACATTCCCTACATATCCCTAGTTATAATGTCTATCCGTGTAATGGACATTCCCTACATATCCCTAGTTATAATGTCTATCCGTGTAATGGACATTCCCTACATATCCCTAGTTATAATGTCTATCCGTCTAATGGACCTTCCCTATATATCCCTAGTTATAATGTCTATCCATCTAATGGACCTTCCCTATATATCCCTAGTTATAATGACTATCCGTGTAATGGACCTTCCCTACATATCCCTAGTTATAATGTCTATCCGTGTAATGGACCTTCCCTACATATCCCTAGTTATAATGTCTATCCGTGTAATGGACCTTCCCTACATATCCCTAGTTATAATGTCTATCCGTGTAATGGACCTTCCCTACATATCCCTAGTTATAATGTCTATCCGTGTAATGGACCTTCCCTACATATCCCTAGTTATAATGTCTATCCGTGTAATGGACCTTCCCTATATATCCCTAGTTATAATGACTATCCGTGTAATGGACATTCCCTATATATCCCTAGTTATAATGTCTATCCGTGTAATGGACCTTCCCTACATATCCCTAGTTATAATGTCTATCCGTCTAATGGACCTTCCCTATATATCCCTAGTTATAATGTCTATCCGTGTAATGGACCTTCCCTACATATCCCTAGTTATAATGTCTATCCGTCTAATGGACATTCCCTATATATCCCTAGTTATAATGTCTATCCGTGTAATGGACCTTCCCTATATATCCCTAGTTATAATGTCTATCCGCCTTATGGACATTCCCTACATATCCCTAGTTATAATGTCTATCCGTGTAATGGACCTTCCCTACATATCCCTAGTTATAATGTCTATCCGTCTAATGGACATTCCCTACATATCCCTAGTTATAATGTCTATCCGTCTAATGGACCTTCCCTATGTATCCCTAGTTATAATGTCTATATCCGTGTAATGGACCTTCCCTACATATCCCTAGTTATAATGTCTATCCGTCTAATGGACCTTCCCTACATATCCCTAGTTATAATGTCTATCCGTGTAATGGACCTTCCCTACATATATCCCTAGTTATAATGTCTATCCGTGTAATGGACCTTCCCTATATATCCCTAGTTATAATGTCTATCCGTGTAATGGACCTTCCCTACATATCCCTAGTTATAATGTCTATCCGTGTAATGGACCTTCCCTACATATCCCTAGTTATAATGTCTATCCGTCTAATGGACCTTCCCTATGTATCCCTAGTTATAATGTCTATCCGTGTAATGGACCTTCCCTATATATCCCTAGTTATAATGTCTATCCGTCTAATGGACCTTCCCTACATATCCCTAGTTATAATGTCTATCCGCCTAATGGACCTTCCCTACATATCCCTAGTTATAATGTGTCTATCCGTGTAATGGACATTCCCTACATATCCCTAGTTATAATGTCTATCCATCTAATGGACCTTCCCTATATATCCCTAGTTATAATGTCTATCCGTGTAATGGACATTCCCTACATATCCCTAGTTATAATGTCTATCCGTCTAATGGACCATCCCTACATATCCCTAGTTTTAATGTCTATCCGTCTAATGGACATTCCCTACATATCCCTAGTTATAATGTCTTTCCGTCTAATGGACCTTCCCCTACATATCCCTAGTTATAATGTGTATCCGCCTTATGGACATTCCCTATATATCCCTAGTTATAATGTCTATCCGCCTTATGGACATTCCCTACATATCCCTAGTTATAATGTCTATCCGCCTTATGGACCTTCCCTACATATCCCTAGTTATAATGTCTATCCGCCTTATGGACCTTCCCTACATATCCCTAGTTATAATGTCTATCCGTCTAATTGACCTTCCCTATATATCCCTAGTTATAATGTCTATCCGTCTAATGGACATTCCCTATATATCTCTAGTTATAATGTCTATCCGTCTAATGGACATTCCCTATATATCCCTAGTTATAATGTCTATCCGCCTTATGGACATTCCCTACATATCCCTAGTTATAATGTCTATCCGTCTTATGGACCTTCCCTAATATTCCTAGTTATAATGTCTATCCGTGTAATGGACATTCCCTATATATCCCTAGTTATAATGTCTTATCCGTGTAATGGACATTCCCTACATATATCCCTAGTTATAATGTCTATCCGTGTAATGGACCTTCCCTATGTATCCCTAGTTATAATGTCTATCCGTGTAATGGACCTTCCCTACATATCCCTAGTTATAATGTCTATCCGTGTAATGGACCTTCCCTACATATCCCTAGTTATAATGTCTATCCATCTAATGGACATTCCCTACATATTCCTAGTTATAATGTCTATCCTCTAATGGACTTCCCTATATATCCCTAGTTATAATGTCTATCCGTCTAATGGACATTCCCTACATATTCCCTAGTTATAATGTCTATCCGTGTAATGGACCTTCCCTATATATCCCTAGTTTTAATGTCTATCCGTCTAATGGACCTTCCCTACATATCCCTAGTTATAATGTCTATCCGCCTTATGGACATTCCCTACATATCCCTAGTTATAATGTCTATCCATCTAATGGACCTTCCCTATATATCCCTAGTTATAATGCTATCCGTGTAATGGACATTCCCTACATATCCCTAGTTATAATGTCTATCCGTCTAATGGACCTTCCCTATATATCCCTAGTTATAATGTCTATCCGTGTAATGGACCTTCCCTACATATCCCTAGTTATATAATGTCCATATCCGTCTAATGCACATTCCCTACATATCCCTAGTTATAATGTCTATCCATCTAATGGACATTCCCTATATATTCCTAGTTATAATGTCTATCCGTGTAATGGACCTTCCCTTCATATCCCTAGTTAAAAATCAGTCTAACTGTATATCTAAATTTTATCTTATTAAAAGCAAAAACTTACCTTACATATACATTGTAGGCCTATGTATATGTTTGCTGAATAATGTACATGGTACATCTGTATACATGTAGAATGTATACATAATTAACGAGTGAAAATACCTTTCACTTCTTGTCATATTTCCATCAAATACTCTAAAGCTTCATAGAACTATGCTGTTTTACTTGCCAATGTAGAATCGGCTATTACACTGAATCAGGCTATTATAACCGATAAACTATATATATATGAGTGGCCTCTTAATGGGGTTATTATATATATATATATATATATTAGCCGGATAAGATTTTCAGCGATCCCGATTTCGGAGTCAAAGATGCACTCGGCTATTTCCGTTATAAACAGCCAATCCCGACGGATACAGTTTCGGGTTGCGTTTTGCGATATTTTAACGTTGATAAACATTGCCAATATTTCAAATATCTTGTTGTAATTTTGAAAACTTTCTAATTCAGGTATAACAACGTTTGTAGGAAGTGAAAAACTCTAATAAACCTATGGATTTAGTCCCTTTAATAATAATATGGACCGAGCCAGGCTGTTCTTCTGTGGTCTGCTACCTTATAATGGCGTCTTCCTTTATATATAATGTGCTGCGCATGTCACAACGACGGAAGTCGAAAAAACGAAAAAGCGAAAATCCAATGTTTGCTTTTTCGCTTTTTCGCGTTTTTCTAAACACGAAAAAGCGAAAAAGCCCAAAAAATCCACGAAAAAGCGACGGAATGGATTTTCGGTTTTTCGCTTTTTCGTTTTTCTTTTTTTTCGCTTTTTCGCTTTTTCGCGTTGGGAAAATGCGAAAAAGCGAAAATCCGATGTTTGCTTTTTCGCTTTTTTCGCGTTTTTTTCTAACACAAAAAAGCGAAAAAGCCAAAAAATTACCACGAAAAAGCGACGGAATGGATTTTCGCTTTTTCGCTTTTTCGTTTTTCGTTTTTTGGCTTTTTCGCTTTTTCGCTTTGCATTTTTTCGCTTTTTCGCTTTTTCGCGTTGGAAAAAGAGCGAAAAAGCGAAAAAAGCGAAAATGGCACAAATCAGCCACCATAAATTCAGGTATAAGAACGTTTGTAGGAAGTCAAAAACCCTAATAAACCTATGGATTTAGTCCCTTTATAATAATAATATGGACCGAGCCAGGTTGTCCTTCTGTGGTCTGCTACCTTATAATGGCGTCCTCCTTTATAATAAAAAGTGCTGCGCATGTCACAACGACGGAAGTAGAAAAAACGAAAAAGCGAAAATTCAATGTTTGCTTTTTCGCTTTTTCGCGTTTTTCCAAACACGAAAAAGCGAAAAAGCCCAAATAAATCCACGAAAAAGCGACGGAATGGATTTTCGCTTTTTCGTTTTTTTCGCTTTTTCGCGTTGGGAAAATGCGAAAAAGCGAAAATCCGATGTTTGCTTTTTAGCTTTTTCGGCTTTTTTCTAACACAAAAAAGCGAAAAAGCAAAAAAAATACCACGAAAAAGCGACGGAATGGATTTTCGCTTTTTCGTTTTTTTTGGCTTTTTGGCTTTTTCGCTTTGCATTTTTTCGCTTTTTCGCGTTGGAAAAAGTGCGAAAAAGTAAAATAGAATTTTCGCTTTTTCGCGTTTTTTCCAACACGAAAAAGCGAAAATGGCACAAATCAGCCACCATAATAAATTACTCACGATTATGTTGATTACAACATCAATAGAAATAAGGAAATTGTGGAGTGTTTGTTTTGTATTCCTGTGAGGGTGTGAATGCCAACTTTTTAATAGTGGATATTTCACACATTTACTTGCATTTCAGTAATTTTTTTTATTTTACTAGTTAACTGTATGTCTTTTAAACAACTGTTCTTATTTGTGCAACCTAACTGAAGCATGCCTATTCTCAGGAAGATGCTTGATAATGCACTGAAGTAAAACTGTGAGGCGCGATATTTAACAATTGAAAACAATTATCGTGTTCCATTACAAGATTCAACACGAATAATGATATTTAAAACCGAAACATGATCAGGAGGGGGGTCGCTTTTTTGGTGTCTTCGGCGGCATGCTTCAGTGAGATAGCACTATGTACAAGGACAAAAACATAGACATCCACACACAGACCGCATACAGTGGAGACCACCGTCCTTAAAGTGGCCATGGGTGTTAATAGGACGTCAACGTTAACATGATAAACCAAACACAGAATACTTTAAAACTCGCCGCTAGTTATGAGGTCTCGTCAAAATAACTTGATAAAAACAGAACTTATCATCAATCAAGAGAAATCATATACCTCATATCATAAGCACGGGCAATAAAGGCTAATAACTATCGGCGTAGGATTCGGTGTAGGTTGTCGCTGCCGCCGAAGGACTTGCGATAAAACATGATCACTGAACACTCCCACGATTCTAATTTGTACCCATAACATGCTTCGTATCTCTCGTTTATCCTATCCTCACCAACATCACGCTTCGTGTCATTTAGGGCCTCGTTTCATCAATACGTCTTGGCTTTAAAGAAACTCGGTACTGGTAACTTAAGCTTTCTCAATAGGAAAACATTACAGGAGTGTAAGGGACGCCCCTTATTATATTTACCGTCGCATATAACAACACCTTAATGCTTTCCTGTGGAGGAATTTAAGTTGAGGAAAGTTGATGAAACGAACTTGAGTTGACGAAGCTTTTGTATTTTGATTACTGCTCATTTACACACTTGCAAACATTATTTGGATCTCGGTTTAAGAGGCGTTTATTGAAAATCTGACGACTAGGCTGTTGGCAACCGGAATTTTATTCGCAATGCTCGGCTAGTGTGCAATGAGTTTATTGACGAACAGTAAGAAAATGTGAAAGAAGCGTAATTTAAATTCTTGCTGACGGGACATTCCAATTCCACGTGAACAGTTTTACGTCTAATTTTGGTATTATAGCCCTATTTCTAATTTCGGTCGAGTGTTGAAATTATAAAGAAGCTTTAAAGCCTTTTGTCAGTTGGGAGACGACACAGAGAATAGCCTTACGTCAACACTGTAATGAAAAGGAAATCCTAGACTAGCTCATTCCAGAGAAAACCTAATTTGAAATTTCTTTTTAAATTCCAATTCCTGCAAAATGTAAAGATTGGGGAATTCTTATTGTAAGTTTGGCATGGTCTTTTAAACATCTAGGTATTGCTTTTGATAGATTTTTTTTTAATTTTTCACACGTTCGCATTTGACGCTTGCAGACTTGAATGATACCTTGATTTTCAATGCAATAAAGACATTTCATTGTAACTGAGAGATACATGACGACGGTGAGTATCGTGAACAGACTCTAAGATCCTGGACTCTTCGCGCTGGAAAATAAATGAATTCAGTGATTGTTATTGGGAGTCAAATATGTATTTATATACTCAAATATATTGCCACGTAAACATTAGACGTAAAGAATAATACATATTAATACTTGAAGGAATTGACGCGTATTCAATAATGGAAATATTGGTTAGTGTTCACCCACCTTCATTGTTTACGTGATTTAAAGAGAAAGTTATCAAAGAATAAAAAATTGCCTTTGTTTTATATATCATACCGATTTACAAGATATGCCCTACAAGTGCCCTACACGCCGTATTTCAAGAGTTATTAAATCATTCCTTTCAGCGGTCGACTAAACTTCCAACAAAACAAAAACCCTTAAACGCTATAATCTCTATGATTGAAAAATGTACACGTTTTCTGTGAGTTCTGACCTTTTGACAAAACATTAAACGGACTCTTCAATATTTAATTATGGCTCAACTTTCAATTGGTATTAGGAAAAGAAACCGCGAGAGAAATTGCAATTTGTAGGACATAAAACAAGATGAAGAGGTTATGAACATGAAGCGTTCATCCTAAAGTCGTCACCCAAGTGACAAACAAAACTGTTGCCGTACAACTACTAATGAAGTTTCTCGCAATTCAAATTATCTGGAGGAAAGCTTCACTGCAGTGTTGATATTTTTTACTCAAGCTTGCACAATTTTCGAATAGAAACTGCCAGAAGCTGAGAAGATGATAATGACGTCAAGCCAACTCATTTCATTCTGTTTTCAAACCGAGACAATTATTCTCTGGGGTGAAGCAGTTTTTGCTTATGAATGCATTTGTCTTACAGAAGGTTAAGCACACTGAGTATTTTACACTTACAACAACATCAATTCTGACTAGAACAGAGACAATCGTTTTTATTTTCTCTGTCACATTGACACGGGTATAGCTTATGGCCAATTATTTTGCTTCAGAGATATTGTATTGTTACATGGTTAGTCAATAAACTGACATTAAATTAACCATTTTATTCGATTTTAAAACAAACCTCAGTGTTTTACATTAGTTATACATTTCACCGTATCGCGGCCAGGTGGGGTGCGCTATGCGGTGTCTTCGTTGAGATGAAAAGATGACAATAGGGGAGATATCCACTGTGGAGCAGACGATACACTTACTGAAAGCACACGCTCACGTACAACCATTGAACTGTTAAGCATAAATAAATAACAACTATCATTGCACCGTACGTGGAATGGAAATATTACAACTTTCAAGATACAAACGTTTACCTCAGACACACTCATGCTATTTAGCACACAGCGATGTCAATATTAAATGTGTCCAACTAGTGAAATTATTATTCCTTATTTGTATACAAGGGCTTTGAATATAACTATCATGAGCTTGAAATGACTTATTAAAAGATAGATGAAGCACATACAGCCATTCTTATATATCATGAATTCTAGGAGATCAGTTTGGGAGAACAATACCCTATTCAATCACTGCTTTGATATCTATTTCCAATCGGACATTGAAATAAATGATTTTGTTTAGCTTAGAACAAAGCTTATGTCACATCCATGTGGACTCGTTTTTATTCCTGTTTGATCTAGTAGGGAAAACAGTGACCGAGTGGTTACGACATGCTACTTCAAGCCATCAACCTCTCGGTCGTGAGTTCGAATTGGAGTGTTTTTTTATTCTAGAACCTTGCCGTTAATAGGACGTTGGTCTAACCAAACCAAACATTTTGTTCACCAAGATTTTCCGCCTTGTACTATTGGGATATAGATTCGTATTTTCCTTCATATCAGGTTTCGTACTTTTGTCCATGGCTTCTCATCATTCAAATCGTGATCGAAGACCGAGTGGGTAGCGAGATTTACATTTGCATAAATTGTCCATAAAACAATGCAAGCCTTATTTACATTTTCGAGATCATATCGGGACATCCTGTAAATATCCTAAAATCCCGTATATTGTCATCACGATCGAAAACATACGCGTTTATTAATTAAAAATAATATCGATGAAAATATACAATTTATTACTAATTGGACAATCATAAATAGATCCATTTCACCATGAATTTATTGAGCCGTCAGGTGATTGTCCCTGGCGGGTATTTTTTGCCTGCGTCATGTGATATCAGCCAATATCTCACGCATTTCTCCTATCAGTTAATACTGTCTAGTTCAGCGGCGGATCTGTCAGCTTTATTTGTTAATATAGACTGATAGATGTTGATTAAAAGGATGACACACTGTGGTCAGTGGATAAAGACAGTGTCATGTGAAAGTAAGCAGGACACGTTTACAAGTCGTATATCACGGTTTTAAACTGTTGATTGACTAAATTTGGGATTTTTTTCTTATCTTCCTAACGTCTCTCTTGACACTGCCTGATATTTGGCCTTAAATTGAGCCCTCTCCCTTTTGAGGAAGGCTCTGCGTTCTTTCCCTTGGCCAAGACACATTATGGCGGCAGTGTTTGTTCACGCTTAGTGCTCGGCTAAAGGGAATGTGACGACTGGTTTGCCCTTTGTCAGTATAATGTGATCGGGTGGGTTGTACTGCTCGGTGTGTTTGGCTGCATGTTTAAGTGAGATACGGTAGCAATATAAAAACGGCAAGGGCCCATAACTACAAAGACACATAACTATATCACAGCTTACTAAAACGCACATTTTCACACACAAACGCGTGGAACGTCCTTCAATGGCATTAGCCGTTAAAAGACCTTAAAGCGTAATCAACAACAAATCAATAAGTTCCTCAATCAGTGATACGAAAATATGAAAAAGATGGAAATGAAAATAGTAGTAATGGTAAGTATCATTCATTAAGTACAAAACAACACAGGTATATTGACAATGATGATCTCGTAATTAAGTACAAAACAACACAGGTGTATTGACAATGATGATCTCGTGATTAAGTACAAAACAACACAGGTGTATTGACAATGATGATATCGTGATTAAGTACAAAACAACACAGGTGTATTGACAATGATGATCTCGTGATTAAGTACAAAACAACACAGGTGTATTGACAATGATGATCTCGTGATTAAGTACAAAACAACACAGGTGTATTGACAATGATGATCTCGTGATTAAGTACAAAACAACGCAGGTGTATAGAAAATGATGATCTCGTGATTAAGTACAAAACAACACAGGTATATAGACAATGATGATCTCGTGATTAAGTACAAAACAACACAGGTGTATTGACAATGATGATCTCGTGATTAAGTACAAAACAACACAGTTGTATTGACAATGATGATCTCGTGATTAAGTACAAAACAACACAGGTGTATTGACAATGATGATCTCGTGATTTTATCAGCTCAATATCATAAAACTGTTTACATTATCGGTTAAGTTCATGCACATGTACAATTCAAGATTTAACAACACGGATATGTAGCCTCTCAAAACGCATGCGTAAAGATTCCTTGATTTCATCTGTTATTATGATACAAAATCCTTCGCCAAACAAAAACTACCCGTATGGATTGGCACTTGTCCCCAGGGTTCGAATTAATGGTTTTTGAAAACACACTGAATGCTGGTAGGATAATATTCAGTACATAGCTATTTCCTACACTTCGGATCACAGTTCTGTATTCTACATCAGTTTTACGTGGAAATGGACAGAAAGTTCAATAAAAACAATCGATGGAATATAAACAAAAATAAGTTCAGACTGTAAAGAAATATATCAGATACATAATGCAGCTAACAGTATTGCAAAAGGTAAATTTTGTCTTTTTTTGCAAGTGAATAAATGCGCGGCTGTATTCTGAAATGTATTCATATATTCATTATACATTCGATGTCTTATTATTGATTTAGTGTCACATCATCATTGGGATACTTGTTATTCTCTTTTTATCTTTCAAAGGGGTCTGACCAAGTTAGTTAACATCAGGTTCAATTATAAAGTGCACATGTAACATTAGAAGCTTCACTATAACAAATGAATTCTGCTTTCCTGAAAATGTCACTTGGGTCAGTTTAGCTGTAATTGCTCCTGTGAACGTCGCCCAAAGGGACAAACGTAGTTTCAAGCTGATATTCATATGATTGTGATGTCAATGACCTGCCCTCGGTCAATGTAACGATACAGCGATTGCTTACCCGTCCTCAGCAGTGTCCTCTATAAACAAATCGTTTTTAATATCAGCTCTCTAACAGGTATATTGTAACAGGTCTTATTTGTTTATCGCGTTCTTCGTCCTCTCTCACACACTCTTTTTCTTTCAATTATATACTTTTTAATCTGACGTTAATACACACAATAATGACGTATTAATTACTCTCTCTTTATCTCTATTGCTGGTGTACTGGCAGGCCTACGCCAGTTACTGCTGAATGTTGAACTTTCCTGTATGCGATTTGTTGTGCGTGTGAGTGTGTAGTATGTCTTGGCATATTGTGTTTTTTTTATATCTTGCCCATTTTAAAGTGCTGTCTTTCTGGGGCATACTGTCAAAGACACTAAACAAGTACATCGTATATCTCATCTAGTCTACATTAAACTGAAAATGTCGAACCAGTTGTCGGATTAACTTTTTGCTTAGCGCTATTTAAGAGTCGCGGTCAAAGGGATGAACCCGGAGCCTTTACATTCGGAGACGAACTCTGAACTCAAGGCTAAACGTGAGACTATTCCCTACTTCTTTTGTATTAAAACATCTCATTAGAATTGTGTTCTTTAACCTAACAAATGCCTTGGTATAAACCAAAATCCAAACAAAGCTGCATAAGTCGGTCCCAGATCTTCAGTTCGTCTTCTCCTGCTTAGTCTATAATTGACGAGTACTACGGTGTTATAGGTTTTACGTTTAATTACAGAAATATTCCGAGCTATCGGAGAACGGCTACTAGCTGTAAGCGTGATTGCGGCAGAGACTTGAAGCACGGTAGCCGTTGGATACGATCGAGTGAGCAATACATTATATTGCTCCCGGATGTTCCGGGATACATCAGTGCTAGTGTGGAGTCGGGACTGGTCACTTCACAGTTTCCCGCTATATGGAACAGTCCTTTGGTCGACATAACACCTGCTGTGTTGCTATTGGTTACGGATATATTACGTACGTACAGTGTACGGGTGACTTAACGTATCAATAGATTGACACACATCGATAGCATTAACTATAACTTCACTAACATCGTGTCCCTTCTATACATTCCACACACTTAAGTAAGCCAAGACAACCACTTCATTATTTTTAATTTTACCATTGTTATTTAAGTAAAATGGAGGATGTTGTTTATTTATTTGTTTAGGTAGTGGTTCCCTAAGACAGCGGTTTATAAAGTGAGGTCTTTTTCTACCTGGAGAACCATATGGCGCGAGGAGACCAGGTGTAATTCCGGGAGAAATCCATCATCAATTGAAAGCATGTGTTTCCACGAGAATTAGACTTTGTATACTTGGAAGTTATATAGATCATATCAATCGATACCATTCCGACTCAAACCGGGACCACCAGGGAGGACTATGTTACCAGTAAGTATACCTCATAAGTGACAATGATACATAATTGCCATTAAACTCGTTTATTTAACTTTATTATATTAGATAAGAAGCATTTCAAAACTATTTTATACTTTTATTTGTATTTGATATTCGAAAAGAAACTGCGATTTATTAAATGAATGCAATTTTGGATTATTCAATCATTTTTAATCAGATTAACATTGTCAAAAAAAAAAAAAGCCTTGTGGTAAATACAGAAATAACTATGTAAGATGAAAACTTTGTGGTACATTTAACACAAATTACCAAGTGACAACTTGTCTGTGATCTATATGCGATGATGTACATTAATTCTTCACTATGGTTATGAATATGAAGTTTCATTTTAATCTTTATTATCTTTAATATATGTAGTATCGCATACGTTTATAGATAATTACGCATGGAATAGACAACTTATTAGCAACTCTTCATGTATTGTTCAATTAGATACTAAATTGTGATTTAGCAAATATGACAAAAAATATTCATGTACGTGATTTAATGCAACTCTACAAATACTGCCAAAAATAATCATATACGTATTATAAGTTCAATTGTCCTCATAAGGTGACAAATACAGTAATAAGTATTGTCTATATCTGAAATGTTCAATGGATGTTTACCAATAAGTTCAATTGTCCTCATAAGGTGACAAATACAGTAATAAGTATTGTCTATATCTGAAATGTTCAATGGATGTTTACAAATAAGTTCAATTGTCCTCATAAGGTGACAAATACAGTAATAAGTATTGTCTATATCTGAAATGTTCAAAGGATGTTTACAATAAGTTCAATTGTCCTCATAAGGTGACAAATACAGTAATAAGTATTATCTGTATCTGAAATGTTCAATGGATGTTTACAAATAAGTTCAATTGTCCTCATAAGGTGACAAATACAGTAATAAGTATTGTCTATATCTGAAATGTCCAATGGATGTTTACGATAAGTTCAATTGTCCTCATAAGGTGACAAATACAGTAATAAGTATTGTCTATATCTGAAATGTTCAATGGATGTTTACGATAAGTTCAATTGTCCTCATAAGGTGACAAATACAGTAATAAGTATTGTCTTATCTGAAATGTTCAATGGATGTTTACTGAAATGTTCAATGATGTTTCAAAGTTCAATTGTCCTCATAAGGTGACAAATACAGTAATAAGTATTATCTGTATCTGAAATGTTCAATGGATGTTTACAAATAAGTTCAATTGTCCTCATAAGGTGACAAATACAGTAATAAGTATTGTCTGTATCTGAAATGTCCAATGGATGTTTACAATAAGTTCAATTGTCCCCATAAGGTGACAAATACAGTAATAAGTATTGTCTATATCTGAAATGTTCAATGGATGTTTACGATAAGTTCAATTGTCCTCATAAGGTGACAAATACAGTAATAAGTATTGTCTGTATCTGAAATGTCCAATGGATGTTTACGATAAGTTCAATTGTCCTCATAAGGTGACAAATACAGTAATAAGTATTGTCTATATCTGAAATGTTCAATGGATGTTTACAATAAGTTCAATTGTCCTCATAAGGTGACAAATACAGTAATAAGTATTGTCTATATCTGAAATGTTCAATGGATGTTTACAATAAGTTCAATTGTCCTCATAAGGTGACAAATACAGTAATAAGTATTGTCTGTATCTGAAATGTTCAAGCGCGTATTATATATCAAATATACGTAATTGTTTTCATTGAGTCAAATAATTTGTATATTTGGAACACCATTAAAATTTACGCTTTAAAATAATAACTTATGTTTGATTTCTAAGTTGTTTATCAAATAGTTTACACTACCTTGTATTGTTTTCATTAAATGGTGTAGACAATTACGCCGTTTGAGACAAGAATATGTTATTGCTTTGCTAACTGTTTTAAAGATTGGTATAATGTCAATGTAATAGTTATAGCCGAATTAATGATTATAATTGAACATAAAATAAAGTGGCCCGTGCTCCTATATGGTCTACACTATTTTTAAACATTCATGAATCATTCGAGACAGTGAAATTTGACTTCCACTTCATGGAAGGAAATCAATATAAAATTTCTAAAGAATCGATACGTCAAAATTTGTCTTTTACATGCAATACATATTTATTTTTTTTATTTCGACATTCTTCGCCAACAACATTTCTAAAATAGAAAAAAAATACTGTTAAAATTCGCGCATAGCACAGAAACTGCACTGGAGATTGTTATATGAGCTTAGAATGATGTTAAAGCCGACCTTCACTTAAAACCGATTTCATTTCCTATCACCATTACTCTTCAGAAAGTCGTCTAACACGATTACAAGTGTTACACGCGCGCTCAGCCTACGCTTGTGCGAGGAAAGTGGTTTAAATGTATACCAAAGTTAAATAGAGTAACAATGGTATTAACAAATTTGACAAGTAGCATTTTTTTATACCGAAGATCGTTTAAAACATTTGAAATCTTCATTTTCCTATGTTAATTGTCTCTGACTAATTGCTTCGAAATGGAAGATCGATTTGTCTTCCATGCTTGTCCTCATTCTACTTCAAACCTCGAGTCATTGGATTAGTGTTTACCTCACCAATATCAAGACACGTATCCGTTCATATCGGTTCATTAATATCGTCAGCGTTTGTTTATCACTTTGGTGTCGCCAATGCCAAGAACGGTACAAACGGTCGCATTTTGAAGCCTAAGAATCTACATTATGTACTACTACTTAAACTTCAGTTTGATGTTATTGTATCACATCGTTAGGTCATTGACTTATTATCATTACATCAATTAAAATCATATATCATCCCACCTCTGGTAAGTTATGACTTATTATCATATATTATCCCACCTCTGGTAAGTTATGACTTATTATCATATATTATCCCACCTCTGGTAAGTTATGACTTATTATCATATATTATCCCACCTCTGGTAAGTTATGACTTATTATCATATATTATCCCACCTCTGGTAAGTTTATGACTTATTATCATATATTATCCCACCTCTGGTAAGTTATGACTTATTATCATATATTATCCCACCTCTGGTAAGTTATGACTTATTATCATATATTATCCCACCTCTGGTAAGTTATGACTTATTATCATATATTATCCCACCTCTGGTAAGTTATGACTTATTATCATATATTATCCCACCTCTGGTAAGTTATGACTTATTATCATATATTATCCCACCTCTGGTAAGTTATGACTTATTATCATATATTATCCCACCTCTGGTAAGTTATGACTTATTATCATATATTATCCCACCTCTGGTAAGTTATGACTTATTATTATACAATTATGGCCCTCTGTGGAGGGATACATCTAGAATTGTCTCCCTGGAAAGAGTTATTTTCTCGAGGGCGAAGCCCGAGAGAAAATAACTCTTTTCAGGGAGACAATTCTAGATGTATCCCGACACATAGGGACATAATTATTTTATTATACCGAACAAAATTAAAAGAAATCTCTGTTAAAAGAACCCATGAAGATATTTCCCAACAACAACGTTGTTAAATTCGTTGGGCTACAAAAAAATAAACAACACCGTTGCCATTGTTGGTTGACGTTGCAGATGACGTCAACTTCCGGTCACGTGCGGAGCTTCCAACGGGTTATTTCCCTGGGGTTATTTCCCTCGGGGGTTATTTCCCTGGGGTTATTTCCCTCGGGGGTTATTTCCCTGGGGTTATTTCCCTCGCCTTCCAATTCCGGGGGAAACATCTAACTTATTCAATGTCATGTGATCAAGTTATAATCCAATCAGAACATTCTAAATGAAAGTTATGACTTATTAACATATATTATCCCACCTCTGGTAAGTTATGACTTATTATCATATATTATCCAACCTCTGGTAAGTTATGACTTATTATCATATATCATCCCACCTCTGGTAAGTTATGACTTATTATCATATATTATCCCACCTCTGGTAAGTTATGACTTATTATCATATATCATCCCACCTCTGGTAAGTTATGACTTATTATCATATATTATCCCACCTCTGGTAAGTTATGACTTATTGTCATATATTATCCCACCTCTGGTAAGTTATGACTTATTATCATATATTATCCCACCTCTGGTAAGTTATGACTTATAATCATATATTATCCCACCTCTGGTAAGTTATGACTTATTATCATATATTATCCCACCTCTGGTAAGTTATGACTTATTATCATATATTATCCCACCTCTGGTAAGTTATGACTTATTATCATATATTATCTCACCTCTGGTAAGTTACTTGGAATCCGATTTGTCGAGAATGGTAAAATATTTTCTTATATGGGATAGCTACCTGGCGTAATAATAGTTTTAACGAGGTCATGATTGATTATGACGTCATTTTAAGCAGACCGCATGCCATAAACAAACATGTCTGACAGGCGAAGCGAGTTAATGTGAGCGCCAAATAATTCGTACTGTGAATTAACAATTATGTGAGAGGGTTTGTCAGCATCGAATTTGAAAAGCTATTATGTCATTTTCAAGTATTCGACAAATTCGACACAGAACAGTTGAAATCTGAAAGATGAACTTTCAAACATGCATAAAATTGAAGTCGAAGGCCAAAAGTGAGGCGGTGTCAAGGCGGACGTTAGGAAGTGAGGCGGTGTCAAAAGAAGTGAGGCGGTGTCAAGGGAGAAGTTAGGAAGAAAAGAGTAGTTAGGAAACAGATAAAAGATAAGAACCTAAATTTAGTCACCTTTTACGATCATGCTATACGAGCAGCAGGTAACTACAGGACCAGTATCACATGTGTTTTTATCACCCCTGTAATACACTATATAACTAATAATGTGGCATGTATATGTTGATTTCGCGCCTAATAACCGGAGGAGTGTCTCCAACGGTATTCGGTATTACCATGATGTGAATTGCGCTATCACATGGAAAAAATCAATGGTTATTATGAGTGTTCGGGTGGCATGTTGATTAGTCTTTCGCCTTTCCACAACTCTCTGGGTTCAGCACGGACGTGAAAAGGACAAGGATCACCTGCCTGTCCAGGTGGGCTTTCTCTGAGCACTCCGGTTTCCTCCCACTCTAACATCCTTGCACGTTTAAATTACATGTAATTCATATGAATTCTTACGTGTTTCGCAATCAGCGATGTAAAGATGAGCGCGCAGCCTCCTGATACATGTATTCACTTCACGTATTCATTTTTGCTTACAATTCAAATAGTAAATCTTCGCCAGTGATATTAAAATGATTGTAACAACTTGTAACATTGTTTGGTATTTTTAACTACGGTTTCCCGATTTTCAAAATAACGCTGAATTTTATACTGGCCCAGAAGTTTTTTTTCTCGTTATTCAGCTTGTTCGTACATTGTTTGCCCAATTATTCTTGTGTCACTTGCATCCGACTCAACATGCCCCGAACTGTTCCGAGGACGTTCAACTTCCTTGAACAAAGCGAACAAATATGATCCATAACCTTATATCCCCTGCGGGGAAACCCCTAAATTTATTTTTGTATCCGCCTGTCAGCACTATACCATATCGCAGTGGGATTCCTGTTCCGTAAACTAGAGCATTACATTGTCTTTGACAGCACCCCGGGGCAAATGTCTACAACGACCATGACAGAGCGCGTCAATAATATAGAAATCTCATTACGTTAACGTCAGAAACCGAATTACCATTGCCACTTCCCCTGTCGTGAGGAGCCTTGTTTCTTGTGTAAATAGTCTCAAATCAATTATAACACCTTGTCTGAAACCATAATGTCTCCGCATCACTTAGTTACCCATTCCTTATAAAGTTAACGTTGGATTAACAAGTAATTTCCGAAATCCTAAAACCGGGGTTTTTTGTTGACATTATGTTTGTATTCTATTTTGCACTGCCATTTTAGCTCAGCTGAAAATATGTACTTTTCTTTGTGGATTCCAACCTCCTTTAAATAAAGTTAGGCGGGTTTTACATTTTTGTTTTAATTTCGTTAAAGGAAAATAAGTTTTATAAATGATTTAAAGTTTTATATCGATATTTACTCTCTAAGTTGTTACCTTTGTGATTGTAAAACATTTCTCAAGTAAGTCAGTCTCTCAAGACCTAACAGACATATGATATTGTCAATAAGGTTCCTACAGCTTCATCTTTTTTCATAAATTCAAACTAGGGAATATCATCACTTACGGATAATTCATTAATGTAAATTCTTGCATGTGTTTATGAAATAAAGCATTTAGAATAAACCGAATGAAATCCCAATTCGATTCACCAACACATATCAAAACTATTGCATATTGGGACTTTACAATTCGATGTTTGGACATATTCGGAACTATTTTATGACAAATGTCTTATCAAACACTACTATATTCTTCCACTTCGTGTTAAGCAATGCAAATTGAAACCGAGCATTTCTGTATCCAAAACCAATTTTGATTTTATTTACGCTCTATATTATTGATATCAAATATTGATAGAAATACAGGTATAACATGTTGCAGTAAGAAATGTCTATATCACAAGGCAAACAACTGTAACAAGAGTTTCGATCGGCTTTGTGTTTTTTATGTTAAACCTAGATTCTTTATCTGTATTCAAAACCAAGAACATACCAGGCATACACAAGCATCTTGGTGATATTGGTTTATACCATCATGAAACACGATCAGCACAGCGCTTTGATCTAATGGCGTATAAAGCTCAATAACGGCAAAAATACAAGGCCACAGAAGCTATGGTAGTCGGCAGAGGCGAACCAGCGATAGCTAAAGTTGTATGGTCTATCACTTTCGCTCTTTTTGTCATAGTGAAAACTGTTTAAGTGTTATACACATTTTCCCCGTCTGTCCGAGGTTTAAACTTTCTACTTTTACCACTTTCTATAAAGTTGCAGCACTGGGAGTATTTTTAATTATAGAAGTAAAAAATCTTTTTAACGTGTACACGTGAAAAATAAGCTCGAAAGATGCCGAATCATTCCGAACTCTTCCGAACATCGTCGCGACAATCTTGAAGTAACACGAGAGTTGTGAAACCAAATGTCAACAATTTTTTTTCGTAAACAAAACATGCGGTCGACCTCAGCAGATTGGATCTACAAAGCAAATAATGCTTGCACATTACAATATTTGGTACACACAATATTGATTTACGGCTATGTGTGAATTAGATGTTTCAAATACTCGCTCTGTGGACATATACCAGCACGATTTGCTCATATTAGCCAGAAGGAAAACGTAAACAATCACATGTGCGCTTACGATAGTTACCTGAATCACCACGTGCAGGACGTGTGGACGTCAGTCAGGTGATACGATTCGGAATTCCGACAAAAGCCGAAGGTACTGAACATGGCGGTGATTTAAGGCGCTGTATTCAAAACCAGGAATATATGATCCCTATAGATTTCGGCGCTCTTACGGGCCGACATATGCTTTTGGGGAGTTTAATCATTAATTACATATACATGTTCAAATATCAAATGTTTAAGTGATATAGCGTTACAGTGATAAAATACAACTTTACCAGAAATACAACTTTAAAGGACTGAATGCAGTAGAGAAATCACTCATAGCACTGATCATGTCTAGGGCTAATAACAGTAGTGGCTTTTGGTTTCGACATACTAATTGTGACTATTGAAAACAACGTTTTTCTAAGTGTTTGGAACAAGTTTAAAGAAAAGAAATTACTCTTTTATAAATAAATTGCAGGTAACCAAGTTAATATTACTAACATACTCATTATACCTATATTCCCAGTAATAAGTATCCAACAAACATTTCTTCTTAAAACTTTATATTTTTGTTCCTACTCTTATTATTGCTGAGACAAACTTTACACCTTTTTTCCCAGTAATATGTATCCAACAAACCATGTGTTTGCTAAGATCCGGTACTTTTGTTTACTTAGAATAATCCATCAATGTAGATACATTTCCAAGACATTCTTTGTAACAAGATTGAAGTTCCTAAAACAGTTTTAGTTTAAATCAATACCAATGATAAAGCTTCGGTCACAACCCCTTCCGATTAGGCTTAGGATGTACTACCTGCACGATTTTGAGCCATTTTAGCCCGGTTCCCGGCCGGACACCAGACATGGCCGGCCGGTGGTCGGGGCTCTCAATCAGCATCGGGAAGGTGCCCGTAGATTTCCATAACCGGCCACATATCCTTCACACATCTTTTGCGTATCGTCCGATATCCGGGCGGGAATGGAGTGGCAATCACACCGCCCGACGTTCGGCCGGCTCTGGTACAACTATCGTTGTTATCCGTAGGATATTCGTCCGGTGTCCGGAGACTAGGCACGTTATCGCCCGGACATCTTATGATAATCGGCCGATTAGTATTAGATGCTGCTTCGTTGTCCCCCAAAAACTTCTCTTTGGAAACAGACGCCGCACGGCCTTCTTTTTTATGTGAACGATGTGTGACACATTTTTTACCGGTATTGTCCGATGTCGAAAAATGGCCAAAACCCGCGGTGTACTCTCGATTACCCCCTATACCCGGATATCCACCGATCGTTGTGACCCAAGCATAAAGTCAGGTGATCAGTATTAAATTAGTTTTGGCTAAAGCAAGACTTTACATCATTTTGTATGATATCGGATGTGAAAGGCCTCTAACATAACATTTCTTTGAACGGTCACACGTTGCAGGGGCTTATGGTTCCATGTACATATGCCATATGTAAAAAGGTAAGAGTCCGTTTAACTTAGGCGATGGACTCAAATACACAGCAGTCTGTACGTTGACCTAACAGAGGGGATTAGTATGGTACTATATGGTTTGATATTCTATCGGCGACTATTCTGATTGTGAAGGCTATTTGAGTGTGACTGGCGAGGATACACTGAAAAAGTAACTGATCATTAGATAAGATCACATATAAAGGGACTATCAAATTCATCTGTGCATTTCAATCAGAGCAGAGAGCAGACTGCCGCCTTTTAGTCATGTCATTTAAATGGACCAAGATAAAAACTTATAACTTATGTCTTTATAAAGGTGGTAGAAGAGGTATGTTTTTACTTCTCGTGATGTAAGATTATACATCGGATGACAGTGTCCGGCCTTCGTAAGATTTAAGTCACTTTATCATGATCGGATGTACTCTTTCCGCACCTGGAGTAACGACGTCACATCCTCATCACGCCTGCTTCAAATTAATCTTTTATGTTTATCGTGGAATCGGATACACTCTGATTTCATTTGTTATTGTCGGAGTTAATACTTCATATGTGCATCTGCATGTCGAGAATCCTTGTAAAAAAGGGGAGTCGGAGCGAAAAGATAAGAATCTTCTGTTTGAGATAGTTCTGATACGTATACATACGTGTTCCATCTAGCCTTGGATTAAAGCCATGGTGTAAGTCTAAGGCATTGGTGTATTGAGAATTGCACGCGATTTTCAAAAGATGAAAGTATGGGAACTACGTTATTAAAGAATAGCATGACAGCCATCGATGAATTCAATGCCTTCCTTTGCTAATGCATCGTCACGATGCAAGACCAATGTCTCTTGTTATAGTATTTTATAGGATGCATACAGAGGAAATACTCGTTAGCTAATACGTGTTACTCTCTAACCATATACATGTAGTCAAAGTATTCCTAAAACTGTTATTTCATTTATTCAAGTCTATTTTCACTAAAATACAGGAGAAATCACTTTAGCTTAAGTGCAGTATCAAAGAGTTTCTAAGCTTGGTACAAATAGGAATGGTCTTCTTTACTCAATACGTGCAAATAAATCAGTCACCAGAAATAACGAATGAAAAGTAGTTTAAAAACGAAACAAAAAGCATACAATACACAATTGATAAATAATTAACTTTTGAATTAAACTGTACATGTTTTCATGCATATTTTGAATATGTCCTGCAGGTAGGGCATTAGAATTGTACCTGCTGTTCCTATAGCATGACCGTAAAAGGCGACTAAATTTAGGATCTTCTTTTCTCTTCTTCCTAACTAACTCTATTCTTCCTAATGTCTCCCTTGACACCACGTCACTTTTGGCCTTCTGTTGAGCGCTCGCCCCTGTGAGGATGGATCTGGATTCTGTCCTCTGGCCGAAACACCAAGTCAATTAAAGTGGTAGTTTCTGCTCCTACTTAGCGCTCATCATAACGGAAGTGGAATGACTCAGCCCTGCAGGTAGGGCGTTAGAAATTGTACCTGCTGCCCTACTGCATGGTCAGGAAAAAATGACTAAATTTATGATATTATTTTTTTTTCTTCCTAAATGACTCTATTCATCCTAATATCTCCCTTGACATAATCTCACTTTTGGCCTTCTGTTGAGAACTCGTCCCTGTGAGGAAGGCTTTGGGTTCTGTCCCGTGGCCGAGACACGTCTATAAAAGTGGTAGTTTCTGCTCCTGCTTTGCGTTCAGCATTAAGGGAGTCGGAAGACTGATTCGCCCTTTATCAGTATAATGTGACCGAGTGTAGTGTGTTGCTTGATGTCTTCGGCGGCATGCTTCAGTGATATAGTACTATACAAAGTGCAACAGATCCACTTTACAAGAAGACACAACATGAATATACCGCAGTCTCCCAAAACACGCACCACACACCTCATACACACTACACACCGCATATATGGGAGGCCGTCCTTACATGACCCTGACTGTTAATAGGACGTTAATTAATCAAACAAGCATACTTTGAACTGCATATGACGTCATTTACACGTATGTCGTCATTAGCCATAAAATGTTCGACCTGGCCGTACGTCATGACATTAAAAGTGCGCAATGTGATGGATTTTCAAACTATTTAACTTCTTAAGTACTTCAGAAGCTTTAAAAGTACAACTGAATATTTATCGGAGAATTTTCAGACAACCTCCCATCAACCTTATCATTACTCCGTGACGTCAGAGATAACCTTTTTCAACACCTTCGTCTGATCGCTTAAGGAGACGGATATAATTTGATATCGACCTGGGCAGATGACGAGACAAGCTTCATATGAACTTGTTTATAACTTATTATGTCGATATACGTATTCATATATTGAATTTATGCCAAGGTGGACAGTATTTGATTAAAGGTAGCAAATGTATTTGCTAAAAGGTTTGTAATCTTCCTGAGCCTGATTGTCAATTATGGATTTATCGACCACCCAGGAATGCTTTGTCCTTGGAAATCCCGCTGTCTCCCTATAGTATCTCGTGTATTGTGTCAAGCATCCGTACACATGTTAATTATTTATTTCAATAGATTATATTGAAAAGTTCGTATAGTTTATACATGGGCTTGAAAGTCGATGTTTCAAATTTAATCATATGTGCAGTCGTTTAATAACATTCATACATGTATCTATATAAACAAGAGGTACGATAAATCTATCTGGTTTCGTAATCCGTATGATTTTGCATGCTTTCAAAATTGATCGAAGTATCAAATTACCTTAAACACAACCCGGGACAACTTGGAAATATCATATATGTGGTAGTCACTACATACAGTATCATAAATACCTCTAATTGCTAATTTGGATTTCATTCCTCTCCTTTATAGCATCATGTTTGACCTAATTTGAGTATTCGTCGCTGAAGACGTCTATCTGCTTATCTCATGGCACAGACGTCATACACGTACCAATGGTAGTGACATGAGTACTAGATTTCATGTTTACTTGCCGTTATAGCTGTCGGGGTAGATTCGCTGCTGGTGTGTTTTCTAATACACTTCAGTGAATGAGTGAATTAATAGACAATAGTCCTAACGTTATACACACAATACTAATATAAGGTATTATTGCAGTTTCACAAAAAGTATAATTTCTGTCAAAAACGTTAAATGAAGAAACTTGATAACCATTGAACTTTTTTTAATATTGAGATTAGATGCGAGAAAATAAGATTGAACCGATACATCGTTCCTCGCATGTCCGCTGTATCCATTTTAAATTTAAAATAAATCAGTTTCTATTTATCTTGCTTTAGCGGTTAATATCCATCGATATTTAGTCGCAAAATGGAAATGTCAAATTGAAATATGTGACAACTTTTCAAAATTATAAAAAAAAAGAAAGTTGATCTAGCTCTGTTTTCCATCACAACAAAGAAGATAGAAACAACCCTGGCTAGTCCAATGGCAAAGCCTACGTGATTGCGTGTTACAGTGTCAAATACCAAGGACATTACTGACTGCCTTGAGTTTTATTCAAATAGCATTGTTATCGAAATTGACACATAAAATATATCTGGGTGTGCAAATGAAATTGCATCGGCCACGTTTGTAATTCCCTGTGCTATTCTGTATTCATGAGTTTCGCAGTTTGTAATGTGCTATCCGTGGCATTTCTATTACGAAATATACGATTAAGCATTCACAAAGAACAATTGGCCGGTTCCTTAAACTGTTGGTTTTTCAAGAAGTAATCGCCGATAGAAATTGACGGAGGTCGAAGTTAATAAGAACAGAAGAATTTCCCGTCATTCTTGAAAACAATGCGGTTGTATGATTATCACTTCGATATAAGCTGAGAAAGATCTGATAACTAACTTTTCGTGAAGTAAGTCACAACTTTGAAAGGTGCAGAAATAGATGACTTCATGTCTCCATTTAAGGTGTAGACTTAAAGATTCCTGACGAATTATCATGATAAAAATTGTTTCAAATTTTAAGCAATACAGTAATATTTGAGAATTACTCCCATTATTACGAAAATAAACTATTTTAGGTATATATATATGGCATTTTTGTTTTCGACAAAGTTTACATCCGGTATGCGATTCAAAATTATTATTATTATAACGGCGTTTATGGCTGAAAATGCAACTTAAAAGGAATCCAAATACGATGTAAAATGAAAAATATTTTATACATGGTTTTAAACTTGCATTGTTGCCTTTAAGTATGTTCTTTGACCACACTGCAGACGTGTTTTTTTTATTATATTGTCGACTGTCTTTAAATTTGGGCTGTTTAGGCTGTATATATCTCCATCTAGTCCTCGATTGAGTATAGTGTACTTTCTGGATGGTAATACCAAGAGATTGGGCCTACGGAGGATAATGTCGATGGATGGTAAAGGTTTACCAAGAGATTGGGCCTACGGAGGATAATGTCGATGGATGGTAAAGGTTTACCAAGAGATTGGGCCTACGGAGGATAATGTCGATGGGATCAATATGATATGTCTATGTAAGGAATGAATTGTCACTTTGTTACCTTATTGATAATTACAATATAGTATCTAACTTATTAAAGTAACATTTCTTACGACAAAACACCGGCATTAACCTCCTCTATGGTACGAGAAGTGGGACTTCTCCAGTCTGCGACTTTAAGGTTGTATTCTTCTGAGGTTTCAGTCCCGTTGAAGTCTCGTTTCGACATAAATCAAAGAAGTTATGAGATTTTCAAACAAAATTTATCAATATCTGTAGCAAGTTGCCAGTTGCAAATTTTGTCAAAAAATTACATTTCTATTTTTAGAAGATTTTTGTATACGGGGATTTTAAGAAATGGCCCATTTGGCGGCCATTTTAAAATTGTGTCTTTTTTCGCTTTGAGAAGAGCCACAATTTTACCATTTTTTTCTGAAATTGTTTTTATTTAAATCATCACTGCGCCAGTATTTTTAGCTGTATCGAGCTAATTTTTGCTGTAAATCTTTACTGGTTTCGTGGTAATCAAAATATTGAGCATTAATGTGTGAAATTATACACTTTATTTTAACATTTAATGGTTATTTGAGCACTTTTATTGTTTACTCCAAAATACTGAAAAATAACAAATATTCAAATGGGGCCAAAAAGTAAGCACACGGACCCCCCATTTTTCTGCATGATTTAGAAAGAACAACCCTTTCTCTGTTGATATACAAAATATTAACAAAAGTTTAATACCAGAACGTTTTCTATAAAGGCTTAAATTAGGCAAAAATTACTGAAAATAGTGCTTTTGGTAGCTCAAAATTGAGGGGTAGGGTAGCATAGGTCGTTATTCTGAGGAAAAATATTAGTCTTATTAATCAAAACTGGTATATTTTTTAAAGAAGACTACTGGAAAATAAATACTACGAACATCCATACATTTCAAACACTTCATTAGGAAATTATGGCTTTAATCTCTTGTGTATATGGTCAAAACGACAAAATTCCCATGAAATCCAATATTTTGTCAACTAGGTATCTTTGAGTGACAATAGCTCAAAAAGAGCACACTGACATTTGTTTTTCCTTCCATTTTCTTTTATGATATGATTTCCTATTTCCAAATATCTATATGAGCAAAAAAGTTTAATACAAGAAAATTTTGACTTCTCAGAGGAGTACAACCTTAAGCACTAGTCCGATTCCCATGACAAGTAATTTTACAGCTGGACTAGTGCTAATTGTAATGAACAAGCCGATTGGACTAGTGGCTCCCAACCCGATTAAAATCGGTAAATATCATATTTTTCAACACATTTTGAGTACATGATGTATGAGATTATTTCTGTCTGGATTCATCAATTTATGATAATTTGCGTTCAGGAATGCATCCAGACTGTATTATGGGTCAAAATTGTAAACTGATCATGAATGAAGTGCTAAAACAGAACGGCTGTATAATCGGACTAGTAAAACTTTGGGGTTTAACTAGTCACTAGTCCAAATGACAAGCAGAGAAAAAAATTAATGTCACAGACTGCTTCTCAGAGGTGAACATCCTTAATACATGTACTATTTGTTTATCTTTGACAAGAAAATGTCACGCTACCAAAACCAATTTATTTCTTAGTACAGGTATTAAAAAATTATTTTTATTAATGAAAATGAACGTCCAGTTTAACATAGGAAGCAACATTAGTAGGATCTTCTAAAGGATGATGATCTATTTTATTTGTTTAACATGGAAGTTACTTCGGCGTTTCCCCAACAAGTGCCCAATTGACATTATTGAAGGGAAGCTTACACCGATGACTACCGGACTCCCGTGATTCTATTCATATTAATTTGCTATCTACATGTCTGTGTCATTGCTTTCAATGTGATGTCCCGTCCAGTCTCATTACCGTTGTGTTGGTCAATTGGTCAAGCTAATCAAGCAGAAATAGTAACCTGTTTGCTAGTCAGAACCTACATCCTAAAGAATTAGACTAATATGAATATTTATGATAACGTTTTGCCTTGGAGCTGTCAATTGGAGGGGAAAGAATGGAATGAAAGTCGAGCAAAAATAAACAGGAGTTTGAAGGAACAAACGCAATCACGTCTTATTTTGAATTTGAACACATTTGTTTCTGTTGAAATACGAAAAAAATACACAACAAAGCATTCTCTTCAAAACCGGATTTGGTTGATAACGAATGCACGAAATATTACATTATTTTACAAACTATTTTAAAGTTTGACTTGTAGGATACATCGATTAATTTGTTACTGAGTGAGGTGTGCTATTCGGTATCTTTGAAAGTAAGCTTCAGTGAGAGAACACTACAAAGTGGGCAAGAGTTCCGCTAGCAAATGTATCACACAGGAGATGATATTTAAGGATTAACTTGAAGAAATTTTTTCATGTATTGAGATATAACACAAAAATCTGAGTGTACTCTAAATAAACCGCGAAGCGGTTTATGATGAGAGTACACTCAGATTTTTGTGATATATATCCATCACATAAAAAATCTATCAAAATTAATGCTTATAACCCTGTATAAAGTTAGGAGGTTTACAGTAACATAGGTCTGTTATCTAGTACCGTTATATTCTAACCTTGTATAAGTTAAGAGGTTTACAGTAACATAGGTCTGTTATCTAGTACCGTTATATTCTAACCCTGTATAAGTTAGGAGGTTTACAGTAACATAGCTCTGTTATCTAGTACCGTTATATTCTAACCTTGTATAAGTTAAGAGGTTTACAGTAACATAGGTCTGTTATCTAGTACCGTTATATTCTAACCCTGTATAAGTTAGGAGGTTTACAGTAACATAGGTCTGTTATCTAGTACCGTTATATTCTAACCCTGTATAAGTTAGGAGGTTTACAGTAACATAGCTCTGTTATCTAGTACCGTTATATTCTAACCCTGTATAAGTTAGGAGGTTTACAGTAACATAGGTCTGTTATCTAGTACCGTTATATTCTAACCCTGTATAAGTTAGGAGGTTTACAGTAACATAGGTCTGTTATCTAGTACCGTTATATTCTAACCCTGTATAAGTTAGGAGGTTTACAGTAACATAGCTCTGTTATCTAGTACCGTTATATTCTAACCTTGTATAAGTTAGGAGGTTTACAGTAACATAGGTCTGTTATCTAGTACCGTTATATTCTAACCCTGTATAAGTTAGGAGGTTTACAATAACATAGGTCAGTTATCTAGTACAGTTATATTCTAACCCTGTATTAGTTAAGAGGTTTACAGTAACATAGGTTTGTTATCTAGTACCGTTATATTCTAACCCTGTATAAGTTAGGAGGTTTACAGTAACATAGGTCTGTTATCTAGTACCGTTATATTCTAACCTTGTATAAGTTAGGAGGTTTACAGTAACATAGCTCTGTTATCTAGTACCGTTATATTCTAACCCTGTATAAGTTAGGAGGTTTACAGTAACATAGCTCTGTTATCTAGTACCGTTATATTCTAACCCTGTATAAGTTAGGAGGTTTACAGTAACATAGCTCTGTTATCTAGTACCGTTATATTCTAACCCTGTATAAGTTAGGAGGTTTACAGTAACATAGGTCTGTTATCTAGTACCGTTATATTCTAACCCTGTATAAGTTAGGAGGTTTACAGTAACATAGCTCTGTTATCTAGTACCGTTATATTCTAACCCTGTATAAGTTAGGAGGTTTACAGTAACATAGCTCTGTTATCTAGTACCGTTATATTCTAACCCTGTATAAGTTAAGAGGTTTACAGTAACATAGGTCTGTTATCTAGTACCGTTATATTCTAACCCTGTATAAGTTAGGAGGTTTACAGTAACATAGGTCTGTTATCTAGTACCGTTATATTCTAACCTTGTATAAGTTAGGAGGTTTACAGTAACATAGGTCTGTTATCTAGTACCGTTATATTCTAACCCTGTATAAGTTAGGAGGTTTACAGTAACATAGCTCTGTTATCTAGTACCGTTATATTCTAACCTTGTATAAGTTAAGAGGTTTACAGTAACATAGGTCTGTTATCTAGTACCGTTATATTCTAACCCTGTATAAGTTAAGAGGTTTACAGTAACATAGGTCTGTTATCTAGTACCGTTATATTCTAACCCTGTATAAGTTAGGAGGTTTACAGTAACATAGGTCTGTTATCTAGTACCGTTATATTCTAACCCTGTATAAGTTAGGAGGTTTACAGTAACATAGGTCTGTTATCTAGTACCGTTATATTCTAACCTTGTATAAGTTAGGAGGTTTACAGTAACATAGCTCTGTTATCTAGTACCGTTATATTCTAACCTTGTATAAGTTAGGAGGTTTACAGTAACATATAGCTCTGTTATCTAGTACCGTTATATTCTAACCCTGTATAAGTTAGGAGGTTTACAGTAACATAGGTCTGTTATCTAGTACCGTTATATTCTAACCCTGTATAAGTTAAGAGGTTTACAGTAACATAGGTCTGTTATCTAGTACCGTTATATTCTAACCCTGTATAAGTTAGGAGGTTTACAGTAACATAGGTCTGTTATCTAGTACCGTTATATTCTAACCCTGTATAAGTTAGGAGGTTTACAGTAACATAGGTCTGTTATCTAGTACCGTTATATTCTAACATTGTATAAGTTAAGAGGTTTACAGTAACATAGCTCTGTTATCTAGTACCGTTATATTCTAACCATGTATAAGTTAGGAGGTTTACAGTAACATAGGTCTGTTATCTAGTACCGTTATATTCTAACCCTGTATAAGTTAGGAGGTTTACAGTAACATAGGTCTGTTATCTAGTACCGTTATATTCTAACCCTGTATAAGTTAGGAGGTTTACAGTAACATAGGTCTGTTATCTAGTACCGTTATATTCTAACCCTGTATAAGTTAGGAGGTTTACAGTAACATAGGTCTGTTATCTAGTACCGTTATATTCTAACCTTGTATAAGTTAGGAGGTTTACAGTAACATAGCTCTGTTATCTAGTACCGTTATATTCTAACCCTGTATAAGTTAAGAGGTTTACAGTAACATATGTCTGTTATCTAGTACCGTTATATTCTAACCCTGTATAAGAGGTTTACAATAACATAGGTCTGTTATCTAGTACCGTTATATTCTAACCCTGTATAAGTTAGGAGGTTTACAGTAACATAGGTCTGTTATCTAGTACCGTTATATTCTAACCCTGTATAAGTTAGGAGGTTTACAGTAACATAGGTCTGTTATCTAGTACCGTTATATTCTAACCCTGTATAAGTTAGGAGGTTTACAGTAACATAGGTCTGTTATCTAGTACCGTTATATTCTAACCCTGTATAAGTTAGGAGGTTTACAGTAACATAGCTCTGTTATCTAGTACCGTTATATTCTAACCCTGTATAAGTTAAGAGGTTTACAGTAACATAGGTCTGTTATCTAGTACCGTTATATTCTAACCCTGTATAAGTTAAGAGGTTTACAGTAACATAGCTCTGTTATCTAGTACCGTTATATTCTAACCCTGTATAAGTTAGGAGGTTTACAGTAACATAGGTCTGTTATCTAGTACCGTTATATTCTAACCCTGTATAAGTTAGGAGGTTTACAGTAACATAGCTCTGTTATCTAGTACCGTTATATTCTAACCCTGTATAAGTTAGGAGGTTTACAGTAACATAGGTCTGTTATCTAGTACCGTTATATTCTAACCCTGTATAAGTTAGGAGGTTTACAGTAACATAGGTCTGTTATCTAGTACCGTTATATTCTAACCCTGTATAAGTTAAGAGGTTTACAGTAACATAGGTCTGTTATCTAGTACCGTTATATTCTAACCCTGTATAAGTTAGGAGGTTTACAGTAACATAGGTCTGTTATCTAGTACGTTATAGTACCGTTATGGAGGTTACAGTAACTACGTTTTTCTAACCCTGTATAAGTTAGGAGGTTTACAGTAACATAGGTCTGTTATCTAGTACCGTTATATTCTAACCCTGTATAAGTTAGGAGGTTTACAGTAACATAGGTCTGTTATCTAGTACCGTTATATTCTAACCTTGTATAAGTTAAGAGGTTTACAGTAACATAGGTCTGTTATCTAGTACCGTTATATTCTAACCCTGTATAAGTTAGGAGGTTTACAGTAACATAGGTCTGTTATCTAGTACCGTTATATTCTAACCCTGTATAAGTTAGGAGGTTTACAGTAACATAGGTCTGTTATCTAGTACCGTTATATTCTAACCCTGTATAAGTTAAGAGGTTTACAGTAACATAGGTCTGTTATCTAGTACCGTTATATTCTAACCCTGTATAAGTTAGGAGGTTTACAGTAACATAGGTCTGTTATCTAGTACCGTTATATTCTAACCCTGTATAAGTTAGGAGGTTTACAGTAACATGGGTTTGTTATCTAGTACCGTTATATTCTAACCCTGTATAAGTTAGAGGTTTACAGTAACATAGGTCTGTTATCTAGTACCGTTATATTCTAACCCTGTATAAGTTAGGAGGTTTACAGTAACATAGGTCTGTTATCTAGTACCGTTATATTCTAACCCTGTATAAGTTAGGAGGTTTACAGTAACATAGGCTCTGTTATCTAGTACCGTTATATTCTAACCCTGTATAAGTTAAGAGGTTTACAGTAACATAGGTCTGTTATCTAGTACCGTTATATTCTAACCCTGTATAAGTTAGGAGGTTTACAGTAACATAGGTCTGTTATCTAGTACCGTTATATTCTAACCCTGTATAAGTTAGGAGGTTTACAGTAACATAGGTCTGTTATCTAGTACCGTTATATTCTAACCTTGTATAAGTTAGGAGGTTTACAGTAACATAGGTCTGTTATCTAGTACCGTTATATTCTAACCCTGTATAAGTTAGGAGGTTTACAGTAACATAGGTCTGTTATCTAGTACCGTTATATTCTAACCCTGTATAAGTTAGGAGGTTTACAGTAACATAGGTCTGTTATCTAGTACCGTTATATTCTAACCCTGTATAAGTTAGGAGGTTTACAGTAACATAGGTCTGTTATCTAGTACCGTTATATTCTAACCCTGTATAAGTTAGGAGGTTTACAGTAACATAGGTCTGTTATCTAGTACCGTTATATTCTAACCCTGTATAAGTTAGGAGGTTTACAGTAACATAGGTCTGTTATCTAGTACCGTTATATTCTAACCCTGTATAAGTTAGGAGGTTTACAGTAACATAGCTCTGTTATCTAGTACCGTTATATTCTAACCCTGTATAAGTTAGGAGGTTTACAGTAACATAGGTCTGTTATCTAGTACCGTTATATTCTAACCCTGTATAAGTTAGGAGGTTTACAGTAACATAGGTCTGTTATCTAGTACCGTTATATTCTAACCCTGTATAAGTTAGGAGGTTTACAGTAACATAGGTCTGTTATCTAGTACCGTTATATTCTAACCCTGTATAAGTTAGGAGGTTTACAGTAACATAGGTCTGTTATCTAGTACCGTTATATTCTAACCCTGTATAAGTTAGGAGGTTTACAGTAACATAGGTCTGTTATCTAGTACCGTTATATTCTAACCCTGTATAAGTTAGGAGGTTTACAGTAACATAGCTCTGTTATCTAGTACCGTTATATTCTAACCCTGTATAAGTTAGGAGGTTTACAGTAACATAGTCTGTTATCTAGTACCGTTATATTCTAACCTTGTATAAGTTAAGAGGTTTACAGTAACATAGGTCTGTTATCTAGTACCGTTATATTCTAACCTTGTATAAGTTAGGAGGTTTACAGTAACATAGCTCTGTTATCTAGTACCGTTATATTCTAACCTTGTATAAGTTAGAGGTTTACAGTAACATAGGTCTGTTATCTAGTACCGTTATATTCTAACCCTGTATAAGTTAGGAGGTTTACAGTAACATAGGTCTGTTATCTAGTACCGTTATATTCTAACCCTGTATAAGTTAGGAGGTTTACAGTAACATAGGTCTGTTATCTAGTACCGTTATATTCTAACCCTGTATAAGTTAGGAGGTTTACAGTAACATAGGTCTGTTATCTAGTACCGTTATATTCTAACCCTGTATAAGTTAGGAGGTTTACAGTAACATAGGTCTGTTATCTAGTACCGTTATATTCTAACCCTGTATAAGTTAGGAGGTTTACAGTAACATAGCTCTGTTATCTAGTACCGTTATATTCTAACCCTGTATAAGTTAGGAGGTTTACAGTAACATAGGTCTGTTATCTAGTACCGTTATATTCTAACCTTGTATAAGTTAGGAGGTTTACAGTAACATAGGTCTGTTATCTAGTACCGTTATATTCTAACCCTGTATAAGTTAGGAGGTTTACAGTAACATAGGTCTGTTATCTAGTACCGTTATATTCTAACCCTGTATAAGTTAGGAGGTTTACAGTAACATAGGTCTGTTATCTAGTACCGTTATATTCTAACCCTGTATAAGTTAGGAGGTTTACAGTAACATAGCTCTGTTATCTAGTACCGTTATATTCTAACCCTGTATAAGTTAAGAGGTTTACAGTAACATAGCTCTGTTATCTAGTACCGTTATATTCTAACCCTGTATAAGTTAGGAGGTTTACAGTAACATAGGTCTGTTATCTAGTACCGTTATATTCTAACCCTGTATAAGTTAGGAGGTTTACAGTAACATAGGTCTGTTATCTAGTACCGTTATATTCTAACCCTGTATAAGTTAGGAGGTTTACAGTAACATAGGTCTGTTATCTAGTACCGTTATATTCTAACCCTGTATAAGTTAGGAGGTTTACAGTAACATAGGTCTGTTATCTAGTACCGTTATATTCTAACCCTGTATAAGTTAGGAGGTTTACAGTAACATGGGTCTGTTATCTAGTACCGTTATATTCTAACCCTGTATAAGTTAGGAGGTTTACAGTAACATAGGTCTGTTATCTAGTACCGTTATATTCTAACCTTGTATAAGTTAAGAGGTTTACAGTAACATATAGCTCTGTTATCTAGTACCGTTATATTCTAACCTTGTATAAGTTAGGAGGTTTACAGTAACATAGCTCTGTTATCTAGTACCGTTATATTCTAACCCTGTATAAGTTAGGAGGTTTACAGTAACATAGGTCTGTTATCTAGTACCGTTATATTCTAACCCTGTATAAGTTAGGAGGTTTACAGTAACATAGGTCTGTTATCTAGTACCGTTATATTCTAACCCTGTATAAGTTAGGAGGTTTACAGTAACATAGCTCTGTTATCTAGTACCGTTATATTCTAACCTTGTATAAGTTAGTAGGTTTACAGTAACATAGGTCTGTTATCTAGTACCGTTATATTCTAACATTTTATAAGTTAAGAGGTTTACAGTAACATATGTCTGTTATCTAGTACCGTTATATTCTAACCTTGTATAAGTTAGGAGGTTTACAGTAACATAGGTCTGTTATCTAGTACCGTTATATTCTAACCCTGTATAAGTTAGGAGGTTTACAGTAACATAGGTCTGTTATCTAGTACCGTTATATTCTAACCCTGTATAAGTTAGGAGGTTTACAGTAACATAGGTCTGTTATCTAGTACCGTTATATTCTAACCCTGTATAAGTTAGGAGGTTTACAGTAACATAGGTCTGTTATCTAGTACCGTTATATTCTAACCCTGTATAAGTTAGGAGGTTTACAGTAACATAGGTCTGTTATCTAGTACCGTTATATTCTAACCCTGTATAAGTTAGGAGGTTTACAGTAACATAGGTCTGTTATCTAGTACCGTTATATTCTAACCTGTATAAGTTAGAGGTTTACAGTAACATAGTCTGTTATCTAGTACCGTTATATTCTAACCCTGTATAAGTTAGGAGGTTTACAGTAACATATCTGTTATCTAGTACCGTTATATTCTAACCCTGTATAAGTTAGGAGGTTTACAGTAACATGGGTCTGTTATCTAGTACCGTTATATTCTAACCCTGTATAAGTTAAGAGGTTTACAGTAACATAGGTCTGTTATCTAGTACCGTTATATTCTAACCCTGTATAAGTTAGGAGGTTTACAGTAACATAGGTCTGTTATCTAGTACCGTTATATTCTAACCCTGTATAAGTTAGGAGGTTTACAGTAACATAGGTCTGTTATCTAGTACCGTTATATTCTAACCCTGTATAAGTTAGGAGGTTTACAGTAACATAGGTCTGTTATCTAGTACCGTTATATTCTAACCTTGTATAAGTTAGGAGGTTTACAGTAACATAGGTCTGTTATCTAGTACCGTTATATTCTAACCCTGTATAAGTTAGAGGAGGTTTACAGTAACATAGGTCTGTTATCTAGTACCGTTATATTCTAACCCTGTATAAGTTAGGAGGTTTACAGTAACATATGTCTGTTATCTAGTACCGTTATATTCTAACCCTGTATAAGTTAGGAGGTTTACAGTAACATAGGTCTGTTATCTAGTACCGTTATATTCTAACCCTGTATAAGTTAGGAGGTTTACAGTAACATAGCTCTGTTATCTAGTACCGTTATATTCTAACCCTGTATAAGTTAGGAGGTTTACAGTAACATAGCTCTGTTATCTAGTACCGTTATATTCTAACCCTGTATAAGTTAGGAGGTTTACAGTAACATAGGTCTGTTATCTAGTACCGTTATATTCTAACCTTGTATAAGAGGTTTACAGTAACATATAGCTCTGTTATCTAGTACCGTTATATTCTAACCCTGTATAAGTTAGGAGGTTTACAGTAACATAGGTCTGTTATCTAGTACCGTTATATTCTAACCCTGTATAAGTTAGGAGGTTTACAGTAACATAGGTCTGTTATCTAGTACCGTTATATTCTAACCCTGTATAAGTTAGGAGGTTTACAGTAACATAGGTCTGTTATCTAGTACCGTTATATTCTAACCTTGTATAAGTTAGGAGGTTTACAGTAACATAGGTCTGTTATCTAGTACCGTTATATTCTAACCTTGTATAAGTTAGGAGGTTTACAGTAACATAGGTCTGTTATCTAGTACCGTTATATTCTAACCTTGTATAAGTTAGGAGGTTTACAGTAACATAGGTCTGTTATCTAGTACCGTTATATTCTAACCCTGTATAAGTTAGGAGGTTTACAGTAACATAGGTCTGTTATCTAGTACCGTTATATTCTAACCCTGTATAAGTTAGGAGGTTTACAGTAACATAGGTCTGTTATCTAGTACCGTTATATTCTAACCCTGTATAAGTTAGGAGGTTTACAGTAACATAGGTCTGTTATCTAGTACCGTTATATTCTAACCCTGTATAAGTTAAGGTTTTACAGTAACATAGGTCTGTTATCTAGTACCGTTATATTCTAACCCTGTATAAGTTAGGAGGTTTACAGTAACATAGGTCTGTTATCTAGTACCGTTATATTCTAACCCTGTATAAGTTAGGAGGTTTACAGTAACATAGGTCTGTTATCTAGTACCGTTATATTCTAACCCTGTATAAGTTAAGAGGTTTACAGTAACATATGTCTGTTATCTAGTACCGTTATATTCTAACCCTGTATAAGTTAGGAGGTTTACAGTAACATAGGTTTGTTATCTAGTACCGTTATATTCTAACCCTGTATAAGTTAGGAGGTTTACAGTAACATAGGTCTGTTATCTAGTACCGTTATATTCTAACCCTGTATAAGTTAGGAGGTTTACAGTAACATAGCTCTGTTATCTAGTACCGTTATATTCTAACCCTGTATAAGTTAAGAGGTTTACAGTAACATATGTCTGTTATCTAGTACCGTTATATTCTAACCCTGTATAAGTTAGGAGGTTTACAGTAACATAGGTCTGTTATCTAGTACCGTTATATTCTAACCCTGTATAAGTTAGGAGGTTTACAGTAACATAGGTCTGTTATCTAGTACCGTTATATTCTAACCCTGTATAAGTTAGGAGGTTTACAGTAACATAGGTCTGTTATCTAGTACCGTTATATTCTAACCCTGTATAAGTTAGGAGGTTTACAGTAACATAGGTCTGTTATCTAGTACCGTTATATTCTAACCCTGTATAAGTTAGGAGGTTTACAGTAACATAGGTCTGTTATCTAGTACCGTTATATTCTAACCCTGTATAAGTTAGGAGGTTTACAGTAACATAGCTCTGTTATCTAGTACCGTTATATTCTAACCCTGTATAAGTTAGGAGGTTTACAGTAACATAGGTCTGTTATCTAGTACCGTTATATTCTAACCCTGTATAAGTTAGGAGGTTTACAGTAACATAGGTCTGTTATCTAGTACCGTTATATTCTAACCCTGTATAAGTTAAGAGGTTTACAGTAACATAGCTCTGTTATCTAGTACCGTTATATTCTAACCCTGTATAAGTTAGGAGGTTTACAGTAACATAGGTCTGTTATCTAGTACCGTTATATTCTAACCCTGTATAAGTTAGGAGGTTTACAGTAACATAGGTCTGTTATCTAGTACCGTTATATTCTAACCCTGTATAAGTTAGGAGGTTTACAGTAACATAGGTCTGTTATCTAGTACCGTTATATTTAACCCTGTATAAGTTAGGAGGTTTACAGTAACATAGGTCTGTTATCTAGTACCGTTATATTCTAACCCTGTATAAGTTAGGAGGTTTACAGTAACATAGGTCTGTTTATCTAGTACCGTTATATTCTAACCCTGTATAAGTTAGGAGGTTTACAGTAACATAGGTCTGTTATCTAGTACCGTTATATTCTAACCCTGTATAAGTTAGGAGGTTTACAGTAACATAGGTCTGTTATCTAGTACCGTTATATTCTAACCCTGTATAAGTTAAGAGGTTTACAGTAACATAGGTCTGTTATCTAGTACCGTTATATTCTAACCCTGTATAAGTTAGGAGGTTTACAGTAACATAGGTCTGTTATCTAGTACCGTTATATTCTAACCCTGTATAAGTTAGGAGGTTTACAGTAACATAGGTTTGTTATCTAGTACCGTTATATTCTAACCCTGTATAAGTTAGGAGGTTTACAGTAACATAGGTCTGTTATCTAGTACCGTTATATTCTAACCCTGTATAAGTTAGGAGGTTTACAGTAACATAGGTCTGTTATCTAGTACCGTTATATTCTAACCTTGTATAAGTTAGGAGGTTTACAGTAACATAGCTCTGTTATCTAGTACCGTTATATTCTAACCCTGTATAAGTTAGGAGGTTTACAGTAACATAGGTCTGTTATCTAGTACCGTTATATTCTAACCCTGTATAAGTTAGGAGGTTTACAGTAACATAGGTCTGTTATCTAGTACCGTTATATTCTAACCCTGTATAAGTTAGGAGGTTTACAGTAACATAGGTCTGTTATCTAGTACCGTTATATTCTAACCCTGTATAAGTTAGGAGGTTTACAGTAACATAACTCTGTTATCTAGTACCGTTATATTCTAACCTTGTATAAGTTAGGAGGTTTACAGTAACATGGGTTTGTTATCTAGTACCGTTATATTCTAACCCTGTATAAGTTAAGAGGTTTACAGTAACATAGGTCTGTTATCTAGTACCGTTATATTCTAACCTTGTATAAGTTAGGAGGTTTACAGTAACATAGGTCTGTTATCTAGTACCGTTATATTCTAACCCTGTATAAGTTAAGAGGTTTACAGTAACATAGGTCTGTTATCTAGTACCGTTATATTCTAACCCTGTATAAGTTAAGAGGTTTACAGTAACATAGGTCTGTTATCTAGTACCGTTATATTCTAACCCTGTATAAGTTAGGAGGTTTACAGTAACATAGGTCTGTTATCTAGTACCGTTATATTCTAACCCTGTATAAGTTAGGAGGTTTACAGTAACATAGCTCTGTTATCTAGTACCGTTATATTCTAACCCTGTATAAGTTAGGAGGTTTACAGTAACATAGGTCTGTTATCTAGTACCGTTATATTCTAACCCTGTATAAGTTAGGAGGTTTACAGTAACATAGGTCTGTTATCTAGTACCGTTATATTCTAACCCTGTATAAGTTAGGAGGTTTACAGTAACATAGGTCTGTTATCTAGTACCGTTATATTCTAACCCTGTATAAGTTAGTAGGTTTACAGTAACATAGGTCTGTTATCTAGTACCGTTATATTCTAACCCTGTATAAGTTAGGAGGTTTACAGTAACATAGGTCTGTTATCTAGTACCGTTATATTCTAACCCTGTATAAGTTAGGAGGTTTACAGTAACATAGGTTCTGTTATCTAGTACCGTTATATTCTAACCCTGTATAAGTTAGGAGGTTTACAGTAACATAGGTCTGTTATCTAGTACCGTTATATTCTAACCCTGTATAAGTTAGGAGGTTTACAGTAACATAGGTCTGTTATCTAGTACCGTTATATTCTAACCCTGTATAAGTTAGGAGGTTTACAGTAACATAGCTCTGTTATCTAGTACCGTTATATTCTAACCCTGTATAAGTTAGGAGGTTTACAGTAACATAGGTTTGTTATCTAGTACCGTTATATTCTAACCCTGTATAAGTTAGGAGGTTTACAGTAACATAGTTCTGTTATCTAGTACCGTTATATTCTAACCTTGTATAAGTTAGGAGGTTTACAGTAACATATAGCTCTGTTATCTAGTACCGTTATATTCTAACCCTGTATAAGTTAGGAGGTTTACAGTAACATAGGTCTGTTATCTAGTACCGTTATATTCTAACCCTGTATAAGTTAGGAGGTTTACAGTAACATAGGTCTGTTATCTAGTACCGTTATATTCTAACCCTGTATAAGTTAAGAGGTTTACAGTAACATAGGTCTGTTATCTAGTACCGTTATATTCTAACCCTGTATAAGTTAGGAGGTTTACAGTAACATAGGTCTGTTATCTAGTACCGTTATATTCTAACCCTGTATAAGTTAAGAGGTTTACAGTAACATAGGTCTGTTATCTAGTACCGTTATATTCTAACCCTGTATAAGTTAGGAGGTTTACAGTAACATAGGTCTGTTATCTAGTACCGTTATATTCTAACCCTGTATAAGTTAGGAGGTTTACAGTAACATAGGTCTGTTATCTAGTACCGTTATATTCTAACCCTGTATAAGTTAAGAGGTTTACAGTAACATGGGTCTGTTATCTAGTACCGTTATATTCTAACCCTGTATAAGTTAGGAGGTTTACAGTAACATAGGTCTGTTATCTAGTACCGTTATATTCTGTAACATAGGTCTGTTATCTAGTACCGTTATATTCTAACCCTGTATAAGTTAGGAGGTTTACAGTAACATAGGTTTGTTATCTAGTACCGTTATATTCTAACCCTGTATAAGTTAGGAGGTTTACAGTAACATAGGTCTGTTATCTAGTACCGTTATATTCTAACCCTGTATAAGTTAGGAGGTTTACAGTAACATAGGTCTGTTATCTAGTACCGTTATATTCTAACCCTGTATAAGTTAGGAGGTTTACAGTAACATAGGTCTGTTATCTAGTACCGTTATATTCTAACCCTGTATAAGTTAGGAGGTTTACAGTAACATAGGTCTGTTATCTAGTACCGTTATATTCTAACCCTGTATAAGTTAGGAGGTTTACAGTAACATGGGTCTGTTATCTAGTACCGTTATATTCTAACCCTGTATAAGTTAAGAGGTTTACAGTAACATAGGTCTGTTATCTAGTACCGTTATATTCTAACCCTGTATAAGTTAGGAGGTTTACAGTAACATAGGTCTGTTATCTAGTACCGTTATATTCTAACCCTGTATAAGTTAGGAGGTTTACAGTAACATAGGTCTGTTATCTAGTACCGTTATATTCTAACCCTGTATAAGTTAGGAGGTTTACAGTAACATAGGTCTGTTATCTAGTACCGTTATATTCTAACCCTGTATAAGTTAGGAGGTTTACAGTAACATAGCTCTGTTATCTAGTACCGTTATATTCTAACCCTGTATAAGTTAGGAGGTTTACAGTAACATAGGTCTGTTATCTAGTACCGTTATATTCTAACCCTGTATAAGTTAGGAGGTTTACAGTAACATAGCTCTGTTATCTAGTACCGTTATATTCTAACCCTGTATAAGTTAGGAGGTTTACAGTAACATAGGTCTGTTATCTAGTACCGTTATATTCTAACCTTGTATAAGTTAGGAGGTTTACAGTAACATAGGTCTGTTATCTAGTACCGTTATATTCTAACCCTGTATAAGTTAGGAGGTTTACAGTAACATAGGTCTGTTATCTAGTACCGTTATATTCTAACCCTGTATAAGTTAGAGGTTTACAGTAACATAGGTCTGTTATCTAGTACCGTTATATTCTAACCCTGTATAAGTTAGAGGTTTACAGTAACATAGTCTGTTATCTAGTACCGTTATATTCTAACCCTGTATAAGTATAAGAGGTTTACAGTAACATAGGTCTGTTATCTAGTACCGTTATATTCTAACCCTGTATAAGTTAGGAGGTTTACAGTAACATAGGTCTGTTATCTAGTACCGTTATATTCTAACCCTGTATAAGTTAGGAGGTTTACAGTAACATAGGTCTGTGTTATCTAGTACCGTTATATTCTAACCCTGTATAAGTTAGGAGGTTTACAGTAACATAGCTCTGTTATCTAGTACCGTTATATTCTAACCCTGTATAAGTTAGGAGGTTTACAGTAACATAGGTCTGTTATCTAGTACCGTTATATTCTAACCCTGTATAAGTTAGGAGGTTTACAGTAACATATAGCTCTGTTATCTAGTACCGTTATATTCTAACCCTGTATAAGTTAAGAGGTTTACAGTAACATAGGTCTGTTATCTAGTACCGTTATATTCTAACCCTGTATAAGTTAGGAGGTTTACAGTAACATAGGTCTGTTATCTAGTACCGTTATATTCTAACCCTGTATAAGTTAGGAGGTTTACAGTAACATAGGTCTGTTATCTAGTACCGTTATATTCTAACCCTGTATAAGTTAGGAGGTTTACAGTAACATAGGTCTGTTATCTAGTACCGTTATATTCTAACCCTGTATAAGTTAAGAGGTTTACAGTAACATAGCTCTGTTATCTAGTACCGTTATATTCTAACCCTGTATAAGTTAGGAGGTTTACAGTAACATAGCTCTGTTATCTAGTACCGTTATATTCTAACCCTGTATAAGTTAAGAGGTTTACAGTAACATAGGTCTGTTATCTAGTACCGTTATATTCTAACCCTGTATAAGTTAGGAGGTTTACAGTAACATAGGTCTGTTATCTAGTACCGTTATATTCTAACCCTGTATAAGTTAGGAGGTTTACAGTAACATAGGTCTGTTATCTAGTACCGTTATATTCTAACCTTGTATAAGTTAAGAGGTTTACAGTAACATAGGTGGTCTGTTATCTAGTACCGTTATATTCTAACCCTGTATAAGTTAGGAGGTTTACAGTAACATAGGTCTGTTATCTAGTACCGTTATATTCTAACCCTGTATAAGTTAGGAGGTTTACAGTAACATAGGTCTGTTATCTAGTACCGTTATATTCTAACCCTGTATAAGTTAGGAGGTTTACAGTAACATAGGTCTGTTATCTAGTACCGTTATATTCTAACCCTGTATAAGTTAGGAGGTTTACAGTAACATAGGTCTGTTATCTAGTACCGTTATATTCTAACCTTGTATAAGTTAGGAGGTTTACAGTAACATAGCTCTGTTATCTAGTACCGTTATATTCTAACCCTGTATAAGTTAGGAGGTTTACAGTAACATAGGTCTGTTATCTAGTACCGTTATATTCTAACCCTGTATAAGTTAGGAGGTTTACAGTAACATAGCTCTGTTATCTAGTACCGTTATATTCTAACCTTGTATAAGTTAGGAGGTTTACAGTAACATATGTCTGTTACCTAGTACCGTTATATTCTAACCTTGTATAAGTTAGGAGGTTTACAGTAACATATAGCTCTGTTATCTAGTACCGTTATATTCTAACCCTGTATAAGTTAAGAGGTTTACAGTAACATAGGTCTGTTATCTAGTACCGTTATATTCTAACCCTGTATAAGTTAGGAGGTTTACAGTAACATAGGTCTGTTATCTAGTACCGTTATATTCTAACCCTGTATAAGTTAGGAGGTTTACAGTAACATAGGTCTGTTATCTAGTACCGTTATATTCTAACCCTGTATAAGTTAAGAGGTTTACAGTAACATAGGTCTGTTATCTAGTACCGTTATATTCTAACCCTGTATAAGTTAGGAGGTTTACAGTAACATAGGTCTGTTATCTAGTACCGTTATATTCTAACCCTGTATAAGTTAGGAGGTTTACAGTAACATAGGTCTGTTATCTAGTACCGTTATATTCTAACCCTGTATAAGTTAGGAGGTTTACAGTAACATAGGTCTGTTATCTAGTACCGTTATATTCTAACCCTGTATAAGTTAGGAGGTTTACAGTAACATAGGTCTGTTATCTAGTACCGTTATATTCTAACCCTGTATAAGTTAGGAGGTTTACAGTAACATGGGTCTGTTATCTAGTACCGTTATATTCTAACCCTGTATAAGTTAGGAGGTTTACAGTAACATAGCTCTGTTATCTAGTACCGTTATATTCTAACCCTGTATAAGTTAGGAGGTTTACAGTAACATAGGTCTGTTATCTAGTACCGTTATATTCTAACCCTGTATAAGTTAGGAGGTTTACAGTAACATGGGTTTGTTATCTAGTACCGTTATATTCTAACCCTGTATAAGTTAGGAGGTTTACAGTAACATAGGTCTGTTATCTAGTACCGTTATATTCTAACCCTGTATAAGTTAGGAGGTTTACAGTAACATAGGTCTGTTATCTAGTACCGTTATATTCTAACCCTGTATAAGTTAGGAGGTTTACAGTAACATAGGTCTGTTATCTAGTACCGTTATATTCTAACCCTGTATAAGTTAGGAGGTTTACAGTAACATAGGTCTGTTATCTAGTACCGTTATATTCTAACCCTGTATAAGTTAGGAGGTTTACAGTAACATAGGTCTGTTATCTAGTACCGTTATATTCTAACCCTGTATAAGTTAGAGGTTTACAGTAACATAGCTCTGTTATCTAGTACCGTTATATTCTAACCCTGTATAAGTTAGGAGGTTTACAGTAACATAGGTCTGTTATCTAGTACCGTTATATTCTAACCCTGTATAAGTTAGGAGGTTTACAGTAACATAGGTCTGTTATCTAGTACCGTTATATTCTAACCCTGTATAAGTTAGAGGTTTACAGTAACATAGGTTCTGTTATCTAGTACCGTTATATTCTAACCCTGTATAAGTTAGGAGGTTTACAGTAACATAGGTCTGTTATCTAGTACCGTTATATTCTAACCCTGTATAAGTTAGGAGGTTTACAGTAACATAGGTCTGTTATCTAGTACCGTTATATTCTAACCCTGTATAAGTTAGGAGTTTTACAGTAACATAGGTTTGTTATCTAGTACCGTTATATTCTAACCCTGTATAAGTTAGGAGGTTTACAGTAACATAGGTCTGTTATCTAGTACCGTTATATTCTAACCCTGTATAAGTTAGGAGGTTTACAGTAACATGGGTTTGTTATCTAGTACCGTTATATTCTAACCCTGTATAAGTTAGGAGGTTTACAGTAACATAGGTCTGTTATCTAGTACCGTTATATTCTAACCCTGTATAAGTTAGGAGGTTTACAGTAACATAGGTCTGTTATCTAGTACCGTTATATTCTAACCTTGTATAAGTTAGGAGGTTTACAGTAACATAGCTCTGTTATCTAGTACCGTTATATTCTAACCTTGTATAAGTTAGGAGGTTTACAGTATACATAGTCTGTTATCTAGTACCGTTATATTCTAACCCTGTATAAGTTAGGAGGTTTACAGTAACATGGGTTTGTTATCTAGTACCGTTATATTCTAACCCTGTATAAGTTAGGAGGTTTACAGTAACATAGGTCTGTTATCTAGTACCGTTATATTCTAACCCTGTATAAGTTAGGAGGTTTACAGTAACATAGGTCTGTTACCTAGTACCGTTATATTCTAACCTTGTATAAGTTAGGAGGTTTACAGTAACATAGGTCTGTTATCTAGTACCGTTATATTCTAACCCTGTATAAGTTAGGAGGTTTACAGTAACATAGCTCTGTTATCTAGTACCGTTATATTCTAACCCTGTATAAGTTAGGAGGTTTACAGTAACATAGGTCTGTTATCTAGTACCGTTATATTCTAACCCTGTATAAGTTAGTAGGTTTACAGTAACATAGGTCTGTTATCTAGTACCGTTATATTCTAACCCTGTATAAGTTAGGAGGTTTACAGTAACATAGCTCTGTTATCTAGTACCGTTATATTCTAACCCTGTATAAGTTAGGAGGTTTACAGTAACATAGGTCTGTTATCTAGTACCGTTATATTCTAACCCTGTATAAGTTAGGAGGTTTACAGTAACATAGGTCTGTTATCTAGTACCGTTATATTCTAACCCTGTATAAGTTAGGAGGTTTACAGTAACATAGGTCTGTTATCTAGTACCGTTATATTCTAACCTTGTATAAGTTAGGAGGTTTACAGTAACATATAGCTCTGTTATCTAGTACCGTTATATTCTAACCTTGTATAAGTTAAGAGGTTTACAGTAACATAGGTCTGTTATCTAGTACCGTTATATTCTAACCCTGTATAAGTTAGGAGGTTTACAGTAACATAGGTCTGTTATCTAGTACCGTTATATTCTAACCCTGTATAAGTTAGGAGGTTTACAGTAACATAGGTCTGTTATCTAGTACCGTTATATTCTAACCCTGTATAAGTTAGGAGGTTTACAGTAACATAGTCTGTTATCTAGTACCGTTATATTCTAACCCTGTATAAGTTAAGAGGTTTACAGTAACATAGGTCTGTTATCTAGTACCGTTATATTCTAACCCTGTATAAGTTAGGAGGTTTACAGTAACATAGGTCTGTTATCTAGTACCGTTATATTCTAACCCTGTATAAGTTAGGAGGTTTACAGTAACATAGGTCTGTTATCTAGTACCGTTATATTCTAACCCTGTATAAGTTAGGAGGTTTACAGTAACATAGGTCTGTTATCTAGTACCGTTATATTCTAACCCTGTATAAGTTAAGAGGTTTACAGTAACATATGTCTGTTATCTAGTACCGTTATATTCTAACCCTGTATAAGTTAGGAGGTTTACAGTAACATAGGTCTGTTATCTAGTACCGTTATATTCTAACCCTGTATAAGTTAGGAGGTTTACAGTAACATAGGTCTGTTATCTAGTACCGTTATATTCTAACCCTGTATAAGTTAAGGTTTACAGTAACATAGGTCTGTTATCTAGTACCGTTATATTCTAACCCTGTATAAGTTAAGAGGTTTACAGTAACATATAGCTCTGTTATCTAGTACCGTTATATTCTAACCCTGTATAAGTTAAGAGGTTTACAGTAACATAGGTCTGTTATCTAGTACCGTTATATTCTAACCCTGTATAAGTTAGGAGGTTTACAGTAACATAGGTCTGTTATCTAGTACCGTTATATTCTAACCCTGTATAAGTTAGGAGGTTTACAGTAACATGGGTTTGTTATCTAGTACCGTTATATTCTAACCCTGTATAAGTTAGGAGGTTTACAGTAACATAGCTCTGTTATCTAGTACCGTTATATTCTAACCTTGTATAAGTTTAGAGGTTTACAGTAACATAGGTCTGTTATCTAGTACCGTTATATTCTAACCCTGTATAAGTTAGGAGGTTTACAGTAACATAGCTCTGTTATCTAGTACCGTTATATTCTAACCCTGTATAAGTTAGGAGGTTTACAGTAACATAGGTCTGTTATCTAGTACCGTTATATTCTAACCCTGTATAAGTTAGGAGGTTTACAGTAACATGGGTTTGTTATCTAGTACCGTTATATTCTAACCCTGTATAAGTTAGGAGGTTTACAGTAACATAGGTCTGTTATCTAGTACCGTTATATTCTAACCTTGTATAAGTTAGGAGGTTTACAGTAACATAGGTCTGTTATCTAGTACCGTTATATTCTAACCTTGTATAAGTTAAGAGGTTTACAGTAACATAGGTCTGTTATCTAGTACCGTTATATTCTAACCCTGTATAAGTTAGGAGGTTTACAGTAACATAGGTCTGTTATCTAGTACCGTTATATTCTAACCCTTGTATAAGTTAAGAGGTTTACAGTAACATAGGTCTGTTATCTAGTACCGTTATATTCTAACCCTGTATAAGTTAGGAGGTTTACAGTAACATAGGTCTGTTATCTAGTACCGTTATATTCTAACCCTGTATAAGTTAGGAGGTTTACAGTAACATAGGTCTGTTATCTAGTACCGTTATATTCTAACCCTGTATAAGTTAGGAGGTTTACAGTAACATAGGTCTGTTATCTAGTACCGTTATATTCTAACCCTGTATAAGTTAGGAGGTTTTACAGTAACATAGGTCTGTTATCTAGTACCGTTATATTCTAACCCTGTATAAGTTAGGAGGTTTACAGTAACATAGGTCTGTTATCTAGTACCGTTATATTCTAACCTTGTATAAGTTAGGAGGTTTACAGTAACATAGGTCTGTTATCTAGTACCGTTATATTCTAACCTGGTATAAGTTAGGAGGTTTACAGTAACATAGCTCTGTTATCTAGTACCGTTATATTCTAACCCTGTATAAGTTAGGAGGTTTACAGTAACATAGGTCTGTTATCTAGTACCGTTATATTCTAACCTGTATAAGTTAGAGGTTTAAGTAGGTCTAGTAGTACCGTTATATTCTAACCTTGTATAAGTTAGGAGGTTTACAGTAACATAGGTCTGTTATCTAGTACCGTTATATTCTAACCCTGTATAAGTTAGGAGGTTTACAGTAACATAGGTCTGTTATCTAGTACCGTTATATTCTAACATTTTATAAGTTAAGAGGTTTACAGTAACATAGGTCTGTTATCTAGTACCGTTATATTCTTAACCCTGTATAAGTTAGGAGGTTTACAGTAACATAGGTCTGTTATCTAGTACCGTTATATTCTAACCCTGTATAAGTTAGGAGGTTTACAGTAACATAGGTCTGTTATCTAGTACCGTTATATTCTAACCCTGTATAAGTTAGGAGGTTTACAGTAACATAGGTCTGTTATCTAGTACCGTTATATTCTAACCCTGTATAAGTTAGGAGGTTTACAGTAACATAGGTCTGTTATCTAGTACCGTTATATTCTAACCCTGTATAAGTTAGGAGGTTTACAGTAACATAGGTCTGTTATCTAGTACCGTTATATTCTAACCCTGTATAAGTTAGGAGGTTTACAGTAACATAGCTCTGTTATCTAGTACCGTTATATTCTAACCCTGTATAAGTTAGGAGGTTTACAGTAACATAGGTCTGTTATCTAGTACCGTTATATTCTAACCCTGTATAAGTTAGGAGGTTTACAGTAACATAGGTCTGTTATCTAGTACCGTTATATTCTAACCCTGTATAAGTTAGGAGGTTTACAGTAACATAGGTCTGTTTATCTAGTACCGTTATATTCTAACCCTGTATAAGTTAGGAGGTTTACAGTAACATAGGTCTGTTATCTAGTACCGTTATATTCTAACCCTGTATAAGTTAAGGAGGTTTACAGTAACATAGGTCTGTTATCTAAGTACCGTTATATTCTAACCCTTGTATAAGTTAGGAGGTTTACAGTAACATGGGTCTGTTATCTAGTACCGTTATATTCTAACCCTGTATAAGTTAAGAGGTTTACAGTAACATAGGTCTGTTATCTAGTACCGTTATATTCTGGATACGGGTGGCCTTACCTGTAAAATTGATACTGTATTAATATCATAGATATACGGGAGGCCTTCGTTATGTTAAAGTTTGTATCTATAATTTATCCGATATACTTGAGGCCTTACCTGAAAAGTTTGTTCTATATATTATCAATCCTAGATACAGGGAGGCCTTACCTGGTATAAGTTGTACTGTATTTTATCCTAGATACTGGAGGTCGCTTACCTTTTAAAGATTGTACTAAATTAAGTATCCTTAGATACGGGGATGCCTTAAGCTATAAAATTGTACAATATTTTATCCTAGGATACGGGAGGCCATAGCCTGTCAAAGTTGTATTGTGCATAATTTATCTAGAGATAGTGAGGCCTACCCAGTCAAAATGGAACTTTATTTTATCCTAGATACGGGATGCCTTATCTGTAAAGTTTTGTACAATATTTTTATCCTGGATACGTGGAGGGCCTTAGCTGTAAAAGTTGCTACTATATTTATAACCTAGTTACGGCGGTGGCCCTTAGCTGTAAAGTTGTAGTGGTATTTTATACTGATACGCGATCGGCCTTAGCTGTAAAGTTGTATTTATTTTATCCTTAGTGTACTTGAGGCCTTACATGATAAGTTGTACTATATTCCATGCCTAGATACGGGTAGGGCTTATGTCTGAAAAGTTGCACTATATTTTTATCCCTAGATGGCGGGAGGCCTTAGCTGTAAAGTTGTACTATATATTTTATCCTAGATACGGGGAGGCCTTAGCTAAAAAGTTCGACTTAATATAGTCCTTGATACTTGTTCACGTGAGAGCCTCAGCTGTAAAAGTATGTACGTATTTTAATGCCTAGGAAGACTTGGAAGGCCTTAGGTGTAAAAGTTGTTTCTATATTATAGATCCTAGATAACGGGAGGCTCTTACCTTGTAAAGTTGTACTTATTTTATCCTGGATACGGTAGGCCTTCGATGTAAAAGTGTACTATATTTTATCCTAGATCTTGAGGCCTTACCTGTGTAATGTTGTACTATATTTTTATCCTTGATACGGGAGGCCTTACCTGGAATGTTTGTACTGTTATTTTACTACTTGATACGGGAGGCCTCTAGTCTGTAAAGTTGTTACTTTATTTTTATCCTAGATACGGGAGGCCTTACCTAGATTAAGCTGTGTAACTATAATTCTATCCTAGAGTACAGGAGGGCCTTACCTGTAAAGCTAGGACTATATTTTATTCCTAAGATTACTTGAGGCCTTACCTGTAAAGGTGTACTAAATTTTTGAATCCTAGATACGTGACTGACCATACCCTGTAAATATTGAACTATATCTTATCCTAGATATCACGAGAGGCCTTACCTGTAAAGTTTTACTATATTATATCCTGGTTTGACGGGAGGGCCTTAGATGTTTATGTTTGTACTGTATATTATATCCTAGATACTTGAGGCCTTACCTGTAAAGTTGTGTACTCTATTTTATCCAATGATACGGGATGCCTTAACCTGTTAATAGTTGTACTGTAATTTATCCAAGGATATGGGAGACCTTGAGCTGTTAAATTGGGCACTCTATTTTATACTAGATACGGTAGGAGGCCTTAGCTGTATAAGTGTGTTACTCTAGTTTAATCTAGATACGCGGGAGACCTTACCTATTAAAAGTATGTAATAAAATCTTTAAATCCTAGATACGGGACGGCCTTAGGCTGTAAAGTTGTACTAATATATTTAGTCCATAGATACCTGGAGGCCCTAACCTGTAAGTTTGTACTGTATTTTATCTAGATACGAGAAGGCCTTAGATGATACGGGAGTTCCATTAGCAGTAAAGTTGTACTATATTTAATATCCCCAGAGACGGGAGGTCCTTAGCTGTAAAAGTTGTTAGCTGTTATTTTATAGATACGGGAGGCTGTAAAGTTGTATTATGTATTTACCTGTAAAGTTGTACTGTAAAGTTTGTATTTTAAATTAGATACGGGAGGCCCTAATAACCTAGATACGGGGATTGTAATATCATTTTAGTACTATATTATATCCTAGATACGGGAGGCCAAATCCTAGATACGGGAGGCCTTAGCTGTAAAGTTGTACTATATTTTATCCTAGATACGGGAGGCCTTAGCTGTAAAGTTGTACTATATTTTATCCTAGATACGGGAGGCCTTAGCTGTAAAGTTGTACTATATTTTATCCTAGATACGGGAGGCCTTAGCTGTAAAGTTGTACTATATTTTATCCTAGATACGGGAGGCCTTAGCTGTAAAGTTGTACTATATTTTATCCTAGATACGGGAGGCCTTAGCTGTAAAGTTGTACTATATTTTATCCTAGATACGGGAGGCCATTAGCTGTAAAGTTGTACTGTATTTTATCCTAGATACGGGAGGCCTTACCTGTAAAGTTGTACTATATTTTATCCTAGATACGGGAGGCCTTACCTGTAAAGTTGTACTATATTTTATCCTAGATACGGGAGGCCTTACCTGTAAAGTTGTACTTATTTTATCCTAGATACGGGAGGCCTTAGCTGTAAAGTTGTACTATATTTTATCCTAGATACGGGAGGCCTTACCTGTAAAGTTGTACTTATATTTTATCCTAGATACGGGAGGCCTTAGCTGTAAAGTTGTACTATATTTTATCCTAGATACGGGAGGCCTTACCTGTAAAGTTGTACTATATTTTATCCTAGATACGGGAGGCCTTAGCTGTAAAGTTGTACTATATTTTATCCTAGATACGGGAGGCCTTAGCTGTAAAGTTGTACTATATTTTATCCTAGATACGGGAGGCCTTAGCTGTAAAGTTGTACTATATTATATCCTAGATACGGGAGGCCTTAGCTGTAAAGTTGTACTATATTATATCCTAGATACGGGAGGCCTTAGCTGTAAAGTTGTACTATATTATATCCTAGATACGGGAGGCCTTAGCTGTAAAGTTGTACTATATTTTATCCTAGATACGGGAGGCCTTAGCTGTAAAGTTGTACTATATTTTATCCTAGATACTTGAGGCCTTACCTGTAAAGTTGTACTATATTTTATCCTAGATACGGGAGGCCTTAGCTCTAAAGTTGTACTATATTTTATCCTAGATACGGGAGGCCTTAGCTGTAAAGTTGTACTATATTTTATCCTAGATACTTGAGGCCTTACCTGTAAAGTTGTAATATATTTTATCCTAGATACGGGAGGCCTTACCTGTAAAGTTGTACTATATTTTATCCTAGATACGGGGAGCCTTAGCTGTAAAAGTTGTACTATATTTTATCCTAGATACGGGAGGCCTTAGCTCTAAAGTTGTACTATATTTTATCCTAATACGGGAGGCCTTACCTGTAAAGTTGTACTATATTTTATCCTAGATACGGGAGGCCTTAGCTGTAAAGTTGTACTATATTTTATCCTAGATACGGGAGGCCTTAGCTGTAAAGTTGTACTATATTTTATCCTAGATACGGGAGGCCTTAGCTGTAAAGTTGTACTATATTTTATCCTAGATACGGGAGGCCTTAGCTGTAAAGTTGTACTATATTTTATCCTAGATACGGGAGGCCCTTACCTGTAAAGTTGTACTTATTTTATCCTAGATACGGGAGGCCTTAGCTGTAAAGTTGTACTATATTTTATCCTAGATACGGGAGGCCTTACCTGTAAAGTTGTACTATATTTTATCCTAGATACGGGAGGCCTTAGCTGTAAAGTTGTACTATATTTTATCCTAGATACGGGAGGCCTTAGCTGTAAAGTTGTACTATATTTTATCCTAGATACGGGAGGCCTTAGCTGTAAAGTTTGTACTATATTTTTATCCTAGATACGGGAGGCCTTACCTGTAAAGTTGTACTATATTTTATCCTAGATACGGGAGGCCTTAGCTGTAAAGTTGTACTATATTTTATCCTAGATACGGGAGGCCTTACCTGTAAAGTTGTACTATATTTTATCCTAGATACGGGAGGCCTTAGCTGTAAAGTTGTACTATATTATATCCTAGATACGGGAGGCCTTAGCTGTAAAGTTGTACTATATTTTATCCTAGATACGGGAGGCCTTAGCTGTAAAGTTGTACTATATTATATCCTAGATACGGGAGGCCTTAGCTGTAAAGTTGTACTATATTTTATCCTGGATACGGGAGGCCTTAGCTGTAAAGTTGCACTGTATTTTATCCTAGATACGGGAGGTCTTACCTGTAAAGTTGTACTATATTTTATCCTAGATACGGGAGGCCTTAGCTGTAAAGTTGCACTGTATTTTATCCTAGATACGGGAGGTCTTACCTGTAAAGTTGTACTATATTTTATCCTAGATACGGGAGGCCTTAGCTGTAAAGTTGTGTACTGTATTTTATCCTAGATACGGGAGGCCTTAGCTGTAAAGTTGCACTTATTTTATCCTAGATACGGGAGGCCTTAGGTGTAAAGTTGTACTTTATTTTATCCTAGATACGAGAGGCCTAAGCTGATACGGAGGCCTTAGCTGTAAAGTTGTACTGTATTTTATCCTAGATACGGGAGGCCTTAGCTGTAAAGTTGTACTATATTTTATCCTTGATACGGGAGGCCTTAGCTGTAAAGTTGTACTATATTTTATCCTAGATACGGGAGGCCTTAGCTGTAAAGTTGTACTATATTTTATCCTAGATACGGGAGGCCTTAGCTGTAAAGTTGTACTATATTTTATCCTAGATACGGGAGGCCTTAGCTGTAAAGTTGTACTATATTTTATCCTAGATACGGGAGGCCTTACCTGTAAAGTTGTACTATATTTTATCCTAGATACGGGAGGCCTTAGCTGTAAAGTTGTACTTATTTTATCCTAGATACGGGAGGCCTTAGGTGTAAAGTTGTACTATATTTTATCCTAGATGCGAGAGGCCTTAGCTGATACAGGAGGCCTTAGATCGTAGATACGAGAGGCCTTAGCTGTAAAATTGTACTATATTTTATCCTAGATACGGGAGGCCTTAGCTGTAAAGTGGAACTATATTTTATCCTAGATACGGGAGGCCTTAGCTGTAAAGTTGCACTATATTTTATCCTGGATACGGGAGGCTTTAGCTGTTAAGTTGTACTCATGTAAGGGTGCACCCGGTATTCTAGTCGCCCGTATTACAAAAACAAGTTACTACATACCGGCACAACTTGGTTATCCATTATTCAACGCCACCGATCAAGATTGTTTTCTTTCTCCTTTGCCTCTATAATTTATTGAACTGCTTCTGTATTATTGAGCTGAGAGAGCTATCTCCAGTAATCCAGGCATCATATTTAATTCATGGCGGTCGTTCATATACATCATAGCCTACTGTGATTTACCGTATGTGGACGAGTTGAGACGTCTGCCGTGGTAATCGGTCGATATACCTAATTAATATTATATATCTTTGTATTTATCATCCTAGTTTACTATTACTGTCTATAAATTAAACTATAGAAGTCTGGTAAGATAATGTATTCTTACCCTTCAGATAGTTTTAACGTCCATCTTACCCTTCAGATGGTTTTAACACCCATAAACACCCGAACCACTTACAAATAAAGAAGATCGATTTCATAACAAAATCTTTATACAGATCCCGATTCGGTTAAACGAAATACCGCCATTTTTCTGAAGTGCTATAAAATGGCGGTTTTGGTATTATGCCATTTATTTAGCCCTTGTAAATAAATATATTAGTACATATACAGTTTCAAAAATAAAGACTTTTTTCTGCGATATGAATTTCTAGTATATCTAGCGTGCTTCATCAAGTTTACCGTTGTCCAGTTGGTATTTATATTCCTATAATTGCAAGCTGAATGCAGTTCAATGATTTATGAAATGTTTGTTACATTTTTATACTTATTTGATATCTTTAATGAAACAATCCTTTTTTGTCCACAGGTTTTTCACCTTCTGCTGGTATGCTTTACCTATAGAGCTGTCGATGGCCTGATGGGTCTTAGACCACCTTCCGCCACCTACAAACCACATCCGGTCGGTCCTGTAACCGGAAGCAAGCCTTTAATACACGATCGTAGAGTGACTGATGGATATGAAAGCAACGATGACATCAAACTATTCATTCTTCAAAGGTATAGTTGCAATGTTTGTTTGTTTGATTAATTAACGTCATATTAACAGCTATGTATGCGGTTTGTTGCGTGTATGTTGTGCGAGGTGCGTGTTTCGGGAGACTGGTATATTCATATTGTGTCTTCTTGTACAATGGAACTGTTGCCCTTTTTATAGTGCTATATCACTGAAGCATGCCGCCGAAGACACCAAGCAACACACCCCACCCGGTCACATTATACTGACAACGGGCGAACCAATCGTCCCACTCCCTGTATACTGAGCGCTAAGCAGGAGCAAAAATTACCACTTTTATAGACTTTGGTCAGTCTCGGCCAGAGGACAGAACCCAGAGTCTTCCTCACAGGTGCGAACGCTCATCTCAAGGCCAAAACTGAGGCGGTACCAAATGAGGCATTAGGAAAGATAAAGTCAGTTAGGAAGAATAGAAAAGATGAGATCCTAAATTTAGTCGCCTTTTACGATCATGCAACAGGGGCAGCAGGTAGAATTCTAGCGCCCTACCTGCAGGCTGTGATTTGAAGATGCCATTTTGATTTTTTCTGTCGACAAATGATAACAAGGAAAAAACTAGCGGATTAAAACTAAAACGGAATGACATGTCTTGTGGTACAGTGGTACCAGGTGGCGACAACCAATGTTATATATCACCTGGTTGACAGAGTAGACTTTTCTTTGTTACTTTGTATTCCTTCACCTGGGCTGACTGGAGTTACGTTTGATACACTCTCAATAGTTCCTAAATATTTGATGTTGGAACAATTATCATAAACGGCATATCAAATCATAAATGAACAGATGCCAATGTAATACAAATAAATTAAAGTATTCCCCTTGTGCAACAGTTCGAAGTTTCAATGAGAAACCATGAGAGCATTCTACTTCCTTAGCATTGTAGTAAAGAGTAATCAAACTGGATGCCCATGGTAAGTTATATGACGACCACTTACTCTGCTATAACCTGCGTTTAAATAAGCCAGCAAGCAATGCACGTGCTAAAATAACTTTTTTTTACTTTCCCCGAAATTCACTCTACGTGTCATCGTAAACCAGCCGACGTGCGCGCGAGTTCCTATTATTAACCTTACGGAGGTAATTTCCATCTCTAAGAGAGCATACTTGTCTAATACAATTACGGTTGGACATACGAAATACGTTGCCGTGGAAATGCATTAATGTAGAAAACAATTGGAATCTGTCGGGTTCGTCTGGGCTGATATCTCGTAAGACATTTGGTCAACCCAACCAAACTTATACAGCTTTCTTACATTAACGCCATATTACTATTACGGTGTAGACTGGATCAGAGGTCATTGGTATACTGGCCAATCGTTGGCTGGTTAATGAATAACGTACCTCGACTGGAATAGCTTTAGACTTTTATGGTAATTGGAATTCCAAATCTTTCTGTTTGAGAGCATCAGTAGTCCGCTGTAATAGCTGTGGGCTCTGTAATCCACATTGTGTTTGTTTTTATGTCTCAAGAGAAAAATACCTACAAAGTTACTAATACACGAGGTAATCTTGATCTCCGTGATAGTCAGCGGCCCTCTCAGATAAAATTTAACGATTAAATGTAGTCGAAGTTTTAAAGGGACAATTCAGTCTAAGAGAACATTAAAATTTGTATATATATCAGATAAAACAAGTTCTAATGGAAATTACATAAGTCAGTTTTACTGTGATATGCCTGAAACGCCTATGGTAGTGACACGTGTGTGAAATATTCAAACTTGCTCGCTGTCCGCCATTACACACTGTGGTCGAACTTCTTGTATGCCGAACCCTGTCCCTTGCTCGTAAAGTAATGCAACTTTTGGCTAGAACTGCTCAAATCGCTCTGACAGTAGTGTGTTTACCTTATTAGGTGAATTGTCTTGCCTAAAAATCATTTTATCACCTTCTCAGTGCTTATGTAGTTCATTTGCTTAACGTGCGTGACTTTGGCTCGGGTATGGGTACAGAGTTAATATTGTACCTGCTTAATCGTATTGATCAACGATTTGATATTTCAACGATATTAATTAAAATACTTAACAATGTTGTGGAATTTGTCAATGTTTTACGTTATATGTTTCATAAGAAATGTAGAACAATACATTTATGCTATAGTTTGCTTATTGGTTATGTAAAAGAATTTGCCTGAGTGAATTGTCTCTTTAAGACATTACACTTGTTCGTTCAACAATTGAAACCCTTTTGTTTATCGAGATGCTAATTCTAATTCACCAACATGAGGAAGTTTATTGTCTGAATCAAAATCATAGAAGTATCGTCTCCTATTATAAAATCATGCATTGACATTAACCTATAACATGAATCAATAAATGCCAATCGTATAAGTAATGTTAAATCCCTTGGTTTGTGTGGACGTATTGTTACTTTGTTACAATCATAACACTAGCTTATGTCTAGACTTACATCGGTAGAAACATTAAAAGTACAACAAAGGTTCAACGATTTCAAAAAAAAAAAAAAATTTTCCCCGACTACATACAATATTTCTCTATCCGTCATCGCTGAACCGGAAATTACTTCTACCACCTATGGAAGCAGTAGATTCTTATGGAATCAGATCCCATAATTCAAAGGAAACGTCCAGCTGGGTTGGACTGCGGATTGCGCCAGGGCACAGTTAAAAGGTCTGCGGCTGAGGTCAATATGCCTGTAAGCGATAGAACCAGAAAAAAGTCACCATTAGCCCCGATGTCTGTGGCGGGGTTGCCAAAGGAATTCGCAAGTCCCGAGAAGTTCATTTCCGGGCCACAAAATGGAAACGATGAATTTTACATGAAAGATTAATTGCCTTTTTGGACACAGATACTGAAAAGTACATGGCCAACATTGATCTACTGCTTTTAGCATCATACGAATACTATTTTGTTTGTTGCTGTATGCATGTTCCATGCGAGATTCTCTTTCCAAATGATATATGATTTTGACGTCTGACCAAAAAAAAGAAGCTTTATTTATCTTACATCGATTGCGAAACTAGTTAGATAACAAATCGCTTTTGATGGCTCAGATGTAAGTGAGCGATGGGTCGAAGAATAGGTGGAAACCGGAGTACCACGTGATCGGGCAGGTGACACATTATGTTTTCACGTCGGTGCCAGGGATCGAACAGCGGCCGGCTAAATGAAAGGCGAGTGGCTTAACCATTACGCTTCCCGAGTATATGAAATAACAATAAAATAATAAAAAAAAGTTAATAAAAATAAAAATAAAAAAATAAAAAAACACAACAACAACAGTTAATGCGCTTGTTTTTTTGTGTGTAAGGTCAAGACCCCACTCACCCGTTCGACAGGAAATCATCGACAAGGTTGAAGCGCTGCAGCATCAGACATCAACAGAGGTCCCACCAAAGGTTAAAGGTCAGTTTTAATGGGTTAATAAGAGTTACATACATTTGATTTTCTGTGGGAATATATATGTTTTAGTTGACTGTTCCATGTCCGGTTATTATCTTTAGGATTGATCTATTGTGTGTTTAAGATTGGTGTATTGTATCTTTAGGACTGGTGTATTGTATCTTTAGGACTGGTGTATTGTGTGTTTAGGACTGATCTATTGTGTGTTTAGGACTGGTGTATTGTGTGTTTAGGACTGGTCTATTGTATCTTTAGGACTGGTCTATTGTGTGTTTAAGACTGGTGCATTGTGTGTTTAGGACTGGTGCATTGTGTGTTTAGGACTGGTGTATTGTGTGTTTAGGACTGGTGTATTGTGTGTTTAGGACTGGTGTGTTGTGTCTTTAAGATTGGTCTATTGTGTGTTTAGGACTGGTGTATTGTGTGTTTAGGACTGTTCTATTGTGTGTTTAAGACTTGTCTATTGTGTGTTTAGGACTGGTGTATTGTGTGTTTGTGACTGGTGTATTGTGTATTTATGACTGGTGTATTGTGTGTTCAGGACTGGTGTATTGTGTGTTTAGGACTGGTGTGTTGTGTCTTTAAGATTGGTCTATTGTGTGTTTAGGACTGGTGTATTGTGTGTTAAGGACTGTTCTATTGTGTGTTTAAGACTTGTCTATTGTGTGTTTAGGACTGGTGTATTGTGTGTTTATGACTGGTGTATTGTGTATTCATGACTTGTGTATTGTGTATTTAGGACTGTTGTATTGTGTGTTTAGGACTGGTGTATTGTGTGTTAAGGACTGGTGTATTGTGTGTTTAGGACTGGTGTGTTGTGTCTTTAAGATTGGTCTATTGTGTGTTAGGGACTGGTGTATTGTGTGTTAAGGACTGGTGTATTGTGTGTTTAGGACTGGTGTATTGTGTGTTTAGGACTGGTGTATTGTGTCTTTAGGACTGGTCTGTTGTGTGTTTAGGACTGGTGTATTGTGTGTAAAGGACTGGTGTATTGTGTGTTTAGGACTGGTCTATTGTGTGTTTAAGACTGGTGCATTGTGTGTTTAGGACTGGTGTATTGTGTGTTTAGGACTGGTGTATTGTGTGTTTAGGACTGGTGTGTTGTGTCTTTAAGATTGGTCTATTGTGTGTTAGGGACTGGTCTATTGTGTGTTTAAGACTGGTGCATTGTGTGTTTAGGACTGGTGTATTGTGTGGTTAGGACTGGTGTGTTGTGTGTTTAGGACTGGTCTATTGTGTGTTTAGGACTGGTCTATTGTGTCTTTAAGATTGGTCTATTGTGTGTTAGGGACTGGTCTATTGTGTGTTTAAGACTGGTGCATTGTGTGTTTAGGACTGGTGTATTGTGTGGTTAGGACTGGTGTGTTGTGTGTTAAGGACTGGTGTATTGTGTGTTTAGGACTAGTCTATTGTGTGTTTAGGACTGGTCTATTGTGTGTTTAAGACTGGTGCATTGTGTGTTTAGGACTGGTGTATTGTGTGTTTAGGACTGGTGTATTGTGTGTTTAGGACTGGTGTATTGTGTGTTTAGGACTGGTGTATTGTGTGTTTAGGACTGGTGTATTGTGTGTTAAGGACTGGTGTATTGTGTGTTTAGGACTAGTCTATTGTGTGTTAGGGACTGGTCTATTGTGTGTTTAAGACTGGTGCATTGTGTGTTTAGGACTGGTGTATTGTGTGGTTAGGACTGGTGTGTTGTGTGTTAAGGACTGGTGTATTGTGTGTTTAGGACTGGTGTATTGTGTGTTTATGACTGGTGTATTGTGTGTTTATGACTGGTCTATTGTGTGTTTAAGACTGGTGTATTGTGTGTTTAGGACTGGTGTATTGTGTGTTTATGACTGGTCTATTGTGTGTTTATGACTGGTGTATTGTGTGTTTAGGACTGGTGTATTGTGTGTTTATGACTGGTCTATTGTGTGTTTATGACTGGTGCATTGTGTGTTTAGGACTGGTGTATTGTGTGTTTAGGACTGGTGTATTGTGTGTTTATGACTGGTCTATTGTGTGTTTAAGATGGTGTGTTGTGTTTATGATTGGTCTATTGTGTGTTTAGGGACTGGTGTATTGTGTGTTTAGACTGGTGATTTGTGTTTATGACTGTGTTTATGTGTGTTATGACTGGTCTATTGTGTGTTTATGACTGGTCTATTGTGTGTTTAGGACTGGTGTATTGTGTGTTTAGGACTGGTGTATTGTGTGTTTAGGACTCGTCTATTGTGTGTTTAGGACTGTTGTATTGTGTGTTTAGGACTGGTGTATTGTGTGTTTAGGACTGGTGTATTGTGTGTTTAGGACTGGTGTATTGTGTGTTTAGGACTGGTGTTTAGGATTGTGTGTTTAGGACTGGTGTATTGTGTGTTTAGGACTGGTGTATTGTGTTGTTAGAACTGGTGTATTGTGTGTTTAGGACTGGTGTATTGTGTGTTTAGGACTGGTGTATTGTGTGTTTAGGACTGGTGTATTGTGTGTTTAGGATTGGTCTACTGTGTATTTATGACTGGTGTATTGTGTCTTTAGGACTGGTCTATTGTATCTTTAGGACTGGTCCATTGTGTCTTTAGGATTGGTCTATTGTGTATTTATGACTGGTGTATTGTGTGTTTAGGACTGTTCTATTGTGTGTTTAGGACTGGTGTATTGTGTATTTATGACTGGTGTATTGTGTGTTTAGGACTGGTGTATTGTGTGTTTATGACTGGTGTATTGTGTCTTTAGGACTGGTCTATTGTATCTTTAGGACTGGTCCATTGTGTCTTTAGGATTGGTCTATTGTGTATTTATGACTGGTGTTTTGTGTCTTTAGGATTGGTCTATTGTGTATTTAGGACTGGTGTATTGTGTGTTTAGGACTGGTGTATTGTGTGTTTAGGACTGGTGTATTGTGTCTTTAGGACTGGTCTATTGTATCTTTAGGACTGGTCTATTGTGTATTTATGACTGGTGTATTGTGTGTTTAGGACTGGTCTATTGCATCTTTAGGACTGGTCCATTGTGTCTTTAAGATTGGTCTATTGTGTATTTAGGACTGGTGTATTGTGTTTTTAGGACTGGTGTATTGTGTGTTTAGGACTTGTCTATTGTGTGTTTAGGACTGGTGTATTGTGTGTTTAGGACTGGTGTATTGTGTGTTTAGGACTTGTTTATTGTGTGTTTAGGACTTGTCTATTGTGTGTTTAGGACTGTTGTATTGTGTGTTTAGGACTGGTGTATTGTGTATTTATGACTGGTGTATTGTGTGTTTAGGACTGGTCTATTGTATTTTTAGGACTGGTCCATTGTGTCTTTAGGATTGGTCTATTGTGTATTTAGGACTGGTGTATTGTGTGTTTAGGACTGGTGTATTGTGTGTTTAGGACTGGTGTATTGTGTGTTTAGGACTGGTGTATTGTGTCTTTAGGACTAGTCTATTGTATCTTTAGGACTGGTCTATTGTGTGTTTAGGACTGGTCTATTGTGTCTAAATTTAGGATTGGTCTATTGTGTACACTAAGTTCAGCATTATAGTGCTAAATGAATACGATAATCAGTGGTTAAAGTGATACATTGCCTTACCTCCATGGTGTTCGATGTACAAGCGGTTGATATGTTCTGTTTTAGGTGCCTGAGGTATAATTTTGATCTGTCTTAGCTCGTTATAAATATTCCTTTTCAACATGAATTTGTTTTTTCAATGTAGGACACATTATGTTCATTTTGAAATATTTGGCAGAATAAGTCTGGTCTAGAACTAATAGAAATTCATGTTATATTTTACAGGAGTTACCGGAACGTGTAGACCGTCTGCCGTATTAAAATGCACCATTCGTTTCCTGAAGGATTATCTAAGGAACAACACCACCATATGCCAGGATATCGAGGTACATTACACACTTTTGTCCCCCCCCCCCCCCCCCCCCCCCCCCCCCCCCCCCGATTTTACCGCCCTTTACATAATATGCGCCTTTTGACTGTTAGAAAGGAGGGAGGAGTGTTGCGGGATTTCACTGAATCACGTCTTTCCGGAGAATGTTGAATGTTCGTGTTTTGTCTCCTTGTCATGACGGAACTCTTGCCAACGTTAAATATTATCATTATCATCTTAATAATGCATACCGCCAAAGAACATTCCATCCCTTCACCTTGTAATGACTTACGGAGTAGAAGCTTCTGTTACATAAACCTTGCTTTGCTTTTGCTTTGGTCATGCGTGAAAGCGTAGTAGAGAGACTTCCTAATAGGGACACCATTAGCACGAATAAGTCAATTCCAAAATCAAGGCAATGTCAAGGAAGACGTAAGGAAAAAACCAAAGACATATATATATAAAAATATGTATCAGATCTTAGTCACCTTTTACGATCATGCAATGAGGCAGCGGACTCAATTCTAACGTCTGCAATACAACAGCAAAAAAGCTACGTTAAAAACTGTCTTTTTCTCTTCCAACTCTTAGTATTTTTCATCGAACAGATTTTTTTTATCTGTGTACTGTTCCATAAACCTTTAAAGTGAATAGTCGGGCAAAGAAAACCAGTCTAAGTGCTTCATTAGCCTTCCAAAAGTTCTCACATATTAATACGAAGGTCAAGTTCGGCTTAGTTTCCAAGTTCTGACCATTGAAATAAAGAAAAGTTGAAAGCATTGAAAGCGAGGCTGCGTGGAAATGTAACCACGGACATAGTCAGCCGGGAGGACGTTTTAGGATTCCTATACTTTAAATTAATTTCTGCGTACGCAGACAGATTTTGACGAGAGATTTTATTTTTCTATTTCATAAGAAATAATACTGGATACATTCACACCATTTTTACCTACTTTAGCCATCCTTGCCCGACTGTTCACTTTAAAGGAAAAAATAAAAGAATCACCAAAAAAGATAAGCAAACATCAATATATGTGTATTGTAATTAATTTAGTTTTGATTGATACCAAGTTAAAAGAAAACCATGATGGTACGCTTTTCCTCTCCCCTTTTCCTCGTAAAGCCAGATTTTCCAGAACGATTTGGTATTACGATATATTTCTCCACCACTTTTCTCCGCTCCCACTGTTTTTAGATCGATTTTCAAATAAATGTGTTTTACGTTGACGCTAAGTCATACAAATGTGCAGCGCAAGTTTACAAATGCTGACTATACAATCAGCGTTCCGTGTGCATCTTTTATACTTCTCTACAGAATAATACAATTTCTGTTCAGCTGTTTTCGTTTGATTTGATTTAACTATCGATTTGGTAAATTTCTATTGGAATTATAAACCTGAAATGAATCAATAACCACATGAAGAAAATCGATTTGTAATCATTGAATATTGTCACCAGCCTAAAATTCCCACCTTAAATATATTGGAAAGAGAGCATTTCACTGACTTTCCACCCCTTTAAGAAAGAAACGTTCTTTCGTTAAGGATTTGATACTGTATAATATACGTTGGGAATTTGTTCGTATTTTATTTTTTATTTACACCACAAAAATACTTCATGGTAAAGAGTATTCCCAGAGACAAAAACATCATCAGCCCCAACCTGTTAATGATTTTATGCCAATCTCAAAATCCTGATCCCAAGTCGAACGGCTATTGATAAATATAAGACATGTTCACCACTGTACTATTATCTTTAACTACGGCTTACGGTAACTAAAAGTAAACGGTGATGAAGTGATATCATTCATATTTCATAGTCGCTAGTGTTTTTGTTTGTACCTGCCTAACTTGGGAGCTGGTTTTTCTCTTTTTTTCATTTAAGTGTAGCGTTTGTCCCTGTCGTAGAGATTTTGTCGACATTCATCGAGGCTATAGTAGTACTGTTGTTGCTGAGATTGGCATGTATAGTACTACTTGGTATTGTCGGTAGTATGGTCGGAAAGCTGGTCCCTAGAACTATCACCATCAATGCAAGGTTCTCTAATGGTTAATCAGCCGTCCCACTCACTTAATGCTGCGTCCCACTCCCTTAATGATGAGCGCTAAGAAACGACAACTTTTATAGATTACGCGTCCGTCTCGGCCTGGGGACAGAATCCAGAGCCTCCCTCAGAGGAGCGCTCAACTTAAAACAAAGAGTGATTCGGTGTCAGGGATTACGTAAGGAAAAGGTTAGGAAGAGAGTAAATATCCTAAAGTTAGTCGCCTTTTACGACCAGTAAAAGTGCTACCTCGATTGGTGTGGCCGTTTGTGGTCTTTGAAGAAAAGTGCTACTCGATCGGTGTGGCCGTTTGTGGTCTATGAATGAGAGTGCTACCTCGATTGGTGTGGCGGTTGGTGTCTACGAAGGAAAGTGCTACCTCGATTGGTATGGCGGTTGGTGTCAATGAAGGAGAGTGCTACTTCGATTGGTATGACGGTTTGTGTCTATGAAGGAGAGGGTTACTTCGATTGGTGTGACGGTTGGTGTCTATGAAGGAGAGTGCTACTTCGATTGGTGTGACGGTTGGTGTCTGTGAAGAAAAGTGTACCACGATTGGTGTGGCGGTTGGTGTCTATGAAGGAGAGTGCTACTTCGATTGGTATGACGGTTTGTGTCTATGAAGGAGAGTGTTACCTCGATTGGTGTGACGGTTGGAGTCTGTGAAGGAAAGTGTACCACGATTGGTGTGGCCGTTTGTGGTCTATGAATAAGAGTGCTACCTCGATTGGTGTGGCGGTTGGTGTCTATGAAGGAGAGTGCTACTTCGATTGGCATGACGGTTTGTGTCTATGAAGGAAAGTGTACCACGATTGGTGTGAAGGTTGGTATCTATGAAGGAGAGTGCTACTTCGATTGGTGTGGCGGTTGGTGTCTATGAAGGAGAGTGCTACTTCGATTGGTATGACGGTTTGTGTCTATGAAGGATAGGGTTACTTCGATTGGTGTGGCGGTTGATGTCTATGAAGGAGAGGGTTACTTCGATTGAAGTGGCGGTTGGTGTGTATGAAGGAGAGTGCTACTTCGATTGGTGTGACGGTTGTTGTCTGTGAAGGAGAGGGTTACCTCGATTGGTGTGGCGGTTGGTGTCTATGAAGGAGAGGGTTACTTCGATTGGTGTGACGGTTGGTTTCTATGAAGGAGATGGTTACCTCGATTGGTGAGGCGGTTGGTGTTTATGAAGGAGATGGTTACCTCGATTGGTGTTGCCGTTTGTGGTCTATGAGGGAAAGTGCTACCTCGATTGGTGTGGCGGTTGGTGTCTATGAAGGAAAGTGCTACCTCGATTGGTGTGACGGTTGGTGTCTATGAAGGAAAGGGTTACTTCGATTGGTGTGGCGGTTAGTGACTATGAAGGAAAGTGTACCACGATTGGTGTGACGGTTGGAGTCTATGAAGGAGAGTGCTACTTCGATTGGTGTGACGGTTGTTGTCTGTGAAAGAGAGGGTTACCTCGATTGGTGTGGCGGTTGGTGTCTATGAAGGAGAGGGTTACTTCGATTGGTGTGGCGGTTGGTTTCTATGAAGGAGATGGTTACCTCGATTGGTGAGGCGGTTGGTGTTTATGAAGGAGATGGTTACCTCGATTGGTGTTGCCGTTTGTGGTCTATGAGGGAAAGTGTTACCTCGATTGGTGTGGCGGTTGGTGTCAATGAAGGAGAAGTTTACTTCGATTGGTGTGGCGGTTGGTGTCTATGAAGGAGAGGGTTACTTCGATTTGTGAGGCGGTTGGTGTCTATGAAGGAGAGGGTTACCTCGATTGGTTTGGCGGTTGGTGTCTATGAAGGAGAGTGCTACTTCAATTGGTGTGACGGTTGTTGTCTGTGAAGGAGAGGGTTACCTCGATTGGTGTGACGGTTGGTGTCTGTGAAGGAGAGGGTTACCTCGATTGGTGTGACGGTTGGTGTCTGTGAAGGAGAGTGCTACTTCGATTGGTGTGACGGTTGTTGTCTGTGAAGGAGATGGTTACCTCGATTGGTGTGACGGTTGGTGTCTTTGAAGGAAAGTGCTATCTCGATCGGTGTGGCCGTTTGTGGTCTATGAATAAAAGTGTTACTTCGATTGGTGTGGCGGTTGGTGTCTTTGAAGGAAAGTGCTACCTCGATTGGTGTGGTGGTTGGTGTCTATGATGGAAAGTGCTACCTCGATTAGTGTGGCGGTTGGTGTCTTTGAAGGAAAGTGCTACCTCGATGGGTTAGGCTGTTGGTGTCTATGAAGGAGATGGTTACCTTTATTGGTGTGGCGGTTGGTGTCTATGAAGCTGATTTTACCTCTAGTTGCATGTTTGTTGATGAAGCAGACAGAACATTCCATGTGGAGTATCTATTCACATTGTTTTTCATCGTTCAATTGATCCTCTTTTGCAGTGGATTTTACATTTCACTCGCGTTTGAAAAATTTTGAATTAGGTTTATAATTTAAATTTCAAATCAATGTTGTTTGCCTATGTAAGTGAAAATGTTTAGGGGTGACATGGTAAGAAAATGGCTTTTCAATAAAAATATCTTTGTTGATGCTTCTGGCTGTCTGTATCTAGACACGGAGTTTAAAAAGATATTACAAGCTTAGAGTGCAAGTAATTGGCGCCTTTGTAAAATATTGTCTTAAATCCCGCCCAAGGTACACACTCTGAAAGTTTTATTCGACAATCTCTGGGATTGTTCGTTACTGCCGGAGAACACCTATCAATGTTTTACTGATGACATCATGCTAGTGTCTCAGCCTGTATGCTACAGATAGTGCCGCCCATTGTCAAATTTGCCAAAGGCTAAAACAATCAATTAGCGTGTTAAATAAGTTGTCTTCTAAACGGAGAATTTTCAGGAAGTCCTTCTGAAAAAGTGATTGTCAAAGGGCAATAGGCTTTCAATAAACACTGTTTGTGCGTCAAAACCCTATTCAAAAGTGCTTGTGCTTTATAGTACATTTTTGTTAATTCGTGCTTTAACGGAAAAATGGGAAATTATGCATAAATAGAATGCAACTAGTTTTTGTATCCAATGTGAAAGCTAAAGTTCTCAGCATGCTTCTTAAATCCCTTTGGAAAAATTGAATCATTCTTGGCAACACCCACAAGAACAAAGCCATCATATAAACTGTTTACTATCGATTGTCTTATGGAGATTTATCCTTTCGTTTTAATTTGAAATCAAATACCCCTGACACTCTTCACATATAAAAGCGGTTTTTGAGTTTATGTAAAATTCTTCTCTACTGACAATTACTACCACGGTTATGGAAGAAAGTAATGTTATAACCTGATATTTTATATCCTATAGCTGGTACATGTACTGCCATAATATACACAACAAAACCGTTAAAATTATTTAGAAAAAACCTGATTACACACACTAGAACAATTTCGTAAGATTAAAGCATAATACTATCAAATGTGTATCAATATTTCGAGTTTAGTAACAATAAAACGGTACTTGTAACGTAGTTTGGGTTTCTGGGAAAGGAAAGTTCTCGTCCCTAGGTAGGGGGTATATCAACTAAATATAAGATGAGAAATTTAGGTGTATTAAATATTTTTCATGGAAGAAAGATAGAGAGTTGTAAAATAACATTTTCATGGAATTATGGAATTAAGTTCTTTGCGAGTGTATTTATAACATCAGTCTTAAGATCTTCGATTTTCCCCCTAATCCGTTATAGCCTGTTTATCCCACTCCCGAGTATTACATTATCCTACAGGGCCCTGACCTAACCACACTGGTGACGGCAATAAGACGCTGCTGTTAGGTTGGTGAAGGCCGGATAAGGTACGATGTTTATAAGGATTCTTTGCAGATTAAGAATCCAATGTCAACAATATGCTTATTTACGTGCGATATAACACTAGCAAAGGAAGCAAGGGCTTGTCAGTCAATTTGCTTGAATTACACCAATTTATAGTTATGTTTAATGTAATATCTTTGTTATCATCAATTTGTCGTTAATATATATAATTTACAAAACATACTTATGAACTATTCAGCATTCAACTGATCAAGAGTAAGACCAGTTTAAATACTAAACAAAAAATATCTTAACATTTTAACATTTCAATTGTACTTTGATATTAGCCATTGCTATCGTTAACAAAACTTTTATCTGTCTTATAAAACAGCGAAGGGAAACTAAACATATTATCAACATAAGCCTTATACAACTATCTCCCACGTAATCTAAACATATAAGGCATTATGTGAAGGTTTTATGTCAACAGATGGCTTAAGTTGGCTTCAGGCGAAGCGGTCGAGGCGAGACGTTTCCATGTAAACATACTGGGCGTCTCCGAGTTCTACCGGAACAAAAACCTTCATCCGCGGAAAACGGAAATTAAACGTTATCGAGCTGCCGATTTGTAATGTGGATGTTTATTCAGACATGTAGCATAGCATTAGAGTGATTCTATTGGTTTTGAATTGCTCAATAACGAGCATTCGGCGCCGAGGAATTCCTAGCTCGAAAACCAATCCCTTGTTGTCCTAAATGTTGTCATATCGATAACAAGTACAGCTGCACTTCCTGTTCCTATCGGTCAAAATTCACCAGCTAAAGTGCTCGTGAACTTTTAGCTTAAAATTAATTGCCAAGTCTTTGTTTCCATAACTTAATATCAATAGTAAAATTGGCCGTGTGATACCAATCAAATATTACATCCGTTCGCCTTTGGACAACTGGCCTATCAAAGTACACAGACCGATATTTAGGGGGTTTTAATGTATTTTGTGGGAAACAGACGATATTGAAAAAAACATAAATACATAATACAGGAATATATTAGGCTGATAAGGAAGGCCGTCACATTTTTCGTGGCACACTTGGTTACTTGCATGTAGCAAGATTGCACCAATAGTAGAGCTACACAGACATTAACTGTATCAAAAGGCTATTTCCTCCAAAACATCAGTCTATTTGGTAATAAATGCACAGTAAAAGGCTAGGACAAAAATTATCAAAATGGGTGGTATTGTTTTAGTTTTATTGTCTACTTAAAACTATTTGAAAAGAGCCTCATGAATTAAGACTGGAAACATATGCGCTTAGATTTGCTCCGATCTTGTTTCTGGTTTTGTTATTATTATTGCTTGTACCTTACAATTGATATTAATTCTGAAGGGACTGTAAAAACTACTTTAATCAAGTCGTAAACATCAATACAAATTTTAATCCATAAATAACAATTTCATCAGATATACACTGTTAAATAACTTAATTACCAGTCGGAAGTTCTTTGGAATCTAATTTAATGCCCTTAATTAAAGCCTTCTTCAATTCTGAGTCAGTAATCAACATGGAAAGCTTGTTTTGGGGTTTCATTAAATGAAGCTGGTATCAAGACGAGCTTGAGAACCCGTACAGCTTGTGGGCTACACAGTTACGAGGTATGGCTTCAGTTTTGTTTTCTTTTCAGGTTCTGCCAGTGACATTAACTAGCTTGAATAACCGTAAGAAATTGAACGAATGGTTATATTGACTTCCACAATAATCAAGCTCGACGTCTTATTAAACGAATCCGAAATGAATAAAACAAACTTGGCTTAGCATACAATGTACGTGTACAAGTAGCAGCATGCAACGAATATGACCAAGAATACTCAACATCCTAATTGTTTGAAGATACAAAAAGAAATATATATAAAAAACATATAGCTGATAGGTGGCTCCCTCAGGCACCAAGACCGGAGAAGGGACAACGACTATTTCTCTATAACAAAACAGGAATGATCTAATAGAACAGGAACCACAAGACGGAGGCTTAGTGTCCTGAACATTGATATGGGTGTGTTTTTATCAGGAAGTAAACAAACTGTGACATTCATACTTTGCTGGCAACATTATAAGTTAGTAAAGGATTGGGGTTGGAAATCATCCAAACGGTAGAAGTGAACGCCATAGAGGTCTGGAGGTGGAGTCAAAAGGGACATACTGATTTTGTGAAATTCTAAAAATCAATTGAAATAAGTTTTAATTATATTCATTATTGAATGGTGTTTCTAAAATTTGGGAATAACCGTGTTCGGTATGTACCATAGGACACTAGCCCATTTGGCAATTAAGGTCATCTTGTAAGTACTGTCGGTAACACTAGTATGTAACAATAGTATTTATAGTTCAAGGAAGGCTTAGATGTAAGATTATTACAGTACTTTTAATTAATGGGTTCCTATCGGTTTGCGACTGTTTGTATTGTCACTAAAATAAAGCCGATAGCGTGTAAGTATATCGCCGAGTATCAACAGCAAGGCAACATCTGTAATTATTTGAGGGTTTGGTATTATCAAGCTTCGTGTTTCTCTAAGACACATGTTGATTACTTGTTTGTTTTCTGATGAATTATGCATCCTTTCCAAACTTTTTCCAAACCCCACCTCTCGAATCCCCGTTAAGCTGTTGCTGTGTCTGTATCGTGGTAATCTCGTTCTTTAATCGTTCGTTAATTTCGTTCTTCTATGTTCGTGGTTCAACGACAACCACGAAAAACAAGAAAAGTATTTACAGCACGAAAATGTTATACAGTTGAGTATGTAGGGGTGTTTGAGTGTCTCAGAGGCAAAACAAGTAACCATACCTTAACAGTTAAATTGTGAGTTATCCCTGTCGATTTTTAACATGCACAGACCGAGGTTAGATGTTTCAGAATACTACTAGTTTCTGTGTTTCCTTCGTTAACTACACGATATGAAGGTCTGTCACTATCTAACTAGGAATACGTTTAATAAAATGTGACCATTGAAAGGTAAGGTGTTTTCCTCGGTGATGGGGCTATCATTTGAAGGAGGATGTCCTAATTTAATATTGCATATTTGGTCAAACTACATAATTACGTGTTTTAACCAAATAATTGATTTGGTTTAGTATTATCTAATGTGAAGGTCATTGAAGGGCGTCTTCTCCATGTACGAGATGACGCATGTAGTGCGAGATGAAATCAGTACAGGACACATGTAACAAGATAGATAAGATATACCTCCTTTTATATGACGCCATCAAAACATCCACATCCCATAAATCCTTGAGGTAATATAGTTAAATCGTAATGTCCTACACTTGACGCAAATGAAAGTAGATGAAAACCACGGTAACTCAATGAATTATTAATACGTCGAGCGATCGTAGACATGATTGATTTCTGAAATCGATAAGCCTCGATGTGGAATCGGAGACGGGAGTACAATTATGGGCCCTAATTTGATTTCCATGGAAGCTGCCAAATGGTGATCCGATATTTTCCGGACATATCAGTGTTGGCTGGCTCATACGCCATTATATATACATCTAGTAAAAGAAATGTCAAACCAGGTCAAATTAGGTAAGGTACGTGTTATACGAAAACAAATCGTTGTTGATAGATACACACTGTACGTAGTCGCGTTTACACACGGAATAATACTAACTTCTAAAGACAATAAGTCATCTCCGAAGGCATGCCAGCACAGAGAAGGATTTGCGAATAAATAAATGCAGATTCGATCAGTAAAAGTGGTAAATGTGTCGGAACTATATAACAAGGTTTACACGAATATGGTACACAAATCTCGAAGGATGAATTGATGAAATTTCCGATACATTCCCACACATAATTAAAGAACAATTTATATGTAGTTCTAGGGATAAGGCGTTTATTTTAAGGCGTTATCGATGCCTTCGGTTAATGGCGTCAATACGCTGAAGAACTCAGCACCGCGATGATTTATGTTGCTCTATTTTCACATAATACTTTCTTAATCGTCCGTTTCGCCTTTTGCAGTCGAACTCTAAACGACATAAATAATATTTGACCGAAATTTCTCCTTCCCCTGACTTTGATATAAGGTTTTGTCCTCGCCCAAGCTTACTTTGCCTTTGGTAAAGACATTCTACTTTTGCTTAGCTATCAACAACAAAGTTGGTGCGCGTCTGGTTCACTTGTTGCTAGTATATGGGAGGGCGCGGGGATGTCTTGTTCGCTGTCTTCGGTGGAATGCTTCAGTAAGGTAACACCCTCAAATAAAATTGATTTCGTTTTCAATTAAAACTCTTCCGGAGCTGATCGTGGTCAAGTGAATGCGGCTTCCTCTGAATGCGTCGAGTAAATGCGTAATGTATTGCCCATATGACGCCGTGAAAATACTTACTAAACTGTTATCAGGTGCTGCAATACAGCAATAAGCTGTCAAAGACTATGAAAAGCACACAATCCGTCGCAATACACATACGTACCTTATTGCTGATTTCAGAAGTAGGCCTATTTTGGTGGGTCTCCACCATATTACATAACCCAAAGCCGTTCTTGGTTTGTATGTGAACTATCACAACGGAATTTCCGGTAGTTGTAATATTTTCCTTGTCGCGGTATAAAATCCAAAGACGTTGATTAGTTGTTCAAATACGAATTTATTAAATCACTTATCTATGAGTCGGAAGGCGATTTCCTGAGTGTCCGAAAATCGACCCGTAGAGACCGAGCTCTAGATCCTAACTGATGACAAAATATGAGACATGGAATTAAATGTACAATTGATAAAATGGGTGACACATGGCATGTAAATGACTCTATTATGGCTGGTCGGTACTCGGACAGGTGAGATAATAAGCTTATCTATTGTCTGAGTCGTAAGTGTCATAGTACTAGTAAGACCAGTTAGAATAATTAACTTCAAAGGGTAGATGAGTTATAAAAACACAATGAATAAATTACAATAAACCATGTGTTATATATAGTGTAATTAACTGAAACAGAGTCAATAGATACATGTACAAAATGTAGCTTTAAAATATCATGTCACAAGAAGAAAATAAAGTCACGAAAGATTGTGGAAATCAAATTAAATAATACTGAATTAAAGTTTTAACCAATGTTAAAAAAAACATAAAGTAGCACTTATATCATAAAATTCTTCATGATAGAACACTCAACACGAAGAGTAATACATATAAGTAAGGTATTAGGTTAACAATACAAGACCTGAAATTAGTCGCCTTTTACATCACTTTCTTCGAAACCACAGGATGCGGACAGCGGTGAGAATATTAGTAATCAAAGTGCTCAATGCAGTTACCATATCAAGACATAATGAAATATAGAAGAAATAGAATGGAGAAATTCACGATTTACTCGCATGAAATTATGGCAGCCGTTACCACGTTAGCCTACCAGTAAAGTAACCATGCCACATAATGTTATGATATATTTATATACATATGTATTGTTGATTTACTTGTTTCTTTCCAGGAACTAGAGACGTGTGTGCTAGATAAGATCGACACTTGTGACGTAATGGCGTCACGACAGGCCTACTTGATACTCGACCGTGTGAAGGCATTGATACCTACTTCCGGCAGACATGCGTGTGGAGTACCAACCCATAAACTGCCAGCGACAACACAGACCACATTAAGTATGGATATGTTTTGAAATCAAAGTTTACGAAAGAAATATATTCGCAGTTTTAATGTTCTCAAGCGTACTCACCGACAGTTGTGCTTATTTACAAAGTTTCAGTTTTATTCAGCGTAACCTATTTGATTACAACGAGTTCTTGAAATACTTTTTATTTGAATTACGATCCAATTATTAAAATAATTTCGCTTATTGTTAACCACACCATTGACGGTTTCTGAACATTTTCTTTTATAGATTACTCCCCTTGTTGTGTGGTTAATCTACTCGAATGCATGGCAAGAACTTACCGATTACTTCTTCAAGACCGGAAGTCATGTGACGCCATCACTGAGTTCACATCCTGTTCATCGTTCTCTTTCCGATCGTACGAGGGTCAGGCAGCAGAAAGAATATTTCAGTCGATAATGACACTTACTCGAACTTGTATCCACTCCCGAAAACCTTATTCAAAGTGACCAATGTTACATGATGTACGATGCTGAATCAACGACATGACAATAAAATGACAGCAGCTTCATCGATGCATCCATGCATTGAAGAGATCATGTGATCTCAACAAAAGAAGCAGACACGTTAACAAATATTTTTACACAAACCTGCCATGTCACCGGCATAACATTATCTGTCTCTCATTAGTATCAAATCGACATTAGCGTAACTTGATTTTCATTTATGGAAATCATCCGATTGGGGAAACATAACGTTCTGCTAACTTGAGACAGTCAACGAGCAATTACGAAATTCTTGTATATACCCCTAAGAAATAACAATATGTATCAATTACAACAAATTTTTTGTATGAAACTGGCATGGTTAGCAAAAACGTACATATAAAAAACATGTTGGTCAACCAAAGCTCACGACTGAAGTATCTGGCTCCACAACTGACACACGACTTATGACTGATTAAGTAGGATAAAACTTCATGTATTCCAGACTGGTCAGTTTCATACAGTCAGCATTAAAATGCTACAATGAATCAGCAAGTCAATGTCATGCGCTGAACTGACCAAAAAATCCATATCATACCCCGTATACTTCATTATCAAGACATGGCAATCGTGTCATTCAAACCAATTTACTAGAGAAAAAACCGACATAATTATTTGATATTTTGTCTTGGGTTAATAATAACAGCTTTCTTGCACGTGAAGAGAGATGGTCTTTTTATAAACATACTATCGTATGAATAATTCTAATTGTGCATTTATATAAGTATATAACTATTTGCATCAGTGATTCCTTATTACCATGCTTATAATATATCACGTGTTTACTTGTATTGAAGGTTACTTTGGTAATATATATAAATGAAAATGGTTGGATCTCTCAAATTTATTTACAAAAACTGTAACATATTTCCGTCAATGTTACTGCTATTCTATTTCATTTTTCTAAAATTTCGGATTTAGATACTTCAAGGCATATTACATGGACAAATTGGGTGTATACGGTGAAGTTAAGATCCCGAGCAGTTGTTTGTATTGTTGTATTCCAGACCTATAGGTCAGTACAACAAACACATTTTAATTAGATATGCTACATTTCAATATATATTATAATAGGTAAACCACTTCGCAGTAGCTACAGTGTGGAACTAACTGACTACTGATTTAAGCCATGTGTTTGATATTTGGTCATATTTGATGACTTCTGCTACTCGATTTTGACTAAATGATGAAAGGTGAAATTCGAATAACATTAATGTCAATATCTTTATAGCAATGGGGATATCACGGCCTTGAAGGATAAAATTGATATCAAGCTTTTTGATGAACTTATAAAAAACAATACAAATGAATGGAAATCGATATGCTCTTTATGTAGGGTAAACACACCTCGATACTTTCATCTAAACTGTTAAATTAATTGCGTAAATATTAGGCTGGTATGCCCAGTAAAGTATTGTTTTGCAACTGGGAAATATTTGTATTTGATCTCCAAATGGCTTATTTAAACTGCCATGTGCTCGATCTCACATCGGATAAGTATTTATGATATTGACTTCCTTTTGATATGTAGTTATTGAAGCTTTTTGATCCCAACAATGAATTTTTACTTTTGAGATTTAGTTATTGAAGCTTTTTGATCCAAACAATGAATTTTTACTTTTGAGATTTAGTTATTGAAGCTTTTTGATTCCAACAATGAATTTTTACTTACTTCACACAACATGCAGAAGTGAAATATGATTATATTTTGTGACATTTTAATTTAAAATCATGTTCTATGGATAACAAAACCTGATTTTGACCATGAATAAGGACTATTGTACAATGTATATGTTTTGTAATGTTGATATGACTACCATTGTAATTATAGTGATGTTATGACGGTTGTGAACTCTGCACATACGTGTTAATGCCTTTATTGTACATACACATTAACAAGTACAGCGCTTGGTTACTGAAAGAAAATATTTTGTATGTATGTAAGACGACACATGTATTTTAGTGGTCACGTTTAGAACCATTTAGGTTTTCAATTTAATAATATCATCCACAAACAATGCACATTATTGTATGATTGGAAAATAAAGAGCTCGAAAAATCCTTCACGTCTTCTTGATATGTTTTTAATATGTAATTACAATACAAAAGGTTGTATAGTTTACATAAGTATCTTCTGCTTCTGTTTTTGATAGGGAAAAATGCTATTCGTCAGCAGTGTAGCACCTTTAAGGTGAACTAAGGAAAGAGTAAGTTTTAGAATCTTCTTCCTCGAAAACGTCACTTTATTCTGTGTTTTCATGTTTAATTCGCTAGCCCGAGAGTATATATTTACGTTCTAGCGAAGTTTTTTTTTTCACTGTAAAGGTGATTTTCGAAATTTCAATTTCCTGGATGTTTTGTTTTTTCTAATTGGTAAGCATAGAATTCTGAACTTCACCAGAAATATTTCCCCAGGATACAAGATTGCTGTATTAATAGTTTGGCTGTTGCGTGTGAATTCAAGTTTTCCTGATTTCGAAGCAAATTCCATTGGCTACGAAAGAAACTCCTTGAGCGATCGCAATACCTTTTCACATGGCAAAAATTTGTCGTTCATTTTGCCTTCCTAAGACTACCATATAAGCATTGTATAGATTGGTATTACCGTTGTCGTCTATTAGTGAGTCCATCGGTGTCATTGAGCATTTATCTTCTGACGAATAGACATGGAATAGAAGAGCCGCATTTCAGCAGCGAGTACTTCACATCCATCACAATAAGCAATCGTCAAGGAACAGTATATTTCTAGGACGAGACAACCGAGGAAAGTAAGGAACCATTTATGTTTTCTGTAAACTTCCGATTACATGACGACAGGTAAATAGATTCATATTACTCAGTAGTTGACTACTGAAGTGACCATTTTGATATAACTCAAGGTACATCGAACCAACTGGGGTTTACTATTCTGCAGTGACTTAGGATCAAATTAAAATAACAAGACTCCAAAGAACCTTACGGTCATCTGACTACCTTGCTAATAGCCGTATAGGAAATTATTAAATATGGTGTCATGGTAGCCATCTTCAATTTGGGATAACTAGAGTATAATGTCGTGGTCATTTCAGGCACATTCCAGCCCGTAGAACTGAGTAGAACACTTTAGTTTAAACCATATTTTATATTGCAATTAAGGTCATATAAATCACAATATATTATAAAGTTAGGATTCAGAAAAAAAACAGGTATAAAATACTTATATTAATTTGTCTACTTAGTATACAATGTATATATATACATAGCACTAAATAAAGAATGTAGCGTTCTTGCCTTAGGTATCATTTAGATAGAACAAACAGCAACTTGTTTAACTGCACTGTGTATTGACCACGTGTAATAACTACATCCGGTTTACTACATCCGGTTCAGGGAGTACTCATTATTTGCATTGGGGAGTAATCATTATCTTTAACAAATTAACCAGTCTGTATTAACGTTACATCCCCCTTCTAAAAAGAAGTTAACAGTGTTAATATTTGAGTGACTCCCAAGTAAAGAAATTACAGTTCATAACGCGTTTGTGCCTTGTAATTAGAATTATGACTAGCAATTACACTATGCATTATTGAGTCCAAATAAATCACTTTTAACCAATTTAACTGTGTCCATTATTTATGACTAGATTTAACACAATGACTAGTTTGTAACACAATGAACTAGTAACGATAACTAAACTGAACTAAAAAATTATTAATAAAGGCACTGTCTTGAACGCGAAATCACACCCAGTAAACAGCTGTCACGTATTCACTCAGGTATGCTGGCTTCTTGGACACTCGCGTCGACACTCTGGTTGGTTCAGCAGCTGGAGACGGAATTGGATCTGGCACAGATTCTCGCGAAGACATTTCCTTGGGCTCCCTTGGTGGTTGTTGGGTTTGTTGTTGTAGTGTGTTAGGTAGTTCAACCTCAGATGTTTGAAAAGGTTCTTTTGTCCTGCGTAAGAATGTTCGATTACGTCGATATATTCTACCATCTTCCGTTTCAACTTTGTATGAGCGGATATTAACCGGCTCTCCCACAACCTTTCCTTTTGTCCATTCTCCTTTGCGATCTAAAACTGGTTGGATAAGTTTTTATTGTGTAAACGGTCTACTTCGAAGAAGTCTGAATAGTAATCTACTGTTATCAGATAGTTCTTCTGGTTGAACTCGAAAAGATCACTGCCTACTTTCTCCCAGGGTCGTGACGGTAGTTCGTGACTCATTAACGGTTCTTTCCCTTGTGCATCATTGTAAGAGTTGCAAATGTCACATTTCTCAATGTACTGTTGTACGTCGCTGTTCATCCTCGGCCAGTATAAACATTCTCTGAGACGTCTGAGACATGCCTGTAGGCCTATATGTGATGAATGAACACGTTCAATCATTCTCTTCGTACTCTCTGTGGTATTACGACTCGATATCCTTTGAAGACAATACCATTTTGAATGGTCAGTTCTTCCCTGAAGGGGAAATAAAATGCTAGGCATTCAGGAAGTGAGTCTTTTTTGTCTGGCCAACCTCTCCGAATCACAGATTTTAACTGAGTAAGTTCATCATCTTCCTCTGTAGCAGTCTGTAGTTGCTTAAATCTCTCAGGTGATATCGGAAGATGCTGCGCCAGGTTGACAGTTTCAATGTCTCGTTCCGATCGTGATCTCTGTTCCCGCGTTTTTTCGTATGGCGCAAAAGCTCGGCTTAATGCGTCGGCCATGTGCATCTCTGGGCCTGGTTTGTATACAACCATGAAGCTGAAACGCTGCAGCCTCAGCAGCATGCGCTGAAGTCGTTTAGGCGCACTTACTAGACTCTTCTTACAGATGATTTCTAGAGGTTTGTGGTCTGATTCGACTAGGATTTTCCTTCCATATGTGTAATTTTCAAATCGTTCCATGCCAAAAACAACGGCCAAGAGTTCTTTTTCAATTTGAGCGTAGTTTTCCTCTGTAGGAGTTAACGCCCTTGATGCGTAACAGATTGGATGACCCTCTTGTAGTAAGCATGCTCCCATACCTGACTGGGACGCATCACACTGTAGGACAGTTTCCTTTGTTGGGTCAAAATACTTCAACACTGGAGCACTTGAAAGTATTGCTTTAATGTCCTCAAATGCTCGTCCATGTACATTAGCATCCCACACAAACTCGCTGTCATCCTTTAGGAGTTTTCTTAGTGGTGCTGTTGTCTCTGAGAGACACGGGGCAAACTTCTGTACGTAATTTACCATGCCTAGTAACCTCTGGACTTCTTTCTTGTCTCTAGGTGTTGGCATTTCGGCAATGCCCTTTACTTTGTCTGGGTCAGCGCGTAGTCCATCTGACGCGATGATGTGTCCCATATAGGTGACCTCGTTTAGTCTTAACTTGATTTTGTCCTTGTTTAGACAAACACCTCTTTCTTCACATCTTTGCATTAGTGCAAACAGTTTGTTGTCATGATCAAGTCTAGCTTGATCGTCACTATTGCCACATCCGTAAACAATAATGTCATCATGAATGGCCTTAATGTCCTCAAGACCTTCTAGGGCTTGGTCCATTCTTCGTTGGAATTCCTCTGGTGCAGGGGCTATACCAAATGGCATTCTTTTCCACTTATAGCGTCCCCACGGTGTTCCAACAGTAGTTAACAAGCTACTTTCTTCATCTAGCTCTACATACCAGAAACCATTTTTGGCATCTACAACTGTAAAAAGTCTCGCATTCTGTAGATCCGGCAAGATGTCTTCTATAGTAGGTGTAGGATAGTTGTTCCTTTTGAGTGCCTTATTTAAGGGCTGTGGATCAATGCAAAGGCGTATCTTTCCGGACGGTTTTGATACGACGACCAAGGATGATATCCAATCAGTCGGTACTTGCACGTGCGAGATGACCCCTTTTTCAACTAGGGTGTCTAGTTCCCTTTTGACCTTTTCCTTCAATGCTATGGGTAGTTTCCTTGCAGGTTGTTTGACTGGCTGAACATTTTCGTCAATTTCCAAATGTAGTTTGCCATCTAACTTTCCTTCTCCTTGGAATACCTTTGGAAAGGCTTTAGCTAGGTCATCTTCTGTATTTGTGGCCATTTTGCTGTCTATCTGATTTATTTGTCCTGGTCCTTCCTTGATAACATTGGTGTTTACCTTGATAAAGTTCATTTCCTGGATCGCTTGTGACCCAAGTATAGGGTTAACTCCCCCTTGTACCACTACAAACTCGAAGATATATTTCCTCTTGTTTTTAGGATTCTTGACAAGACATTTCCTCTTGCCAACAGGCTTTACCTGTGTTTTGTTGAACATTACCAAGGTTCCTTTGGACGGCTTGAGATATTTCAAGGTTTTATCTCTATATATGCACGAGTATAACTCTGAAGGTAGAACATTCACTGTTGCTCCACAGTCTAGTTGAAACTCGACATCTTTCCCTGCCATAGTTACCAATGCGTTTATTCTCTTTTTGTGTCTAGTACCACAGGCATTTACTTCTTCTATACTATACATGTAATCTTCGGACTCGGAGTCAGTAGTTTGATTTTCCTCTTGATCTTACGTAATGGACCTTTTTCTGCATTCTCTTTTGTTGATACTTCTGTGATGGGCATTTGACCTCAAAATGGTTGGTTTTCCCCCATTTGTGACATTTTTGGCCCCATGCTGGCCATGCTTCCTTTTTGTGTGCATGGATGCGTCCACAGAATTTACATTCACTAGGTTATTGCTTTTAGCTACCGAAAATATTTTCATGTTTTTTTTTCCTTTCGACTGTTGTCGCCTTACAACTTGTACCTCCTCTTGAGTGATCTCTCGTAGTTGTTTTGACGTTTTTTCACTAGCTCTGCACACATCAATACATGAAGATAATGTTAATTTGGCATCCTGAAGGAGTTTTTTCCTTGAGTTGTTATCTCGGATTCCAATGACCATTCTATCCCTGATAAGATTGTCCACTAGGGTACCATAATTACAGGTTTTCGCTAAATTGCGTAAGGCAGAGACATATGTATCAATGCTTTCACCTTGTTCTTGGTCTCTCTTGTTAAAACAATATCTCTCATATGTTTCATTTGTTTTCCCAACACAAAAAGTGTCAAATTTCTGTACAACAACTTCAATGTCCTTTGATTGATCTTCAGTTTCAAATTCAAACCCTTCAAATATCTCCAGGGCGTCAGGGCCTATACATGTGAGAAATGTAGCAGTTCTTAGGCTTTTATCTTTTGTTGACAAACCCGTATAGCTATTTCATAATTATCCCATACACGTTTAAAACGCTTCCATGACTGAGTAAGATTAGATTTCAGATCTAATTTCGGAGGGAATGGTATATTGAAAGCTGGTATGTTAACATGAACTGGGTTAGCTGGGGCTGAAGCGCGGGCGCCTTGTGACGTTGACGGAATTGACATTGTTTGTATTTTTTCCTTTCGATTGTCACATAAACATACAGTCAAATGATACCTTACAATGTTTGTGTGTTTTCCATCCCACTTCTGACACCATGTAGCGTTCTTGCCTTAGGTATCATTTAGATAGCGCCAGTATCCGGTCCGTCTCCGGACACTTTATTATAATTACCTTTATTATATAACTTTCCGGATATGAAATCACATTGTTTTGTGTTTAGTTTTGCTCGGCCTCTTCCGGCCTCCTAGTCCATGAAGTAAACACGTGTGTTTTGACTAATCCATGGAAGTAAACACGTGTGTTTTGACTAATCCATGTTTGGACTTACTGGTGTTGTATTAAAGGTTTATATTCACCCTGGCGTGGTGGCAGCGACGAAACGAACTTTCACGCCAACTCTGTATAAACACTAGACTTGTCAAGTCCGCTTGTATAAAAGCATACAGGAAATAAAACATGACGTCGTCACATCGTGCTCCGAAACAGTGGAGCCTCACAAAGGAGGAGACTGTGAATTCCTCTGAAAATTGGAAACAAAATTTACTTTACACATTGTTGTTAGACTCTAAGTTCGCCCCATTTTTAGTTTCTGGGGTCACGTGGGAGGTCAAATCTAAAAACTCGCCTCACAGGGGCTTCGTTGATGACGTAGATGATGGCGGTGTTACAAAAGAACAGAAAGTTGCCACATTGGAACTCATGCTCGACCAGATCGCAAACTATTGTCCCGTCATATCAAGAAATTCGATCGTCAAATCGTCCACATCTATAGACCAAATATGGCAGTCTATCAGGTTACACTTTGGATTCCAAACAACAGGTGCACATTTGATTGACTTTAGTTCTATTCGACTTGAACCAGGCGAAAGACCTGAGGATTTGCATCAACGGCTTGTCGCGTTCGTCGACGATAACTTACTTCGTCAAGGTATGGGTATCTCTCATCACGGCCGGCCTCTACATGAAGATGAGGAACTGTCCCCGACATTAGAAAATCTTGTCGTGTTAACATGGTTACGACTCGTTCATCCCGCTTTACCTAAGCTCGTGAAACAAAGATACGGTACCGAACTCCGATCTCGCACTCTCACTTCGATCAAACCTGAAATTTCACAGGCACTCTCTTCATTACTAGAAGAACTGCAAGCGTCTGATGATGCTAAGGTCATGAGAGCTGCCGTCAGTCGTTTTCCTAATCAACCACGCAAAACTTCCTACGAGCGTAGCTCAAGGTCAAACAATACACGTCCTACCAAAGTTTGTTGTCTATGCAAAACCGCCGGCAGACCTGACAATCATTTCCTCAGCAAATGCGCTTTCCTGCCCATTGAAGACAGACATTACCTCGTAAAAGCTAGGCAGATAACTGGAATATCCGATGTCAATTCTGACGACGAGCTAGATACTGTCAGTGAGATAAACGACCACTCGCAACCGGTAGCGACAGGAAACCCAAGTGCAAATATAAATAGGGTGAGAGTTGTCCAATCACCATATATAGACGTGTTCAACGCACATCACCCTGTTCGCTTAACAGTAGATAGCGGAGCAACGGGCAACATGATCCGTGCATCGGTCGCCAAGGATCTAAATTTGCGAGTAACCTGTAGCTCTCAATCCGCCAGCCAGGCTGACGGATCCTCGTCACTAACAATTGTCGGCGAGACACGAACTGTATTCACTCATGGTAACCACAAACTACACCTTGATGCTCTTGTTATTGAAAACCTTGGTACAGACATTTTGGCGGGAATTCCATTCATGGAACAAAATGACATTTCCATTCGTCCTGCGAAGCGCCAAGTTCTCATCGGCAACACAGTTTTGTGCAGTTACGGTTCGATACCGAACCCCGGAGACCGTCATGCTATCAGGAGAGTGCATATCCTTAGGGCACCTGAACGGTCAACAATTTGGCCAGGTCAGTTCCTTGAAATGGACATTCCAAATGATATGTCGAGTCAGTGTCCGGTTGTTTCTATTGAGCCACATGACAGTCAAACCGCCAAGTGGCCTCCGCCTTCATTGCTTACGTGTGTGTCCGGTAAAGTCCGCATTCCTAACTTAACGCAGGAGCCTCAGGTTCATAAAAGGAGTGAGCACTTCTGTAAGGTACGCGCGACATACATTCCAGAAGCCGAGTTGATCGGAGAACAATACACCAATCCCTGTTAACTAAAACAGCCTGACCATAACCATTCAAAGACTGTAACCGTGGATCCAGACAACATTCTTCCTGAAGATACTAGACAGGGCTTTTGGAACATCCTTCACAAGTATGATAGTGTTTTCGACTCAAATTTTTCCGGTTACAATGGTGCCGTTGGTCCATTCGAAGCTAAAGTCAACATGGGGCCCGTCTTACCTCCACAAAGAAAAGGTCGCCTTCCGCAATATGGTAAAAGTCAGCTGAACGATCTTCAAGACAAATTTGATGAACTTGAACAGCTTGGTGTATTTAAAAAACCTGAAGATGTCAATGTGTCGGTGGAATACCTAAACCCCTCCTTCCTAGTCAAGAAACCTAACGGTGGTTTCAGACTGGTCACAGCATTCGCTGATGTCGGTAGGTACAGTAAACCTCAACCGTCACTCATGCCGGATGTCGACTCAACACTTCGTCAAATCGCTCAATGGAAATTCCTCGCCGTGACAGATCTCACAAAGGCTTTCTATCAGATCCCGTTGAGCAAGGACTCTATGAAGTTTTGCGGCGTCGTAACTCCTTTCCGAGGCGTTCGCGTATATGCTCGATCAGCGATGGGCATGCCCGGTTCTGAAACCTCGCTTGAGGAACTAACTTGCCGTGTGCTAGGCGATTTGGTCCAAGAGGGCATCGTCGCGAAACTCGCCGATGACCTATATTGTGGAGGAAACACGCCTGATGAGCTTTTGAAAAACTTTGAACGTGTACTACGAGCCCTGCAACAAAACAGTCTGATCCTAAGTGCTAGTAAAACAACAATTGCTCCCAGGCAAACAACCATACTTGGCTGGGTGTGGCGGTCAGGATCGTTACAAGCCCTACCACATCGTGTTGCTACACTGTCGACATGTAGTGCCCCACCTACGGTTTCAGCATTACGCTCATTCATAGGTGCATACAAAGTACTTTCTCGTGTAATCAAAGACAGCGCGTCTTTCATAGCCCCGTAAGATGATGTTGTCGCAGGACGAGATTCACGAGATAAAATTCAGTGGACCGATGGTCTCCACGAAGCATTCAGTGCCGCTCAAGACGCTCTACTGTCTAACCGCTCTATAGTACTTCCTCAACCCTCTGATAAATTGTGGATCGTCACCGATGGAGCAAGCAAAAATCACGGTTTAGGAGCAACGCTGTACGTTTCTCGGGATAACACCACGCATTTAGCAGGTTTCTTCAGCGCGAAGCTCCGCTGTCGTCAAGTGACGTGGATCCCCTGTGAAATCGAAGCCCTATCGATCGCCGCCGCTATCAAGCATTTCAGTCCTTACATAATCCAATCGGCCAACAAGACATGTGTGTTAACGGACAGTAAGCCGTGTGTTCAGGCATTTGAAAAGCTATGCAGGGGAGAATTTTCTGCTAGTCCACGTGTGTCGACCTTCCTATCTACAGCGAGCAGATATCAGACATCAATCCGACATGTTACTGGCTCGTCTATCCTACCTACCGACTTTGCCAGTCGTAACGCCCGTGAATGTGACGATCCGACGTGTCAAATTTGTTCGTTCGTTCGCTTTGCCGAAGAATCCACAGTTCGGCAGGCCAATATCCAGGACATAACCGATGGTAAATCCCGCTTACCGTTCACTAGCAGAGGCGCATGGAATGCCATTCAAGCTGAATGCTCCGACCTGCGTCGTGCCAACGCTCATCTCCGACAAGGAACGCGACCTTCAAAAAAACTGACAGGCATCCGAGATGTTAAACGATACATTCAGGTAGCTTCCATCGCGAAAGATGGCCTCATGGTCGTGAAACGTACAGATCCCCTTCACCCAACTCGAGAATGTATCATCGTGCCCAGAAGTGTTCTCGACGGTCTATTGACTTCTCTGCATCTCAAATTAGACCATCCAACAGTCCATCAGTTAAAAACTGTCGTACACCGTAGCTTTTACGCATTGGACATGGACAAAGCTATTGAACATGTGTCGCTCTCTTGTCATCAATGCTCAGCACTACGCTCTACGCCCGCAACTATTGTTCAACAAGACTCGTCCGACCCCCCTGAAACAGTTGGTTCAAGTTTCGCGGCAGACATCATCAAACGCGAGCGTCAACTTATCTTAGTGTTACGAGAGTGTGTGACATCATTCACTGCTACTATGCTTGTTACTGACGAGCGTGCTCAGACTCTCAGGGACGGTATCTTACAACTCTGTGCCGAGTTGCATCCACTTGATGGCCCGTTCACAGTAATTCGGACCGATCCCGCCCCAGGCTTTGTAGCCTTGTGCAATGATGAACTACTTAATCGCCACAGGATATCTATCGAAGTAGGCCGTGTCAAAAACAAGAACAAAAATCCTGTCGCTGAGAAAGCCATTCGTGAATTGGAGAGTGAAATCCTTCGTCAGGATCCAGGATGTGGTGTTGTGACCCCTGTGTTATTATCGTTGTCGACCGCTCGAATGAACTCTCGTATTCGTAACAGGGGTTTGTCTGCAAGAGAAATGTGGACACAGCGTGACCAGTTTTCTAACGTTCAAATTCCATTAAAAGACAGTGAACTCATTGAACGTCAGCATGAGCTACGAACTGCAAATCACCCAATGAGCGAGCGTTCTAAATGTCCCAATAATCGCGATCCTAGTCAGTGTCAGGTCAACGTCGGTGACTTGGTATACATCACCTCTGATGGGAACAAATCTAGAGCGCGAGATCGATATCTGGTGACCTCCGTCGATGGTGATTGGTGTAACATACGCAAGTTTGCTGGGTCTCAACTTCGCCGATCCTCGTACCGTGTCAAACAATCCGAGTGTTTTAATGTTCCGCCAGCTGTTCCAAAAGACTGTTCTCACCACAAATTCTCCGCATCGCCGGAGTATTCCTCCGATCATCTGTCCGAAGACGATGAGGCTACTCCTCCGCCTTGTCCTGTACTTCCACCACCGGCTCCTCCTCCGATCCCGACTGACATAGCCGAGACTTCGTATGAACCTCATCCAACTGCTACATACGAGCCTCCTCCATGTACACCCATAGAGACTCCATCTCCTATTGCTTCAGCGATCCCTACTCCCGAGCCAGAACCACCTTCAGCTTCGCCATCAACATCAACAAAAGATCGACCCAAGCGCCTCAAACAGACTCCAGCGTATCTGTCGGATTATGAACTTGATTTTTAGTGATTGTGTTACTCGTTGCACGGGGCAGAATAATCAGAGGGTAGTCTAACCCAATGAAGCTGCCTTTAGTATTATTCATCATATTTTGTGTTACAGATCAAGAACTAGCATAATTATGCTAAGGAAGCGTTATGCTAGTGTTTTTCTTATTGATATCCCTGTTTGTTAGTTTGACTGGCTGATAATGTGTTTTCTCAAAGTGACTTGTTCAAAAGGACAAACTTTAAAAAAAAAAAAAAAAAAAAAAAAAAAAAAAACGCCAGTATCCGGTCCGTCTCCGGACACTTTATTATAATTACCTTTATTATGTAACTTTCCGGATATGAAATCACATTGTTTTGTGTTTAGTTTTGCTCGGCCTCTTCCGGCCTCCTAGTCCATGAAGTAAACACGTGTGTTTTGACTAATCCATGTTTGGACTTACTGGTGTTGTATTAAAGGTTTATATTCACCCTGGCGTAGAACAAACAGCAACTTGTTTAACTGCACTGTGTATTGACCACGTGTAATAACTACATCCGGTTCAGGGAGTACTCATTATTTGCATTGGGGAGTAATCATTATCTTTAACAAATTAAGCAGTCTGTATTAACGTTACAAAGAACTAGCTAGGTATTGGATACGGCGTATTTAATTGATGTTTCTAATATGGAGAAAAAACAGAGAGGAGGAGGGGGGGAGAAGGGATGAAATAAAAGGAGAGGGAAAGTGAAGACTATGTGAAATAGGAAATCTCTTAAGCAATTGATACTTATAGTCTACATGGTAAATTATATGAACTCGAAGTTTATACGGATTAGTATGTAAGAAGCATATTAACGGAGCAGTAAAGCGGAGCTGAGGGTAGTACTGTGTATGTAAAATATGAGAACAAAACCTCGTTAGGGACCTGCAAAACTAATCACTATTATTTCCAAAACGTTTAATTCGAGAGATAAAATTATGGAAGCAACGCGATAAGAGTTTATTGTCAGCAATGGACAAATTAGGATCTCCGTATAGTAATATATCAAGGACGTATTCAGGAGGTAGATAGAAAATATAGCTATAATTGGAGCAATGCAAAACATAGTGTTCATTGGTCTCGTTTACCTGACCACATGAACAGAGGGGGCTTTCTACAAAATTACAGTTAAATAAATGCTACAGTTCATTCCCAACCTAGCATGGTGGATCTGATCAGAACGGTTATCGTTATAATAATGAGGGACTGTTCGGGAATTTCTCTGTAGGTATTTTTTGTTCTTCTTCAAATTACTTAATGAGGGGTTATTTTTTTACTTCGGGATGGATAGAATTCCATAGGGCAATAGAAGAAAATAGAATAGATTTTTGAAAGAAAGTAGTTTTGCATAAGACGTTACTCAGATGGCCAACGTCACATAGGTTATATTGGTGTGTGTCTGTCCTACGTGGAGGAAGATCTGATAGATAAGGAGAGGAAAGACGGAAGATCATTTTATGTATCTGTAGAATTTTTTCATGTTGCGTCTAAATTTCAAGCTATCCCACTGAGTTTTCCTGTAGAGATGTTCATGAGTGGTTAGTTTAGTACCCCGGTAATTATTCTAGCAGCTTCCAATTTTCTTGTAATTGACACTGATGATTCGTTAAGTTGTCCCGGCAGATCAAGTATTGGTCTTATGAAAGAAAAATACAGTGTTTGGAGCGATTTCCTGTCAATGCTGACTTTAAAATTGTCTAAGAATGGATAATTTAGAAGAAGCTTTTTTGATCATATACTCAACTTGAGCAGACCAAGTTCCATCCTCAGAGAAGAATATACCTATATGTTTGTGTGATTTAACTTCATTTATAGGAACAAGGAAGGATGGTTTGGCTTATTATGTTTCTTACTAATCAAAAGAGATTCCGGTTTTTTTTCATGATTAAAATTAACTAACCATTTTTTGACCAGACATATACTTTCCTTAAATTATTATTTATATAATCTGCACAATCATGTGGAGTATCAACGATGGCATTTCGCGAAGTGTCATCAGCACAAAGTTTTATAATAGCATTAATACCATCGACTATATCATTAATATAAATTAAAAAACAACAACAAAGGGCCCAATATTGAACCCTGGGGGACTCCAGCCTTAATATTATTCAAATCAGTGGCCTTGCTATTTATGACAACTCTCTGCCTCCTATTATTTAAATAGCATCTGAACTACGATAATAAATTACATCCAATGTCTAATTGCCTTAATTTAAAAATTAGTCCCGAGTGCCATTCTCTGTCGAAGGCCTTAATGATATCACAAAAGACTAGTCTAATTTCCTCACCTTTATCCGGCACTGAACACATATCATGAGTGATAGAGAGAAGTTGGTTTGTAGTTGAGTCATCAGCCCTAAATCCTGACTGAGAAGGTGATAAGAAAGAGTTTTCAACAATATATTTGTATATATACTTATGTATACATCTTTCCATAACCTTTCCGACAATAGATATTAGTGATATTGGTCTATAGTTGTTTAGAGAGGAACGATTAACTTTTTTGAAAAAAATACAATCTCAAAGTCGCTTGACTCCTTCAAAACTCGTCTTTCATCTCTAATTTAATTATTTTCTTCCCTTCCCCTATTCATAGCCACACCTTCAACAATATCGACATGATCATCAGTATGATGAAGTTGGTCGATTATTAGGTAGATGAGAGAGAGGTGCGACATTGTCCTATTTCCAGACAGCAGGTAGGGCGTTAGCATTGTACCTGCTGCCCCTATTGCATGATCGTAAAAGGCGACTAAATTTAGGATATTAACTTCCTAACCGACTTTGTTTCCTAATGCTTCCATTGGCACCACCTCACTTTTGGCCTTGAGTTGAGCGTTCGCCTCTGTGAGGAAGGCTCTGGGTTCTGTCCCCTGGCCGAGACTCACAAAAGTCTACAAAAGTAGTAGTTTATGCTCCTGCATAGCGCTCAGCCAACAGAGATTGGGACGACTGGTTTGCCCGTTGTCAGTATAATGTGACCGGGTGGGGTGTGTTGCTTTGTGTCTTCGGTGGCATGCTTCAGTGATATAGCACTATAAAAATGGCAACAGTTCCACTATACTAGAAGACACAACACCAACATACTGCAGTCTCCCAAAACACGCACCTCGTACTTCACACACACTACACACTGTATACATGGGATGCCGTCCTTACATGACCCTGGCTGTTAATAGGACGTTAAAATAATCAAACAAACAAACAAACAAGATAGCAGGAAAAATGGAAGAATTCAGAGAACTGCTAAAGGTAGTCTGCAGAGGATAACTAAGAATATCAGCGGCTTCCTTAAGGAGTCTTGGATAAATAAGATCAGGGCCAATAGACTTGGAACAACATTTTGTCGGCACAATGTCAGGATCATTTCAGGCAAGTTTCAGCCAAATCGCACCAGTAGAAGTTGAGAAGTTCAAAATGTGAAAAATTTACTGACGGCGGACCTTCGGGTCAGAAGACCTAAAAATGGAAATAATTAAAAAATGGTCCAAAATATACCAAAATAGTTTATTTTCTCAATCTCTTCTAGCATTTAAATATTTTTAATCAACTCTAACTTAAATTTCGAGTGAATTCCCAATTCTTCAAATTTATTTTTCGCAGCTGGCGAAACGTTCTAAACAGAATCGTGACACAAGCGAGACAACTGTGTACATTTCACATCCCACCCTTATTTAAAGCAGTTTTTCTTGCATCCATATAATACATAAAATGTTTTCTTTGCTTGCTTGTCAACATTGTCTCCTGTCATGTTGGTATTTTAGTGATATTATTTTCGAAACCCCTCCTTTTTGTGCCTCAAAAATGCCATACGAATTAGGAATTAAAATATAATTCAACAGAATACATACTCGTTTCAAGTGCTTGTTCGCTTATAATTTTTGTTCTTGAGAATTTTTAGAATAGATAACCATTATCTAATTTTAAAATTTTAATACATGATGCTTTTGGACCAACGGCAGCTTTTCACAGTGATGAGATTCCATTGACTTTTCATATAATCTTGGTAAGGATCTGGTACTGTTGGTTTTATTGGAAATGATAAGATTGACGAGGCGGCCAAACATAGCCGACTTACCCACGACTTCAAACATTAGTTACTTTATCCGACTGAGCTGAACGGGAGTGACGTTTTTAGCCCTTACGTTACGTTTCTTTCGATTAATTTGTGTTATACTAGAACTTGACCAAGCTTCAGCTTAATGCCATATAATCGTCTTTGGTTAATACAAATATTGACGCCGTCAACGGCGTCGAAAAATACCCCTCTTATAGACAATACGTCTGATCTTCATTGTCGAAGGTGACATAAACTTTTGACAACATTTCGTCACGATTGTTTATTGTGATTGTATAATGAAGGCATTAATCTTAATATCTTTCGAAACCCGCGTTTCATATCTAGTAATTTCATTAAATATGCTGTTCATGTACAGGATCAATATATATTTCATACTTTTGAGGTTGATCAGCAAAGGGAACTAACGGATACCTTTCTGTGGACCCATCGACGCTAACATATCAACACCTACATTATTGTTTATTGATGTCGCATGCTGGAATGGTTACTTGACGACAAAAAAGAGGTCAAACCAAATTTGTTTTTGAAAAATAGTTGATTTAATAACATAAAGTTTCTAACAATCATTCTCCAGAGAGAGAAAATATCTCATATAAACGGTACAGGTGTCTCTTGTTCATATCAGGAAGTTCAAGGTGGATTTTAGACAGCAAGTTGTAGCCAAGAGGCCGCACATTTGTAAGAGAAGAGACACTTGTACTGTTTAAATTAATCACATAAATGTTTTGATAAAGTTCTGAGCAATATTTATTTTGAGATTCTTCAACATAAAATATTCAGTTTCTATTGTTATCAATGTCCTTTGTCTTGTTGTAAACTTGAAACAAGAGGAATATAACTTGCTGAATCAGAATGGTTAAAAGGACGGAAATGGACAACACTATACCTGCATTCAATGTTGAATGTATATCAATCATTTTAATATCATGAATATTTGAGTAATTTCTGATGATTATGGAAAGAGGGTAAATGTTTCTAATGTCATTCTAACATATTCTTAACAACATATTTTTATGTACAATAATGATTTTAACAATCAAATACTGTATACAATAAAGGTTTCGATTACAGCACATTTGTAAACATTTTGGAGTATCTGCTATAAATAGATATACAAATATTCAAGCTTGTTGGATATCATATAATTATATCTTAAGAATCTATATCATATACATGTTTCTTAGATAAACAATTGCTATAAGACTTACAATTATCTGTAAATTCGAATGCTCATTTCATTTGTCAATAAAATAACGATCTCTTATCCAGGACATCACACTCACTCACCCTTTACTCATTTGTTCCTAAAATTTCATTCACATGTCTATGACATCCATAACACAACAATCACACATCGATGATATCACAATCGTTTCCGATCAAATCACAATCATTCGACCGTGACATCACATGCCCTCGTCTACGGTAGGGATGTAGTTGCTGTACCACTGGCGGTTTTTGCCTATGAAGAGTTCCGGTTTCACGATGTCGCCGTAGTAGTTATAAATGACGAGAGATTCCCTGCGACAGACCATGGAGATCTCAGCCAGGTGGTTATCGTTCACCTGGTCACAGAACTCGAGGTTCAGGAACGCCAGATCAGTGCCATACACCGTGGATCTGTGAGGCATGAAGATGTCTGTGTACTCCTTTACACGAAAAAGAAAGTTTGAATGAGAAATTTTGTTTGAAATGTTTTATATTTTATATAAAATCACACACAGAAATTCCTCTTACTGAACACAATCCAGCAAACTGACTTTACTCTCTGACGCAACAATGAAAATGTCTTTTTTTTTCGTTATGTGTTGTCAAAAGACTTCGTTAACGTATTGTCAAAATTTTATGTTAGTAGTCAGCTAGGTTTTGGCCAAGAACTGTGTTTAGGTATGGCCAAAAATGTTATAGTCCGCTAGGTTTTGGTCAGGGACCTCGTTCAGGGATTGCCAACATTTAATGTTAGTAGTCAGATAGGTATTGAAAAGGAATCTTCTAGAGTTAGGCAAAGGTAAGAGTTTATAGTTAGATTTTGGTCAGGGACTTGGTTTACGGACTGGCAAAATCAAATGCAAGAATTTAGCTAGGTTTTGGTCAGACAACTCGTTTAGGAATTGTCAAAGTTAAATGCAAGTTATTAGCTAGGTTTGAGGAAAGCACGTCTTTGAGGAGTTGACACAATCTGATGTACGTGCAAGTAGTTAGATATGTCCGGGACTTCGTTAACAGATTGGTAAAATGTTAGTACTAAGCTTGGTTTTGGTCGGATATATCGTTTATGCATTGGCAAAAGTATAGAATTATTTCGATTTTGGTCTGAAACCTCGTTTAAATGGAATGACAAAATATAAATAGTTAGTAAGACTTTTATCAGAGACTTGATTTAGTGATTGGTATAATGTTAGTAAGTTAGCTAGGTTTAGGTCAAGGAATTCGTTTAGGAGTTGGCAAAGGCAAGTAGGCAATCGGGTGTTGGTCAGGAACTATGTTAAGAGTTTTTCAATATTTAATGTCAGTAGTTGGGTATGTTTTTGATAGGGACCTCATTTACGGATTTGAAAAGAAAAGTAGTTATTAAGATTTTGGATAGGGCTCGTCTACAGATCGGCAAAATTCAATGCAAATAGTTAGCTGGGTTTCGGCAAAAGTAAACATGCAGTCGTGTTTCGATCAGAGGTACGTAGTTGTAGTAAGGTTTTGGTCAAGACCCCGTTCAGGAATTGACAAAGGTAATAAGTTAATTGGCTTTTGGCAAGGAACATTATTAAGAATTTGTCAAAGGTAAGTATTTAGGTTTTGGTCAGGGACCTCTTTTAAGATTGGCAATATAACTTGTTGGTTGGGATATTATCTCGCCTTATGATTAGAAAATAAAGTATAATAAATAAAGTAATATATAACTACGGTTTGTGTGACCTAACTTTGGGATTGGAAAATGTAAAGCAGTTACAAAACACAACCTTTGATTTACCTCATCACTTGACCATTGCCTTACCTCATCACTTGACCATTGCTTTACCTCATCACTTGACCAATGCTTTACCTCATCACTTGACCATTGCTTTACCTCATCACTTGACCATTGATTTACCTCATTGCTTGACCATTGCTTTACCTCATCACTTGACCGTTGATTTACCTCATCACTTGACCATTGCTTTACCTATCACTTGACCATTGCTTTACCTATCGCTTGACCATTGCTTTACCTCATCGCTTGACCATTGCTTTACCTCATCACTTGACCGTTGCTTTACCTCATCGCTTGACCATTGCTTTACCTCATCACTTGACCGTTGCTTTACCTCATCAATTGACCATTGCTTTACCTCATCACTTGACCGTTGATTTACCTCATCACTTGACCATTGCTTTACCTCATCACTTGACCGTTGATTTACCTATCGCTTGACCATTGCTTTACCTCAACACTTGACCGTTGCTTTACCTCAACACTTGACCATTGCTTTACCTCATCACATGACCGTTGATTTACCTCATCACTTGACCGTTGCTTTACCTCAACACTTGATCATTGCTTTACCTCATCGCTTGACCATTGTTTTACCTCATCACTTGGGTGTTGATTTATCTCATCACTTGCCCATTGCTTTATCTCATCACTTGACCATTGCTTTACCTCATCACTTGACCATTGATTTACCTCATCAATTGACCGTTGATTTACCTCAACACTTGACCATTGCTTTACCTCATCACTTGACCATTGCTTTACCTCATCACTTGATCGTTGCTTTACCTCATCAATTGACCATTGCTTTACCTCATCACTTGACCGTTGATTTACCTCATCACTTGACCATTGCTTTACCTATCGCTTGACCATTGCTTTACCTCATTGCTTGACCATTGCTTTACCTCATCACTTGACCGTTGCTTTACCTCATCGCTTGACCATTGCTTTACCTCATCACTTGATCGTTGCTTTACCTCATCAATTGACCATTGCTTTACCTCATCACTTGACCGTTGATTTACCTCATCACATGACCATTGATTTACCTCATCACTTGACCATTGCTTTACCTCATCACATGACCGTTGCATTACCTCATCACTTGACCGTTAATTTACCTCATCACTTGACCATTGCATTACCTCATCACTTGACCGTTGCATTACCTCATCACTTGACCAATACTTTACCTCATCACTTGACCGTTAATTTACCTCATCACTTGACCGTTGCATTACCTCATCACTTGATCGGTGCTTTACCTTATCACTTGACCATTGCTTTACCTCATCACTTGACCGTTGATTTACCTCAACACTTGACCATTGCTTTACCTCATCACTTGACCGTTGCTTTACCTCAACACTTGATCATTGCTTTACCTCATCACTTGACCATTGTTTTACCTCATCACTTGACCGTTGATTTACCTCATCACTTGACCATTACTTTACCTCATCACTTGACCGTTGCTTTACCTCAACACTTGACCATTGCTTTACCTCATCACTTGACCATTGCTTTACCTCATCACTCGAGCATTACTTTACCTCATCACTTGACCATTACTTTACCTCATCACTTGACCATTGCTTTACCTCATCACTCGAGCATTACTTTACCTCATCACTTGACCATTACTTTACCTCAACACTTGACCATTGCTTTACCTCATCACTTGACCATTGCTTTACCTCATCACTTGACCATTACTTTACCTCAACACTTGACCATTGCTTTACCTCAACACTTGACCGTTGATTTACCTCAACACTTGACCATTGCTTTACCTCATCACTTGACCGTTGATTTACCTCATCACTTGACCGTTGCTTTACCTCAACACTTGACCATTGCTTTACCTCATCACTTGACCATCACTTTACCTCATCACTTCACCGTTGCTTTACCTTATCACTTGACCTTTGCTTTACCTATCACTTGACCATTGCTTAACCTATCGCTTGACCATTGCTTTACCTCAACACTTGACCGTTGCTTTACCTCAACACTTGACCATTGCTTTACCTCATCACATGACCGTTGATTTACCTCATCACTTGACCGTTGCTTTACCTCAACACTTGATCATTGCTTTACCTCATCGCTTGACCATTGTTTTACCTCATCACTTGACCGTTGATTTACCTCATCACTTGACCATTCCTTTACCTCATCACTTGACCGTTGCTTTACCTCATCACTTGACCGTTGCATTACCTCATCACTTGATCGTTGCTTTACCTTATCACTTGACCATTGCTTTACCTCATCACTTGACCGTTGATTTACATCAACACTTGACCGTTGATTTACCTCAACACTTGACCATTGCTTTACCTCATCACTTGACCATTGCTTTACCTCATTACTTGACAATTGCTTTACCTCATCACTTGACCGTTGATCTACCTCAACACTTGACCATTGCTTTACCTCATCACTTGACCATTGCTTTACCTCATCACTTGACAATTGCTTTACCTCATCACTTGACCGTTGATTTACCTCAACACTTGACCATTGCTTTACCTCATCACTTGACCATTACTTTACCTCATCACTTGACCGTTGCTTTACCTCATCACTTGACCATTACTTTACCTCATCACTTGACCGTTGCTTTACCTCAACACTTGACCATTGCTTTACCTCATCACTTGACCATTGCTTTACCTCATCACTAGACCATTACTTTACCTCATCACTTGACCATTACTTTACCTCAACACTTGACCATTGCTTTACCTCAACACTGATCACTTTACCTCATCACTTGACCATTACTTTACCTCATCACTTGACCATTACTTTACCTCATCACTTGACCAATGCTTTACCTCAACACTTGATCATTGCTTTACCTCAACACTTGACCATTGCTTTACCTCATCACTCGAGCATTACTTTACATCATCACTTGACCATTTCTTTACCTCATCACTTGACCATTACTTTCAACACTTGACCAATGCTTTACCTCAACACTTGATCATTGCTTTACCTCAACACATTGCACTCATCACCGAGCATTACTTTACATCATCACTTGACCATTTCTTTACAAAACTTGACCAATGCTTTACCTCATCACTTGACCATTGCTTTACCTCAACACTTGACCATTGCTTTACCTCATCACTCGAGCATTACTTTACCTCATCACTTGACCATTACTTTACCTCATCACTTGACCAATGCTTTACCTCAACACTTGACCATTGCTTTACCTCATCACTTGACCAATGATTTACCTCATCACTTGGGTGTTGATTTATCTCATCACTTGCCCATTGCTTTATCTCATCACTTGACCATTGATTTACCTCATCACTTGACCATTGCTTTACCTCATCACTTGACCGTTGCTTTACCTCAACACTTGACCATTGCTTTACCTCATCACTTGACCATTGTTTTACCTCATCACTTGACCGTTGATTTACTCACTCATCACTTGACCGTTGCTCATGACCTCATCACTTGACCGTTGCTTTACCTCAACACTTGACCATTGCTTTACCTCATCACTTGACCATTGCTTTACCTCATCACTCGAGCATTACTTTACCTCATCACTTGACCATTACTTTACCTCATCACTTGACCATTGCTTTACCTCATCACTCGAGCATTACTTTACCTCATCACTTGACCATTACTTTACCTCATCACTTGACCATTGCTTTACCTCATCACTTGACCATTGCTTTACCTCATCACTTGACCATTGCTTTACCTCATCACTTGACTCTTTACCTCATCACTTGACCATTACTTTACCTCATCACTTGACCATTGCTTTACCTCATCACTTGACCATTGCTTTACCTCATCACTTGACCATTGCTTTACCTCATCACTTGACCTTGATTTACCTCATCATCACTTGACCTTGCCTTGCTTTACCTCATCACTTGACCATTGCTTTACCTCATCACTTGACCGTTTGCTTTACCTCATCACTTGACCATTGCTTTACCTCATCACTTGACCATTGCTTTACCTCATCACTTGACCATTGCTTAACCTCATCGCTTGACCATTGCTTTACCTCATCACTTGACCGTTGCTTTACCTCAACACTTGACCATTGCTTTACTCATCACTGACGTTGTACTCATCACTTGACCATTGCTTTACCTCATCACTTGACCGTTGTTTACCTCATCACTTGCTACCTCAACACTTGACCATTGCTTTACCTCATCACTTGACCATTGCTTTACCTCATCACTTGACCGTTGCTTTACCTCATCACTTGACCATTGCTTTACCTCATCACTTGACATTGCTTTACCTATCACACATGATTCTTTACCTCATCACTTGATCTTCACTTACCTTTACCTCATCACTTGACCGTTGCTTTACCTCAACACTTGACCATTGCTTTACCTCAACACTTGACCATTGCTTTACCTCATCACTTGACCATTGCTTTACCTCATCACTTGACCATTTGTTTACCTCATCACTTGACCGTTGCTTTACCTCAACACTTGACCATTGCTTTACCTCAACACTTGACCATTGCTTTACCTCATCACTTGACATTGCTTTACCTCATCACTTGACCATTGCTTTACCTCAACACTTGACCATTGCTTTACCTCATCACTTGACCATTACTTTACCTCATCACTTGACCATTGCTTTACCTCATCACTTGACCATTACTTTACCTCATCACTTGACCATTGCTTTACCTCATCACTTGACCATTGCTTTACCTCATCACTTGACCGTTGCTTTACCTCAACACTTGACCATTGCTTTACCTCAACACTTGACCATTGCTTTACCTCATCACTTGACCATTGCTTTACCTCATCACTTGACCATTTACTTTACCTCAATCACTTGACCATGCTTTACCTCAACACTTGACCATTGCTTTACCTCTCATCACTTGACCATTGCTTTACCTCATCACTTGACCATTGATTTACCTCATCACTTGACCGTTGCTTTACCTCATCACTTGACCTTGCTTTACCTCACACTTGACCATTGCTTTACCTCATCACTTGACCATTGCTTTACCTCATCACTTGACCATTGCTTTACCTCATCACTTGACCATTACTTTACCTCATCACTTGACCATTACTTTACCTCATCACTTGACCATTGCTTTACCTCAATCACTTGACCATTGCTTTACCTCATCACTTGACCATTGCTTTACCTCATCACTTGACCGTTGCTTTACCTCATCACTCGACATTGCTTTACTCATCACTTGACCTTGATTTACCTCATCACTTGACCATTGCTTTACCTCATCACTTGACCATTGCTTTACCTCATCACCTTGACCATTGCTTTACCTCATCACTTGACCATTGCTTTACCTCATCACTTGACCGTTGCTTTACCTCATCACTTGACCATTGCTTTACCTCATCACTCACTTGACCGTTGCTTTACCTCATCACTTGACCATTGCTTTACCTCATCACTTGACCGTTGATTTACCTCATCACTTGACCGTTGCTTTACCTCATCACTTGACCATTGCTTTACCTCATCACTTGACCATTGCTTTACCTCATCACTTGACCATTGCTTTACCTCATCACTTGACCGTTTGCTTTACCTTATCACTTGACCGTTGCTTTACCTCAACACTTGACCATTGCTTTACCTCATCACTTGACCGTTGATTTACCTCATCACTTGACCGTTGCTTACCTCACACTTGACATTGCTTTACCTCATCACTTGACCATTGTTTACCTCATCACTTGACCGTTGATTTACCTCATCACTTGACCATTGCTTTACCTCATCACTTGACCATTGCTTTACCTCATCACTTGACCATTGCTTTACCTCATCACTTGACCATTGCTTTACCTCATCACTTGACCATTGCTTTACCTCATCACTTGACCATTGCTTTACCTCATCACTTGACCGTTGCTTTACCTCAACACTTGACCATTGCTTTACCTCATCACTTGACCATTGCTTTACCTCATCACTTGACCATTGCTTTACCTCATCACTTGACCATTGCTTTACCTCATCACTTGACCATTGCTTTACCTCATCACTTGACCATTACTTTACCTCATCACTTGACCGTTGCTTTACCTCACACTTGACCATTGCTTTACCTCATCACTTGACCGTTGCTTTACCTCAACACTTGACCATTGCTTTACCTCATCACTTGACCATTGCTTTACCTCAACACTTGACCATTGCTTTACCTCATCACTTGACCATTGCTTTACCTCATCACTTTGACCATTACTTTACCTCAACACTTGACCATTGCTTTACCTCATCACTTGATCATTGCTTTACCTCATCACTTGACCATTGATTTACCTCATCACTTGACCATTGCTTTACCTCATCACTTGACCATTGCTTTACCTCATCACTTGACCATTGCTTTACCTCAACACTTGACCATTGCTTTACCTCAATCACTTGACCATTGCTTTACTCATCATTGACCTTTACTTTACCTCATCACTTGACCATTGCTTTACCTCAACACTTGACCATTGCTTACTCAACACTTGACCATGCTTTACCTCATCACTTGACCATTGCTTTACCTCATCACTTGACCATGCTTTACCTCATCACTTGACCATTGATTTACCTCTCATCACTTGACCATTGATTTACCTCAACACTTGACCATTGCTTTTACCTCATCACTTGACCATTGCTTTACCTCATCACTTGACCATTGCTTTACCTCATCACTTGACCGTTGCTTTACCTCATCACACTTGACCATTGCTTTACCTCATCACTTGAACCATTACTTTACCTCATCACTTGACCGTTGCTTTACCTCATCACTTGACCATTACTTTACCTCATCACTTGACCGTTGATTTACTCACACTCGACCATTGCTTTACCTCATCACTTGACCGTTGCTTTACCTCAAACACTTGACCATTGCACTTTACCTCATCACTTGACCATTGCTTTACCTCATCACTTGACCATTACTTTACCTCAACACTTGACCATTACTTTACCTCAACACTTGACCATTGCTTTACCTCATCACTTGACGTTGATCACTTGACCATTGCTTTACCTCATCACTTGACCATCACTTACCTCATCACTTGACCGTTGCTTTACCTCATCACTTGACCGTTTGCTTTACCTCAACACTTGACCATTGCTTTACCTCATCACTTGACCATTGCTTTACCTCATCACTTGACACGTTGCTTTACCTCATCACTTGACCGTTGATTTACCTCAACACTTGACCATTGCTTTACCTCATCACTTGACATTGCTTTACCTCAACACTTGACCATTGCTTTACCTCATCACTTGACCATTCACCTTACCTCATCACTTGACCGTTGCTTTACCTCACACTTGACCATTACTTTACCTCATCACTTGACCGTTGCTTTACCTCAACACTTGACATTGCTTTACCTCATTGCTTTACCTCATCACTTGACCATTGCTTTACCTCATCACTTGACCATTACTTTACCTCATCACTTGACCATTGCTTTATCTCAACACTTTACTTTACCTCATCACTTGACCATTGCTTTACCTCATCACTTGACCATTGCTTTACCTCAACACTTGACCATTGCTTTACCTCATCACTTGACCATTGCTTTACCTCATCACTTGACCATTGCTTTACCTCATCACTTGACCATGCTTTACCTCATCACTTGACCATTGCTTTACCTCATCACTTGACCATTGCTTTACCTCATCACTTGACCATTACTTTACCTCATCACTTGACCATTGCTTTACCTCATCACTTGACCATTGCTTTACCTCATCACTTGACATTGCTTTACCTCATCACTTGACCGTTGCTTTACCTCATCACTTGACCATTGCTTTACCTCATCACTTGACCATTGCTTTACCTCATCACTTGACCATTGTTGCTTTACCTCATCACTTGACCATTGCTTTACCTCATCACTTGACCGTTGCACTTTACCTCATCACTTGACCATTGCTTTACCTCATCACTTGACCGTTGATTTACCTCATCACTTGACCATTGCTTTACCTCATCACTTGACCATTGCTTTTACCTCATCACTTGACCATTGCTTTACCTCATCACTTGACCGTTGATTTACCTCATCACACTTGACCATTGCTTTACCTCATCACTTGACCATTTGCTTTACCTACCTCATCACTTGACCATTGCTTTACCTCATCACCATTGACTTTACCTCATCACTTGACCATTGCTTTTACCTCATCACTTTGACCATTGCTTTACCTCATCACTTGACCGTTGCTTTACCTCATCACTTGACCATTGCTTTACCTTCATCACTTGACCGTTGATTTACCTCATCTATGACCATTCACTTGACCATTGCTTTACCTCATCACTTGCTTTTACCTCACCATTGCTTTACCTCATCACTTGACCGTTGCTTTACCTCATCACTTGACCATTGCTTTACCTCATCACTTGACCGTTGCTTTACCTCACACTTGACCATTGCTTTACCTCATCACTTGACCATTGCTTTACCTCATCACTTGACCGTTTGATTTACCTCATCACTTGACCATTACTTTACCTCATCACTTGACCGTTGCTTTACCTCATCACTTGACCATTGCTTTACCTCATCACTTGACCATTTGCTTTACCTCATCACTTGACCATTGCTTTACCTCATCACTTGACCATTGCTTTACCTCATCACTTGACCATTACTTTACCTCATCACTTGACCATTGCTTTACCTCATCACTTGACCGTTGCTTTACCTCAACACTTGACCATTGCTTTACCTCATCACTTGACCATTGCTTTACCTCATCACCACTTGACCATTGCTTTTACCTCATCACTTGACCATTTGCTTTACCTCATCACTTGACCATTGCTTTACCTCATCACTTGACCATTGCTTTACCTCAACACTTGATCCGTTGCTTTACCTCATCACTTGACCATTGCTTTTACCTCAAACACTTGACCATTGATTTTACCTCATCACTTGACCGTTTGCTTTACCTCAATCACTTGACCATTGCTTTACCTCATCACTTGACCCATTGCTTTACCTCATCACTTGACCATTGTTTACCTTACACTCATCACTTGACCGTTGCTTTTACCTCATCACTTGACCATTGCTTTACCTCTTCATCACTTGACCGTTGCTTTACCTCATCACTTGACCATTGCTTTACCTCATCACTTGACCGTTGCTTTACCATCATCACTTGACCATTGCTTTAACCTCATCACTTGACCGTTTGCTTTACCTCATCACTTGACCATTGCTTTACCTCATCACTTGACCATTGCTTTACCTCATCACTTGACCATTGCTTTACCTCATCACTTGACCATTGCTTTACCTCATCACTTGACCATTGCTTTACCTCATCACTTGACCGTTTTGCTTTACCTCATCACTTGACCATTGCTTTACCTCATCACTTGACCGTTGATTTACCTCATCACTTGACCGTTGCTTTACCTCATCACTTGACCATTGCTTTTACCTCATCACTTGACCATTACCTTTACCTCATCACTTGACCGTTGATTTACCTCATCACTTGACCATTATGCTTTACCTCATCACTTGACCATTGCTTTACCTCATCACTTGACCATTTGCTTTACCTCATCACTTGACACTTGCTTTACCTCATCACTTGACCGTTGCTTTACCTTATCAACACTTGACCATTGCTTTACCTCATCACTTGACCATTACTTTACCTCATCACTTGACCATTGCTTTACCTCATCACTTGACCATTGCTTTACCTCATCACTTGACCATTGCTTTACCTCATCACTTGACTTACCTCTCACTTGACCTTTGACCATTGCTTTACCTCATCACTTGACCATTGCTTTACCTCACACTTGACCATTGCTTTACCTCAACACTTGACCATTGCTTTACCTCAACACTCGACCATTACTTTTACCTCATCACTTGACCATTACTTTACCTCATCACTTGACCATTTGCTTTACCTCATCACTTGACCATTGCTTTACCTCAACACTTGACCATTGCTTTACCTCATCACTTGACCATTACTTTACTCAATCACTTGACCATTGCTTTACCTCAAAACTTGACCAATTGGTGCTTTACCTCAACACTTGACCATTGCTTTACCTCAATCACTTGACCATTGCTTTACCTCATCACTTGACCATTACTTTACCTCATCACTTGACCATTACTTTACCTCAACACTTGACCATTGCTTTACCTCATCACTTGACCATTGCTTTACCTCATCACTTGACCATTGCTTTACCTCAACACTTGACCGTTGCTTTACCTCAACACTTGACCATTGCTTTACCTCATCACTTGACCATTCTTTACCTCATCACTTGACCATTGCTTTACTCATCACTTGACCATTTGCTTTACCTCAATCACTTGACCTTTGCTTTACCTATCACTTGACCAAATGCTTACCTCATCACTTGACCATTGCTTTACCTCATCACTTGACCTTGCTTTACCTCAACACTTGACCTTGACCATTGCTTTTACCTCATCACTTGACCATTGCTTTACCTCATCACTTGACCATTGATTTACCTCATCACTTGACCGTTGCTTTACCTCTCACACTTGACCATTGCTTTACCTCATCATTGACCATTGCTTTTACCTCATCACTTGACCATTGACTTTACCTCATCACTTGACCATTGCTTTACCTCATCACTTGACCATTGCTTTACCTCATCACTTGACCATTGCTTTTACCTCATCACTTGACCGTTGATTTACCTCATCACTTGACCATTGCTTTACCCTCATCACTTGATCATTGCTTTACCTCATCACTTGACCATTGCTTTACCTCATCACTTGACCGTTGCTTTACCTCATCATTGACCATTGCTTTACCTCATCACTTGACCATTGCTTTACCTCATCACTTGACCATTGCTTTACCTCATCACTTGACCGTTGCTTTACCTCATCACTTACTTGATTACCTCATCAACACTTGACCATATGCTTTACCTCATCACTTGACCATTGTTTTACCTCATCACTTGACCATTGTACTTTACCTCATCACTTGACCATTGCTTTACCTCATCACTTGACCATTGATTTACCTCATCACTTGGGTGTTGCTTTACCTCATCACTTGACCATTGCTTTACCTCATCACTTGACCATTGACTTTACCTCTCACTTGACCGTTGCTTTACCTCACACTTGCATTGCTTTACCTCATCACTTGACCATTACTTTACCTCATCAACACTTGACCATTGCTTTACCTCATCACTTGACCATTGCTTTACCTCATCACTTGACCGTTGCTTTACCTCAACACTTGACCATTGCTTTACCTCATCACTTGACCATTGCTTTACTCATCAACACTTGACCATTGCTTTACCTCATCACTTGACCATTTGCTTTTACCTCATCACTTGACCATTGCTTTACCTCATCACTTGACCATTGCTTTACCTCATCACTTGACTTGACCTCAATTGACCATTACTTTACCTCATCACTTGACCATTGCTTTACCTCAACACTTGACCATTGCTTTACCTCATCACTTGACCATTTACTTTACCTCATCACTTGACCATTGCTTTACCTCAATCACTTGACCATTTACTTTACCTCATCACTTGACCATTGCTTTACCTCAACACTTGACCATTGCTTTACCTCATCACACTTGACCATTGCTTTACCTCATCACTTGACCATTACTTTACCTCATCACTTGACCATTGCTTTACCTCAACACTTGACCATTGCTTTACCTCATCACTTGACCATTGCTTTACCTCAATCACTTGACCATTGCTTTACCTCATCACTTGACCGCCATTGCTTTACCTCAATCACTTGACCGTTTGCTTTTACCTCATCACTTGACCATTGACACTTTACCTCATCACTTGACCATTGCTTTACCTTATCATCACTTGACCTTTGCTTTACCTATCACCTTGACTATCACTCGACATTCTTTACCTCATCACTTGACCATTGCTTTACCTCATCACTTGACCATTGCTTTACCTCACCTCAATCACTTGACCATTGCTTTACCTCATCACTTGACCAATTGATTTACCTCATCACTTGACCGTTGCTTTACCTCATCACTTGACCGTTGCTTTACCTCATCACTTGACCATTGACCACCTTGTTTACCTCATTTACCTCTTTAACCTCACACTTGACCGTTGCTTTACCTCATCACTTGACCATTGCTTTACCTCATCACTTGACCGTTGCTTTTACCTCATCACTTGACCATTGCTTTACCTCATCACTTGACCGTTGCTTTACCTCATCACTTGACCATTGCTTTACCTCATCACTTGACCGTTGCTTTACCTCATCACTTGACCATTGCTTTACCTCATCACTTGACCATTGATTTACCTCATCACTTGACCAATTGCTTTACCTCATCACTTGACCATTGCTTTACCTCATCACTTGACCATTGCTTTACCTCATCACTTGACCATTGCTTTACCTCATCACTTGACTCATTGCTTTACTCATCACTTGACCATTGCTTTACCTCATCACTTGACCAATTGCTTTACCTCATCACTTGACCATTTGCTTTACCTCAATCACTTGACCATTGCTTTACCTCATCACTTGACCATTGCTTTACCTCATCACTTGACCATTGCTTTACCTCATCACTTGACCATTGCTTTACCTCAACACTTGACCATTGCTTTACCTCATCACTTGACCATTGCTTTTACCTCAACACTTGACCATTGCTTTACCTCATCACTTGACCATTGCTTTACCTCATCACATTGACCATTGCTTTACCTCATCACTTGACCATTGCTTTACCTCAACACTTGACCATTGCTTTACCTCATCACTTGACCATTGCTTTACCTCATCACTTGACCATTGCTTTTACCTCATCACTTGACCATTGCTTTACCTCATCACTTGACCGTTGCTTTACCTCATCACTTGACCATTGCTTTTACCTATCACTTGACCATTGCTTTACCTCATCACTTGACCATTGCTTTACCTCATCACTTGACCATTGCTTTACCTCATCACTTGACCATTGCTTTACCTCATCACTCGTCACTTCATCACTTGACCATTGCTTTACCTCATCACTTGACCATTGCTTTACCTCATCACTTGACCGTTGCTTTACCTCATCACTTGACCATTGCTTTACCTCATCACTTGATCACCTTGCTTTACCTCATCACTTGACCATTGATTTACCTCATCACTTGACCATTGCTTTACCTCATCATTGCCACTTGACCATTGCTTTACCTCATCACTTGACCATTGCTTTACCTCATCACTTGACCGTTGATTTACCTCATCAACACTTGACCATTGCTTTACCTCATCACTTGACCATTGCTTTACCTCATCACTTGACCATTGCTTTACCTCATCACTTGACCGTTGCTTTTACCTCATCACTTGACCATTGCTTTACCTCATCACTTGACCATTGCTTTACCTAACACTTGACACATTGCTTTACCTCATCACTTGACCATTGCTTTACCTCATCACTTGACCGTTGCTTTACCTCATCACTTGACCGTTGCTTTACCTCATCACTTGACCATTGCTTTACCTCATCACTTGACCATTGCTTTACCTCATCACTCGAGCATTACTTTACCTCATCACTTGACCATTACTTTACCTCATCACTTGACCATTGCTTTACCTCAACACTTGACCATTGCTTTACCTCAACACTTGACATCACTTTTACCTCATCACTGACCATTACTTTACCTCATCACTTGACCATTACTTTACCTCATCACTTGACCAATGCTTTACCTCATCACTTGACCATTGCTTTACCTCAACACTTGACCATTGCTTTACCTCATCACTCGAGCATTACTTTACCTCATCACTTGACCATTGCTTTACCTCAACACTTGACCATTGCTTTACCTCATCACTTGACCATTGCTTTACCTCATCACTTGACCATTACTTTACCTCATCACTTGACCATTGCTTTACCTCAACACTTGACCATTGCTTTACCTCATCACTTGACCATCACTTTACCTCATCACTTCACCGTTGCTTTACCTTATCATTTGACCTTTGCTTTACCTATCACTTGACCATTGCTTTACCTCATCACTTGACCATTGCTTTACCTCAACACTTGACCGTTGCTTTACCTCAACACTTGACCATTGCTTTACCTCATCACTTGACCGTTGCTTTACCTCATCACTTGACCGTTGCTTTACCTCATCACTTGATCATTGCTTTACCTCATCACTTGACCATTGTTTTTACCTCATCACTTGACCGTTGATTTACCTCATCACTTGACCATTGCTTTACCTCATCACTTGACCGTTGCTTTACCTCATCACTTGACCGTTGCTTTACCTCATCACTTGACCGTTGCTTTACCTTATCACTTGACCATTGCTTTACCTCATCACTTGACCGTTGATTTACCTCATCACTTGACCGTTGATTTACCTCATCACTTGACCATTGCTTTACCTCATCACTTGACAATTGCTTTACCTCATCACTTGACCGTTGATTTACCTCAACACTTGACCATTGCTTTACCTCATCACTTGACCATTGCTTTACCTCATCACTTGACCATTGCTTTACCTCATCACTTGACCGTTGATTTACCTCTCAACACTTGGGTGTTGATTTACCTCAACACTTGACCATTGCTTTACCTCATCACTTGACCATTACTTTACCTCATCACTTGACCGTTGCTTTACCTCATCACTTGACCATTACTTTACCTCATCACTTGACCGTTGCTTTACCTCAACACTTGACCATTGCTTTACCTCATCACTTGACCGTTGCTTTACCTCAACTCTTGACCATTGCTTTACCTCAACACTTGACCATTGCTTTACCTCATCACTCGACCATTACTTTACCTCATCACTTGACCATTACTTTACCTCAACACTTGACCAATGCTTTACCTCAACACTTGACCATTGCTTTACCTCAACACTTGACCATTGCTTTACCTCATCACTCGAGCATTACTTTACCTCATCACTTGACCATTTCTTTACCTCATCACTTGACCATTGCTTTACCTCATCACTTGACCATTGCTTTACCTCATCACTTGACCATTGCTTTACCTCATCACTTGACCATTGCTTTACCTCATCACTTGACTGTTGATTTACCTCATCACTTGACCATTGCTTTACCTCATCACTTGACCATTGCTTTACCTCATCACTTGACCATTGCTTTACCTCATCACTTGACCATTGCTTTACCTCATCACTTGACCATTGCTTTACCTCATCACTTGACCATTGCTTTACCTCATCACTTGACCATTGCTTTACCTCATCACTTGACCGTTGCTTTACCTCATCACTTGACCATTGCTTTACCTCATCACTTGACCATTACTTTACCTCATCACTTGACCATTGCTTTACCTCATCACTTGACCATTGCTTTACCTCATCACTTGTTGACCATTGCTTTACCTCATCACTTGACCGTTGATTTACCTCATCACTTGACCATTGCTTTACCTCATCACTTGACCATTGCTTTACCTCATCACTTGACCATTGCTTTACCTCATCACTTGACCATTGCTTTACCTCATCACTTGACCATTGCTTTACCTATCGCTTGACCATTGCTTTACCTCATCACTTGACCGTTGATTTACCTCATCACTTAACCATTTCTTTACCTCATCACTTGACCGTTGCTTTACCTCATCACTTGACCATTGCTTTACCTCATCACTTGACCGTTGCTTTACCTCATCACTTGACCATTGCTTTACCTCATCACTTGACCATTGCTTTACCTCATCACTTGACCGTTGCTTTACCTCAACACTTGACCATTGCTTTACCTCATCACTTGACCATTGATTTACCTCAACACTTGACCATTGCTTTACCTCATCACTTGACCATTGCTTTACCTCATCACTTGACCATTGCTTTACCTCATCACTTGACCATTGCTTTACCTCATCACTTGACCGTTGCTTTACCTCATCACTTGACCATTGCTTTACCTCATCACTTGACCATTGCTTTACCTCATCACTTGACCATTGCTTTACCTCATCACTTGACCATTGCTTTACCTCATCACTTGACCATTGCTTTACCTCATCACTTGACCATTGCTTTACCTCATCACTTGACCATTGCTTTACCTCATCACTTGACCATTGCTTTACCTCATCACTTGACCGTTGATTTACCTCATCACTTGACCATTGCTTTACCTCATCACTTGACCGTTGCTTTACCTCATCACTTGACCATTGCTTTACCTCATCACTTGACCGTTGCTTTACCTCATCACTACCTGACCATTGCTTTACCTCATCACTTGACCATTGCTTTACCTCATCACTTGACCATTGCTTTACCTCATCACTTGACCATTGCTTTACCTCATCACTTGACCGTTGATTTACCTCAACACTTGACCATTGCTTTACCTCATCACTTGACCATTGCTTTACCTCATCACTTGACCATTGCTTTACCTCATCACTTGACCATTGCTTTACCTCATCACTTGACCATTACTTTACCTCATCACTTGACCATTGCTTTACCTCAACACTTGACCATTGCTTTACCTTCATCACTTGACCATTACTTTACCTCATCACTTGACCATTACTTTTACCTCAATCACTTGACCGTTGATTTACCTCATCACTTGACCATTGCTTTACCTCATCACTTGACCATTGCTTTACCTCAACACTTGACCATTGCTTTACCTCATCACTCGACCATTACTTTACCTCATCACTTGACCATTACTTTACCTCATCACTTGACCAATGCTTTACCTCAACACTTGACCATTGCTTTACCTCAACACTTGACCATTGCTTTACCTCATCACTTGACCAATGCTTTACCTCATCACTTGGGTGTTGATTTACCTCATCACTTGCCCATTGCTTTACCTCATCACTTGACCATTGCTTTACCTCATCACTTGATCGTGCTTTACCTCATCACTTGACCATTGCTTTACCTCATCACTTGACCATTGCTTTACCTCATCACTTGACCATTACTTTACCTCATCACTTGACCATTGCTTTACCTCATCACTTGACCGTTGATTTACCTCATCACTTGACCATTGCTTTACCTCATCACTTGACCGTTGATTTACCTCATCACTTGACCATTGCTTTACCTCATCACTTGACCGTTGATTTACCTCATCACTTGACCATTGCTTTACCTCATCACTTGACCATTGCTTTACCTATCACTTGACCTTTTTCATCACTTGACCATTGCTTTACCTCATCACTTGACCGTTGATTTACCTCATCACTTGACCATTGCTTTACCTCATCACTTGACCGTTGTTTACCTCATCACTTGACCATTGCTTTACCTCATCACTACCTTGACCTTGACCTTGTTTACCTCATCACTTGACCGTTTTTACTACACTTGACTTGCTTACCTCATCACTTGACCATTGTTTTACCTCATCACTTGACCATGTTTTACACTTCCTGTCCTCAACACTTGACCATTGCTTTACCTCATCACTTGACCGTTGCTTTACCTCAACACTTGACCATTGCTTTACCTCATCACTTGACCATTGCTTTACCTCATCACTTGACCATTACTTTACCTCATCACTTGACCATTACTTTACCCCATCACTTGACCATTGCTTTACCTCATCACTTGACCATTACTTTACCTCATCACTTGATGACCAATGCTTTACCTCATCACTTGACCATTTCTTTACCTCATCACTTGACCATTGCTTTACCTCATCACTTGACCATTGCTTTACCTCATCACTTGACCATTGCTTTACCTCATCATTTTACCATTGCTTTACCTCATCACTTTACCATTGCTTTACCTCAACACTTGACCATTGCTTTACCTCATCACGTTACCATTGCTTTACCTCATCACTTGACCATTTCTTTACCTCATCACTTGTTGACCATTTCTTTACCTCATCACTTTACCATTGCTTTACCTCAACACTTGACCATTGCTTTACCTCATCACTTGACCATTGCTTTAGCTAATCACTTAACCATTGCTTTAGCTAATCACTTAACCATTACTTTAGCTAATCACTTAACCATTGCTTTACCTCATCACTTGACCATTGCTTTAGCTAACCACTAAACCATTGCTTTACCTCATCACTTGACCATTGCTTTACCTCATCACTCGACCATTTCTTTACCTCATCACTTGACCAATGCTTTACCTCATCACTTGACCAATGCTTTACCTCATCACTTGACCATTGCTTTACCTCATCACTTGACCATTGCTTTACCTCATCACTTGACCATTGCTTTACCTCATCACTTGACCATTTCTTTACCTCATCACTTGACCAATGCTTTACCTCATCACTTGACCAATGTTTTACCTCATCACTTGATCATTGCTTTACCTCATCACTTGACCATTGCTTTACCTCATCACTTGACCATTGCTTTACCTCATCATTTGACCATTACTTTACCTCATCACTTGACCATTGCTTTACCTCATCACTTGACCATTTCTTTACCTCATCACTTGATCATTGCTTTAGCTAATCACTTAACCATTGCTTTACCTCAACACTTGACCATTGCTTTAGCTAATCACTTAACCATTGCTTTACCTCATCACTTGACCATTTCTTTACCTCATCACTTGATCATTGCTTTACCTCATCACTGGACCATTGCTTTAGCTAACCACTAAACCATTGCTTTACCTCATCACTTGACCATTTCTTTACCTCATCACTTGACCATTGCTTTACCTCATCACTTGACCATTGCTTTACCTCATCACTTGACCATTGCTTTACCTCATCACTTGACCATTTCTTTACCTCATCACTTGATCGGTGCTTTACCTTATCACTTGACCATTGCTGTACCTCATCACTTGATCATTGCTTTACCTCATCACTTGATCATTGCTTTACCTCATCATTTGACCATTTCTTTACCTCATCACTTGACCATTGCTGTACCTCATCACTTGACCATTGCTGTACCTCATCACTTGATCATTGCTTTACCTCATCACATGACCATTGATTTACCTCATCACTTGACCATTTCTTTACCTCATCACTTGATCATTGCTTTACCTCATCACTTGACCATTACTTTAGCTAACCACTTAACCATTGCTTTACCTCAACACTTGATCATTGCTTTACCTCAACACTTGATCATTGCTTTACCTCATCACTTGACCATTGCTTTACCTCATCACTTGACCATTGCTTTACCTCATCACTTGATCATTGCTTTACCTCATCACTTGACCAATGCTTTACCTCATCACTTGACCATTGCTTTACCTCATCACTTGATCATTGAATTACTTCATCACTTGACCATTGCTTTAGCTAGTCACTTTACCAATGCTTTACCTCATCACTTGACCAATGCTTTACCTCATCACTTGATCATTGCTTTACCTCATCACATGACCATTGACTTGAGAGATCCATTATTTGACTTACCTCATCACTTGAAGATCCAACATCCGCCATAGCAGCTGCTGCTCTTTCATGGAGTTTAAATCTCAGCAAAGCTTGACATCGTCTCCACTGCCTCAAATCTGATAAATAAATCAATCAAATGAGGAGCTTTATAGGACTGTAACTTTTCGAGTCGGGTTGCGTATTTCAGCAATCGCCAAGTAAAAGTAATATATAAGGGATTCTGTTCCAGCCTAGCACTACTCCATAAAAGAACAAAGTCAGGAATAAAAATCAACTTATGATTTATTATAATCACAAATCATCAAAGTACAGGTACTGGATACATGGAGATTTACCAAGGTTATACAAATATTCTACACTAAATACTGATCTATATCCTTGAATACATTATTGGAATATGGAACATTTCCATAGATGGAGGTGCTTCCATCTATACTGGTATAATGTTCCGAATATGGAGAAATAATTACCTATTATATAAAACTGTTATAATAAACATTAATTATTAACTTAAGAATATGTAATGAATCTATAGACAGAGGTGCTTCCGTTTACAAATAGTGTTTCCGAATACTGAGACATTCCTCCCTTTTAACCAACGGACAATACTCATATTCTTAGAGCTTTGTAACTTAACTCTATAAGAGTTATTCCCCTTGGAACGTTAAAGCCACACTATACGTAACTATAATCAAAAATTCAAGTTAAATTTGATTCCAATATTGTTAGTATTTGTAGATGTATTTGAAATTAAGATATTTTAAAGAATATTTATAATGGGTTTTTTTAATAACTTTGGTACAGCAGTTGTTGAAAGTCGGTACATGTAAACATGCCTTCATTTTAAACTGGTCACCATAGAAGTTACGATTATTGCCAAACGGAAGTCGGAAAGTTCATGACCCTTTTTTGGAAGAGTTTGGACAGACGTTACGTAGTGACTGTAGTCACATGATGTTCTCGGGAACGACGTTACAAAGTCGGCCAACTTCGGCTTGTTTGACTAAGTGGGACCCACCTAGTGATATTTAATATTTATTTGATTTTTATCGAAATATTCCGAATCATAATCGCTCATCTTGACTTCGATTTAGTCCTATCTCTGCATGATTTACAACAGGATTTTTTTCAAAATTCTTCTAAATCATGAAAAAAATAAGAAAGATACGGATATTGGGCCTATAAGTTCCCTCTACGGAGAAGATCTCAAACATTATGAACCACTACAAGGTCATTGGTTTGAGATGACTCAAGGCTTTCCAAAGTTTAGGGCCAGAAGAGGCGACCACTCGTTTGGAAGCTCAAATGAGTTCTGACTTTCCGTCCGATTTCACCCTTTTTTAAGCCCGCGCTGGTGATCATCCGACGAGTCCGAGCCAATCAAAACGCTTGTTACATAGCGCGTGCGGAATCCGCGAAATCCAAAAATAACAAATGGCGAAATACACGAAAAGCAAGCTGTCGTTTACAGAGACGTGATTTGGCTAGAATACGACGTTTTATGACATACCAATCTCGCAGTATGGTTCAGGTGACTTCCATGAACATAACAGAACATATTAATTCATGTTTCCTGATAAAAATATATGTACTTTGTGTCATTTTCGTTATCTGTCGTATCTCAATACTTGACTCTAACGTCAACACGCTAGGCTAGATTCAAATCGCCAGTTAGTTCGACAGTTATTCGTCGCACAAGTAATTATAGTAATACAATATACATTCCATTAATTATGTCAATATCAGGAATGAATATAATTACGATTCTCTGTCTTTTTATCATGCATATCACATTGAGTGTAGCTGAGTTTATAACCATTCTCAGATTGGGGCTAGGCCTCTGTTGTTCTGATAGGAAATGTGACGATGTCATGAATTTACATTCCTGAGTAAATATTCGCTATTATGGATCGTAACAGGTCACATTTTAGTAATAATTGCAAAAATCTAACATTAATTAATAAGCAAATAGGATATTAGTATTAATTGTACCTAATAATGTAAAACAAGAATCCTCTAAATTAATTGTAGTTTAAAGTTCTAACTTAAATTGAAGTACCGAAGCTACTAAAACAATACCGGATATGACAGGTAGAAATGGTTTTAAAAAGTACCGAAGCTACTAAAACAATACCTGATATGAGAGGTAGAAATGGTTTTAAAAAGTACCGAAGCTACTAAAACAATACCTGATATGAGAGGTAGAAATGGTTTTAAAAAGTACCAAAGTTACTTAAACAATACCTGATATAAGAGGTAGAAATGGTTCTGATGTGATCAGTTTCAGCCCAGCTAGCTCTGCCTTCTGTAGTCTCTGACAGTTCTTTAGCAGTGCTGATATGCTCCTATTGGTCACACCTGTTATAACATACTCCTGTTATACCACTTCCACAGCTTATAATATCATAATAAAGCACATTTATTATAAATGTATTAAAATGAATAAGTTTCTCACTTCAATCTTTACGTTTACTTGCATAAAAATTCAAAAAATAATGAAACTAGCTACAGTCTACAAGTTTGAACATACCCAAGTTCCAACTGAAATCCACATGCTCCAAAGTACGGACATTTTCTACCAAAGTAACCACAGCATCATCACCAATGCCATCAACACTTGACATATTGATGCTGGTGAGAAAGCAGAAGTTGCTGGCTATAAGAGAAAGAGTGTGGTCATTGGCTGCTAACTGTCTGATGCTGAGTTTGCGTAAAACGTCTGAAGATTTCCCAAACAGCTTGTCTAGTCCCACACTGCTGGTATCATCACACCACGACAGGTCCAACTCCCTCATCTACAACCAATCACAAATAAGACAGCTTAGTAAGAATCTTTAATCATCAGACAATCAAAATGATTTTTAATGAAAGTCAATCTTATTTGTTCTTACAATACTAAACTATTATTTACCAATCATAAAGAAATTATCTAGTGACTATTTGTATAAAAAGAATGAGCTGACCTTTTCCATCTTATGTTGAGACATCCTTATAAGTGTGTGATCAGTAATCCTACACTCGGCCATGTTCAGGCTTTCCAAACAGCCACTGTTGATGAAGGGAATCATAGCAAAATCCTGTATGAATGTGACACCTTCAACAAAATCAAAAAAAATTAAGAGACAATTAAAAGTACATTCAATTTTTTTCTTTTTATCTTAAATGTAGAGTAACTTTGAAATCATGAAATAAGAGGAAATATATATAGTTGTCTATCAGATGTACTCAAAGAATGCATGCTTCTATATCTAGCACATATTCTAAGATCACTTAGTGGTATTTTAGTATACTTATTCTCACCTTGTAATGTAATTGTCTTGATCTGTGTGCACTTGGTTGCTAGGGTAACAAGTGATTGGGACGTCAGACTCTCACAGTCGATCAGAGAGATATAGTTCACATTTGGCCAAAGGGGAGCTAACTCTTCAAGCATAGAACTCTTCAAATGATCCTTCCAGGAAATTTTGATTTTTTGAAGGTTTTTATTTTCCTCAGAGAAAATTTTCAAACATTTAAATCCATTGTACTTGTACGTATTGTCAAAGTCTATTCTTTTAAAATCTACAGAAATCAGGTTTGGCTTGTAGAATTGCACACACATATTTGATGGACTGGTATTTTCAACTTCACCATTTTCACAATTTTTAGGATTGTTAATTGGTGTTGTCTGCTCTGGATCACTGGCTGCGAAACAGTATTCACCTGATTCATCTAGATATGCCCTAGTGGCTTGAGATGAATCATTCTCACTTACTGTGTGAGAAGGGCTGTTCTGGCTTGTGTTGAGGGGCGCACTAAAAGCATTCAACTGATAGTCCACATTTGTGGCATGGGACTCATCGGCCATACTTGTGGTACAAAACGGACTATTCTTACTTTTTATGCAAGACTGATCATCATTTCTATCTGCAATTATATTTACAATTCCTGCTCTGTCAGATGATGAAGCAATTAAATCCTTCTCACCTTTGACCTGAAGGTCAGTTTGTATCATTTGTGAATTATCACTTTCATCACTATCTAGCACCTCATTTGGTTTCTGTAAATCAAAGAATGCTCCTGGCATAGTTCTGTCTGGTATTTCATGTGTACAGCTCTGTGTTGTTGCAGCATTTTTATCATATTCAAGATTTCCTGAGATCTGCAATTGATCACATTCAAGATTTCCTGAGATCTGCAATTGATCACATTCAAGATTTCCTGAGTTCAGCAATTGATCACATTCAAGATTTCCTGAGTTCTGCAATTGTTTAAAGCTTAAATATTGCCCTTTAGCATACACATTTAAGTTTGAACTATCATCTTCATACCTGGAAATTTTTTCTCCGGATTCTGACACTGTAACTCTAGAATCTGCACACGTAACTTCTAATCCTGAAAATTTAACTCCTGACTCGCATGTAACTTTGGATTCTGAACATATTTTGGATTTTTCACACATACCTTTGGATTCTAAAGAGGTAACTTCAGATTCTGAATATGAAACTACAGTTTCTGAACAATTTGCTACAGATTCTGAATATGTATCTCCAGTTTCGGAACAATTCACTGCAGATTCTGAACATGTATCTCCAGTTTCTGAACATGATACTCCAGATTCTGAATATGGAACTCCAGTTTCTGAACATTTCACTGCAGATTCTGAATATGAAACTCCAGTTTCTGAACAATTCACTGCAGAATCTGAATATGGAACTCCAGTTTCTGAACAATTCACTGCAAATTCTGAATATGTAACTCCAGTTTCTGAACAATCCACTGCAGATTCTGAATATGTAACTCCAGTTTCTGAACAATCCACTGCAGATTCTGAATATGTATCTCCAGTTTCTGAACAATTCACTGCAGATTCTGAACATGTAAATCCTGTTTCTGAACAAGCACCTCCTGATACTGAACGGCTAAATCCAGTTTCTGTACAATGAAATGCAGGTGGTTCTGAAAAGTTAAGTCCAGTTTCTGAACATATATCTTCAGATTCTGAATGTGTAATTTCAGTTTCTGAACATGTATTTCCAGTTTCTGAACAGACAACTTCTGTTTCTGAACATGTAACGCCAGTTTCTGAATACGCAACTCCAGTTTCTGAACATGTAACGCCAGTTTCTGAACATGCAACTCCAGTTTCTGAAAAAGTAACTCCAGTTTCTGAACATGCAACTTCTGTTTCTGAACATGTAACGACAGTTTCTGAATACGCAACTCCGGTTTCTGAACATGTAACGCCAGTTTCTGAACACATACTTTCACTGGGATGTGACACTGCCATTGGCACACCTGTCTCATCAGAAATTTCTGTGTCACTGAACAATATCTTGTCAGAGTCCCGAGGATTTTGTGTTGAATTATCAGTCACACCATCATCATTTGTCATAGTTTTCTGTGATATTTTTCTGTTTGAATTCATTTCCTCTGTAGGAGAGGATTCTACTGAGTCTGGATTCATTAGAAGACTTGTTTTCACATTGAAACAGTGTGCCGTCCCTATATCATCTTCTTTATGATCAAACTCTAATTTTTCCAGGTAAATACCACCTGATTTTGCTTCCAGAGATCCGGTTTTTACCTTACATGTATCTTCTGGAATTTCACAGTCTGCAGAATCACAGTATTGCAAGTTATAGGTTTCAGAGATCTGTGTGTTTTCACTACTTTCTGATGGCAGTGAACATGTTTGGGAGCACTCTTGACTTTGTGGAGACATTTTGGAGAGTTGTCTGTCATGGCCTAACTCTTCAGTATGTTTACGAATGTTTGATTTCAAGTTTGAGCATATATCACAAGAAACGTTCTGATTTGTGTCAGGTTTGTCCACTGTCCAGCTATAGGAATCATCAGTCACATTCACTGTAACATCACAGGTCAGATCATCCAAATCAGTTCCACCAATCAAATGTACTGTCTCATCAGAATCCTGAAGTTCAGCTTCAGATCCACCAATAGGATATTCTGTTACATCAGGTGCCAGACCCTTTGTAGCAGGTATGTGACTGAGCACAGACAATATTGAATTGCTGTCTACACTTCCATCAGAGTCCTCTGTGTCTGTAGAAGTATCACTCATCTCCTCTAGCACTTCCATAAAACTCTTCACATTTGGTTTGTTGTCTGTCATTCTCTCATCACTAAAGTTTATGAGAGAATCTGATTCACTCATGACAACATCAAAACTTTGGAGTCCAGATTCCAAATCAATCCCATTAACTCTTTTGTTAATGTTCCTAAAATCGTCAGATTGTGAAACGTTTTCTTTATAAACACCTGTCTCTGAGAAACCACCCACTGTTTCAGGATAATACTCCTTTGATGAACGAAAGTTTGTAACCTCTTGATGTTTTTTGCTAGATGAAGTTGAGGCTATGACTGCTGGATATTCTTTGTTAGATGCAGTTTTAACCTCTTGCTGACTGGTGTAAGATGAAGCCTCATGATCATCATTGTTAGCTGATAACGACTTGGTGACACCTGGGGCTTTTGATAATGAGTCTGTGACCCCTTGAGCTTTTGATAATGAGTCTGTGACCACTGGAGCTTTTGATAATGAGTCTGTGACCCCTTGAGCTTTTGATAATGAGTCTGTGACCCCTTGAGCTTTTGATAATGAGTCTGTGACCCCTAGAGCTGTTGATAAAGTGATCCCTGAGGTTTGGTCACTGGACGGGTCATTGTCAGCAGATTTCACAGGAATACCATCATACATGCCTTTTCTTGCTCGCTCTCTTTTCAGCATGCCCAACCTAAGCTGATTGAGGGTGTCCTTAAGTTCCAGGAGAGAGCTCTGTAGTGAGTGATCCTGTGGAGCGTCAGAGTCAGACAGAGCGAGGTCAACAATGGCAAGACGTCCATACCCAGCCAGATACAGCAATGCCAGAGTATCAGCCTACAAAACAACACAGAATATCAGCCTACAAAACAACACAGAATATCAGCCAACAAAACATCACAGAATATCAGTCTACAAAACAACACTAGAATATCAACCTACAAAACAATACTATAGAATATCAGTCTACAAACCAACAACAGAATATCAGCCTACAAAACAACACCAGAATATCAGCTTACAAAACAACACCAGAATATCAGCCTAAAAAACAACACCAGGGTACCGTTTCACAAAGCATACGTAACTTTACGGGTACACGTAACCTGTATGTAAGTTATTTTGACCGTTTCACAAAGCACACGTAAGTTACGGGTACCCGTAAATGACTTACTGGTACACGTAAATAACGTCAAAACCGTACGTAACTTACGCCAAAAAACTACCACTCGTAAACCCCACGTAAGTATGATACAGGTCACAAAATCGTCGTTGTTTGGCATATTTAAAGTCTCTGAACAAATGTAAGTTACTGTTATTCATGAATATGTCCAAAAACAACATTTAGCCAAACAAATTAAATAACTTTTAAAGTTCACTTAGATTGTCGATGCGAAAAAGTTCCACACCGTCGACGGTATTTTGTATTTTTTTTTTTGTACTTTTAAATGTTTTATTTGCTTTTTATTTTCATTTCAACTTAATTATCATGTCCGTGTGTTGCAGGGATGCTTTCTTTGTTCTCACTTTGAGAATTCTTTTGCAAAAGAAACACGGGTTAAATCCCGATATTCGCATATTTGTTTACGTCAGAACGATGGTCGCTGATTTCACGTAGATCTATATCTAATGTTGTAATCGTTCCGTTTCGTATTGAAACCTGACATTATATCTGGATTTTGTTTGTTATAGACACATATATACTGTATTGTAAACTTTAGGTTATATAGACTTTATTAACATGTATACATGTAGAGTCGCATCACTGGTTTCAATCATTAAGGTATCCATTTAATTAACGCGTGACAAAGATACTGACGATACAACATTATTCGAACGTTACGTCAAATTTCGCCGATATTACGGAGATCACATCAACAAATTGTGACACATAAAAAAATTAGTACAACTAATATATGTACCGACTCCATAAATTCATCCTTAGGAGCAAATACATTTCAACGTTTCTGGCTATTGTTTAATTCGGAATATACGCACATGCACAGACAACGTCACAAATTTTTTCTATTTGATTTGACCAACATGAGTTTATTGACAGTTTATTAGTAATGTAATTATGAATATCGTAAAAGCTACAACTGCACACTGAAATAATGTGTTATAAGTTATTTAGTACTATCACAAGTGCTCATTGCTACGTCATCGGAATGTTCAAAACTGTACATTGCACAAAAAATATTAGATGTATTTACCAAATATAACTTAGACGTAACTGTTACAAGTTTGTATCAAATGTTCCTGTGTGCTATCGGTACTGAAAACTATGGACATTTCAAAAACGGTTGTATGCATTTTATCGTACTTGTGTTATAAAACTGAACCGTATGCAATATCTACGGCGGCGTATTAGGGCCATAATGAATTTTATTTATCTTGTACTTACAACTTAGTATCGTCTATGTACAAGTATTTATCTTGTACATACAGGAGAGTGTCTTGTACGTACAACTTAGTATCTTGTACGTACAAGATAGTACAATGTTGAAACTCTCTGTATTAAATTAAATTAAATTCAATTCATTTATTTGCATTTTTACATCCACACACAAGGATCGATAGCAAATTACAAAGATAACATTACATGTATAACACAATAATAATAAAACAAGAACAACTTATGCATTCAGCAAGCCCGCTTTCCTCCGTTCAAACGACTTTTTAATGAAGAGGCCCAAATCCTGCAGAAGTTGTGGCTCATTAGATGACAATAACTTTATTATAATTTCATAGTCTGTGAACATAGAATTAATTTTGTATTTAGATAGGAAACTTTTTCTTTCAGTAGAATTTACTGTACACTTGAGGATGAAGTGATCCTCTACAATATTGCAAAATTTGCATAACAGGTGCTGGCGAGGTATCTTTTTTGTCCTACCAGCTTCAATTTCTAGGTTGTGATTGCTGATCCAAAGTTTTGTCAACGATTTTCGATATTCAAAATTTTGCAAAGAAAGATAATATTCCTCTTTATAGTTTTGTTTAAGTTTACTATATGGAAATAGCTTATTACTACAATCTAAAAGCTGCATTTTGCTTGAGAAAATGATGTCAAATCTACCATGTATGAATCTTTTTAATGACCGTTTTAATCTGGCCTGTTCCTTCCTACTGAAGTTTCCCCTTTTAATGCCAAATGTGATGTTATTTTCGTTGATAATACTTGATACGTATGAATACCACAAATATGATCCATTTTCATGAATATTTTTACTGACCTTCAAAGCTTCTTTTACAAGATTATTAATGTCATCTTGTGATAATCTAGCCAAATAACACAATGCTTGAGTATTAAAGGTAGGTTTCGCCCAACCAAATAATTTTTTTTTTGTGAAATGCGATAAGCGGAAGAAAAGATGAAAAATACATATTAAATATCTCAATTTAATTTCTTTATGTGTGTGAGATTGAACAAATGTGTCTTGAATACAAAATTGAAGGAAATCCTTGATTTATTACTGTGTCCGTCAGACAAAATAATATGCAAATGAAGCTGCGATGGATTGTGTTGTCGAAGTTTGGCGCATGCGCATTGTCACGCACTAAAAGTAAACAAAATGGCTGAACGAAAGTGTGTGCGATGAAAAAAATATATCTGAATCGGCAACAAAGTGGAGGAAATTATAATGGATTCGGTAGCACCCTAGGATATCTATAGGGAATTAAATTCAGAGATGGCATGTAGCAATAGAAGAAACAGAAGCCACATCTCAAGCGGAACTTGCCGGGATCTGTTGGGACTCGTGTAACGGCATTGCACGTGGTGAGTTAAATTTCAACACATATGCCAGCACACAAACAGCCGCAGACTAACTACGTGTATATTTGGTGTACAAATTTAGCGAGCGTATGATATGATATGTATAAACAGTCCCTCTCACTTCGATTTTTTGTTGTTGTTTTTTAACTAAACATGCCGTGGCAAGACTGTCACTTCTATCTGACATTTTGTTGCACGCTTCCGTTTGTTGCTGCGGCCTCGTTTTTGAAAAAATACGCCATGTTCTATGTAAAGCTTGACTTCGCTCTATTTTTAGAGGAGTATTTTCCTGGTCAAGCTAGGCAACTGACCACCCATATTGTTCGCTGTATGCATTGAAAATGATCTGAAGATTATATCTATGTATAGGATAAATTTCAATTTCGTAGTCTTTATATTTCATTGGGCGAAACCTACCTTTAAGATTTTCCAGAGCCATATGGGCATATCAGCTATTTTATTTAAATATTGCTTAATTGAAAACAGAACTTTTCTACTTTTTACACTAAGTTCCTTAGCCGCTAGCATGAATTTACTGTTGTTACATAAAGTTGTACCTAAATATTTATACTCAGAGACCTTGTTCAATTTCCTGATTTTTAAACATAAACGGTTTCACAATATGTTTGGTTTTTTACATTTCTCTGCCTTGCTTGGAAAATCATCGTTTTTGTTTTTTTTAGCATTTATTGATAGCTGCCATTTTTCTCAGTAGTTTTCCAATTCAATTAATGATTGCTGCAGTCCCTCGGGAGTTTCTGATAAAATCAATAAATCATCCACAATGACAAACTACCAACTGCTAAATCCCCTAATTGTAGTGGATTATTATTTAGAATGACTATGCCAGAGTGATTTTCTGAGGCAATGCTTAGTAACACATAGGCACCATTTCGCCCGAAAAGTATAGTAGGCCGCCGGGTACGAATACATTCTATTGGTGTATTCGTTCTAGAAATTACGGTATATAGGTATTATAGACACATCAAAATATTTAATTCGTTCTGTTTATATTAATGCTACACACATAGATTGTATGTATCTTAGTTCATTATTCACATACATGTATATATTATGTATAAGTCGCGTGGTTTTGATTATTTTGGAGAATAATCTGGATAACGGTAGCAATAAGCAAATGATGGGCACTAAAAATTGTTTTCAAATCCATATCTGAGAAAATAAAGATTGATTGTTTGTGACATTATCCACTTCCGGTCTACGTTACGTGCATGTAAACCTGCATGTAAGTGCGGAAAGTTACGTACGGTTTCGTGAAACACCCTTAAAATTTACGTACAAGTAAAGATACGTGCACGTAAATCCTATGTGTACCCTTAAAGTTACGTATGCTTTGTGAAACGGTACCCAGAGTATCAGCCTATACAACAACATCAGAATATGAGCCTACAAAACAACACCAGATTATCAGCCTACAAAACAACGCCAGAATATCAGCCTACATAACAACACCAGAATATCAGCCTACAAAACAACACTAGAATATCAGCCTACAAAACAACACTAGAATATCAGCCTACAAAACAACACCAGAATATCAGCCTACAAAACAAAACCAGAATATCAGCCTACAAAACATCACAGAATATCAGCCTACAAAACATCACAGAATATCAGCCTACAAAACAATATCAGCCTACAAAACATCACAGAATATCAGCCTACAAAACAACACAGAATATCAGCCTACAAAACATCACAGAATATCAGCCTACAAAACAATACAGAATATCAGCCTACAAAACATCACAGAATATCAGCCTACAAAACAACACAGAATATCAGCCTACATAACAACACAAGAATATCAGCCTACAAAACAACACCAGAATATCAGCCTACAAAACAACACCAGAATATCAGCCTACAAAACAACACCAGAATATCAGCCTACAAAACAACACCAGAATATCAGCCTAAAAAACAACACCAGAATATCAGCCTAAAATACAACACCAGAGTATCAGCCTATACAACAACATCAGAATATCAGCCTACAAAACTACGCCAGAATATCAGCCTACAAAACAACGCCAGAATATCAGCCTACATAACAACACCAGAATATCAGCCTTCATAACAACACTAGAATATCAGCCTACAAAACAACACCAGAATATCAGCCTACAAAACAACACCAGAATATCAGCCTACAAAACAACACCAGAATATCAGCCTACAAAACAACACCAGAATATCAGCCTACAAAACAACACCAGAAAATCAGCCTAAAAAACATCACCAGAGTATCAGCCTATAGAACAACATCAGAATATCAGCCTACAAAACAACACCAGAATATCAGCCTACAAAACAACGCCAGAATATCAGCCTACATAACAACACCAGAATATCAGACTATAAAACAACATCAGAATATTAGCCCACAAAGCAACACCAGAATATCAGCCTACAAAGCAACAGAGTATCAGCCTACAAAACAACATCAGAATATTAGCCTACAAAACAATACTATAGAATATCAGCCTACAAAACAACGCCAGAATATCAGCCTACATAACAACACCAGAATATCAGACTATAAAACAACATCAGAATATTAGCCTACAAAGCAACACCAGAATATCAGCCTACAAAGCAACAGAGTATCAGCCTACAAAACAACATCTGAATATCAGCCTACAAAACAACACTGCAGTGCAGACTAAGTAAGACTGACTATTACGGCGGTATACTAACCCCAGTCCAGGAGATATTAACATGCTGTAGTGTGGGTCCAGTCAAAGTAGCCAGATGTCTGATCGCCGTGCTAGACAATGTCGTACAGGAGATGTCTACACTAACTAGAGAGCAGTCAAATCGGTCCGGATTCATCTGCAAGTTAAATATAATTACACTTATAGTATATTTCAGACCAGGGCACAGTTTATTCAATATTCCTTATCTTAGAATTCTTCATAGGAAAGCAATGCAAAAGTTAAGGGAAGCTTCATAGGAAAGCATTGCAGAAGTTAAGGAAAGCTTCTGTAATATTTTTAAATAAAGAATTTTGTATTAAGGAATTCCTTAGTTAAGGAATGTTGAATCAGATGAAACTAGACCCATGCACCTATCTTCCCTTAGTGTGGATGATCCTAGTCCTCACTTTATTTTGACCTTATCTGCTTTATTATTCTAGTCTTCTTCAGGTTGACGAGGGTTTGGACCTTACTCTACATGGAGCTGTCAAACATATGGCCTTGACATTTTTATCAAATGACTTCTGTTTTGAGTATAAATAATAGTTAAGTTATTAAATTATTAAGTTACATATTATGTATAATAAATTGTTCATTGAAATAAACAAACAAAAATACATTGATTTTTAATCCTGTGAGCATGACACTTTTTTAATGACTTATTGTTGTATTTCAAATTATCACTTGGTTTGGTATTGTATGTACATACTTTAAGGATTATCTCCCCTGTTTGTATTTGTTTAGTGATAAAGTGTGTGTTTTGGGAGATTGTGGTAATACTATTAATATAGTCTGCCTTTGTAACAGCAGGACCTCTAATCTACTTTATGAAACAGACTTTGATTTTGATTAAGAAAATTGAAAATGTGAAGGCAATGTCCCCAGTTCCCATATCAGTCAGTCTTTGTGAATATACACAACAATCAAACCTCTATCTTGCAGACCACTGAACATATTCAAGTATTTGAGTTTAATGAACAAAACAAAAATTGATTGCACTTTAAATTAACAAGGATCTTGTAACTTCAAATCAAATCACTAGGTTCAATTGTAATTCATACCTGTCCAAAGGTCTCTCGCTGGAGTTGAAGATTATCGTTAAGGAGAAAAACATTGTCAGTAAGTTTTGAACAACCTGACAAGTTAAGATGTTGAAGGGACTTCATGTACAACAGGATACTCTGTAAAATAAACAGGAACTTACTGTACAATATATATACATATATATATATAGCTGTCCAAAAATGCCTGAGCATTACAGTAAAAGGAAACCCTTGGAAGAGGTTTCATTTCTATTTTAATCTAAATTATCATAAATATACATTATTACATGTATACACTTATAGTGGCCATACAAAGGAACCACAACACAACTGTATTACCTGTACTACAGCATTGTCCACTGTCAGACAATTCTCCAGACTTAAAGCTGTAATCCCTGGCCTTAGGAATGATGTAATGTGAAAAACTTCAGGCTGGGAAAACTGGTCACATTCAGCCAGGTCAAGTTTTGTGATGAGAGGGCACCTGAATTGAAACAAGAGATCCAGGAGTCTTAATGATCATCTGACTATTGGTACAAAGTCACACAGAGGCCCAGGGGTCTTAATGATCATCTGACTATTGGTACAAAGTCACACAGAGGCCCAGGGGTCTTAATGATCATCTGACTATTGGTACAAAGTCACACAGGGGCCCAGGGGTCTTAATGATCATCTGACTATTGGTACAAATTGACACAGAGGCCCAGGGGTCTTAATGATCATCTGACTATTGGTACATAGTTACAGAGGCCCAGGGGTCTTAATGATCATCTGACTATTGGTACATAGTTACAGAGGCCCATGGGTCTTAATGATCATCTGACTATTGGTACATAATGACATCTGACTATTGGTACAAAGTCACACAGAGGCCCAGGGGTCTTAATGATCATCTGACTATTGGTACAAAGTCACACAGAGGCCCAGGGGTCTTAATGATCATCTGACTATTGGTACAAAGTACACAGAGGCCCAGGGGTCTTAATGATCAGAGGCCTGACTATTGGTACAAAATCACACAGAGGCCCAGGGGTCTTAATGATCATCTGACTATTGGTACAAAATCACACAGAGGCCCAGGGGTCTTAATGATCATCTGACTATTGGTACAAAATCACACAGAGGCCCAGGGGTCTTAATGATCATCTGACTATTGGTACAAAGTCACACAGAGGCCCAGGGGTCTTAATGATCATCTGACTATTGGTACAATAGTACACAGAGGCCCAGGGGTCTTAATGATCATCTGACTATTGGTACAAAGTACACAGAGCCCAGGGGTCTTAATGATCATCTGACTATTGGTACAAAGTCACACAGAGGCCCAGGGGTCTTAATGATCATCTGACTATTGGTACAAAGTCACACAGAGGCCCAGGGGTCTTAATGATCATCTGACTATTGGTACAAAGTCACACAGAGGCCCAGGGGTCTTAATGATCATCTGACTATTGGTACAAAGTCACACAGAGGCCCAGGGGTCTTAATGATCATCTGACTATTGGTACAAGTTACACAGAGGCCCAGGGGTCTTAATGATCATCTGACTATTGGTACAAAGTTACCAGAGGCCCAGGGGTCTTAATGATCATCTGACTATTGGTACAAAGTCACACAGAGGCCCAGGGGTCTTAATGATCATCTGACTATTGGTACAAAGTCACACAGAGGCCCAGGGGTCTTAATGATCATCTGACTATTGGTACAAAGTCACACAGAGGCCCAGGGGTCTTAATGATCATCTGACTATTGGTACAAAGTCACACAGAGGCCCAGGGGTCTTAATGATCATCTGACTATTGGTACAAAGTCACACAGAGGCCCAGGGGTCTTAATGATCATCTGACTATTGGTACAAAGTCACACAGAGGCCCAGGGGTCTTAATGATCATCTGACTATTGGTACAAAGTCACACAGAGGCCCAGGGGTCTTAATGATCATCTGACTATTGGTACAAAGTACAAGAGGCCCAGGGGTCTTAATGATCATCTGACTATTGGTACAAAGTACACAGAGGCCCAGGGGTCTTAATGATCATCTGACTATTGGTACAAAGTCACACAGAGGCCCAGGGGTCTTAATGATCATCTGACTATTGGTACAAAGTCACAAGGCCCAGGGGTCTTAATGATCATCTGACTATTGGTACAAGTACACAGAGGCCCAGGGGTCTTAATGATCATCTGACTATTGGTACAAAGTCACACAGAGGCCCAGGGGTCTTAATGATCATCTGACTATTGGTACAAAGTACAACACAGAGGCCCAGGGCTTAATGATCATCTGACTATTGGTACAAAGTCACACAGAGGCCCAGGGGTCTTAATGATCATCTGACTATTGGTACAAAGTCACACAGAGGCCCAGGGGTCTTAATGATCATCTGACTATTGGTACAAGACAGAGGCCAGGGTCTTAAGATCATCTGACTATTGTACAACACAGAGGCCCAGGGGTCTTAATGATCATCTGACTATTGGTACAAAGTCACACAGGGGCCCAGGGGTCTTAATGATCATCTGACTATTGGTACAAATTGACACAGAGGCCCAGGGGTCTTAATGATCATCTGACTATTGGTACATAGTTACAGAGGCCCAGGGGTCTTAATGATCATCAAACTATTGGTACAAAGTCACACAGAGGCCCAGGAGTCTTAATGATCATCTGACTATTGGTACATAGTTACAGAGGCCCAGGGGTCTTAATGATCATCAAACTATTGGTACAAAGTCACACAGAGGCCCAGGAGTCTTAATGATCATCTGACTATTGGTACAAAGTCACACAGAGGCCCAGGGGTCTTAATGATCATCTGACTATTGGTACAAAGTCACACAGAGGCCCAGGGGTCTTAATGATCATCTGACTATTGGTACAAAATCACACAGAGGCCCAGGGGTCTTAATGATCATCTGACTATTGGTACAAAGTCACACAGAGGCCCAGGGGTCTTAATGATCATCTGACTATTGGTACAAAGTCACACAGAGGCCCAGGGGTCTTAATGATCATCTGACTATTGGTACAAAGTCACACAGAGGCCCAGGGGTCTTAATGATCATCTGACTATTGGTACATAGTACAGAGGCCCAGGGGTCTTAATGATCATCAAACTATTGGTACAAAGTCACACAGAGGCCCAGGAGTCTTAATGATCATCTGACTATTGGTACAAAGTCACACAGAGGCCCAGGGGTCTTAATGATCATCTGACTATTGGTACAAAGTTACAGAGGCCCAGGGGTCTTAATGATCATCTGACTATTGGTACAAGTACAGAGGCCCAGGGTCTTAATGATCATCTGACTATTGGACAATACAGGGCTTAATGATCACTGACGTACAGAGGCCCAGGGTCTTAATGATCATCTGACTATTGGTACAAAGTCACACAGAGGCCCAGGGGTCTTAATGATCATCTGACTATTGGTACAAAGTCACACAGAGGCCCAGGGGTCTTAATGATCATCTGACTATTGGTACAAAGTCACACAGAGGCCCAGGGGTCTTAATGATCATCTGACTATTGGTACAAAGTCACACAGAGGCCCAGGGGTCTTAATGATCATCTGACTATTGGTACATAGTTACAGAGGCCCAGGGGTCTTAATGATCATCTGACTATTGGTACAAGTCACAGAGGCCCAGGGGTCTTAATGATCATCTGACTATTGGTACAAAGTCACACAGAGGCCCAGGGGTCTTAATGATCATCTGACTATTGGTACAAAGTCACACAGAGGCCCAGGGGTCTTAATGATCATCTGACTATTGGTACAAAGTCACACAGAGGCCCAGGGGTCTTAATGATCATCTGACTATTGGTACAAAGTCACACAGAGGCCCAGGGGTCTTAATGATCATCTGACTATTGGTACAAAGTCACACAGAGGCCCAGGGGATTAATGATCATCTGACTATTGGTACAAAGTACACAGAGGCCCAGGGGTCTTAATGATCATCTGACTATTGGTACAAAGTCACACAGAGGCCCAGGGGTCTTAATGATCATCTGACTATTGGTACAAAGTCACACAGAGGCCCAGGGGTCTTAATGATCATCTGACTATTGGTACAAAGTCACACAGAGGCCCAGGGGTCTTAATGATCATCTGACTATTGGTACAAAGTCACACAGAGGCCCAGGGGTCTTAATGATCATCTGACTATTGGTACAAAGTCACACAGAGGCCCAGGGGTCTTAATGATCATCTGACTATTGGTACAAAGTCACACAGAGGCCCAGGGGTCTTAATGATCATCTGACTATTGGTACAAAGTCACACAGAGGCCCAGGGGTCTTAATGATCATCTGACTATTGGTACAAAGTCACAAGAGGCCCAGGGGTCTTAATGATCATCTACTATTGGTACAGACGACAATTGTACAAGTACAGAGGCCCAGGGGTCTTAATGATCATCTGACTATTGGTACAAAGTCACACAGAGGCCCAGGGGTCTTAATGATCATCTGACTATTGGTACAAAGTCACACATAGGCCCAGGGGTCTTAATGATCATCTGACTATTGGTACAAAGTCACACAGAGGCCCAGGAGTCTTAATGATCATCTGACTATTGGTACAAAGTCACACAGAGGCCCAGGGGTCTTAATGATCATCTGACTATTGGTACAAAGTCACACAGAGGCCCAGGGGTCTTAATGATCATCTGACTATTGGTACAAAGTGACACAGAGGCCCAGGGGTCTTAATGATCATCTGACTATTGGTACAAATTGCACACAGAGGCCCAGGGGTCTTAATGATCATCTGACTATTGGTACAAAGTCACACAGAGGCCCAGGGGTCTTAATGATCATCTGACTATTGGTACAAATTACATAGAGGCCCAGGGGTCTTAATGATCATCTGACTATTGGTACAAGTTACAGGCCCAGGGGTCTTAATGATCATCTGACTATTGGTACAAAGTCACACAGAGGCCCAGGGGTCTTAATGATCATCTGACTATTGGTACAAAGTCACACAGAGGCCCAGGGGTCTTAATGATCATCTGACTATTGGTACAAAGTCACACAGAGGCCCAGGGGTCTTAATGATCATCTGACTATTGGTACAAAGTGACACAGAGGCCCAGGGGTCTTAATGATCATCTGACTATTGGTACAAAGTCACACAGAGGCCCAGGGGTCTTAATGATCATCTGACTATTGGTACAAAGTGACAGAGAGGCCCAGGGGTCTTAATGATCATCTGACTATTGGTACAAAGTCACACATAGGCCCAGGGGTCTTAATGATCATCTGACTATTGGTACAAAGTCACACAGAGGCCCAGGGGTCTTAATGATCATCTAACTATTGGTACAAAGTGACACAGCAGAATTACACAACAGTTCAAAAATACCTCTTTGGATAAAACTCAAAAGACCAAAAGAGGCTAAAAATAAAAGGTTTGAGCACTACGAAATTGAATGAAGGTCAAGGTCATTCATTTGAACAAACTTGGTAGTCCATCATAGTCCCACCATGCTATGCTACAGGCCTAATATTATTACTCTGGGTTACTGGAGATTATTAGAGAGAAGTCATTTGAATGAAAAATTCATGCACAGATTGACAACAGAATATGCATTAACTATATATTGGACATCCTGACCCTTCAGACCAGATGATCTAACAAGAGGCCCAGAGGGCCTGTATCGCTCACCTGGTTTGTAATGCCTAGGAATGTTATGAATACAAGTTCATTGTTTCTCTTATGAAGGAATTTGAATATTTACCTCTAATTCCCCTATTGGGCCCCATTCTTTCTGCTCCAAGGGGTCAAAGCCAAAATTTATACAAATTCTGTTAACCCCAAGGATGTTTCTGGGCCAAATTTGGTTAAAATCCAAGCAGAACTATATGACTATTAGCGATTTATAGGATTTACCTCTATTTCCCCTATTGGGCCCCGCCCCTCCTGCCCCCGGGGGGTCAGAGCCAAAATTTATACAATTTTCTGTTCTCCTTCCCCCAAGGATGCATTTCTGGCCAAATTTGGTTACAATCCATGCAGAACTCTTGTACAAGTAGCGATTTATAGGATTTACCTCTATTTCCCCTATTGGGCCCCACCTCTCTTGCCACCAGGGGATCAGAGCCAAAATTTATACAAGTTCTGTTCCCCTTCCCCCAAGGATGTTTCTGGTCAAATTTGGTTACAATCCATGTAGAACTCTAGGATAAGTAGCGATTTATAAGATTACCTCTATTTCCCCTATTGGGCCCCGCCCCTCCTGCCCCCGGGGGGTCAGAGCCAAAATTTATACAAGTTCTGTTCCCCTTTCGCCAAGGATATTTGTGACCAAGTTTGGTTACAATCCATGCAGAACTCTAGGTCAAGTAGCGATTTATAGGATTTACCTCTATTCCCCCTATTGGGCTCCGCCCCTCCTGCCCCCAGGGGGTCAGAACCAAAATTTATGCAAGTTCTGTTCCCCTTCCTCCAAGGATATTTTTGGCCAAATTTGGTTACAATCCATGTAAAACTCTAGGACAAGTAGCGATTTATAGGATTTACCTCTATTTCCCCTATTGGGCCCCATCCCTCCTGCCCCCATGGGGTCAGAGCCAAAATTTATACAAGTTCTGTTCCCCTTCCTCCAAGGATATTTGTGGCCAAATTTGGTTACAATCCATGCAGAACTCTAGGACAAGTAGCGATTAGGGCCAGGTGAGCTAAAAATAGGTCTCATAACATCCTGTTTTTGGTTATAACTCATTACTTTGCATCACACATTTGGAATTATTCTATCAAGCTTTAGTAGAGAACTTGTCAAAGTAAAAGATACCCTCCTGAGCTACAATGATACTACATTTACTGAATATATACATGTATCTTCACAATCATTATATCTCAAAAGACTCAACAACTGATGTAACTTACGTTTCTAAAACATTCTTTAAACCAGTGAAGGACACAGATTTACATTTTTTGAGTTTCAGTTCTCGTAAATGTGTTGATGCCAGTGCTGATAAGATAGTATTTGTGACCTTTCCAGGATACTTGTCGACTAAACGCCGAAGCAGGCCACATGACACAGCTGTATAATAGCCTGTCTGCAGCTGCCGGAGCATTTGTTGGGCAGTATGTCTGTCTCCATCCCCTGACAGGTCGAGTAGAGTCTGGATACAGATCAACTTTGCTGTATACTTTAGTGGAACAATGTTGGCCATTTTGTTTTAAGGTCATCAAAACTCAAGTTCTTAGGCACTCATATAGACATAATGCTCATGTCTCACTCGAGAATTCATATTTCTGGAAAAGTAAAGATAGGCAAACAGTAGTATTTCGCATCATTGTCATTTATTTATTTTCAACATATCCCTCATATTTGTAAATATAAAATAAGAATTTCCACATATAACAAGAGCTACATGGGCCCGAAACACTTACCTGCTATCTGGTAATGATAGTGAATATATAGGCCAAAAATAGCAAATTATGATTTTCCCTGCTTTACAAAAGTTTAAATGGAGGTCTTCATTTCAACAAACTTGGAAATCCCTGAAAGCCATTGCAAACAATTAATGCTCTTCTTACTGAGAGCAAAAGTAACGGTAACATTAATATCAATACAGTGCGATTAGACAAAAAATCATTAAAATAATTATGAAAAGTGTAATTAATTATCATATTACATACTTCGTTGACAGTGACTTGCTTTTTGGTCTAAGAAAGATAACTCTTATAATAGGTATTCCGCACCCGTTTTCCTGATTATAAAGACATCCTTGCTTCCGGGATGAAGGAGGGTCGATAATACATTAGGTTATCAGATTTATCAATCTATTATCGACCCCTACCCACAAAGTAAAATTAAGATATTAGCACATCTTTCTTTCTTTTATCTGGTTTAAGATGTTCACGTCTCTTTGTTTTCGTTCTAAAACAAGGAAAATATACAAGAAAGTTTCAATACAGAGCGTGCTGACTTGGCGCATTCAACTAACTTGTTGTCTAACAACATCGATTTTGAACTCTGCTGCAAAAGTTGAGTCTAGGTTAGTTTTCGGAAGTTTCTATAAGTGCTTGTGACTATGGAATTGTCAACAAAAGATGATACAAATGCCTTAATTTGGCCTAATTGTTAATTTGGAGATTGATTTTCAAATATATCAGCGTAAGATGAGTTATTTATATAACCTGAATGTGCTTTATACTAGCTGGACCATTCGGTTGTCAATGGAAGAGTCTTCCAAACAATTTGTCCATAGATGTTTTTACAACTGATCCCCTAGATAATTTTCTCAAGAGATTTTGATTGATATCATACACTACAGCATTTTAAAAGATACATACCTCCTATTGCCTATATACCGACCTATCAAACACCAAATGTTTGCCTCAAATGTGTGCTTAAGCTACATATATACTGGTGTCTAACAGTGTTTACATGTTCAGATGATCCATATTACGATACGCAATGTCAGATTTGAATGTTCTCTAAGTTTGTATCAAATAACAGTATATGCTCAGATGAATATTGTTATTTCCTTATTGAACTTATCACCCTTATAATCAATTGATTTTTCCCTTATGCTCATTTTTTACCTGTAATTATTTCTATGACAGGTAAGATGTAGACGATGTCCGCCATGCTGTTTATAGTGTTGTGTAAATATTACGAAAGCATTCCAGAGGAACGTTATACGAAACGAAACGTCGCACTCTCCAAACCCCATACCGCACACACACATCTGATGACTTATATAATAAAAAGAGTTGTATGCGACTCGCCGACTGGAATTAATTTCAAATATAGACCCTGTTTTATTTCAAAGGATTTATCATTGTAAATATTATAGATGTGTAACAGGAGAGGAGAAAATGTAGTGGCCAGACCGGGATTCGAACCCGGGACCCTCAGAATACTAGCCGAGTGCTCTACCGACTGAACTACCTGGTCACCGATGGTCGACCCTGTCCAATCCCGCTACAGATATATACTGTTTCTTGCTGAATTAAAGCACAGAGTCTGGGCACAGGCGTCTGCATCTGAAGTTTTGGAAAAAAAAAACAATGTCCTAACCCTACTATAACATATAGTAGGGGTAGGTTATTATATTTTATCAAAAACAGAAGCAGACGCCTGTGGTCTGGGCCGCCGTATTGTTTATTGAGAACAGCCGGTTCGACCGTTGGTGAAAGTCATTAATAATGTTGGGAGGACAGTATTAAGATTTCATCTCCAATATACTTATGTGCGAAATTTATTGTTTTTCAAAATATATATAATCATAATTTAGAGATTAGAATATAATATAAATGACTGGATCCATCCACACATAGGATACAGACCTTAAACGGTACACTGGGGCTTTGAAGTTGGGCGTCGTTCTCTCTGTAGTCTTCAAAGGAAATATTTGCTTACCTGTGATTGGTTCAGAGTTTTTCCTCTGAGCTGCCTTCAGTTTTACTATGAGATAATCCATGGGTGTAGAGATCGTAATTAAGTGATCGGAACCCCTTGAGTAGCGAGGATGTTTTACGATCCGACGATTTGCCGAGGAGCTCTACTGGTGATCATTGACGGCAAATCGTCGGATCGTTAATTGATCTAAAACATGAACAGACTAAAATGTTTCAGTAGAGTTATGTACTTTGTTTGGTTGACGTAAGTACAATGTACCGGCGATAATAATTCAGAAGGAGATTGAAAGTGAAAGTAGAAAAGTAATCGCACAGACGAAACGTATTTTGATGTCGTTACTTTAACACACGGATATATATAGTTGTTTCAATATTTTGCAGTCGCAATATGAATATATTATCAGAACCTTTTCACCTTCTCTTTCTACTCTTCATTAATAATACAAATGTAGTTTTTTTCATGTTAAAAACCTTTGATGTTAAATATTTATTCATCAAATATTAAAATATTTTCCTATGTTATTATCCAAAGATAAACAGGGTCAAATTGAATATCACAAGTAATAATGATAAAAATCCATACTTTTAAACTTAAATTTACTTGTATATTGAGTATTGTCGAAAGTCCTATAGTAATTAATATTTTCACAACAATGACTTTTAAAGACAAACAGAAGCGAGACCCTATAACACTCCTACACACGCGCGTACATGTGTGTCAGTGATCTGTTGTCGGTAGTAAACCTGACCAGCCACCGATCCCATAGCCCTCAAACAGCTATAATTAATTTTTCTTTGTTTTCATACCAAAACTGGCTTTCTGATTGGCTAATATATTTTTTTTTTTTTTTTTTTTTTGCATACCACTATAATTAATTTTCTCTTTGTTTCTGGCTTTCTGATTGGCCTATTCAATTTTTTCATTCCACGATGAAAAAAAAATTCCGAGAACGGCGCGGAAACCCGACGTTATCGTGACGTCACAATAGAAACATTGACGTTGCGTATTGATTAGGAAAAAATAATCCCTTGGAAAAAATCAATGGAATCATACGTGTAAACGTATTTCATTTTATAAAGTAGCCTGGAAAATTAATTATAAGCAGTGACTTCAATGCTTAAATGAAAAAAAAAATCCGAGAATGGCGCGAAACCCCAACGTTATCGTGACGTCACAATAGAGACATTGACGTTGCGTATAGACTGGTTCCCTTCCCTTAGTTCTCTACTCTCCGCCAGGCTGCGCTCCGCTCACTATAGCTGAGGCGGGAACCAGTCTACGTTGCGTATTGATTAGGAAAAAAGAATCCCTTGAAAACCACTATAATGTTACATTTAAACATACTTCATTTTATCAAATAGAGTATATATAAAATTGATTATAAGTATTGATGTCACTATTTTTTAATTTTATCGGGGTATGAAAGAAAAACAGTTTGCAAACAATTTTTTTTCATACCCCGATAAAATAAAAAAAATAGTGACATCAATGCTTAAATAATTTTTACTCCAAACTTAAAAATGAAATTTTGCATATACATATATGTAGGTGCATTATAGTATGACAAATAACATATCTTCTGTCGTTAGGTTTTTACAATATTTTCGATGTTACGATGTGTTGTCGGTATACCGTCACGGCACACCGGGTACCTCTGTCGCCTGATCTAGCGGTCAAAAATCTTTGTAAAACAAATAGAAATATTTATTTTGATGTATTGAACAATATATCGTGCGTTGTCACGAAAATGTCTCCGGTACGAAAATGTTTCGGTACGAAAATTCCCGACACCATACTGACAGTAGGCCAAACATTATGTGCTCATTCAAAATCAAGATATTTATTTTGGGGTTTGAGTGTTCACTTTAGTTTAAACAGTATTTCATATAATGATACATATGATACAGTAAATAAACACATTTCGGGATCGGAAAACGAGCTAAAGCTTATATAAATTCCTTTCCCTGAAATATCAAGCCAGAGGAATGTTCGGCACTGGAAACACCTTTTACAAGATATGTATAAAGAAAGTTTAACGCAGAAAAATATTAAATTTAGAAAAATACGTGTACGTAGAAACATGTGGTGAATACAAGATAAATACATACAATGAACATACATGTGGTGATTACAATATAAGAAAATGGATTCATAGTTCTATTAAAATTTGGTATAAAGTGTTATTAATAAACAGCCAGTATTAACAACACTAATGAAATTTCACTTCAACAAAATCGTTTACTTAATTTGATATAGGTATGTACTGCTAGAAATATTTCTTCGTTTTTTTGTATTGAATAGCTATCATCTCCCCAAAGTAAAGTTTTTTCAGTAAGAATTATATCTAATTGATGTAGTGTATTTTGTCTTATTATAGTATAGTTAGAACATGATAATAAAAAATGATGATTAGTTTCGACTAAACCACAGGTACAAAGTGGACTATCTTCTAAGTTTCTTCAAGGACGTATCTCACTTATAGATCCTTGGTTTCTTATATATAAATGTTGTTTGAGATTACTACATTTTAGTCTTAAGCGAGTGTGTAGAATTTGAAGATTTCTAACTCCTGAGTTAAAATATAATGGGGGTTTATTCATACTTTTTTTTGCAAAAAGCGTTTAATTATGCCAATAGACGGATTTTCACGAATTTCTACTGATAACGAATTCCATAACATAATTAAAGAATTTAAAAAAGAGTCTTTATAAAATTGTGTTTTGCAATTTAATAGCTGTAAATTGTCTGAATGTCTAGTATTATACATATGACCTTCTGATACCTTATTTGGAATTATACGTGATAGATAATCTGGAGTTTTCCCATGATACATTTTGTGGAACTGCAAAATTTTATGATTTTCTCTTCTTTTAGATAATTTTTTCCAGCCTAAATCTTTATACAATAGACTTATACTTGATAATATGGTAGCACCTGTTATTATTCTTGCTGCCTCCAATTGTATATTTTCTAAATTTTGGCATATATAATTTGGTAGGTTGTCCCATACAAAATCAGATTATTGGCTTTGTCAAGGCTCGTCTGAAAACAATTTAAAATCAGCAGGTCCGTCTTTTATTCATAAACGAACAACTTGGTCAACCAGTCAAACCGTATAATCGAAAACGGCCATATCATTCGAATCCAAGATGGTGGACCCGATTTATTTGTGATCGGAAAGTTTTCTTTGTTGAAAATCTTTGGATTGTCACCAGCCGTCAATAGTGACGATTTTAGGTGAGTGATTGGCTCAGTGGCGTGGGGGAAGGGGTTATATACAGTGCTTTTTTTTTTTTTTTTCTGGTGCTGGAATAGATAAAAGTAGATAGGTTAAAATCATGATAAAAAATGAGGTGTTTATTTGTGAGTGGGGGCTTCAAGGGCTACGTTGTTTATGTTTGCCTTGAAGCCCTCCAGTGTAGTGTGTTTTGTACTGTTGCCACAGGGAGGAGATTCCAGTATGTGATGGTGTGTGGGAAAAAGGAGTACTTAAATGTATCCTTTGTGGCGGCGATGTGTCTGTATGCATAGGGATGTGTGTGTCTAGTGCGGGTGTCTACAGGTGTTAGGTATTGTTCTGGGTTGATGGCAACGAGATGGTGTGTGATTTTATATAGGAGGATGAGTCGTGATTGTAGACGGCGTGTTTGTAGTGTTGGCCATTGGAGTGTGTATAACATGTCTGAGACTGAAGAAGTGTTATGATACCTGTTTTGTACATATCTTGCTGCTCTGCGTTGAGTTTTTTCTATTTGTTGTATTTGGCCAGTATTGTGTGGGTCCCAGATAGAGGAGCAGTACTCAAGTTTGGGTCTAACAAGTGCTTTATATGCGTGTTCTTTAATGTGTGGTGAATTGATTGTGAGGTTTCGTTTTAGGAAACCTAGTGTTCTGTTTGCATTTGCGGTGATGTTGTTTATGTGTTTGTCCCATTGGAGGTTGTTTTGCAGTGTGAGGCCTAAGTATTTACTGTGTTTGACGTGTTCAAGTGAGTGGTTATGGAGAGTGTAGTTTCTTTGTTGAAAATAAGAAAGATATATCCGATAAAACTACATGGTTATTTATATCCATGTATTCCCAAACTATTAATGTTTTACTTTTATATCCATTTTATTGTAAACATCGAGAAATACTTGGCTTTTATATTCGAAGCGTCTTCACATGGGGACCGCATTGCACCCTGGGAGAGATTGTTTGTTTACATTCGTAATATACGGATGTGGAACTCTTTTGTCAAAAAAAGATAAAAAAAATAGTCATAATAAACAGTTTTGGGAAATCCGTTGCGAAATATAGCTGAAAAGGGAAGAAATTTATGCGATTCGTTTTCTGACGAAAACAAAATTATGAATGGGTAAGTTTAAAAATCCTTTTGCGTTGAAAACATGATACAGCTGATGAAAATGGGGAAATAACTAGAAGTAGATCCAACAAACCCTTCCACAGGTTGGGCACTGCATATGGGTTACCCTAATCGGATTAGGGTTACCCATTTGAGTAACAGTTACCTGTTTGAAGTAATCAATAAGTTACACAGTGACAATTGAGTAATTATGTGAAAAGAAAACGTATAACGTTGTTTTAAAAATTATTATCAAAAAAAGGCGTCATAATTTTTAGAATGTCTTACAACTGATCAAAGACTCTATGTTTCTGTGGGTGAAATATCAAATTCTGTTGTCTAACTTTGTTGTAAGATGACAATTTAGGTGCTCTCCATTGAGTGCATAGCTATCAGGGAAATTCAGTGCAAATGTCATGGTTGAATGAGTTTTACCTGTGTTCTATTTTTAGCACCATAGTAAGCAATGGAGGTGTTTTATTTTGTGACTTTTACCAAAATTGAGACAATGAAGTTTGTCCCATTTTGATTTATAATGTACTAAGCTTATATATGTTATGTTAGTAATGATGCCATGTCAAAATTATTACGCCCTTTTTTGATAAAAACAACTTCATGCATTTTTCTTACACAATATTCCTCATTTGGGTAACTTATTGATTACTCAAACAGGTAAATGTTACTCAAATGGGTAACTGTTACCCATATGCAGGGTTGTGCCAAACCTGTTCCATGGACATGTTCAAGTTGAAAAAGAACAGTTTAGAATCCGGAAAGTACCTTGGAGTTACAATCAGCAAAGACCTTAAGCGGAACACACCTATTGACATGATAACTTCCAAGGCAAACAGAACCATCAGATTCCTTAATTAGTCGCAACATGAGGGGATGTAAAAAGAGCCTATCAAACACTGGTAAACAGGTTGGGGACGCTCCCGTATACAGGTATATGCAGGATAGTCTTGCATTTGAGCAATAGTCCTATATTTGAGCAATGAGGGATAATTTTGTTACACATATGCAGGATTCTGTGAAATAAAAATGGATAAAGTTGTTTTAAAAATTTGTATCAAAAAAGGGCGTCAAAATTTTCAGATTGAATACTTTATGTTTTTGTGTATGAACAATTGGATTCATCATTCTGCTTTCTCACTTTGTTATAAAGTGACAATTTAGGTGCTCTCCATATACACTACAGCCATCAGGGAAATTTAGTGCAAATTTCATGGTTGATTGACGTTTACCTGTGTTCTATTTTTAGCCCCATAGTAAGCTATAGAGATGATTTTGTTCATGAATTTTACAAACATTTAGGTAATGAAATTTGTTTCCATTTGGGTAAAAATGTGGAAAGTTGTATAAGTGATGATGCCATGTAAAAATTATGATGCCCTTTTTTGATATTTAACATTGTTTAAAACAACTTTATCAGTTTTCATTTCACAGAATCCTGCATTTGCGTAACAAAATTATTCCTAAAATACAGGACTGTTACCCAAAAACAGGACTATCCTGCAAATACAGGAGTGTCCCCAACCTGGTAAAGGCAACACTTGAATATATACCTCACATATATAGTGAAGGTAACTATTATAAAATCGTTAGCATTACCCATTTTATACAAACTTTTACTTTTACTATTTTCAGTGAATTACAAAAATGCTTCTTTGAATTTTTAGCCCACCATCATCAGATGGTGGGCTATTCAAATCGCCTTTCGTCCGTGGTCCGTCATCCGTCCGTCCGTCCATCCGTCCGTCCGTCCGTCCGTTAACAATTCTTGTTACCGCTATTTCTCAGAAAGTACTGAAGGGATCTTTCTCAAGTTTCACATGTAGGTTCCCCTAGGGCCCTAGTTGTGCATATTGCATTTTGGGACAATCTGTCAACAAGATGGCCGACTGGCGGCCATCTTGGATTTTGATAGTTAAAGTTTGTTACCGCTATTTCCCAGAAAGTGCTGAAGGGATCTTTCTCAAATTTCATATGTAGGTTCCCCTAGGGCCCTTGTTGTGCATATTGCATTTTGGGACCAATCTGTCAACAAGATGGCCGACTGACGGCCATCTTGGATTTTGATAGCTAAAGTTTGTTACCGCTATTTCTCAGAAAGTATTGAAGGGATCTCTCTCAAATTTCATATGCATGTTCCCCTTGAACCCTAGTTGTGCATATTGCATTTTGGGAGCGATCGGTCAACAAGATAGCCGACCGGCGGCCATCTTGGATTTTGATAGTTAAAGTTTGTTACCGCTATTTCCCAGAAAGTACTGAAGGAATCTTTCTCAAATTTCATATGTAGGTTCCCCTAGGACCCTAGTTGTGCATATTGCATTTTGGGACAGATCGGTCAACAAGATGGCCGAAGGGCGGCCATCTTGGATTTTGATAGTTAAAGTTTGTTACCGCTATTTCTCAGAAAGTACTGAAGGGATCTTTCTCAAATTTCATGTGCAGGTTCCTGAAGGGGTCTAGTGCATTTTCGGACTTATCGGTCAGCAAGATGATCGACAGGTAGCCATCTTAGATTTTGATAATTGAAGTTTGTTACTGCTACATATCTCAGAAAGTACTGAAAGGATCTTTCTCAAGTTTCATATATAGTATGTAGTAAAAGTTTGAAAAGCAGGGAAAAGATCCCTCTTTCTGTTGTCAGACATAGATCATTCTTTGGTGGGCGCCAAGATCCCTCTGGGATCTCTTGTTATAGAATGAAAAGACTGATAAAGTAAAGCGCACTGTTATGTATAGCGATTATAATGAAGGAGGTTTTCGGGTACCACATATCGTTTCTTTTTGCCATTCTTTGAAAATGTGTTGGATAAAAAAAATACTTGATCCCTTAAATTCTTTGCCTTGGAAAACACTGCTTCTGGATAAGATTGAACCATATGGTGGCAATAAAATTTTTCAAATGAAAAGAGAAGGTCTTTTAAAAATTTCAAAATCTCTAAATATTTTCTGGAAAGAGATTCTGAACACTTAGGCAGACTTGTCTGGAGATTATCTCTCCAAAACCCCTGACAACGTTGCATCTCAGCCAATCTGGTATAATAATTACATAAAAATTGATAATAATATAATATTATATAAACAATGGTGTGAAAACGGTGTATACTTTATTGGTGACCTCGTTGGGAATAATGAATTTTTATCATACGATAACTTTTGTGTGAAATATAATTTGAATATTAATTTTATTGAATTTTATGGAATTTTGAATGCAATTCCTAGATCTTGGAAACATATTTTATACCAAAATAATACACAATTGGAAATGAAATCATGTAAACATATTCAATACTTAAAAAGTCATGAAAAGGTTACCAAATTCTTTTATAAATGTTTATTAACAAAAGTTACAGAAGTACCAAAAAAAAGTCAAGATTCCTGGCAGGACATGTTACATTGTCAACATTCCCAAAGAATCCTGGTCAGAGTTTTACTTACTTCCAAGATATATTACAGATGACATAATTTTGCAAAATTTCCAATTCAAACTTCTTCACAGAATAGTATATATACAAATACTGAATTAATGCAAGTTAAAATGAGCGAAACGGAACGGTGCACATTTTGCGAAGAGGGGAGAGAAACGTTAATACATTTGTTTTGGGAATGTTGTCATGTACAATCATTTTTGTCATCTTTTCTATACCTTTTAAGAACGAAATATCACTTAGAACTGCCAAGGACCCCAATTATTATGTTTCTAGGAATTTTGGATAATAAATACAAAGATGTTATCAATTTTTTATTCCTTATGATAAAATATTATGTATACTTATGTAAATTGAAGAAAAAAATTCCTACAATTAGCGACTGGAAAACACACATGTTTTATTATAGAAATGTAGAAATGTATGGGTTACAAACTTATTCAAATAGGAAACAAATTATTATAAATCAAAAATGGAATTTCATTGAAGGTCTTTTAGAATAATTATTAAAGTAATGAAATTTCTATTAAAATACTCTGTCATATTTAATAAGGCAACGTCATTAAGTTGTTCTTCATGGTTTTTCTAATTTAACTTTAATACTAACGTATATTATATCTGGTTATGTATGGATGAAATAGCATTCTAACTTTGGGTCTTCATAATTTTTGTTTTTGTTTTTATGTTGCCTGCTTAAAGTCCTATGAATGTTATAACGTAAACTCCCGAGTGGGTTTTTCTTTCAAGTTTATATAGCAAACATTGAATAACATAATATGTGTTTTCCTTTAACCATGTTGTTGTTTTTGAGTGTGTTTGTTCAAACAAAAATCAAGTAAATTTTATAATAACATCTAATAAAATGATGTAGACAATTTGTGTACAAATAAGCCCTATATATGTATATTATATAGAAAACACTTTCTTTTTATTGTAATTCAAACTATATAAGACATGTGAATGTGACATCAAAAATTGAAAATAAAAAAAATAAAAAACACTTGAATATGCCTTGTCGGTCTTGTACCCTCCAACGACCATCAAAATCAATCTGCTAGAATCAGTCCAACGTAGACCGACTAGATTTACCACAAGAAACTACACAAATAGAGAGCCGAGTATGATGACATCATTGCTACAGCAGCTGGATTGGGAATCACTATCAATCAGGAGGGCTAAGATTCGACTTGTACTGATGTACAAGATTTACCACCAATTAGTAGCCATTCCATCACAGCACTACCTTAAGCTTGTACAGAGTGATCTTAGAAGTTGGGGAGGACATGCCATCCGTATACAATCATCCTGGAAAGATGTTTACAAAACATCCTTTTTTCCTAAAACCATCGGAGACTGGAACAGACTTCCAGAGTCATCCGCCGAAGCAACCAGACTGGACAGATTTCGCAGTAATCTTTGTATTTGTATCTGTCAACTAGTAATGTACTACATTTAAACTACAGGTAAACTAGTTGTACATTATATATATTACACCCAGATAAGTGATCGACACCAAAACCCCCATACAGGTAATGGGCAGTACTCAAGGCTACCTGTGATGTCTGGTAGCTACATGTAGTCTAGAATCTAGATTACATTTGGCCTTACAAAAAGATATACTCATTAATTAATGACAAAACAGCAAAAGTGTTGAGAATTACAATACTAAGAAGCGCTACCCACTGTACTTATATGTGACTCTAAAATCTATGAAATGTATAATTATCTAGAGAAAGTTAACAAGTGCACTACTAATTTAATGTACATTTGTGTACTACTAGATTATACATGTAGATTAAATGTAGTGAACTACTAGTTTAAATGTAGTGAACTACTAGTTTAAATGTAGTGAACTACTAGTTTAAATGTAGTGTAAAGGTTAGCTTATACTCTCAATTGTACATACAAGTGGTTTATTTCTTGAAGCGTATCACTTGGATCCAAGAAGGTGACCCAATGTACAAGTGTTGTATTTCAATTGTCATCAAAATTTCCCTTTTGGTGAAAACAAGATGTTATAGGTTTGTATTCATTGAAATTTTGATTTACTATGGATTCAAATGCATTTGAAACTTTTGATTAGTACTAGCTTCTTTTACATCCATAAGATATCAAGATAGAAAATAACTAAATATACATACCTTTCATATGGGTGTCACCATATTGGAAAAGCTCAAACGCATTCTATAAAGTCACAAGATGTAGTTCGCTAAATCTGCCTATATTATTAGGCATTTTGTATTTTTTTTGTCAAATATTATAGGGCAAAAAAAACACCTAATAATATAAGTAGGTTTAGCGGACTACATTAGATGGTGCCATACCAATTCGGTACAACTGGTATGAATCTGCAAAGGAAAGCACAGATAATGTTAAAACACAAATAATAAACAAATAAAAATGTGATGATTAAATAAAGTTACAAGTACACCTTGAAGATCATTTTGATTAATTATAACTTTATACATGATACATGTGTATCTGTGCATGTTTCTGCTTTGATGCTTCAACAGTTTATTTGTTTTCTTTAGATACATGTAAATGAACAACATGAAGGATTATGTTACAATTCAAAATTGAATGGGAAAAAAAATGAGATAGCTGATGCACATAGATACCCTGGCAGTATGTCATTTTACTTCTTAATTACTCAACTAATTTTCTTCATTGTAGAATCTGTCCGGTGTTGCAGAATGTTCTTCTTATGACATTAGCTTGTCTGGCTTTTCCTGTTCCTGGTGAGTTTGTGTATGTTTCTGGTAATAAAAAGCCATGTCTGAAAATACTATAATTAGATTATCAAAGATTTTTAGAAATTTGAATTTAATCATTTTTAAATAATTTATAAAATGTTTAGACTTTTCCTTTATACAGTGTTGACATATCAGATACAAAAATGTATATATTAATAGAATCCTAACTGATATATAGTTACATTGTCAGGGCAACTTACAAATTAATGAAATTTATCCATTATTCAAAATAAATGTAATATACATGCATGAAGCAATTTTATTGCTTGCATTCATATCATAATGAAATCATATAGACCTGTCCTTTCTCTATCTTTAAATCCTGGTACCTCCTACATGACTCAATGTGGTTGTTATAGTATTTAAAAGGACATTATAGAATGGAATAAAACCAAAGCTGTTTTATCATATATGTATAAATATAATTGTAAAGTTACTTGATTATTACTTAAATGACTTATATCTCCTTTCTGTAGGTTATAGTTACCGGTATTGTCATATTAGCCCTATAAGCACCCCTTCCTTCTTCTGCCAACTTTGCTAGCCAAGGATATTTAGTCCCATTCTCTTGTCCTTGGCAGATCTCACTTAAAACCTGATGTTTTTGCTTTCAAATTTTGATTGGATGCGATTAGGTTCAGGCGACCAATAAAAACACGGCTTTGTCAGTTTGATATGTTAACAAAACTGAACTGAAGCGATAGTATAGTGACCTACATTTGTATATTGAGGCATCAGACATGCCATACCAGTCAACATCAACTCCTAGAGAAGTCATATTACTGACTATTTAATCAATTATTGAATGTTTTAAAGGATTTGTGCAGCCAAATTTTTTTTTTTAATAATACGTCAGGATATTGCTTTGGATGAATGAAAAATTAAGTCCCACCCAACGAATCGCCTAGCTTTTAGCGCTATTGGTTGGTTTTGGTCGTGATTTACGGGTAGTGTCGACTACGGTTCAGAGATAATGAGCTAGGCGGTCACATGGTCTTGTGATGTCACAGTAGTCCATGGCTAGACAAGGTAAGCCTAGTACTATACACATATACAGCATATATACGTATACGTTAGATCTACAATTTGAGTTTTTCGAGTAAATGGTTTTTCTAGCTTTATGATGTAGATATTTTCAGTTTCAAAACATTCTATTTACACCATTTCAAACATTCAAACAAGCATATATCTTACTTTAGATTAGATAATTAGTCCAATTTGATAGCGATATCAAAATGATGTTCTGATCAGACTGGACTGAAATTTAGATAGCAATTATGATGTAAATTTCTGTGTACATAACAAACAGTATAATGTAACACTATCTTTTTACCAGTAAAATCCCAAAATTTAGCATGAATATATCTAGAATCCGTGTTTTTATTTCAAACTTCTGCCATAACGATACAAATATGGCACAGTTTTTGAGTAAAAATAACATGTGGACGGTTATCGGTTATGTGATATTGGAGTTACAGTACCGAACTTGTACCGAAATTTTACCGAAAATAATATATATATCTATATTGTTGCATTTGAAACTTTATCCATAACTTTTACTAAAAATCGGAAATACATCAATGATATTTCCGATATATGTTTCTAAATTACAGTATAAATGTAGATTTAAATTCATTATTTCAAAATTATACTAAATCCTTAAAATAGTATATTCGTTGTCGATACTTAGTGATATTTAAATAAGTATATATATTTAGTGTGGTAATGCTGTAACCCTTCTTGTATGACTATACATGTAGATTCGAAACGGTGAAAATACATGCTTAGAATGTTTACCAATACCTAAGAAATTACGAGAGATTGCAAAGTATATGCCACAATTACGTAATTACAGTACTAGACTGGAATAATTTTTTAAATCTTTAGTTGAAATAGTTCTTAGAACCATTTTTGTTTCTGAATAAGTCAACTTCCATTATTGTTTTACCTGTGTACGACATATATATATATATATATATATATATGCTTAACGAAGACTTCGTCGTTTGTGCATTTTTTTCTATATATATATATATATATATATATAATATATATTCCTAGGTATGATCAGGGATATTTTATTTCCATTTGCTTTTACATCTTCATTTTAAAAATGGAGGTGACAATAAAAAAATCTAGAGCATAGATGTACGGGGTTTCCATAATTCAAATCACAATCCAATTAATGGATGTCCTAACCTGATTGACAGTAAGACAATAGCAAATACCCGATATAGTCCGCCGAATAGCAAATTGCCCGTGGCCAGGTAATTACAGGTGAGTTCGATAAATGGCGTTGTGTACAGGTAAACAACATTCTGGTCAAGGTATTACATAACCATCAAACCAAAGGCATGGCTAATTATATATCTATATCGGAGTATCTACTCGTATATCGATTAAAAATTGAAAGCGACCGCACGGTCTGAAAAATAGTTTGTTTTGCTTAATATCTCAATATTTAGATCTTTTATAATATCAAAAATAATTTTTTTCTACTATATATATGTTGAAACGTTTTACGGTATTGTAATAAATGTATCTCAATTTATTCGGTTAGCAACACACAACACAATGCTTGTAATGATCAATCATCGGCGTGTACGTACATCAATACTTTAATCAAGGATTTCTTAAATTGTTACGTAAACTTTCATTTTACAGTCACAAACTTTATAATTCACAATATATCAAAGATACTGACTACAGGAAAATATTATCTAATTACAGCTTATTCGTAGCTGAACTCCTCGACAAAAAATCCGAAACTTTTGATTTCTGTGTGGATTTTCTTTCATAATTACACAAAGATATCTGCTATTAGAGCATAAATTTGAGTATTTGAAACATCAAATTTCACTCTTTTAGTTATTTACATTCGAGCCAAAGTTATTGTACGATTAACTTCACTCAAAAGTAATCTTAAAAAATCGTTGATCGGCTTTTCCTGTGACCGTCAATGTAAGTGATAGCACATCAGTTATAGTACAGCTGTAAGCCACGGACTATTATGACGTCACACGGTTTAGAGCTAGAAAATATCCATAATCGGGCGGTCAGAATTTTGGACCTCGATATCGACGGCTTACAGGTTATTCTGGTCGCGTGCGGCACGGAGAGGTTTCTACACGTGCTAATAAAGCCATTTCCAGCATAAACTGAAATTATCATTTTTGACTGCACAAATCCTTTAAACTTGCTAATTGATTGTCTTGGATACGTTGCTCTCCAAACAGATAGGGAAGTAAATACATGCATGGTTTCTGTTTCACAAAGTTAAACTGTTTAATTGGTTGCTTATTACTTGAATGGAAGGGCACAACTGCAGTGATCCAGCAGGTGGCACAGTGCAGGAACATCTGTGAAGTGAGATCTACCATGGGTTGTAGGATGAGAATCGGACTAAATACTCTTGGCAAAGTTGCTCTTCTGGATGAATTGTAGTTATGTACACATATGTAAAGACCACCTCTCATACTGTGCATTTAACAATGTTATACAACTATATGATGCTTATAACATCAGCATTAATATTGTATCCCATATTATATAAACTTGTGAGTCTTTCACATGTGATGTAATACTGGGCCTTAAAGGAAAGAAGCCATATGCATATTTACCGTGACAGATTAAAGTGCCATGAGTACGGAATGATCAAGTTAAAATAATTATTGGCTATTGGCTGACTTTTTAGCCCACCATCATCAAACAGGATCTTTTTCAAATTTCATATATAGGTTCCCCTAGGGACCTAGTTGTGCATATTGCATTTTGGGACCGATCGGTTCACAAGATGGTTGACCAGCGACCATCTTGAATTTTGACAGGTTGAGTGTGTTACCCCTATTTCTCAGAAAGTACTGAAAGTATCTTTCAATGCATATTGCATTTTGGGACTGATCAGTTCACAAGATGGCCAACCTGCCACTATCTTTGATTTTGATAGTTCAAAAGTTTGTTACCGCTATAAAAGAGTAAAGTTATCTTTTTCAAATTTTATAGGTAGGTTTCCCTAGGACCCTTAGTTGTGCATATTGGATTTTTGGACTGTTAGGTCAACAAGATGGCGGACCAGACACTATCTTACATTTTGGTAATTGAAGTTTGAAAAGCAGAGAAGAGATCCCTCTGTCATATGTCAGACAAAGATCATTCTTTCGTGGGCGCCAAGATGCCCCTGGGATCTCTTGTTTTTATGGGTTTTTTTTGGCAACAACTTTCATTTTAATTACCTAATAAGTGCTAATGTGTGAAGAGGTGTCACAGTGCATTTGTATAGAGGACGCAAGAAATATGTAATGCAGTACAGTAAATGCAGTGCTGCAGTTTAAATTTGCATATATATTAGAAAGTTTATGAAGATATTTCACCATATTATAACAATACTACAAGTATGACCATGCGGTGTTGATTTAAGTTGCATCCCTTTTGGTGCATTCGAGTGGAAAACGACAAGGTGTGTTTTACTAGGTGAAATTACCGAGGATCGATTATTCAATACAACAATCGATTATCGTAATCGATAAGCTGTCATCGATCAACAAGCGATTATATGCGACAATCGGAACACCACTAGTGCCCCCTGGGCGCTAATTAAGGCAAATTTGGTAATTAAAATTAGAAACACACCACTGCCATTTTTAGCTCACCTGGCCTGAAGGGCCGGTGAGCTTATGTCATGGCGCGGCGTCCGTCGTCCGTCCGTCCGTCCGTCGTCCGTCCGTCAACATTTCCTTTAAATCGCTACTAGTCATAGAGTTTTGCATGGATTGTAACCAAATTTGGCCACAAGCATCCTTGGGGAAGGGGGAACAGAAATTATATAAATTTTGGCTCTTACCCCCCGGGGGCAGGAGGGGCGGGGCCCAATAGGGGAAATAGAGTTAAATCCTTTAAATCGCTACTTGTCCTAGAGTTCTGCATGGAATGTAACCAAATTTGGCCACAGACATCCTTGGGGGAGAGGGAACAGAACTTGTATAAATTTTGGCTCTGACCCCCTGGTGGCAGGAGGGGCGGGGCCCAATAGGGGAAATAGAGGTAAATTCTTTAAATCACTACTTGTCCTATAGTTCTGCATGGATTGTAACCAAATTTGACCAGAAACATCCTTGGGGGAAGGGGAACAGAACTTGTATAAATTTTGGCTCTGATCCCCTGGGGGCAAGAGAGGTGGGGCCCAATAGGGGAAATAGAGGTAAATCCTATAGATCACTACTTGTACAAGAGTTCTGCATGGATTGTAACCAAATTTGGCCAGAAATGCATCCTTGGGGAAAGGAGAACAGAACTTTGGCTCTGACTCCCTGGGGGCAGGAGAGGTGGGGCCCAATAGGGGACTTAGAGGTTAATATTAAAATTCCTTCAGAAAAGAAACACTGAACCTGTATTCAGAACATTACTTGGCATTACAAACCAGGTGAGCGATACAGGCCCTCTGGGCCTCTTGTTAATTGCCACATTTAGTCTTTACCATTTGGTGACTAATGTTTTTTCCAGGCAAAAGCCAACAGACCTATTACTGTGATAATGTGCAGAGCATATCGGGCCAGACCTTTGGTACTATCATTACTCGTAAGGCAGGAGAAAGTCACTACAGCAATAACCTAGCATGCGGCTGGAGAGTGGACGCAGGTGCTGGGTACCGGATCAAACTGACCGTGGTCAGTCTAGACCTCCAATGGGCAGCTTCCTATGCACTTTGTAGTGGTTATGACCATATGACTGTACGTGATGGTTAGTAATTTCAATGCTTACTGCATTATTGACTATATAGTGTTTGTTCCCATCTGTCTGTCTGTCTCTCCGGATTTGTGTCCAGATGATAACTTGCGAAAAAATCAACAGATTTATTGATATCAAAGTAGTATCCATGATAAAATATCTTTGTAGTATAGGTATATACTAGAAATTGTCATACACAATTTGGCGGGCTTTTCACTGAATTTAGTTTACAATACCATCATTGCCAGGTAAGTTACATTAAGAACTGAAAATATTGTATGGAATCAAGATTTTCATATAGGTAATGCATGTGTTTTCAAGTTATCACCAAGTGACATTGACCTTTAGCCCTGAATACAATTAAGAAAGATCTGCATGAAGTTTGATCAACCTACAAGAACTCTCATCTAAATCTTATTGATTCTAATTCATATTTCAAAATACCTTCGACCAGCTGTTGATTTGCGTAGGTGGTGTCTTCGACTACGTTTGAGCAAATGATAACAAGATACCCAATGGGCCTTAAAGGTCATCTGACTTAAAATTTTGTGTTGTTATAAAGTATATAATTATGTATTCAATTAATTGACATATATACAAAATCTAAAAATAGTAAATTTTGGTAAACTTTGACCTCTTGCGAGCTTTTTAATAACACAGAGCATGTAATGAAAGAAAGTTAGAAATAATTCCCTTCAACAAAACATCTTCAGATTTTAAATAATTTTTTATGTCGTAAATATAAACTGAGCTTAATGAAACTTTGTATGTAGACTAACATTAGAAAGATCTTGAACGATTTCGAAAATCAGTGTGATACGACTGTAATTTAGAGAGTAATTACCCTTTGCACTAATCATTATTATTGACCTTGTGAATGCGATAACTTGAATAAATATAAACCGAGCTTAATGAAGCTTTGTATGTTGACTAACATTGGAAATATTTCGGACAAGTTTGAAAATCAGCTTGATTTGATAGAAATTTAAGGAGTTATTGCCCTTTGCACTTATAATTATTATTGGACTTTGTGAGCACGATAACTTTTAATAAATATGAAGCGATCTTAATGAATCTTTGTATGTAGACTAGCATTGGAAAGATCTCGGACGAGTTAGAAAATCAGCTTGATTCGACGGTAATTTACGGAGTTATAGCCTTTGCACTAACAATTATTATTGGACCTTGTGAACATGATAACTTGAGTAAATGTAAACTGAGCTTAATAAAACTTTGTATGTAGACCTATTAGATCTATGTTCCTAATTTGTGAAAAAAAAATCTGTTAGTAAATGAAATATATAATTTGTGTCAAATATCAGGTGACGTTAATGCCCATGGGCCTCTTTTATACTTTTTGAGTTATAGCTGTTTTTGTGTTTTTAGCTTTTATGTCATTGCAGCCATATTGTTGTTTTTTTAGCTCACCTGGCCCGAAGGGCCGGTGAGCTTATGTCATGGCGCGTCGTCCGTCGTCCGTCCGTCCGTCCGTCAACATTTCCTTTAAATCGCTACTAGTCATAGAGTTCTGCATGGATTGTAACCAAATTTGGCCACAAGCATCCTTGGGGGAGGGGGAACAGAACTTGTATAAATTTTGGCTCTTACCCCCCGGGGGCAGGAGGGGCGGGGCCCAATAGGGGAAATAGAGGTAAATCCTATAAAACGCTACTTGTCCTAGAGTTCTGCATGGATTGTAACCAAATTTGGCCACAAACATCCTTGGGGGAAGGGGAACAGAACTTGTATAAACTTTGGCTCTGACCCCCCGGGGGCAGGAGGGGCAGTGCCCAATAGGGGAAATAGAGGTAAATCCTTTAAAACGCTACTTGTCCTAGAGTTCTGCATGGATTGTAACCAAAATTAGCCACAAACATCCTGGTGGGAAGGGGAACAGAACTTGTATAAATTTTGGCTCTGATCCCCCAGGGGCAAGAGGGGCGGGGCCCAATAGGGGAAATAGAGATAAATCTTTTAAAACGCTTCTAGTCATAGAGTTCTGAATGGAATGTAACCAAATTTGGCCACAAACATTCTTGGGGGAAGGGGAACAGAAATTGTAAAAATTTTGGCTCTGGTCCCCTGGGGGCAGGAGGGGCGGGGCCCAATAGGGGAAATAGAGGTAAATCCTCTAAATCGCTACTTGTCATAGAGTTCTACATGAATTGTAACCAAATTTGGCTACAAACATCCTTGGGGTAAAGGAACAGAACTTGTATAAATTTTGGCTCTGACCCCCCGGGGGCAGGAGGGGTGGGGCCAAATAGGGGAAATAGAGGTAAATCCTTTAAATCGCTACTAGTCATAGAGTTCTACATGGATTGTAACCAAATTTGACCAGAAACATCCTTGGGGGAACGGGAACAGAACTTGTATAAATTTTGGCTCTGACCCCCCGGGGGCAGGAGGCGCTGGGCCCAATAGTGGAAATAAAGGTAAATCCTTTCAATCGCTACTAGTCATAGAGTTCTACATGAATTGTAACCAAATTTGGCTGCAAACATCCTTGGGGGAAGGGGAACAGAACTTGTATAAATTTTGGCTCTGACCCCCCGGGGGCAGGAGGGGTGGGGCCCAATAGGGGAAATAGAGGTAAATCCTTTAAATCGCTACTAGTCATAGAGTTCTACATGGATTGTAACCAAATTTGGCCACAAACATCCTTGGGGGAAGGGGAACAGAACTTGTATAAATTTTGGCTCTGGTCCCGTGGGGCAGAAGGGGGCGGGGCCCAATCGGGGAATTATAGGTAAATCCTATAAATCGGTACTTGTCCTAGAGTTCTGCATGGATTGTAACCAAATTTGGCCATAAACATCCTTGGGGGTAGGAGAACAGAACTTATATAAATTTTGACTCTGACCCTCCGGGGGCAGGAGAGGGGGGGGCGCCCAATAGGGGAAATAGAGGTAAATCCTTTAAATCGCTACTAGTCATAGAGTTCTGCATGGAATGTAACCAAATTTGGCCACAAACATCCTTGGGGGAAGGGGAACAGAACTTGTATAAATTTTGGCTCTGGCCCCCCGGGGGCAGAACGGGTGGGGCCCAATAGGGGAAATAGAGGTAAATCCTATAAATCGCTACTTGTCCTAGAGTTTTGCTTGGATTGTGACCAAATTTGGCCATAAACATCCTTTGGGGAAGGGGAACAAAACTAGTATAAATTTTGGCTCTGACCCCCTGGGGCCAGGAGGGGTGGGGCCCAATAGGGGATTTAGAGGTTAATATTAAAATTCCTTCAGAAAAGAAACAATGAACCTGTATTCAGAACATTACTTGGAATTACAAACCAGGTGAGCGATACAGGCCCTCTGGGCCTCTTGTTTTACCTGCTTGATTTTATTTAAGTTATATCTGTTTTAAACTTTTGAGGTATGACATCATAGCGGCCATATTGGATTTTCGACTAACATGAAAATGTTGCTGTCACCCCTTCAACTTGTGCTATACAACATGACAATAAGTTCATTAGCATATCTCTTACCATTTCCTAGATTTTTTTGCACAAAATTTTAAATGCAGAAGAGGAAGACGAAGAATAAAAAAAAAAAAAAAGAACAAAAACAATATTGGTAGGTATTTTCCCCCAAAGGTGAAAAGCCCTAAATATTCTGGCAGCAATAAAGCACTCTAGTATTGCTGTGTTTTATATTTGGAGGTTGCAGTGAGACTGTTTTTATTGAATCATTTTTGACCTATTTCTAGGTGAGACAGAATCATCAAGGATATTACTGGACATCTGTGATAGTACCAATCCATACCAACTGGTCAGCAGTGGTCAACACCTCTACCTTAACTTTGTCTCAAATGACAAAAATTTCTACGATCATTCTGGCATTGTTCTTCAGTTCGAAACTTTTGGTAAGTTGAGCTTATGGATAAATAAAAATTGCTAGAATATTTGATATAATATATAAACTAATAGTGATAGCACTGATAAATAAAACGAATCATTGTTTGTTCCCAAATATTGCCCTGAAATAAGTTCTCTTATCTGTCCTTCTGTCCATATTATTGCATTTGCCATTTTTTGCACAATATATTCATCTATCTTTTATTGCACAATTTATCAATTAGAAATTTTTTCATTTGTGAGCATGGGCTGAGTGTGTGTGTCTTCAAATCTCTGTTTTGTCTTTTGAATTCAAACTTGAATTGTTAAAAAAAAGTGTGTCCAAGTTGTACTACTTGAGGTGTTGTGTTAAACACTTAAGATGAAAGTTTATTAAGAAACAGAAGTTCTTCCCTCTTTTAAACTTTCTTTAGTAGTTTGTGGGATTTCAATGGTGAAGGGTTCTACAAACATTCAGTATAATGTAGGATAAGTTCTAACAAAATGATCATCTTTGCAGTCTTGTAATTTAAAAGTCCCCCAACTGAGTGGGAAACTTATTGTGTTTGCTCCGTTTCTTCTTCTTCTTGGTCTTCTTCTTCTTCTTCTTTTTCCTCCGCGACTTTGTCCGACCATTTTCTTGGAAACTGTAAGTCGGGATTGCCATGAAATTTTGCAAGGTCGTTTCTGGTGACCTGCAGTGTCAACCGATTTCATTTTTTCCGACCAGCATCCAAGATGGACAGCCTTTCATTGTTCAAAATTGAACTGTTTATATATTTTCAACTACTGGTCTGATTTGCCTGGAATCAGTTTAAGTTGTAGTTTAAAACAGATTCTAAATTTTTAAAGTGAAAAATACCATAATTATGAGGGGAAACAAACCCAAATTTTTTAACTACGTATTTCAAATTTTCTAAAAGCAATAAGAGTCATCTCACTTTATTCACTGGTCAGCAGGGGTCCATTTTAGGTCCAAATTCATTTTTGTTGTATTTGTAAGTTATAGATCATATTGTTACTAGTGACACAAATCAAATACAAATATAGGCATTGATGTGCCTAATAAAATAAGTATTAACTTTAAATGATGTGACTTTTCAAAAAGCATTTTTCTTCTGCGAAATAAAATTTATTTACCGGTAAAACAATGTCACTTCATCATTCAGGGGAGGTCACTCTTGTCAAATTAGGATCTGTTGAGATTTTGGGAACTTTATGTGATGGCACCTGTCACAATAAGATCTTGTTATATACATATTTGGTAAGAGAGTGCTATTGATGATAATATAAAGTCTGTAACATACCAATAAAACCACAGCTAGCTCTTACTAAATGACCATGGCAGTTATACAACTAAAACAAATTATTCACGAAATTCAACGACCAGAACCTCCCTAATTAAATAAGATATACAAAATGTAATACAGAATTCTGTGAATTGTAATTAATTAAAATAAAAACCCTCAAAAACCCAGCGTTACATTTGTATGTTAATCAGAGTACCATATTGTTCCAGATGAAACATGTACATTGTGACACATTAATGTGTACTGTTCTATCGAAAACATGTACTGGTAAATTGTGCCATATTATTTCAGACGGATACTTGTGTCCTCCGGGATGGATTGACATGTCAACTCCAGATAACTGTTATACCTTAATGACACAGCCAGCTGTCGGAGCATCCTACACGTCGGCCCAACAGTATTGTGGCTACAGCCAGTCAAACCTAGTCAAGCTTGACTCCAATCAGCTTGTAGCTGCTATACAAGGTGTATATACATGTATCATAAAACCTTTTTACAAAGGATAGTCTAAGAGATTTCTCTACTTGCCAAAAAAAAAAATGATATTCCTCCCCCAATTGCAAATGCTTGAGACTTACTGCTTCCACCCTCCCAAATTGTCTTGAGTACCACAACATATACAGTGTTTGTATAACAGCTTTCTGGGAACACAAATTAATCATTTGTTTTGCCAGTAGCTTACTCAAAATATCAAATAATCTTGACTCGGTCTAGATTTTCCTACATTTAAGTTAAACTTTTTCACCTGAAAATCAACCATGCAGCTGAGTATCACCTGCAGCTTAATTACATGTACCAAGAACCCAAATCAGTTGGATGAGGTGAAGGTGAACTACCCCTCCTTCATCATGAGCCAGACTACAGTAATAATATCTTGGTTGTTAAACGTTTTGCTTTCAGACTATGGTAAAAATGTAGCCAGAGTATCAAAGGCTTGGATTGGTTTGAATGACCTTGAGACAGAAGGCACCTACCGATGGCTAGACGGCTCAACATCAGCTATTCAGTAAGCTGCAGTTCATTTTCTATGCTCAGCAATGGGGTCCAATCTGAAATTAATTTGATGCTCTCTATTTTGGGGTGTACTAAATTTTCAGGGCATTCTAAAATTTAGACAATATAAATCTGTTCATATGTATACTTTTGCAATAAAAAGAATGTCAGGAAAATATAATTAGTGCAACCAAAAGGAATTTTCAATCAGGTTGAACTATATTTGCAAATCAAAATATGCTTAGAGAACATGATTCCACTCAAAGGTTTATAGAGAAGATAAAGTATTGATTGGTGCATGTTTGGAGAGGAATGATTTTTTAACTTGTAAGCATGGAGAACAGCTAGTTGTAACACAGTGAACTAATTTTGAATCTCTTGTCATAAAATATGTAAAAGTAGAAATATAAATTGTAATTTTATATCGAAAAACTTTGATGTTCATGACACTTGTAGTTTGTGTTTCTGTAAAAAAAATGACTGCCATGGTTTCCAGGTTAATAGACTCTATGCATGCAAATTTACATTGTCAACAGGTTCTCAGAGTCAGTCGAAAGAGACTGTGTTGTCCATAATTTTGAATCAAATCACTGGGAGGTGAAGAATTGTGAAGATGAAATGCCCTTTGTGTGTGCTAAAGCCAGAGGTGAGGGAAACATTTGTAAAATACAGCTGACTAATTTTACAATTATTATCCAGTTATCAAATATCATTCTCAGATAAAACTTAAATGGAAAGAGTAGGTGCCGAGGTGTAGAGAAAAGCTTTTACATAAATTATTATGTCTCTATTTGAAAGGAGATAAATATTTTATTAGTTCTGGTTTCATTTCTTCCTCTTCTGATAGTCATGAACATACAATAAACATACAGCTCCTACCAAGTATTGGTATATATGTCGTCAACTTTTAGCTGGCACCTGACACATCTTTGATTAAAGTTTGATAGATCCTTGTTCACTATTCAGCGTGTTATTTGTCAAATCATCACATCTACAATCCAATTTACTGTATATTTCAGTTGGACAAACCACAGTGTATTCTGTTCCTACTGCTAGTGATGATGACTCTGGTGAGTAAGGTCAAGGACACTAAGTGTAACAAACAGAATTTGCTATTAGCTATAATCATAGGTGTTTAGCACACTGGTAAGTCAAAGACCCACTATAGACTAATATAATTATAGAGAAAGGTAAGGAACTCCTCCGTGATGCAAAATTTTGTAATTTAGTACAAAGTGCTGTTAAAAAATATCCAGACCAGATATCTCAACAGCTTTGGTCTTAATTAAAAGTTAAGATGTTAAACTTCAAGATGATAACAAGAAGTCATACTGAACTAGTAAAAAATAACTTGAAAAATTGACAAATTCCGTTAGTTGGACTCGATCAAGAACATTTTTGCAAACTATAATGTTTATTCTCAACACTGAAAACATGGTTGCCTACAATAACAGGCTTTGACATAAACAAACATCAAGTGAAAACAAACGTATTTACTTGTTTGACGCTTCGTTCAAATCGCCCTCTCGTGGTCCTTATGTCGTTAGTTATCCGGGTCAGGTAGACGGCCATTTTGCCACTATCTTGAAAGTTATGTAAAGCCTAATCTCATTGGTTGGTTGGTTTTAACTCTGCCAATCAAGAAAACACCTGAGGTTCTTGAACTAAATTACCCAATTTTGCATCACGGATGAGTTCCTTACCTTTCTCTTTCTTTGACTTACCAGCGTGCTAAACACCTATGCTGTAATCTACTAAACTTACCATCATTACAAATCCTTATTCTAAATTTCATATTACAGGCAGTGAATGAAATGTATTTTCTTTCCCAATAACTTTTTTTATCTCTGAGTCAAATGATAGTAAAGATAATATAGATATTCCTAATTTACATATCCAGTTTAGATATCAATGGAATGGAGGGGATAGTTAGCTATACATAGATGTTACACAACGAGTGGTTGTTGGATATGGAATTTATTCCACACGAGTGAGTTATTTTTTTAAAATTACAAAGGACACAAGCTTTAGCTTTTAATTTAAAAAAATAACTTACGAGTTTGGAATGTATTTCATATCCAACAACCACTCGTTGTGTGACCTGTTTCTACCACAATTAAATCATCTTTCAGCCAAGATACGATAATATTATTTGCCGACATATAGCAAATAAGGTGTAGTGATATCATCACAGGCAAACTGGCACTTATCAGTATTCAAAGATCTTAATTGCATAACATATGTATAAATAATAAATCATTTTAATTATGAAATTGTACACCCCTGAGCTATTCCATGCATTCCTACCTACTGAACATCTTTTTGAGTCTAGCTTTCTATAGATACTTTAACGTTTACATCAAAGTAACATATACTTCATAATCATCAAACCATTGTAACTAAGTTCAAGTCTGGCCCAGGTGCATTAATTCAATCGAAACCAATCAAGTACAGCAACATGACGTCATTCGACTATTGTTGACGTTCACAATTCGTAACGTAACAATGAACAAAATAGTAGTAAGTGATGACATGTGTATTTATACATATCATAAGTTTGACTGATGTGTTTACAGTTGGAGGTAATGTAACCACTGTCTGGGCCATTGTCCTCGGAATCGTCGGAGGAATACTGCTCATACTTCTCATCTTCTTCTGCTACTGTTGTAATAAAAAACAGAGTCGTAAACCAGAATACAGAGCAACAAGTCGTCAGCAATCTACTGTTGAGGAGAGGAGAGAAAATCAGCAACATAGTAACAGATCAAGTGTGTCCATCACCTTTACTGCCTCTCCAACTCCTACTGCTCCTCCTATTAATATGGACGGCAGCACCAACCTGGTCTGGGGCAACGAATATGGACCGGCGCCACCATCTTACGAAGAATCTATGCAACATCATGTTATCACTAAATAATTTATCACCACTGCCTGTATTGATACAAGGTTTTCTTTTTCTTTCTCAAAGTATGAAAACTTTGATGTGAAGTTGAGAAGTATCCAAAAACGGCAGCAATCAATTCATACTGATTTTTGCTCAGTTTTTTGTCGGCAAAGACAAACAATTACAACATGTTAAATATAGACCTTAGATATAAGAGTTTAAGTGCAGTTCTGACTATGTTCAGTTTTTCAAACTTTCTCAGGTTACCAAAAACATAGAGCAAAACATGACCATTCTTGATGAAACATTCAGTACTTTTTTTTCAACAATTGAATGTTTTCATAACCTTACAACTTGTCTGGACATGATGGCAATTGTTCAAAAATTCCTTTTAAATGTTATATATTTATAACAACTATGTAAATATGTTTTTCATTTTCACTTAAAAAAAATTAATACTACATATTCAAATATTTTACTCGTGTTACATAGGGTAGTATGTGAGTTCAATTTGACTTTAGGTTTGGCCTTTTATGTCAAATTGAAGTTTATATCCCCAGTGTATGATCTTGCTCATTATTTTAGCCTTACATATCTTATTTCAGGTCATATCAACATGTCATGTCTTTAAAGTGTATGTTAATCATGCTGTCAGGTTGACTCCTGTAGGAGGTATTAGAATCACTGGGTGGGCCAAGTCAAGAAAAATCTGAATCAGCTATGGCCAACTTGATTTAAACTCTTCTATGAAGAGAAGTCGTCTCGGAAGATCTTCCACCTCATAGCTGGAAGAGCTTCCTGAAGTGGAAGAGCCACAAATCAAGTGGTCAGATGTTATAGAAGTAGAAGAGGACAGGTCCAGTTAGGATAGGGATAAGATTTTGAATCTGTTTAGTGATGGACACTTAATTGACCTCAGGAGGGTGCTTGGATATTGTTCTTTTTCCGTATCTACCCTGTGATGCATACTGACATTGCACATGTACATAATACATCAGAAATTAGATGATGTGCCAATGGCCATGGTTAATTGTGATCGATGTTTTACAACCCTGTCTTTGTGTGTGTAAAAAACATCATACAAATTGCTGTGAAGGTGTAAGAATGCTGGAGTTAGGTTGTCTGTTCGCTATACATGTAGGAGATGAGGTAAATGGTGTTGCTTAGGGTAAGACCATGCACTGTGTAAGAGGGAACATACTTTGTGTCAGCTATACTCCACCTCCACAGGGTCTGTCCTTCGTGTCCTCTATATCCTAAAGACTATAGAGTAAATAGACTGAAGCAGCTGCCTCAATAGCAGGTTTGGATATCAATCTATCCAACAATCATCCTTTAGCCATTTCACAGAGACTTACCCTGTTGCCTCTGTCTCTCCCTGGCCCCACTCCCCATCCCCCACTCCATCCCCCGCCCCTCTCCATCCCTCAAAAAAGGAATCTCAAATCTCATCACATATATTATCATTTTGTCATTTACTAATTCCCTTCCCTGTATTCAGCACAACATTCCAAGGTACCACCTTAAAATTGACTGTGATATTTGTGTTTGAACTTTTAACCTTGTTGTAAGATATAACATTATAAATAGAGCTTTAGCTACATGTTGTATACTGCATTCCACTAAACATGTGCCCAGAATAATTACCTTGTACATGTACATGTAGTAAGAAAGGAAAAGGTAGATTAATTAAAACTAAATCTAATCCTCAAGTAAAAGACTTTTTTTTACGCTATGAATCATCACATGCTTTTTTTACTGACAAATAATAGTTGTTTATTATGTTTCAGTATGTCCTTATCTAGGGATTCAATCAATC